>NC_053392.1:467520964-468163235 GCF_905171765.1 Bufo bufo | reverse complement strand
TAGGCTACTTTCACACTTGCGTTTTTCTTTTCCGGCATAGAGTTCCGTCCTAGGGGCTCTATACAGGAAAAGAACTGATCAGTTTTATCCCCATGCATTCTGAATGGAGAGCATTCTGTTCAGGATGCATCAGGACGTCTTCAGTTCAGTCTTTTTGACTGATCAGGCAAAAGATAAAACCGCAGCATGCTACAGTTTTATCTCCGACTCAAAAAACTTAAGACTTGCCTGAATGCCGGACCCGGCATTTTTTTCCATAGGAATGTATTAGTGCCGGATCCGGCATTCAAAATACCGGAATGCCAGATCCGTCCTTCCGGTCTGCGAATGCGCAGACCGAAAAAAAAGTTAAAAAATAAATGCACTATCCGTTTTGCCGGGTGACACCAGAAATACGGTTCCGGCATTTTAATGCATTTTTTTGACTGTTCAGGCATTTTTTAGACTGAAAACTCACTGAAAAATGTGGCCTAAACGGGTGGAAATGCTCCAAACCCAGACACTGTAGCGTGTCTATAACCGGGGGAGCAATTCCTCCGCAGGCGGTCCACAGATAACGGCAATCCCCAGCAAAAAATGCGTACAATGGAGGATGCCGGGGCGAACCGCATGCACCACAAAAACATCTTACACAAAATGATACATTGTGCAGAGGAAAAAATATATATATACACAAATCACTGAAAAAAATGCACCAAAATGATACGCAACTGACAATACTAGCTAATTCCTCTTGCCGGATCCTGATCAGTCTTACAAATGCCATTAGTTGGCATACATTTTGCCAGATCCGGCAGGCAGTTCTGGCAATGGAACTGCTTGCCGAATCACTCTGCCACAAGTGTGAAAGTAGCCTTAATTAGACTTCATAGTCCGAGTGCAGCCAAAACAGACAGCCTTCCAGAACACCAATTTACACAGAAATAAACGCATATATATGTTTTTGTTTAAAATGCAACACATTTCTAAGTATTAGACAACATATTACATACTCAGGAGTAGGGATGAGCGAACCCGAACTATACAGTTCGGGTTCGTACCGAATTTTGGGGTGTCCGTGACACGGACCCGAACCCGAACATTTTCGTAAAAGTCTGGGTTCGGGTTCGGTGTTCGGCGCTTTCTTGGCGCTTTTTGAAAGGCTGCAAAGCAGCCAATCAACAAGCGTCATACTACTTGCCCCAAGAGGCCATCACAGCCTTGCCTACTATTGGCATGGCTGTGATTGGCCAGTGCAGCATGTGACCCAGCCTCTATATAAGCTTGGGTCACGTAGCGCTGCACGTCACTCTGCTGATTCAAGCATAGGGAGAGGTTGCTGCTGCGACGTTAGGGCGAGATTAGGCAGATTAACTCCTCCAAAAGACTTCATTCTGTGATCGATCTCCAGCTGTGGATCATTGAAGTGCTAATATCGAATTGCTCACTTTTTTTAGGCTGCCCAGAGCGTTTTTATATCACTTTTTTCTGGGGTGATCGGCGGCCATTTTGTGGCTTGTGGTGCGCCAGCACAAGCTACCACCAAGTGCTTTTAACCATCAATAGTGTGGTTATTTTTTGCTATATCCTACATCAGCTACAGGCTGAGCCTGTGTCACCGAAGTGCATTTAACCATCAACAGTGTGGTTATTTTTTGGCCATATACTACATCTGGTGCAGGCTGAGCCTGTGTCACCCAAGTGCATTTAACCATCAACAGTGTGGTTAATTTTTGGCCATATACTACATCAGGTGCAGGCTGAGCCTGTGTCACCCAAGTGCATTTAACCATCAAGAGTGTGGTTCATTTTTGGCCATATACTACATCAGGTGCAGGCTGAGCCTGTGTCACCCAAGTGCATTTAACCATCAATAGTGTGGTTATTTTTTGGCCATATACTACATCAGGGGCAAGTTGAGCCTGTCACACAGTGCAAAAAAAAAACAGGTCTCACATTTCTATTCAAGCAAATCTGTACTGTTTTAGCTGGTCAAGTTATTTGTAGTGACCGTAAAAGCACATTTTTTTTCTGGGTTGAAAAACTATTTCCAAATTTGCCATTCTCAAAATAACTAGTTTCTGGTATTTGAGGCCTACTTGAAATCTATCCCAAAAAGGATATCTTACATTGAAGGTACTGATAGTGTCATTCAGAAAAACCTAAGACACACGCTACCGTGCAGATTGAAGTCTGATTCTGTGATTAAACCTTAACCTGTCACACAGTGCAAAAAAAAAACAGGTCTCACATTTCTATTCAAGCAAATCTGTACTGTTTTAGCTGGTCAAGTTATTTGTAGCGACCGTAAAAGCACATTTTTTTTTCTGGGTTGAAAAACTATTCCCAAATTTGCCATTCTCAAAATAACTAGTTTCTGGTATTTGAGGCCTACTTGAAATCTATCCCAAAAAGGATATCTTACATTGAAGGTACTGATAGTGTCATTCAGAAAAACCTAAGACACACGCTAACGTGCAGATAGAAGTCTGATTCTGTGATTAAACCTTAACCTGTCACACAGTGCAAAAAAAAAACAGGTCTCACATTTCTATTCAAGCAAATCTGTACTGTTTTAGCTGGTCAAGTTATTTGTAGCGACCGTAAAAGCACATTTTTTTTTCTGGGTTGAAAAACTATTCCCAAATTTGCCATTCTCAAAATAACTAGTTTCTGGTATTTGAGGCCTACTTGAAATCTATCCCAAAAAGGATATCTTACATTGAAGGTACTGATAGTGTCATTCAGAAAAACCTAAGACACATGCTACCGTGCAGATAGAAGTCTGATTCTGTGATTAAACCTTAACCTGTCACACAGTGCAAAAAAAAAACAGGTCTCACATTTCTATTCAAGCAAATCTGTACTGTTTTAGCTGGTCAAGTTATTTGTAGTGACCGTAAAAGCACTTTTTTTTTTCTGGGTTGAAAAACTATTCCCAAATTTGCCATTCTCAAAATTGTGGTGAACGGGAACAATGAGGAAAACATCTAATAAGGGACGCGGACGTGGACATGGTCGTGGTGGTGTTAGTGGATCCTCTGGTGCTGGGAGAGGACGTGGCCGTTCTGCCACAGCCACACGTCCTAGTGTACCAACTACCTCAGGTCCCAGTAGCCGCCAGAATTTACAGGGATATTTGGTGGGGCCCAATGCCGTTCTAAGGATGGTAAGGCCTGAGCAGGTACAGGCATTAGTCAATTGGGTGGCCGACAGTGCATCCAGCACGTTTACATTATCTCCCACCCAGTCTTCTGCAGAAAGCGCACAGATGGCGCAGGAAAACCAAGCCCATCAGTCTGTCACATAACCCCTATGCATATCAGGGAAACTGTCTGAGCCTCAAGTTATGCAGCAGTCTCTTATGCTGTTTGAAGACTCTGCTGCCAGGGTTTCCCAAGGGCATCCACCTAGCTCTTCACCGGGGGTGGAAGAGATAGAATGCACTAACGCACAACCACTTATTTTTCCTGATGATGAGGACATGGGAATACCACCTCAGCACGTCTCTGATGATGACGAAACACAGGTGCCAACTGCTGCGTCTTTCTGCAGTGTGCAGACTGAACAGGAGGTCAGGGATCAAGACTGGGTGGAAGACGATGCAGGGGACGATGAGGTCCTAGACCCCACATGGAATGAAGGTCGTGCCACTGACTTTCACAGTTCGGAGGAAGAGGCAGTGGTGAGACCGAGCCAACAGCGTAGCAAAAGAGGGAGCAGTGGGCAAAATCAGAACACCCGCCGCCAAAGAGACTCCGCCTGCTACTGACCGCCGCCATCTGGGACCGAGCACCCCAAAGGCAGCTTCAAGGAGTTCCCTGGCATGGCACTTCTTCAAACAATGTGCTGACGACAAGACCCGAGTGGTTTGCACGCTGTGCCATCAGAGCCTGAAGCGAGGCATTAACGTTCTGAACCTTAGCACAACCTGCATGATCAGGCACCTGCATGCAAAGCATGAACTGCAGTGGAGTAAACACCTTAAAAACAAAGAAGTCACTCAGGCTCCCCCTGCTGCCTCTTCTGCTGCTGCCGCCTCGGCCTCTTCTGCTGCTGCCGCCGCCTCGGCCTCTTCTGCTGCTGCTGCCGCCGCCTCGGCCTCTTCCTCTGCCTCTGGAGGAACGTTGGCACCTGCCGCCCAGCAAACATGGGATGTACCACCAACACCACCACCTGCGTCACCAAGCATCTCAACCATGTCACACGGCAGCGTTCAGCTCTCCATCTCACAAACATTTGAGAGAAAGTGTAAATTCCCACCTAGCCACCCTCGATCCCTGGCCCTGAATGCCAGCATTTCTAAACTACTGGCCTATGAAATGCTGTCATTTAGGCTGGTGGACACAAACAGCTTCAAACAGCTCATGTCGCTTGCTGTCCCACAGTATGTTGTTCCCAGCCGCCACTACTTCTCCAAGAGAGCCGTGCCTTCCCTGCACAAACAAGTGTCTGATAAAATCAAGTGTGCACTGCGCAACGCCATCTGTGGCAAGGTCCACCTAACCACAGATATGTGGACCAGTAAGCACGGCCAGGGACGCTATATCTCCCTAACTGCACACTGGGTAAATGTAGTGGCGGCTGGGCCCCAGGCGGAGAGCTGTTTGGCGCACGTCCTTCCGCCGCCAAGGATCGCAGGGCAACATTCTTTGCCTCCTGTCTCCTCTTCCTCCTACTCAGCTTCCTCCTCCTCTTCTTCCACCTGCTCATCCAGTCAGCCACACACCTTCACCACCAACTTCAGCACAGCCCGGGGTAAACGTCAGCAGGCCATTCTGAAACTCATATGTTTGGGGGACAGGCCCCACACCGCACAGGAGTTGTGGCGGGGTATAGAACAACAGACCGACGAGTGGTTGCTGCCGGTGAGCCTCAAGCCCGGCCTGGTGGTGTGCGATAATGGGCGAAATCTCGTTGCAGCTCTGGGACTAGCCGGTTTGACGCACATCCCTTGCCTGGCGCATGTGCTGAATTTGGTGGTGCAGAAGTTCATTCGCAACTACCCCGACATGTCAGAGCTGCTGCATAAAGTGCGGGCCGTCTGTTCGCGCTTCCGGCGTTCACACCCTGCCGCTGCTCGCCTGTCTGCGCTACAGCGTAACTTCGGCCTTCCCGCTCACCGCCTCATATGCGACGTACCCACCAGGTGGAACTCCACCTTGCATATGCTGGACAGACTGTGCCAACATGGCCAGTGGCGATGACGCCGTTATCAGCGTTACAATACCACTTCTATGTCTCCTTGAGAAAACACTTAGGGCGATAATGGTAGAGGAGGTGGCCCAGGAGGAAGAGGAGGAAGAGGAGTCATTTTTAGCACTTTTAGGCCAGTCTCTTCAAAGTGACTCAGAGGGAGGTTTTTTGCAACACCAGAGGCCAGGTACAAATATGGCCAGACAGGGCCCACTACTGGAGGACGAGGAGGACAAGGATGAGAAGGAGGTAAAGGAGGATGAGGATGAAGCATGTTCACAGCGGGGTGGCACCCAAAGCAGCTCGGGCCCATCACTGGTGCGTGGCTGGGGGGAAACACAGGACGATGACGATACGCCTCCCACAGAGGACAGCTTGTCCTTACCTCTGGGCAGCCTGGCACACATGAGCGACTACATGCTGCAGTGCCTGCGCAATGACAGCAGAGTTGCCCACATTTTAATGTGTGTGGACTACTGGGTTGCCACCCTGCTGGATCCCCGGTACAAAGACAATGTGCCCACCTTACTTCCTACACTGGAGCGTGATAGGAAGATGCGCGAGTACAAGCGCACGTTGGTAGACGCGCTACTGAGAGCATTCCCAAATGTCACAGGGGAACCAGTGGAAGTCCAAGGCGAAGGCAGAGGAGGAGCAAGAGGTCGCCAACGCATCTGTGTCACGGCCAGCTCCTCTGAGGGCAGGGTTAGCATGGCAGAGATGTGGAAAAGTTTTGTCACCACGCCACAGCTAACTGCACCACCACCTGATACGGAACGTGTTAGCAGGAGGCAACATTTCACTAATATGGTGGAACAGTACCTGTGCACACCCCTCCACGTACTGACTGATGGTTCGGCCCCATTCAACTTCTGGGTCTCCAAATTGTCCACGCGGCCAGAGCTAGCCTTTTATGCCTTGAAGGTGCTGGCCTGCCCGGCGGCCAGCGTTTTGTCTGAACGTGTATTCAGCACGGCAGGGGGCGTCATTACAGACAAACGCAGCCGCCTGTCTACAGCCAATGTGGACAAGCTGACGTTCATAAAAATGAACCAGGCATGGTTCCCACAGGACCAGTCCATCCCTTGTGCAGATTAGATATTAACTACCTCCCCTTAACAATATATTATTCTACTCCAGGGCACTTCCTCATTCAATACTATTTTTAATTTCAATTTACCATTATATTGCGGGGCAACCCAAAGTTGAATGAACCTCTCCTCTGTCTGGGTGCCGGGGCCTAAATGTGTGACAGTGGCCTGTTCCAGTGGTGGGTGACGTGAAGCCTGATTCTCTGCTATGACATGAAGACTTATTCTGTGCTGACATGAAGCCAGATTCTCTGTTACGCGACCTCTCTCCTCTGCCTGGGTGCCGGGGCCTAAATGTGTGACAGTGGCCTGTTCCAGTGGTGGGTGACGTGAAGCCTGATTCTCTGCTATGACATGAAGACAGATTCTGTGCTGACATAAGGCCAGATTCTCTGTTACGCGACCTCTCTCCTCTGCCTGGGTGCCTGGGCCTAAATATGTGACAGTGGCCTGTTCCAGTGGTGGGTGACATGAAGCCTGATTCTCTGCTATGACATGAAGACAGATTCTGCGCTGACATAAGGCCAGATTCTCTGTTACGGGACCGCTCTCCTCTGTCTGGGTGCCGGGGCCTAAATGTGTGACAGTGGCCTGTTCCAGTGGTGGGTGACGTGAAGCCTGATTCTCTGCTATGACATGAAGACAGATTCTGCGCTGACATAAGGCCAGATTCTCTGTTACGGGACCGCTCTCCTCTGTCTGGGTGCCGGGGCCTAAATGTGTGACAGTGGCCTGTTCCAGTGGTGGGTGACGTGAAGCCTGATTCTCTGCTATGACATGAAGACAGATTCTGTGCTGACATAAGGCCAGATTCTCTGTTACGGGACCGCTCTCCTCTGTCTGGGTGCTGGGGCCTAAATGTGTGACAGTGGCCTGTTCCAGTGGTGGGTGATGTGAAGCCTGATTCTCTGCTATGACATGAAGACAGATTCTGTGCTGACATAAGGCCAGATTCTCTGTTATGGGACCGCTCTCCTCTGTCTGGGTGCCGGGGCCTAAATGTGTGACAGTGGCCTGTTCCAGTGGTGGGTGACGTGAAGCCTGATTCTCTGCTATGACATGAAGACTGATTCTGTGCTGACATGAAGCCAGATTCTCTGCTATGGCATGAAGAGACTGATTCTGTGCTGACATGAAGCCAGATTCTTTGCTATGGCATGAAGAGACTGATTCTCTGCTGACTTGAAGCCAGATTCTCTGCTATGGGACCTCTGTCCAATTGATATTGGTTCATTTTAATTTTTTAAATTTTTATTTTAATTCATTTCCCTATCCACATTTGTTTGCAGGGGATTTACCTACATGTTGCTGCCTTTTGCAGCCCTCTAGCTCTTTCCTGGGCTGTTTTACAGCCTTTTTAGTGCCCAAAAGTTCGGGTCCCCATTGACTTCAATGGGGTTCGGGTTCGGGACGAAGTTCGGTTCGGGTTCGGATCCCGAACCCGAACATTTCCGGGAAGTTCGGCCGAACTTCTCGAAGCCGAACATCCAGGTGTTCACTCAACTCTAAAAATGAAAATACTTAAATATAATTTTTTTAAATAAATATACAGTTGCAAGAAAAAGTATGTGAACCCTTTGGAATGATATGGATTTCTTCACAAATTGGTCATAAAATGTGATCTGATCTTCATCTAAGTCACAACAATAGACAATCACAGTCTGCTTAAACTAATAACACACAAAGAATTAAATGTTACCATGTTTTTATTGAACACACTCTGTAAACATTCACAGTGCAGGTGGAAAAAGTATGTGAACACCTATGACATCTCCAAGAGCTAATTGGAGTGAGGTGTCAGCCAATGGGAGTCCAATCAATGAGATGTGATTGGAGGCATTGGGTACAGCTGCCCCGCCCTATAAAAAACACAAACCAGTTTGGGTTTGCTTTTCACAAGAAGCATTGCCTGATGTGAATGATGCCTTGCACAAAAGAGCTCTCAGGAGACCTATGATTAAGAATTGTTGACTTGCAAAAAGCTGGAAAGGGTTATAAAAGTATCTCCAAAAGCCTTGCTGTTCATCTGTCCACGGTAAGACAAACTGTCTATAAATGGAGAAAGTTCAGCACTGCTGTTACTCTCCCTAGGAGTGGCCGTCTGTAAAGATGACTGCAAGAGCACAGCACAGACTGCTCAATCAGGTGAAGAAGAATCCTAGAGTGTCAGCTAAAGACTTACAAAAGTCTCTGGCATATGCTAACATCCCTGTTAGCGAATCTACGATATGTAAAACACTAAACAAGAATAGATTTCATGGAAGGATACCACAGAGGAAGCCACTGCTGTCCAAAAATAACATTGCTGCATGTTTACAGTTTGCAAAAGAGCACCTGGATGTTCCACAGCAATACTGGCAAAATATTCTGTGGACAGATGAAACCAAAGTTGAGTTGTTTGGAAGAAACACACAACACTATGTGTGGAGAAAAAGAGGCACAGCACACCTTATCCCAACTGTGAAGTATGGTGGTGGGGGCATCATGGTTTGGGGCTGCTTTGCCTCGTCAGGGCCTGGACGGATTGCTATCATCGAAGGAAAAATGAATTCCCAAGTTTATCAAGACATTTTGCAGGAGAACTTAAGGCCATCTGTCCACCAGCTGAAGCTAAACAGAAGATGGGTGTTGCAACAGGACAACGACCCAAAGCATAGAAGTAAATCAACAACAGAATGGCTTAAACAGAAGACAATACACCTTCTGGAGAGTCCTGACCTCAACCTGATTGAGATGCTGTGGCATGACCTCAAGAAAGCGACTCACACCAGACATCAAAAGAATATTGCTGAACTGAAACAGTTCTGTAAAGAGGAATGGTCAAGAATTACTCCTGACTGTTGTGCACATCTGATCTGCAACTACAGGAAATGTTTGGTTGAAGTTATTGCTGCCAAAGGAGGTTCAACCAGTTATTAAATCCAAGGGTTCACATACCTTTTCCACCTGCACTGTGAATGTTTACATGGTGTGTTCAATAAAAACATGGTAACATTTAATTATTTGTGTGTTATTAGTTTAAGCATATTGTCTATTGTTGTGACTTAGATGAAGATCAGATCACATTTTATGACCAATTAGTGCAGAAATCCATATCATTCCAAAGGGTTTACATACTTTTTCTTGCAACTGTATTCACAAATAGCTTTCATTAGTTATAATGGCTTGTTTTGTCTGGGGAGCAATCATCAGGGAAAATAAAATGTCCGCTGTCCTATTAGTGCACACAAAATCTGTCCTAATCACACAGCAGGACAAGTTACTTCACAATACTGAGGTAAAGAGCTGCCTTATCCTTCTCTCTGCTGTCAGGGATTATGATCCTGAATACAGCTGATAAGATTTTCAGCTGAATCTCTGTAAGAATGGAACTCATGAGGAGACATGAAGTACAGAGAGGAGATGGGGATGTAACTGATGAGCAGCAGCACTCGTATGCAGTCTCCATTACCCCCACATTACCACAGTCTGTCCTGTTCATCCTGTCCATCCTCTCTGTATTTCATGTCTCCTTATGGATGCCATTTCTACAGAGATACAGGTGAAGATCTTATCAACTGTATTCAGGATTATATTCCCTGACAAGCATAGCAGAGAGGAGTATGAGGCAGCTCGATAGCTCACTTTTCTGAAGTAATGTGCCCTCCTGTGTGATTAGGACAGGTTTTGTGTGTACTAATAGGATGGCAGTCATTTTATTTCTCTTAATGATTGCTCCCTAGACAAAACAAGCCAATATAACTAATGAAAGCTGTTTTGGAATATATTTATAACGTAATATTTAAGTATTTATATTTTCTTAATTCCTGGAGAACTCCTTTAAGAAACCAATGGAGATTTATTCAATTGGTATCCTAAAAAAGAGCTTTGCAGTTACACACACACATAAATAGGCACAGGTCTTGGTGATTACCAATAGCAATGTAACAGTCTCTGCAACTTGCAAAGTGACTCTGCAGACAGGTGACAGTAACTGAGCAGTCTCTATACTACATAGGTGGTCGCCACTTCTAACAGGATGGTATCAATACTCCACATGTGGTTTCCAACTATAGGAGGACGGTCTCTGTACTTCAGGACAGACTCTTTCTGCACTTGCATTGAAAGGATGAGTGCATTAATTGTTTCAGTTAATGACATAAAACGGAGCACATTCACCGCCTAATAAAGCATTGAGCGAAACGTGCGTCGGGGCACAGGACACGTCACTGGTATGATATGTTAACATGTTACTGTGTTTGATGTAGCTTCTGTAGGAATGATCTACTAATTGTGAATATGTATTGCACTAGCACTTTATGAGAATGTATATCATTATGTGTGGCATTTTTACATGCAAGCTAACTTTTAAAGTGATACAATTCCCATAAGTGACCCACGTGACCTGCTAGGACGTTCTGCCCTTGGTTTTCTATTTTCCACCACCATCAATTAATTGTGGTTTTATGTATATTTTAATAATTGTGTTAATAAAGATTGATTTATAAATGTGCATAATACTCTGGCTGACATTTTTGGTGTCAGATACTTTGGGCATAGGCCGGAGCAAGGGTGTTTCTTCTTTTTTGCCCATGTTTAAGATAGGTGTTAATGAATAGCTCTAATCTGTGTTTAAGGAAAATATTTATTTTCTCAGACCACCGACCACAGGAATGTATAACCCCTGAAAACACATGCATTTCCTGGTTGAGATCTTATAAAGCACCTATGACGTCAGTATAGTATATAACCCAAAAAAAAACAACCAATAACCCCAAAAAAGTTTGAAGAACACTCATACTAAATATATGCAGTTTTATTAATACATAAAGTATACACAAGAATAGCATAAGGCACACAGTCATGGGAAGACAGGGAACCCCGTGTGGCGGGGAAATGATCTCCACCCTCACACATACCACACTAACAAGGAGACAGACCGGAAAATCCGAAAATAGTCAACCACACAAAATGGGCCCAATATAGAGTACCCACACATAACATATGACTAGTGTAGGAAGGCGCAAGGGTCTGTCATTGATGGAAGGTACGTGTCACCGAGGTTCCTGGCCTCGGTGAGATAAGAACCGGTTATTTTATGTGTCAGCCGCAGTTAGTGCTTGCTGACACTGTTTATTCTTAGTGTGGCTGAAAAGCCGATCCGGGCCGGTTCTTATTGGGAGCAGCCAAAGAGCAGGGTGGGTGGCTGTTCCCCACGTCCAGGCCAGGTTTTGGGGTTTAAAAACCCAGCCAGCAGCTCAGCTGGGAGTGGATTATCCTCCATGACAGAGGAGCTGAGGAGTCTGTGGTTTGAGACACTGAGGCATTTATTTGTGAGAGCCATAGGCTGGGGAAACAGGCCTCTAAAGCCTGCTGCGGACTGTGGGTGAAAATCATCTGCTGACCAGGTGAAGTCTTTTTGCACTGTGAACTTTGTGTGGTGTAAACAGGCACCAAAAAATGAACACTTACTTTTGGCTTGTTTTCTTTCTGTGTGAGAATAAACACTGAACTTTGATTTACAACCTTGTTTTTGCCTCTGTACTGCGTCCGCTTACCCTGCCTACCAGAGCGAATCCCCACACTAGATACATGCCCAAATAGATAAATGTGAATTGTATCCACTGCTACCACTGCCATGTCAAAGTGACGCATAAAAAAAACAATGGCCAGCCTACAATATATACAGTATAGTATATGTCAGTATAGTCCATCCTAATTGGCTGAAGCTGACTGCAAGGCATTATGGGCAAGCTTGCTAGCCATGGCACAGCCTATGGCCATGTGATCTTCCTTCTTCATCTTCCCTGCATTGCTATGTTGTCTTCTGATTTGTAAAACAACAGTTGCCATTTTAAGCCATTCAACCAAAACATATTGCATAAATTTCAGATTCGCTAGAATGTAACTTTATCTGTAAAATTTTTAACGTATTTTATTTGTTTGATGTGCTCTTTTCTAGTTGTACATGACACTCTGAGGTCTTCTAGGACTGTGTATCATACAACCGTCTGCATTGGTTCAGAATTGAATTGGGTTGTATTATATCCCAAATGAACAAGACGGATCCGTCACTAAATCCATTGTAAGTCAATGGGTGCCGGATCCATTTTTTTCATGTCCGAAAAAACAGATCCATCGCCATTGAGTTACATTGTGATTCATGACGGATTCGTCTTGATCAGTATCCCATGACACACTCAAAAACGCTGCTTGCATCGCTTTTGTGTGCGTCATGTGAATGCAGCGAAATGGAACGGAATGCATTTTATTGCACTCCGTTCAGTTCAGTTTTGTCCCCATTGACAATGAATAGGAACAAAACTGAATTGTTTTCCTCCACTTTTAAAAACCTATGATGGATCTCAATAGTGGAGTGAAAAAGAAATGTGAAAGAAAGTGGTACACCAGTGACTACACCACCAGTAACTTGGCATGGTGGGAGTTCAGTTGAGACACAATGGACACTTATTGTTATTGATTTCTTCGCAAACATTCTGGGTCAATGACTGACGATGGAGCAGAGGAGGAGAAGTAGTCAAAGTAATAGAAGCAGTAGCTGATGATGTTGAGAGTAATGATGACAATGACCATGTACTACTTGTGAATGTGGCCTGGCTTCTACAATGATGATGGGGGGGAGGATAGTCTTGCTCATATTGCTGGCCAGTTTGATTTTAACATTTGACTATGTGATGCAACTTCATGTGCTAAAGGAGAGCCATAGTTCCTATATTTCTGCCCTTACTCTTTGACTATAGAATTTGCACATTGTTCTACCGTACTTTTGTTGGTCGGCAATGTTGAGAAAAATTCCTACAGGGAAGATACCTGCAAAAAGCCACCACCAGTGGCACCTGCAAGTTTTTTTTTATCTTTTGGCCCTACATTTGCTGCACTCTTTATCATTGCCACACAGCCCACATCATCATCATCATCATCAGCTTTTCATCACCTGATTCGGTTTCCAAGTCCTGTCAAACACTCAATCATCACGGTCTTTACTATCATCCCCACCACTTTTGTCATAATGTGATATGTCATCATGGGCTCCTTGTACCCCCCCCCCCCCCCCCATGACTGCCTCTGCATTTGCCCCAAGTGCCACTATCACCACAGCTACTAAATTATCTGCCACCCCCACCAACACAGCTATACAATTTCATCATGTCTTCCTCCTCTGCCTGATTCTTCTCCTTATCACAGTCCAAATGTTGATTGCTCTAATGTAACTCATCAACAGGAATGCTATCTTGAAAAACGTCCTTAGTACCTTAGAAAAGAAGGTGCCCTACTAGAGTCATTGAGGACAGAGATAATGGAAAATAAATACTTTTATCAGGCCTAAAATTAAATGTAAAGGAGGAGGAGCAGGAGGAATGGTCTGAACACTGGCTTGAAGGCCTATTGACAGATTCAAAACAAAACATAACATCAACATCATCTTGCTATGATTGCGAGGATTAGTAAGCCACCCAGTCCACAATATCATCTGCTTTCTCTGAAATAATATGGCATTGCCTATTGAAAGTGAGTGATAACTGTGACCATCTACTACTGGCTGGACAACTGGTGCTGACAGTGCTACAGCCACCCACATTCTTATTGGCAGATGAAATGGCATGGATGTTTTTCCATACATGAGTCCATCCATGTCTTTTTCAAACATTTTATTTTTAAGCATGTAGTTATAAAGAAAAACAATCAGAACTCAGGCATTCTATCCTTTAAAAGAGCACTGTATTGGTCACACACCAGTATAATTACTGCTAAGAACAGTACATTAGGTCCTAAGATGAGCCTAGGGGGTGGGGGGGGGGGCAAGCAGGGCATGTCCCCCAGGTGCAGAGGGTTGAGGGTGCACCCAGGCAGTTAGTTGAGATAGCGAAGCAGAGAGCCCTCCTCTCCCTGCTTCACCGTTCCACTGAGCCAAGAATCATTCTCCTACATGGTCAGCAGCGCAGTGTGTGTGTGACCATGTTGTGCTACTGCTTGGAACGCTAAATGTGCCCGATCATCCGTGAAACATGTGAGTATTTTATTTTATTTACTTTTTTAATGGAGCTGGAGCAAGCACTAGGGGCAAAATGTAGCCATTACTGCCGTGAGAGGGGCACAAAGAGGACTTAACTACTGTCAGGGGCCACAATGTGGGCTAACCACAGTGAGGGGAGGCACCATGTAGACATTTCTGCTGTGAGGGGGTACAATGTGGGCATTTCTACTGTAATGGGGCATAAGGTCGGCATTACTACAGTGAGGGGGCATAAGGTGGACATTACTACAGTGGGCAGAGTGTGGACATTTCTATTGTGAGAGGTTATTTTTTGTGAAGTTGATTCACAAAAAACGTTGTTGTAATTCTGTACGGCTTCTGGCTTCAAGTTACTGTATTACTTCGCGAAGTCGCACAAGACTTTGTGTAATAACTTTGGGAACAAATTATTACTGTAAAAAAACGTGGTACCAAACTCGGGTTTGGTTCTAAGGTACCACTAGGAACCGAACCCGAGTTCGGTACCATGGTTTTTTACAGTAATAATTAATTCACAAATTTATTACACAAAGTCTCTCGTGACTTTGCGAAGTAATAACTTCAGCTAATTGGAGCCAAAAGATTCTAATACTATGCGGAGCGGGAACTCCGTACAGTATTATAACAAAGTTTTCTGCGAATCAACTTCGGATGTACCAACCAAAGTCGATTTGCTCATCCCTAGTTATCTAATAGATAATTGGTGTAAAAGTTTTGCGGTCTCTAAATTGATGTTATCTCAGAGACCTGGTCCCCCCACTATGTGTATTGAAGACTATTTAGATCTGGTATTGTGCCATAAATTCAGTCCAGTATTCAGCGTGTCAAGCAGTGTAATAAATTTGTATTCCCAAATACTTCTGGCTCTTTTAGACTTGAAATTTCCCTTTAATATGACTACTTTCATATGTTGTTCATTGTGTCCTGGGCTACAGAAATGCTTAGCTACAGGAAAATTTACCTTTTTCTCTTTAATTGTGAAGCGGTGGGGTGCCTCTTTGATTTAAAATTCTGTCCTGTTTGTCCAACATAGAGACTCCAACAGGACATTAAGTGCATATAATCAGATGCACAACATTGGATGTAGAACATGTGAATGTCCCAGAGATCTTATAGTCCTGCTGTGTGTTGGAGATCTAGATTTTGTCTGTTGTCATTATATGAGAACAGGTTTTGCATCTTTTTTTATATTACAGGGGTGCGTTCCTTTCTGTGTGGTGCATGGCAATGAACCTCTGCAAAATATTCTAATTAGAAGTGCAGGCTCCCGTCACACGCTCGTCACTCCTAAATAGTCTCAAAAAGTTGGCTTGCGACTATTTTTATTTCTAAAACAGACATAAAAATATTTGTAAGGATATTATTAAAAGTTACATTTTAAGCTATTCATCTATAACCCTAAGGGGATTGGGTGAGTATAGTTATGCATTGGGTGGAGTTAGAGGCATGGCTTAGTATAAAAAAAATTGTCATGCCACTCATATTGTTCATATGGTTGTACTGAATCCTTACCCTAGGTGCTGGAAACACCTCTGATCAGGTATACTCAGAGCAAAAAATGGTCACTTGGACAGAGTCCAGTATAATTGCTATGACACAGAATAATGTGTCAGGCACAGTATGAGCAACATAATTTATTTCATTATATTTGAAACATTGAAGTAAAATGTATCACTATTCCTGTGTAACCATTATACAGAACAATAAATCAAGCAGATTTTAATGTTATTATAAAAGATATGTGATTGTGAATGATTGAGGAAAATTATGGTTATTCTCAATAATATTCTAAGTAACACACTGTATCCTATCTCTCGATAAGATCTATTTATTGTGAATCTAAATATATGTTGTCTTCTACTCACTGTGAAACATACTCTCTGAACAGGGGAGTACATATGCGGTATGCCAGACCTAACAGGGGAATTACGCGTGAGGTCACGGTGTGAGCAAGAGGTGGGCCGAGGTAAATACAGTTCTGGTTACTCACGGTTACGACCCCATTGGGCAGGCTCGCATAAGTGAAGTGGAGAACGGCACAAGAATTCTCTGGGGCACACTCTGGTGCAAGGGACACAGGCCAGATTGTGGTTTAGGTGCCCTTGATGGTCTGTATTAATGTGCCTATGGCAAGGTCCCTTGTAGTCGTGACGCCAGTACCTTTTGTGGTGGTACAACCATTTACTGTAGGCTTAATTGAGGAACTGAAGACTGAGACAAGGATGGTGTAATTCAACTGACAACTTTTACTGAACGTTGCTCCTGGTACCAGCAACATCAAAGTATAGTACAGTCTCATTAAGATGGACTGGGGAAAAACTGCAACAGATCAACTGCTGACAGGTGTAATGGGTGTTTTTCTAGCTATTAAATTAAATAAGTTTGTAGACTTACTGGTAGAGGACTTCTAGGCTGATCCTGGTTATCCCAGTGCAGGTTAATGAGGCTGCCGGAGGCACAGTTCTGGAGGATGACGAGGAGGAGGAGGAACCGTTTTCACAGCAGGCTGGCACCCAAACCAGCTCATGGCCATCACTGGTGCGTGGCTGGAGGGATACAGAGGACACAGACGATACACCTCCCACAGAGGACAGCTTTTCTTTGCCTCTGGGGAGCCTGGCACACATGAGCAATGACATGCTGCAGTGTCTCCGCAACGACCACCGAGTTGCCCACATTCTAAATTTTGCTGATTACTGGGTGGCCACGCTGCTGGATCCCCGTTACAAGGACAACGTACCGTCCTTAATTCACTCACTGGAGCGTGATCGTGAGAGTATGTGCGAGTACAAGCACATACTGGTAGACGCGCTGCTGATGGCATTCCCACCTGACAGCGGGGGCACAGTGGAAGCACAAGGCGAAGGCAGAGGACGAGGAAGAGGTCCCCAACGCAGCTGGGGCACTGACAGCACCTCAGAAGGCAGGGTTAGCATGGCCGAAATGTGGAAAAGCTTTGTCAGCACGCCACAACAACCAGCACCACCAGCTGATATGGAACGTCTTAGCAGAAGGCAGCATTTCAGCAACATGGTGGAGCAGTATGTGTGCACACGCCTACACGTACTGAATGACGGGTCTGCCCCCTTCAACTTCTGGGTCTCCAAATTGGGCACATGGCCTGAGCTTGCCCTTTACGCCTTGGAGGTGCTGGCCTGCCCTGCAGCCAGCGTATTATCTGAACGTGTGTTGAGCACGGCAGGGGGCGTTATCACAGACAAGCGCAGCCGCCTGTCCACAGCCAATGTGGACAAGTTCACGTTCATTAAAATGAACTAGGCATGGATCCTACAGGACTTGTCTGTACCTTGTGCAGAATAGACATGTATACCGACCTTAACCAGCCATTGTTATATTGCAGCGCAATTAGTCATTCTTGTATTTTGAATATTTCACACTCTTTTGGAGTGTACCCTAATTTTAATTTTTTTTTTATTTGTACGTATTTTATTTTATTTTATGTCATTTCACTACTTTGTTACATTTTCGGGTGAGATTCACCAATTTTTGGGTGTGATGTACCACTGCTATACCTAGTAGACAGGTTAAAAAATTTCACAAATTTGTCTGTTACATTTTTGGGTGAAATTCACAAATTTTTGGGTGTGATGTACCACTGCTATACCTAGTAGCAGTGGCGTAACTACCGGGGAAGCGGCTGCTTCGGGGACCGGGCTGCCAAGGGGCCCGGCTCCCTGGCATGTGTGACAGTTTATTTTCAAGTTAGTTTGATTCTTGTCTTAATGTTCAGGCCCCCTCGCTAATGTGATCTTACTGTCTCCTGAAGTCTCCTGATGTGTCTGGGATTCAAACCCACAACCTTCATGTATCAGAGGCAAAGCATTTACCCACACAGGCATAAGGGCTGCATTGCCACTGATTGAAAAAATATGAGACTTCTACTTTTATAGCTGGCTAAGTGTACATCTATACACATGACAGCTGCCCCAACACACCCAGCACTGCTATATCTCTATATGACAGCTGTCCCAGCACACTCAGCTCTGCTATATCTCTATATATGATAGCTGCCCCAGCACAGCAAGCTCTGCTACATCTAATACACATGACAGCTGCACAGCACACTCAGCTCTACTATATCTCTATATATGACAGCTGCCCCAGCAAGGCTGCTCTTATGGATGTGTGGTTAAGTGCTTTGCCTCTGATACAGAAGGTCGTGGGTTCGAATCCCAGCAAAAACTTTTCTGAAATTCAAGCACTGACTCCATATATGGACATACAGGGCGGGACACAGGAAGAGGCTGCATCGCATCGCTGACATGGAGGTAAGTGTTTATATATTTTTTTTAATACCCGACTGTTACTGCCATGGGGGGAGAGGGAGGCACTTGATACTGCCACATGGGGGGAGAGGGGTTGGCACCTGATACTGGCACATGGGGGAAGAGAGGCACCTGATACTGGCACATGGGGGGGAGAGGGGTTGGCACCTGATACTGGCGCATGAGGGGGGGAGAGAGGCACTTGATACTAGCATGTGGGAGGGGGGGTTTGGCACTTGATACTGGCACATGGGTGGGTTTGGCACTATGATACCGGCACATGGGGGGAGAGGCACTTTATACTGGCACTTTTTTTTGGGGGGGGGTGGCACTATGATACTGGGACATGGGGGGGAGGAAGAGAGAGGCACTTGATACTGGCACATGGGGGGAGGAGAGAGGCACTTGATACTGGCACGTGGGGGGGTTTGGCACTTGATACTGGCAGATGGGAAGGGAGGGGGGTTGGCACCTGATACTGGCACATGGGGGGAGAGAGGCACCTTATACTGGCACATGGGGGGGAGAGGGGTTGGCACCTAATACTGGCACATGGGGAGGGGAGAGGCACTTGATACTGGCACGTGGGAGGGGGGTTTGGCACTTGATACTAGAACATGGGTGGGTTTGGCACTATGATACTGGCACATGGGGGGGAGAGGCACTTGATACTGGCACTTTTTTGGGGGGGAGATGGCACTATGTTACTGGGACATGGGGGGGAAGAGAGAGGCACTTGATACTGGCACATGGGGGGGAGGAGAGGCACTTGATATTGGCACGTGGGGGGGTTTGGCACTTGATACTGGCACATGGGTGGGTTTGGCACTATGATACTGGCACATGGGGGGGAGAGGCACTTGATACTGCCACTTTTTTGGGGGGGAGATGGCACTATGATACTAGGACATGGGGGAAAGAGAGAGGCACTTGATACTGGCACATTGGGGGGAGATGGCACTATGATACTGGGACATGTGGGGGGGAGGAGAGAGGCACTTAATACTGGCAGATGATGGGGGGGCATCTATGGGGACACTTACTGGCACATTATTGGGGGGCATTATGGGGGACACAAGGCCGGCAGTCTATCAGAGGCCGGACACTGAGGGGCATCTACTGGGGAACTATATATGGGGCATTTTATACTGGTACATTATGGGGGGGCACTAGCAGGAAGGGGGGAGAGGAGCACTATGGGGGAATTTACTGGGGGCACTATATAGGGGTATTTTATACTGGGACATTATGGGGGCACTATGGGGACATTAGCTCAACTGGGGGCATTACAAGGGGGTATTTTTGCACTGTCACATTATAAAGAGAATTATTTCTACTGGGTGGGCATTATGGTGGGCTTTATTACTCCCCCATGGTATGACCCCCTAGTAGCAGCACCAGCCTCTATCTGCTCTGCTATCCCTCTGCCCCTTCTCCAAATCCTTATTATGAAATCTTTCTCATTAGGATAAAACACATCAGCTCCGCCGAGCCCCCGGCCAAAGTGTTGAAGTGGTGTCCGAGATCCCCAAGGGCCAAGCCAAGTAACTGTAAGTTTTCATATGAAATCTGTTTATGTTATAAACATATAGCATACACTGTGCCCCACAATATACACTATAACGCTACACTGTGCCAAAGGAGTGGGGTTTACAAAGGAGGAGGGAGGTGCAAAGCGCGCTGGGGGGCCCTTACAAATATTTGCTGTGGGGCCCAGTCACTTCTAGTTACGCCCCTGCCTAGTAGAGAGGTTAAAATAAATTCACAAATTTGTCTGTTACATTTTCATTTAAAATTCACCAATTTTGGGTGTGATGTACCACTGCTATAACTAGTAGACAGGTTAAAAAAATTTACTAACTTGTCTGTTACATTTTCAGGTGAAATTCACCAATTTTTGGATGTGATGTACCAGTGCTAAACTTAGTAGACAGTTTAAAAAAATTCACAAATTTGTCTTTTAAATTTTCAGAGGAAATTCACCAATTTTTTGTGTGTTATGTACCACTGCTAAACCTAGTATACACGTTAAAGAAATTCACAAATTTGTCTGTTACATTTTCGGGTGAAATTACCCAATGTTTGGGTATGATGTTCCACTGCTTTACCTAGTAGACAGGTTAAAAAAATTCACAAATTTGTCTGCTACATTCTTGGGTGAAAATCACCAATTTTTAGGTGTGATGTATCACTGCTAAACCTAGTAGACAGGTTAAAAAAATTCACAAATTTGTCTGTTAGATTTTCGGGGGAAATTTACAAATTTTTTGTGTGTTATGTACCACTGCTAAACCTAGTATACAGGTTAAAAAAAAATCACAAATTTGTCTGTTACATTTTCGGGTGAAATTCAACCTATTTTTGGATGTGATGTACCACTGCTATACCTAGTAGACAGGTTAAAAAAAATTCACAAATTAGTCTTTTACATTTTCAGGTGAAATTCACCAATTTTTGGGTGTGATGTACCAGTGCTAAACTTAGTAGACAGGTTAAAAAAATTCACAAATTTGTCTTTTAAATTTTCGGAGGAAATTCACCAATTTTTTGTGTGTTATGTACCACTGCTAAACCTAGTATACAGGTTAAAGAAATTCACAAATTTGTCTGTTACATTTTCGGGTGAAATTACCCAATGTTTGGGTATGATGTTCCACTGCTTTACCTAGTAGACAGGTTAAAAAAATTCACAAATTTGTCTGCTACATTCTTGGGTGAAAATCACCAATTTTTAGGTGTGATGTATCACTGCTAAACCTAGTAGACAGGTTAAAAAAATTCACAAATTTGTCTGTTAGATTTTCGGGGGAAATTTACAAATTTTTTGTGTGTTATGTACCACTGCTAAACCTAGTATACAGGTTAAAAAAAAATCACAAATTTGTCTGTTACATTTTCGGGTGAAATTCAACCTATTTTTGGATGTGATGTACCACTGCTATACCTAGTAGACAGGTTAAAAAAAATTCACAAATTAGTCTTTTACATTTTCAGGTGAAATTCACCAATTTTTGGGTGTGATGTACCAGTGCTAAACTTAGTAGACAGGTTAAAAAAATTCACAAATTTGTCTTTTAAATTTTCGGAGGAAATTCACCAATTTTTTGTGTGTTATGTACCACTGCTAAACCTAGTATACAGGTTAAAGAAATTCACAAATTTGTCTGTTACATTTTCGGGTAAAATTACCCAATGTTTGGGTGTGATGTACCACTGCTTTACCTAGTAGACAGGTTACAAAAATTCACAAATTTGTCTGTTACATTTTCGGGTGAAATTCACCAATTTTTTTAGTGTTATGGTACATAACACTAAAAAAATTGGTGAATTTCACCCGAAAATGTAACAGACAAATTTACATTTTCGGGTAAAATTACCCAATGTTTGGGTGTGATGTACCACTGCTAAACCTACAATACAGGTTAAAAAAATTCACTAATTTGTCTGTTACATTTTCGGGTGAAATTCACCAATTTTTGGGTGTGATGTACCACTGCTATACCTAGTAGACAGGTTAAAAAAATTCACCAATTTGTCTGTTACATTCTTGGGTGAAAATCACCAATTTTTAGGTGTGATGTATCACTGCTAAACCTAGTAGACAGGTTAAAAAAATTCACAAATTTGTCTGTTAGATTTTCGGGGGAAATTTACCAATTTTTGGTGTGTTATGTACCACTGCTAAACCTAGTATACAGGTTAAAAAAATTCACAAATTTGTCTGTTACATTTTCGGGTGAAATTCAACCTATTTTTGCGTGTGATGTACCACTGCTATACCTAGTAAACAGGTTAAAAAAAAATCACAAATTTGTCTGTTACATTTTCGGGTGAAATTCACCAATTTTTGAGTGTGATGTACCATTGCTAAACCTAGTAGACAGGTTAAAAAAATTCACAAATTTGTCTGTTACATTTTCGGGTGAAATTCATAAATTTTTGGGTGTGAAGTACCACTGCTGTACCTAGTAGACAGGTTACAAAAATTCACAAATTTGTCTGTTACATTTTCGGGTGAAATTCACCAATTTTTAGGTGTGATGTACCACTGCTCTACCTAGTAGACAGGTTAAAAAAATTCACAAATTGGTCTGTTACATTTTCGGGGGAAATTCATTAATTTTTGGGTGTGATGTACCACTGCTAAACCTAGTAGACAGGTTACAAAAATTCACAAATTTGTCTGTTACATTTTCGAGTGAAATTCACCAATTTTTTGGTGTGATGTACCACTGCTCTACCTAGTAGACAGGTTAAAGAAATTCACAAATTTGTCTGTTACATTTTCGGGTGAAATTACCCAATGTTTGGGTGTGATGTACCACTGCTTTACCTAGTAGACAGGTTACAAAAATTCATAAATTTGTCTGTTACATTTTCGTGTGAAATTCACCAATTTTTTTAGTGTTATGTACCACTGCTAAACCTACAATACAGGTTAAAAAAATTCACTAATTTGTCTGTTACATTTTCGGGTGAAATTCACCAATTTTTGGGTGTGATGTACCACTGCTATACCTAGTAGACAGGTTAAAAAAAATTCACAAATTAGTCTTTTACATTTTCAGGTGAAATTCACCAATTTTTGGGTGTGATGTACCAGTGCTAAACTTAGTAGACAGGTTAAAAAAATTCACAAATTTGTCTTTTAAATTTTCGGAGGAAATTCACCAATTTTTTGTGTGTTATGTACCACTGCTAAACCTAGTATACAGGTTAAAGAAATTCACAAATTTGTCTGTTACATTTTCGGGTAAAATTACCCAATGTTTGGGTGTGATGTACCACTGCTTTACCTAGTAGACAGGTTACAAAAATTCACAAATTTGTCTGTTACATTTTCGGGTGAAATTCACCAATTTTTTTAGTGTTATGGTACATAACACTAAAGAAATTGGTGAATTTCACCCGAAAATGTAACAGACAAATTTACATTTTCGGGTAAAATTACCCAATGTTTGGGTGTGATGTACCACTGCTAAACCTACAATACAGGTTAAAAAAATTCACTAATTTGTCTGTTACATTTTCGGGTGAAATTCACCAATTTTTGGGTGTGATGTACCACTGCTAAACCTAGTATACAGGTAAAAAAATTCACAAATTTGTCTGTTACATTTTCGGGAGAAATTCAACCTATTTTTGCGTGTGATGTACCACTGCTATACCTAGTAGACAGGTTAAAAAAATTCACAAATTTGTCTGTTAGATTCTTGGGTGAAAATCACCAATTTTTTGGTGTGATGTACCATTACTAAACCTAGTAGACAGGTTAAAAAAATTCACAAATTTTTTCTGTTACATTTTCGGGTGAAATTCATAAATTTTTGGGTGTGAAGTACCACTGCTGTACCTAGTAGACAGGTTACAAAAATTCACAAATTTGTCTGTTACATTTTCGGGTGAAATTCACCAATTTTTTGGTGTGATGTACCACTGCTCTACCTAGTAGACAGGTTAAAAAAATTCACAAATTTGGTGGGGCGGAGCCAGCGCTTGATCCAGATGGACGTGTAAAGCGCTGCTCTCCCGTCTGCATATCCCTCTCAGCACCATATCATAAGCCCACCGAAATCAAAAATGGTCAAAATCGGGGGCCAAAAGCCCACAGACCAGCCAGGAGGCAATCGCTCTCAAAGTCAGGCCGGAGAAATAGAGAGATTTATGAAAAAAGCCGCCGCTGCTTCTGTGAGCCAAGAATCCAAGATGGCGCCCGGCACCCCACGCTCTGGGCACAAACAGCCTGCCGCCTGCAGCAGTGAACAGGTAGGAGACGACCCCAGTGAAGCGGAATGCCTGCCAATCTCCAGAGCTTTTTTAAAAGAAGCTCTAGCAGAAGCCCTGGGCCCCATAAGTGTGGACATGTCTTCTATAAAAGAAGACATCAGGCACATAGGTAGGAGAGTAGAGGCCGTAGAAGAAACGCAAGCCACAATCCTCCAACATCAGGATGAAGTGTCCTCTAGCATGTCGCTAGCCCAGTGCCACTTAAATGCTCTATACACAGCCATGGAGGACCAGGAAAATAGAAGCAGGCGTAATAACCTGCGCTTCAGAGGGATTCCTGAGACCATCATAGCCGTGGACATCCCGGAAACGGTAATCCAGATATGCCTCAAGATTCTAGGCCCGGATTCCGCACATGAAGTCCTGCTTGAACGGGCACACAGAGCCCTTAGACCCAAACCAAAGGCGAATGAGCCCCCCAGGGATGTAATATGTAAATTTTTACACTTCCCTGTGAAAGAAGCCATTCTGGCAGGTGCCAGGAACTCCAATTCAATAGAATGGGAAAACAACAGCATTGCCATTTATCAAGATCTGCCGCAATCAACCCTCAAAAAACGTAAAGCTTTAAAGCCTCTCACGGATTGGCTAAGGCAGCAAAGAATCATCTATAGATGGACATTCCCTTTCGGTTTATCCTTCCTTCATGATGGTCGTCGCATCCACGTTTCCTCATTTGCAGACCTGGATAAAACATATGATCTCCTTCAGCTATCTCCATTACCTATTGCTAACTGGGACATGGTTCAGAATTTGAACTCCCTGACAGAACTACCCAAGACTGTTCCCTGGGAACCCCAGCGCACCCCAAGGGCACAAAGAAGCAGCAGAAGAAGAGATTCCTTTTCCACCCCTAAGCGCCTCTCCTTGGCGGATAATTAGTTTAGCCCTATTTTCTCTTTTTTAGGTTCGGGTGACCAAGAAAATCATTAGATGGGACTTAATACTGTTGAACCTTTATCTTATGTTTAAATTATTGACTGCAAGCTATGTGCTTGGTGTGGAACTGGGCCCGCTTTATTTTCGGGCCTTGCTCTTCACCGAATAATAGTTGTAGAGACAGTAGGGATTTCTCTTTAGAGTTTTCCCATCTGTTTGAAAGTCAGGCTAGTCATGCTATGATTAATCTACTTTGATTTTGCTCTGATAATTTCCCATATATCTAAGACCTACTACACTGAGGAAGTCAAGTGAATCACCCTTACCGACATATTTTCTTTTTCTTTTTCTTTCTTTTTGAATACTCCAGGCTGTCCCTTATGCCAGATGATTATAAATATAGCCTTTTCTCATTAGCTACTCTTTGGTCATCCTGTGAGAGGCCAAATCTGAAAGGTATTTTAATTATCAAAACGATCCCCATCATTCCCCCCACCAGTACTAAAAAAATTCTGTATGTTATGTTTTGGTATCTTTACTAACCTAGAGGGAAGTGCTTCTGGGTATAATACCCTTTCCCCCCCTACTGGTGTTGTTATTTCGGATAGACAGAGTTTATATACACCCTGCCTTGTCCGGATGATACCCATCCTTTCATTGTTCTCATTTACTTTTTTGGTTCTATTTGTTCTTACCTTGACAGGTACTCAAGAAACACTCCTACATCTTTTTCATTATGTGAGCAGAGTTCCCCGTCTGGAAAAAAGGCTTGTGGAGGGGAGAATCCGAAGGGATGGGTGCTTTGTGGGTCCTCTCGTGGCTGTACTCTCCGCCTCACGATGTATCTGGTTTGTCAATTCTCTAAATGTTATGCCACCTATAGCCCATAGTCTTCCCACTCTATTAAAAAAATATGGCAGATTTTAAATTAGCCTCATATAATGTTAAAGGGCTGAGATCCCCTTCTAAAAGGTGCCAGATCCTATCTCTCCTGCACAAGGAAAATTGCTCAGTGGTTTTTCTTCAAGAGACACACTTCAAACACAATAATTACCCTAATCTTTCTTTTTCCATATTCCCTAGCTGGTACCATTGTGGGGCCGGGGGTGCAGCCTCGAGGGGAGTCAGCATAGGCTTCCGCAGAGGCCTTCCATTTCAATACAAGTCCCATATACAGGACCCAGAGGGTCGATATTTGATCCTTAAAGGTCTGGTAGGACAATCTATGTTCACATTTGTAAATATTTACGCCCCAAATACCGACCAACTTAGCTGGCTCATCAACATCTTTTCTTTAAATGATCAACACAGGGAAGGTTTCCTGCTTGTCGCAGGAGATTTTAATGTTGCTTTCAACCCTTTAATAGACGCATCCTCTAAAAAATCCCCTATCTCCGCAAAGACCCTCAGACTGTTACATACAAAACTACACAACCTGGGAATTATAGGTGTATGGCGTTGCCTCAACCCGGATCTAATTGACTATTCCTTTTACTCGTCTGCAAATAACTCCTATAGCAGAATTGATTACATTATAGTCCCAAAGGAGAAACTACAATCCTGCTCTGCACCCAAAATAGGAGACATCACTTTATCAGACGACTCTCCAATTTTCTGTACTATATCCCCGGAAATAAAAAGTGCTAGACAACCTAATTGGAGATTCAATGAGTCCCTATTGAATAACACGAAACACACTGCCCAAATTTCCTCTTTTTTAGAAGAATACTTCTTAATTAACAATACCCCAGAGGTAACCCCTCAAATTATCTGGGATGCTCATAAAGCCTATATACGAGGCAAATTGATCAGTCTTTGCTCTTTTTTAAAGAAAGAGTCAGAGAAAAAACTCAATACCCTGCTTTTACAAATCCACCAAGTGGAAAAAAGCCCATAAGCAATCTTTAATGGCACAGAAGCTTGCGGAACTTTCTTCTCTTAGAACTCAGCTGAAGAACCTCCTGAATGAGCGTTCAGCCAAATTTTTTCTGTCCGCTCAACAGAGGATTTATGCCCATGGAAACAAAGCTTCCAAATATGTCATGAGCCGAATCAAACAGAGAAGAGACTCCCGCTACGTTCAGTCCATTAAATCCCCCCAAGGAGTTCAATTATTTAAAGCCAAAGAAATAGCTGAGCAATTTAGACTATTCTACAAATCTCTATATAATGTCCCAGCCTCTAACCTCCCAAATCCCTCCCTTGATAGAGAGATCAATGCCAATTCGTTACTGGAGACCCTTAACCTTCCTACATTAAATTTGGCACAACAAGAATCCCTGACCAAACCGTTCACTATCCCGGAACTAATCTCTGCGATTAAATCCACCCCTAAGGGCAAATGCCCTGGCCCTGACGGTCTCGCCATAACTTATTACTCATCCTTTCAGAATATTCTACTACCCCACTTACTCCTTATCTGCAATCTTTCACTGTCTAATCAGTCACTCTCGTCTGATATGAGAAAGCGGTTATTACAATAATCCCCAAAGATGGTAAAGATCCCACGATTTGCTCCAATTATCGCCCTATCTCCCTACTTAATGTGGATCTTAAACTCCTAGCAAAAATGCTGGCCAGCAGACTCCAAAACCTGCTCCCTGAACTTATCCAGCCTGACCAAGTTGGCTTTGTCAAAGGAAGGGAAGGCAAAGACAACACCACAAAAATTCTAGATGCCCTGTTCTATGCCTCACATAAATCCTATCCTCTAGTCTTGCTTGGCACGGACGCCGAGAAAGCATTTGATAGAGTGGACTGGACTTATATCAGATTAGCCCTGGCTAAATTCCAAATTCCGGAGCAATATATCAACTCTATATTCTCCATGTACACTTTCTCCTCGGCGTCCGTGTCAGTAAATGGACTTCTTTCCTCCCTTTTCCCCATCAGAAATGGAACGAGGCAGGGATGCCCCCTCTCTCCACTCATTTTTGTCCTTGTAATGGAGTCCCTTCTTCAAGCCCTTAGACAAGATGATGTAATTAAGGGATTGAGAGTGGAGAACCGAGAATTTAAACTGGCAGCTTTCGCTGACGATCTTCTGATTATCACCACTAATCCACAGAGATCCATGCCCAGGATCCTATCAACACTCAACCTCTTTGGCTCCCTTTCCAACTTTAGGGTTAACCCCTCCAAGTCCCAAGTCTTACATATAGGCCTTTCCTCCGCCAACCTCACCTCCCTCCAAATTAACTCCCCTTTCAATTGGCAAACCCAACAACTAACCTACCTAGGGATCAAACTGTCCTCACATTTGCCTGAACTATTTCAATTAAACTATAAACCCCTCCTAGCCTCTATGATAGCTCAAATGGACTCCCTATATTCTCCCTATCTCTCCTGGTTCGGAAGGAAGAACATCTTTATGTCACTGATCATGCCAAAACTTACATATATGATGCAAGTTCTCCCTATTGATATCCCCAAGTCATACTTTGCTTCCCTAAACAAACAAGTCCGTAAATTTATTTGGCAAGGCAAAAGCCCTCGTATCTCCTTTGATACCTTAACTAAACCTAGAACTAGAGGAGGAATTGGCCTCCCTGAT
The DNA here is from genome assembly GCF_905171765.1 of Bufo bufo. Taxonomy (NCBI): domain Eukaryota; kingdom Metazoa; phylum Chordata; class Amphibia; order Anura; family Bufonidae; genus Bufo; species Bufo bufo. Next base: position 468,134,450 of record NC_053392.1, on the reverse strand, counting down.
CGTAAATCTTATATGCAAGCCATTCAACTCTCTAGAGCTATTGATTGGATTAGGGAGCCCATACATAAATCCTGGCTCGCATTGGAGACTGCCCTTCTTCCCTCCTCACCCCTGGGCCCTTTTGCTGGCTGACAGACTACCCCCGACCCTATCCTCAATACCTAACCCTCTTATACGCAGCACCCTAAGGGTCTGGGGGAGGTTTCTCGTCCAGCAATGGGGCTCCAATACCCCTCACCTCACTTATGCTCATAAAAGATATAATTAATCTGGCCCCTAAAGAGCTGAGAGAAAGCTGTCCGTTACTCATTAGATCTTCGTTGATCCCCATAACCCAGTTTCTAGATACGGATGGTTGTATTCTTCCTGACCCGGAAATATGCAAAGTCTTGGGGACACAGATTCATAATCCTACCCTGTTACATTTCCTTAGGACTGAATTACTCAGTAGGACTAAAAATCCCCTCATATCAGAAGACACAAGTTGGTTGGTGGAAATGTTAAGCAATAAGAGATACCCTCCTAAAGCTATCTCTACGATTTATAAGCACTTGAAATCCCCTAACTCCATTATTAAACCTGCAATTGTGGGCAAATGGGAAAAATATTTACAAAGGCCCCTGACCTCTCAAGAAACTTCAAAAATTTTAATCCTACCACACAAATTATCTAGATGCATACGCATCCAAGAGAACAGCTATAAGATCCTTATGCAATGGTACAGAACTCCAGATAAAACTTATAGATATAGCAAAACAGCCACTGATCTGTGCTGGAGATGCCATAAAGCTAAAGGAACCTTCTTACACATTTGGTGGACATGCGAACTGATTAACCCATGGTGGCACACAATTACCAAACTATGCAACCAGATATGTAAGTCATCTCTCACCTGCTCTCCTGAATTGACTTTATTATCTCTCGGGACGGAGGGCCTGGGCCCACATAAAAAAATCCCTCTTTACCCACCTACTGGCAGCGGCTAGATTACTCTTACCAACTCACTGGTTATCTTCAGAAATCCCTAGTATTGAGCACTGGACCAACAAGGTGGACCAGATATACAGACTAGAGGAAATCTCACACTGGGAGTCGCATTCTAGACCCTCCTTCCTAAAAACGTGGACACCTTGGAAGCTATACAGGAATTTTCCCTAGGTATAGAGTCCAATAGCTATCTTTCTTTGCCTCAACTCGTTCACCCCCAGATAGAGGCTCACTTACATATCTTATCATCCCCGCCCCCATATATACACCCATTTCGTAGATATTTGAACTTAATTTCCATGCTTTCATGCTAAATCTGACTTTGTTGTAAGGCTTGTACTTCTTGCTGATACCTGTCATGTTGGGCTTAATCGCCCTTTGGTTATTTGTTTTTATATGTGACACCTTGCATTAGGTGATTTTTGCTTATGTTTATGTCACTTGTATTGTTGTAAGCTTTACTTATTGGAAAATGTACAAAGCTTTGAAAAATTGAAAACAATAAAAACTTTTAATTTAAAAAAAAAAAAAAATAATTCACAAATTTGTCTGTTACATTTTCGGGTGAACTTCACCAATTTTTGGGTGTGATGTACCACTACTATACCTAGAAGACAGGTTAAAAAAATTCACAAATTTGTCTGTTACATTTTTGGGGGAAATTCATTAATTTTTGGGTGTGATGTACCACTGCTATACCTAGTAGACAGGTTACAAAAATTCACAAATTTGTTTGTAACATTTTCGGGTGAAATTCACCAATTTTTAGGTGTGATGTACCACTGCTATACCTAGTAGACAAGTTAAAAAAATTCACAAATTTGTCTGTTAGATTCTTGGGTGAAAATCACCAATTTTTAGGTGTGATGTACCACAGATAAACCTAGTAGACACGTTAAAAAAAAATTCACAATAGTATTTTACATTTTCGGGGGAAATTCACCAATTTTTTGTGTGTTATGTACCACTGCTATACCTAGTAGACAGGTTAAAAAAATTCACAAATTTGTCTGTTAGATTCTTGGGTGAAAATCGCCAATTTTTAGGTGTGATGTACCAGTGCTAAACCTAGTAGACACGTTAAAAAAATTCACAAATTTGTCTTACTTTTTCGGGGGAAATTCACCAATTTTTTGTGTGTTATGTACCAAGGCTAAACCTAGTATACAGGTTAAAAAAATTCACAAATTTGTCTGTTACATTTTCGGGTAAAATTCACCAATTTTTGGGTGTGATGTACCACTGCTATACCTAGTAGACAGGTTAAAAAAAAATCACAAATTTGTCTGTTAGATTCTTGGGTGAAAATCGCCAATTTTTAGGTGTGATGTACCAGTGCTAAACCTAGTAGACACGTTAAAAAAATTCACAAATTTGTCTTACTTTTTCGGGGGAAATTCACCAATTTTTTGTGTGTTATGTACCAAGGCTAAACCTAGTATACAGGTTAAAAAAATTCACTAATTTGTCTGTTACATTTTCGGGGGAAATTCACCAATTTTTCGTGTGTTATGTACCACTGCTAAACCTAGTATACAGGTTAAAAAAATTCACTAATTTGTCTGCTGCGTTTTCGGGTGAAATTATCCAATTTTTGGGTGTGACGTACCACTGCTATACCTAGTAGACAGGTTAAAAAAATTCACAAATTTGTCTGTTACATTTTCAGGTGAAATTCACCAATTTTGGGGTGTGATGTACCACTGCTATACCTAGTAGACAGGTTAAAAAAATTCACAAATTTGTCTGTTAGATTCTTAGGTGAAAATCACCAATTTTTAGGTGTGATGTACCACTGCTAAACCTAGTAGACAGGTTAAATAAAATTTACAAATTTGTCTGTTACATTTTCGGTTGAAAATCGCCAATTTTTTGCGTGTTATGTACCACTGCTAAACCTAGTAGACAGGTTAAAAAAATTACAAATTTATCTGTTACATTTTCGGGTGAAATTCACCAATTTTTGGGTGTGATGTACCACTGCTATACCTAGTAGACAGGTTAAAAAAAATCACAAATTTGTCTGTTACATTTTCGGGTGAAATTCACCAATTTTTGGGGTGTGATGTACCACTGCTATACCTAGTAGACAGGTTAAAAAAAATCACAAATTTGTCTGTTACATTTTCGGGGGAAATTCACCAATTTTTTGTGTGCTATGTACCACTGCTAAACCTAGTATACAGGTTAAAACAATTCACAAATTTGTCTGTTACATTTTCGGGTGAAATTTACCAATTTTTGGGTGTGACGTACCACTGCTATACCTAGTAGACAGGTTAAAAATATTCACAAATTTGTCTGTTACATTTTCAGGTGAAATTCACCAATTTTGGGGTGTGATGTACCACTGCTATACCTAGTAGACAGGTTAAAAAAAAATCACAAATTTGTCTGTTAGATACTTGGGTGAAAATCGCCAATTTTTAGGTGTGATGTACCAGTGCTAAACCTAGTAGACACGTTAAAAAAATTCACAAATTTGTCTTTTACATTTTCGGGGGAAATTCACCAATTTTTTGTGTGTTATGTACCAAGGCTAAACCTAGGATACAGGTTAAAAAAATTCACAAATTTGTCTGTTACATTTTCGGGTGAAATTCACCAATTTTTAGGTGTGATGTACCATTGCTCTACCTAGTAGACAGGTTAAAAAAAATCACAAATTTGTCTGTTACATTTTCGGGTGAAATTCCCCAATTTTTGGGTGTGATGTACCACTGCTATACCTAGTAGACAGGTTAAAAAAATTCACAAATTTGTCTTCTACATTTTCGGGGGAAATTCATTAATTTTTAGGTGTGATGTACCACTGCTAAACCTAGTAGACAGGTTAAAAAAAAATCACAAATTTGTCTGTTACATTTTCGGGTGAAATTCACCAATTTTTGGGTGTGATGTACCACTGCTATACCTAGTAGACAGGTTACAAACATTCACAAATTTGTCTGTTAGATTCTTGGGTGAAAATCGCCAATTTTTGGTGTGATGTACCAGTGCTAAACCTAGTAGACAAGTTAAAAAAATTCACAAATTTGTCTTTTACATTTTTGGGGGAAATTCACCAATTTCTTTTGTGTTATGTACCACTGCTAAACCTGGTATACAGGTTAAAAAAATTCACAAATTTGTCTGTTACATTTTCGGGTGAAATTTACCAATTTTTAGGTGTGATGTACTACTGCTATACCTAGTATACAGGTTAAAAAAATTCACAAATTTGTCTTTTACATTTTCGGGGGAAATTCACCAATTTTTTGTGTGTTATGTACCAAGGCTAAACCTAGTATACAGGTTAAAAAAATTTACAAATTTGTCTGTTACATTTTCGGGTGAAATTCACCAATTTTTAGGTGTGATGTACCATTGCTCTACCTAGTAGACAGGTTAAAAAAATTCACAAATTTGTTTGTAACATTTTCGGGTGAAATTCACCAATTTTTAGGTGTGATGTACCATTGCTATACCTAGTAGGTAAAAAAAAAAAAAACACTAATTTGTCTTACATTTTCAGGTGAAATTCACCAATATTTGGATTTAATATACCTCTCCTCTACCTAGTTGACAGCTTAATAAATTTTACAAATTTTTCTTTTACATTTTCAGGTGACATTAAACAATTTTTTTCTGTTATAGACCCCTGCTCTACCATGTAGACAGGTTAATAAATTTCGCTAATTTTTCTGTTACATTCTTGGGTTGACATTTTACAATTTTGGACGTGAATAAACACCTGCTCTGCATAGGTGACAGGGAATAAAATTTACGAATTTTTTCTTTAATTGATGCGCGCCACCTCTTTTCATTCAATGCTTAAACTTTAACAAGTTGTCCCACATTTGTAACAGACAAAGAAACAATATCGAGATTGAGAGTATCTGTGGTACTGTTTTCCCCCTGGAAGGGATCCCAAAGGGCAGAATAGGATTAGCTTGTTCTGAAGTACTTCTGGGCGGTGACAATCCACAGATGTTTTAAAGATAGAGGGTTCATCTTAAATATTTGTATTACTAATTGTTGTTATAATCTTGCTTGTAATAGTGGTATATTGTATTCTGCCACGTATAAGAAGACCGCTTGAAAAGACTGCAGACAGAAGTAACTTTTTACCAATTTCGTAGTGAGACTATGGATGAGCTTGGAACCTCGGTTCAACTAAACTTTGCACGGCTACGAGCAGATGTATATTTCATCCATTAGGTGGAACATCTGGGGTACGTCCGACCGGATCTTACGGGTTCACCATGGTCTCAAATGGGAGAGATGTGAGGGATGAGACTCCATCTTTGTGTCTGCAGCGGCCATTTTACATTGTATGACCTTTTTTTAAGTTGATAGATTAGTGACTTTTTGTATATTAGTTTAGATGCTGGAAGGAGTAACTTAGCCCCTACCTTTACTATTCTCGAGAAATGAAAACTGCTTGGTGTGATAAATATCTACTTCCTGTATTCTGATAAATGTATGTCTCTGCGGTTAACTGACATTTGCATCTTCTGTTTCATAAGCATTTACTATATATATATATATATATATATATATATATATATATATATATATATACACTCACCTAAAGAATTATTAGGAACACCATACTAATACGGTGTTGGACCCCCTTTTGCCTTCAGAACTGCCTTAATTCTACGTGGCATTGATTCAACAAGGTGCTGATAACATTCTTTAGAAATGTTGGCCCATATTGATAGGATAGCATCTTGCAGTTGATGGAGATTTGAGGGATGCACATCCAGGGCACGAAGCTCCCATTCCACCACATCCCAAAGATGCTCTATTGGGTTGAGATCTGGTGACTGTGGGGGCCATTTTAGTACAGTGAACTCATTGTCATGTTCAAGAAACCAATTTGAAATGATTCGAGCTTTGTGACACGGTGCATTATCCTGCTGGAAGTAGCCATCAGAGGATGGGTACATGGTGGTCATGAAGGGATGGACATGGTCAGAATCAATGCTCAGGTAGCCCGTGGAATTTTAACGATGCCCAATTGGCACTAAGGGACCTAAAGTGTGCCCAAAAAACATCCCCCACACCATTACACCACCACCACCAGCCTGCACAGTGGTAACAAGGCATGATGGATACATGTTCTCATTCTGTTTACGCCAAATTTGGACTCTACCATGCTGGAAGGAGTAACTTAGCCCCTACCTTTACTATTCTCGAGAAATGAAAACTGCTTGGTGTGATAAATATCTACTTCCTGTATTCTGATAAATGTATGTCTCTGCGGTTAACTGACATTTGCATCTTCTGTTTCATAAGCATTTACTATATATATATATATATATATATATATATATATATATATATAAAAGAAAAAGAAAGAAAGCAGCACACAAAAAATGAACGGGTGCAAAAAAATCCTCCCAGGAGACCTGCGACCAAGATCCCAAATGTAGATAATGTAGCAAAAGAAGGCAGCACTCCAGTTTGCAGTAAAAAAGTGGACGGTTTATTCACTCATCAGCAACGTTTCAGCTCTCACATTGGAGCCTTTTTCCAGCTGGAAAAAGGCTCCAATGTGAGAGCTGAAACGTTGCTGATGAGTGAATAAACCGTCCACTTTTTTACTGCAAACTGGAGTGCTGCCTTCTTTTGCTACATTATATATATATATATATATATATATACACTCACCTAAAGAATTATTAGGAACACCATACTAATACGGTGTTGGACCCCCTTTTGCCTTCAGAACTGCCTTAATTCTACGTGGCATTGATTCAACAAGGTGCTGATAACATTCTTTAGAAATGTTGGCCCATATTGATAGGATAGCATCTTGCAGTTGATGGAGATTTGAGGGATGCACATCCAGGGCACGAAGCTCCCATTCCACCACATCCCAAAGATGCTCTATTGGGTTGAGATCTGGTGACTGTGGGGGCCATTTTAGTACAGTGAACTCATTGTCATGTTCAAGAAACCAATTTGAAATGATTCGAGCTTTGTGACACGGTGCATTATCCTGCTGGAAGTAGCCATCAGAGGATGGGTACATGGTGGTCATGAAGGGATGGACATGGTCAGAATCAATGCTCAGGTAGCCCGTGGAATTTTAACGATGCCCAATTGGCACTAAGGGACCTAAAGTGTGCCCAAAAAACATCCCCCACACCATTACACCACCACCACCAGCCTGCACAGTGGTAACAAGGCATGATGGATACATGTTCTCATTCTGTTTACGCCAAATTTGGACTCTACCATTTGAATGTCTCAACAGAAATCGAGACTCACCAGACCAGGCAACATTTTTCCAGTCTTCAACAGTCCAATTTCGGTGAGCTCATGCAAATTGTAGCCTCTTTTTCCTATTTGTAGTGGAGATGAGTGGTACCTGGTGGGGTCTTCTGCTGTTGTAGCCCACCCGCCTCAAGGTTGTGCGTGTTGTGGCTTCACAAATGCTTTGCTGCATACCTCGGTTGTAATGAGTGGTTATTTCAGTCAACGTTCCTCTTCTATCAGCTTGAATCAGTCGGCCCATTCTCCTCTGACCTCTAGCATCAACAAGGCATTTTCGCCCACAGGACTGCCGCATACTGGATGTTTTTCCCTTTTCACACCATTCTTTGTAAACCCTAGAAATGGTTGTGCGTGAAAATCCCAGTAACTGAGCAGATTGTGAAACACTCAGACCGGCCCGTCTGGCACCAACAACCATGCCACGCTCAAAATTGCTTAAATCACCTTTCTTTCCCATTCTGACATTCAGTTTGGAGTTCAGGAGATTGTCTTGACCAGGACCACACCCCTAAATGCATTGAAGCAACTGCCATGTGATTGGTTGACTAGATAATTGCATTAATAAGAAATAGAACAGGTGTTCCTAATAATTCTTTAGGTGAGTGTATATGTCTAGATGTTTCGTGATAAGTGTGTGGGTGTATAAGGCTGCGTTCACACGGGCGAGATTTCCGCGCGGGTGCAATGCGGTAGGTGAACGCATTGCACCCGCACTGAATCTGGACCCATTCATTTCAATGGGGCTGTTCAGATGAGCGATGATTTTCACGCATCACTTATGCGTTGCGTGAAAATCGCAGCATGCTCTATATTCTGCGTTTTTCACGCAACGCAGGCCCCATAGAAGTGAATGGGGTTGCGTGAAAATCGCAAGCATCCGCAAGCAAGTGCGGATGCTGTGCGATTTTCACGCATGGTTGCTAGGTGACAGTCTATTCACTGTATTATTTTCCCTTATAACATGGTTATAAGGGAAAATAATAGCATTCTGAAAACAGAATGCATAGTAAGTGATCAGTTGAGGGTTAAAAAAAATAAAAAAAATTAACTCACCTTCTCCGTTTGTTCATATAAGTCCCGGTCTCTTCTTTACTTCTCAAAAGATGAACTATGGGCTAAAGGACCTTTGGTGACGTAAGATCACATGCTCCAATCACATGGTCCATCACCGCGGTGATGGACCATGTGATTGGAGCATGTGATCTGACGTCACCAAAGGTCCTTTAGCCCATAGTTTATCTTTTAAAGAACTAAAGACCGGGAGAACTACGCGAACAACAGGAGAAGGTGAGTTAATTTTTTTAATTTTTTTTAACCCTCAACTGATCACCTACTAGGCATTCTGTTTTCAGAATGCTATTATTTTCCCTTATATGTTATATGTTATAAGGGAAAATAATAACATCTACACAACACCGAACCCAAACCTGAACTTCTGTGAAGAAGTTCGGGTCTGGGTACCACAGTCGGTTTTTTATCACGTGCGTGCAAAACACATTGCACACGCACGATAAAAACTGAACATCGGAACGCAATCGCAGTCAAAACTGACTGCAATTGCATTCCTACTCGCGCGGGTTTGCCGCAACACACCGGGACGCATCCGGAACTAATCCAGACACGCTCGTGTGAACGCAGCCTAACTGGAACTGGCCCTAATGTGGTATAAGTATTTGCCTTCCATAAAAAAACAAACAGAGACTTGTTTGAATACAGCCTTGATGATTTTATTATTCAATTCTTCCGACTACTTGATACCTATTTGCCATAATAATTTGGAACTCAGCATAAATCAGAGTAGGGTTTTTTGCCCTGACACCTGCAAAAGGACATTCGATGATGTAATCGCGCTCACCACGTGGTGAGCGCGGTGACGTCAGCGCAGATCCTGTTGAATGAAGATAGAAGGACCTTCTATCTTCATTCAGCAGGACCTGCGCTGACATCACCGCGCTCACCACGTGGTGAGAGCGATGATGTCAGCGCAGGTTCTTTTGCTTGTCCTGCAGGAAGAAGAAAGAAGACTGTATCGGCTGCGCGATCAAGCGAATGAGGGAGTTATTTTATTTTTATTTTTTAACCCCTCAATGGACATTTTATTTATGATCTTTTACCATGGTGATGGATCATGTGATGGACCATGTGATGACCGGAGTGACGTCACCAAAGGTCCTGTTCCTACAATCAGCAAAGAAGAAGACAGAAGGAGATGCCGGGCCGCGATCAAGTGGAGTTAAATTATTTATTTATTTTTTTAAACCCCTCCAGCCCTATTTTACTATGCATTCTGCATTCAAAATGCTATTATTTTCCCTTATAACCATGTTATAAGGGAAAATAATGCAATCTACAGAACACCGATCCCAAGCCCGAACTTCTGTGAAGAAGTTCGGGTTTGGGTACCAAACATGCGCGATTTTTCTCACACAAGTGCAAAACGCATTACAATGTTTTGGACTCGCGCGGAAAAATTGTGCGTGTTCCCGCAACGCACCCGCACATTTTCCCGCAAAGCCTGTGTGAAACCAGCCTAACTGTTCACACAAAAGTCATCAACAGGGAGATTATCTTGAGTATTTTCCCTATGCAAAAAAGGAGGAGGCAGTAAAGTCAGATATCATGCAAGTAAAAGGCTTCTTTGGAGCTGAAAGGAGGAAGAGCAGGAGGAATGTGCTGAGCCCTGGCTCAAAGGCACAGTGTCATATTCAGATGTGACATCAACATCATCCTGCTTAAAATGAGAGGATGAGTAAGCCATCCAGTCCACAACGTCATCCTGTTTGTCCTCAATAATAATCTGGCACTTACCAGAAGCGAGGGGGAACTGTGGCCTGCTGCTACTACTACCACTGGTTGAACATCTGGTGCAAACTGTGTTGCTACTGCTGTTTGCACTACTACAACCACCTACATTCTCACTCATGGATGACAAGGCACAGGTCTTTCATTTTCCACTCTGTCATTTACTAGACATTCCTTAAGGCACGGAGGATTTTTTATTTTTTTGTGTTTTCGTTTTGTGCTTCCTGCCTTCCCAGAGCCATAACTTTTTTCCGTTTTGCTGTTTGCCGTATGGGGAATATGTTTTTATATTTTTATACTATGGGTGTTTTCGCACATCGCGACACTCATGATGTGTATTTTTTTAGTTCTTTTATTTTTATTTTGGGAAAAGGGGGGTGATTCGAATTTTTATGTTTTAAAAAAAAAAATTTACAATTTTTTTTTTTACACTTTTTTATAGTTCCTATAGGGAACTATGACATGCAATCATTAGATTGCTATTATCATAGACTCCAATGCAGTTGCATTGGAATCTATGATGATTTTACTAGTTTCCTATGGAGCCCTATTACAGGCAATGGCTCTATAGGATATATTATGCAGCAGTCTCCTGTCATTCATAAAGACAGGGGCTGCTGCATACACACTCTGGTTCCTCCGATCGCCACACGGGGGATCCGGAGCACAACCGAAAGTGCACACTTTTGGTTTTGGTGCCCTCAGATGCCGTGGTCAAGATTGACCATGACATCTGAGGGGTTAAATGTCTGCGATCAGCATTACTGCAGGTTGCGGACATGAGCCGCGGGTTTCTGCTTGAAGCAGGCGCCCCCCTCAGCTATGCCGCCCGCAGCGGGCAGGAGCGGGCGCCATCTTTAAACACCCGCCCAGAGCCGTACATGTACAGCGCTGGGCATGAAGAGGTTAAACAATGACAAATCATAAGTTATACAAACACAGTACAATGTGTTATATAGAAAATGTTATAGTTACTCCACGGGCGTTACTATTGTCTCAAAAGATCTGGGTCCCAAGCCTCAATGAATATGGCCCAGTTCTCTAAGTCGCCACCCCCTCCCCCCACACACCGCATGTTGCTGTACTTGCTATACACATCCAGTGCCTCCCAGGTGACGTGCGCTCTGATGTAGATCTTCTCTGTCATCATCTTCTCCATTTGATCCGTACAACTTCTCTCAGCCGTGCCTCGTCTCTGCAGAGTGTGACACATTATTACGGTTGGGGGCACTGTGAGGAACTCACATTTCTATTATCAGCTCCCAGCCTGGAGTCGCCACGGTGTTATCCTGATGCTCGCTGTGCTCCCCAATACCCCCAAATACTATCCTGAAGAAAAATTTGTGTTCCATAGTAATACTGCCCCCTACAGTGTCCCCAACCGTGATAATGCTCCCCAAGAGTGCCCCCATTATTAGAAGAGCCCTTCAGTATTAATAATACCCTCACAGAGTCCCCAGTAGAAATAAGGCCACCTATTGTTCCCCCTGTGGTAATAAAGCTCTCTACAGACCCCTTAGTAGTAAAGTAATAATAAGGCCCCCCATAGTGCTCTTAGTAGAAAAAAGGTGGATTTATAAATCCCTCCTATAGAGCCCCCAGTAGTAATAAGAACACCTAATGTCCCCTGGATTTGCAATGCCCCCAGTAGTTATATTCCTCCCTCCACCATACAGTTCCATGTAAATAACATCACAACATCTCTCCAACCACCTCGAATATATAGTCCTATGTAAATAACATCCCTCTATATCAACAGTCCCCTCCAAAATACAGTTCCATGTAAATAATATCACCTCTTCGGCAGCCGCCTTCAACATCTAGTCCCAAGAAAATAATATCACACCCTCCCCAGCCGCCTCCAACATGCAATCCCATGTAAACATCACCCCCTCAACATTCAGTCCCATGTAAATAACATCATTCCCCCCACCAGCCACCGTCAACATACAGTCCCATGTAAATAAAATTGCCCCCTCAACATTCAGTCCCATGTAAATAACATCACTCCTTCCCACAGCCACCATCAACATACAGTCCAATGGAAATAACATCACTGCCTCCCCCAGCCCCCTCAAACATACATTTCCATGTAAATTACACCACTCCCTCCCACAGCAACCTCCAACATACAGTCCCATGTAAATAACATAATTCCCTCCCACAGCCGACTTCAACATACAGTCCCATGTAAATAACATCACCCTGCCCCAGCCCCCTCCAACATTCAGTCCCATATAAATAACACCACTCCCTCTCACAGCCGCCATCAATATACAGTCCCATGTAAATAACATCACTCCCTCCCCCCAGCCCCCTCCAACATACAGTCCCATGTAAATAACATCACTCCCTCCTACAGCTACTATCAATATACAGTCCTATGTAAATAACATGATCCCCTCCCCAGCCACCTCCAACACACAGTTCCATGTAAATAGCATCCCTCCCTTCAGCCCTAACATACAGTCCCAGTTAAATAACCATAACTCCCAGCATTGCTCTGCCACTCTCTTCACTTACCTCTCCTCATGTAGCAGACATTCCCACAGCTTTTTCCCCCAGGACTTCTCCTCTTCACTGCCATTCTCTCCTGCACTAGTCACGTGATGGTGACATCACTGCAGATCCTTCTCAACCACTGCCTGTTTTACTGGTCACAAGACCTGTGATGTCACCACAGGTCCTTCAGCTCTTCCACTGCATTAGATTCAATTGTATTGCCGTCTTTGGCAATACAGTTGCATCTAGCTGGCAGGCAGGACATTTGGGGCCTGGGACAAAACCTAGCAACGCCCCTGACTTACGCAGTACAATGTATTGAATGAAACTGTTATACTTATTTCTTGCAATTTCAATAGCACAAAGTCAAACACTCTAGTTTTTAAGAGGTTAAGAGATGGAGTCTGATCACTGAAGGCAAGGGCACTAAAATGTAACATTTAACGGAATAATTAAGACCACAATGGATCCTGCAATAATCTCACTTAAATCTAACAAGAACACTCAATCAATATATCTCTTCCAAACAAAAAATGAGTGAAGATTATTTCCTAATACAATAATCATTTTTTATTAATCATGATTAAAAAGGACAAATAAATAGAACATGATGGTAAGGAATCCAATAAAATAGCGCCGCATGACAATTTATAACCTTCCTGTGTGACTACATACAAGTATAAAAAAAATTGATGAGTCAAAAAGCCAGAGTTCAGAATATTATAAAATGTGAACCCTGATTAGGTTAATGCGTAATAATAGGATAAGGAATAGTAACAATATGGGTGAAATAACCACCTCTAAATAGACTCTGATCCTACATTGAAAAAAACATATAGTATAACTGATGCTAAATAAATAAGTAAATAATAAAGTGCATGACTAATGGCCAAAAGTATAAAAAATATATATATAAACATTTATGAAACATCACGCTCATCTATTGATTAATTATAAATTAGTGAGAAATAATTTTTAACATCACTATTTGAAAATTATTCCTCACTAATTTACAATTAATTAATAGATGAGTGTGGTGTTTCATAAATGTTATTTTTTTTCATAATGCTATTTTTATAGCGCTATGCACTTTATTCTAATGATGAATATGACATTGAAAGACCTAACCATCTTGCGACCAAGTGCGCATGATCATTCCGATGCTTCAATGCTTCTGCCTGTCTCCATGGAGTTAGGACGCGGGCAACGTCAATCCTTCAGCAATGAGTGCAGAGGATTGCACTCTCCTGCGTCGGACTCAGGGGACGGGTGGAAGCTACTCTGATGAGGCTGGCTGTAATAGGTAATGCGCCGTGAGTACGGCCGTAATGAGATATCTGTCATGTGCCTTCGGATCCTCCTTGCCATTGGCCTTTAGCACTTTAAATGTCCCTTCGCACCCCAGTGTAAACCACTCCTCCAGAAGAAGCCTTATCGCGAAACGCGCGTAGAGGGGATAGTGGCCGCCGCACAATTCACATTCAGGTATGTTACTTATTTTGACACTTTTGGCCATTAGTCATGCACTTAGCACTTTATTATTTACTTATTTATTTAGCATCAGTTATACTATATGTTCTTTTCAATGTAGGATCAAAGTCTATTTAGAGGTGGTTATTTCACCCATATTGTTACTATTCCTTATCCTATTATTACGCATTAACTTAATCAGGGTTCACATTTTATAATATTCTGAACTCTGGCTTTTTGGCTCATAAATTTTGTTTATACTTGTATGTAGTCACACAGGAAGGTTATAAATTGTCATGCGGCACTATTTTATTGGATTCCTTACCATCATGTTCTTTTTATTTGTCCTTTTAAATCATGATTAATAAAAATTGATTATTGTATTAGGAAATAATCTTCACTCATTTTTTGTTTGGAAGAGATTTAACTGAATAAATATAAAAAAGTCTATCCAAGGTAAGAGCGACCAAAACAGGTCCCAAGAACGAGTCTCATATTTTAGGACACAACAGAGAAAACACAGTTGATGAATAAAACGTAGGGCAAAATAACTAGCCTAAGGTCCCAGATTATGTAACTTAGTGGCAGTCTGTATTAACTATCTGGCTGCAATGTGGACAGTATGGGGGTAATTTATCAAACTGGTGTAAAGTAGAACTGGCTAAGTTGCCCATAGCAACCAATCAGATTTCTCCTATCATTTTGCAAAGGAGCTGTCCAAAATGAAAGATGGAATCAGATTGGTTGCCATGGGCAACTAAGTCAGATAGTCATATTTATTTCTTTACTGTCTACCTATTAAGGTGCCAGTTACATGTTGGTCACCTGAAGAACTCATTCTAGTGAAATGGGTGAGGACAGTGTAGGGACACTTAGGGCATCAGGGTGTGACTTTATTGTTAGGGATATTTAGGTCTATGGGATAATCTCCCTTGTAGTGATTGACGAACATCGGCCAGGACGGTTCACGAGCGCGATAGCGCAAACGCGATCAAATGTTCGTGAACCGCAAGTTTGCGGCACGCCCCATTCACTTTAATGGCTGGCGAACCTGAAAAACCTTTAGGTAATATTTGCAGCCACCAAATACTTACAAGAAGTGCACAAATTGTCCCACAACATGCACAGTGACATACCAGAGGAGAATCAATGGCAAATATTCCCACAAAAAAATATGTATTTTAATCAGGGGCCATTTTTATGCGTCTTAAATTGAAACTCTCAAAAATGTGCCATGCTGGAGCCTAGAGAATTTTTATTTTAGGCCACGGGAGTACAGGCCCCAAACATTAGGCATTCACCGGACAAAAAACATCAAGTGATTATGTGGCTGGAGGTATATTAGATGGTCATTAGATATCAATTTTACTGCAGGCCAGTGAAGTACAGGCCCCAAAAATTATTCATTCAATGTACAGAAAAGAACAAGCTTTGTCTTCTTCTCATTGTCTGTCGCTAGTAGAGTCCTAAGCATGGCAGGCAGGTTCCCCCAGAAGTATCTTGCTGGATGAGAAGCCAATACCGCACTTGCATCAATCTTGACAGGATTTGGCTCCAGGTGTACAGAAATAGTTTTTTTGGAATGCTTTCTCCATCGAAACACCCTCCACGTCGTTGAATATACTGAAGACTGGCCGACTCTCTCATAATAAAAATTTTTTATGTTATTATTACATTTATTAAACATTTTATTATGAAATTTATTCCATATATATTGTAAAATTTGGTGTCTACATGATCAATCTACAGAGTGGGGGTCCCTCACGGGTTCTGCACACTTCCAAAATAAAGTGGGTCGAATAGATGACGGATGATCAGGATGCTCCATGATCTTCCCAGGAGCTGCTTTTGGGAGTCTCGGTTCATTTCTGAGACGTCTGTGTGGGAATCCGAAGACCATCTCCATCTCCGTGCACCACAGGATGTCCTCCTCCTGTGTTAGGAAAAATGTAATTTTTATTTTAAAATGTATTCAACATTTTATTATTGAATGTATTAGATATAATAAGGATGCCCTCCTTTCCATTCCATGATGACTGGAAACCCCTAACGAAGAGACTGGGCCCTGGTTGGTTTAAATCGTGATTAAATTCGCAACTGTTGCGGGCTCCGAGCAATCTTGAAGCTTTGCCTTCTTCTCATTGTCTGTCACTAGTAGAGGCCTAAGCATCCCAGGCAGGTTGCCCCAGAAGTATCTTGCTTGATGAGCAGCCAATACCACACTTGCATCAATCTTGACAGGATTTAGCTCCAGGTGGAGAGTAATTTTTTTTTGTAATGCTTTCTCCATCGCAACACCAAGTCGTTGAATAAACAGAAGACTGGTCGATTCTCTCCTGTCTTACGCAACATTTAATTTTTATTATTAAATGTATTAAATATTTTAACATTCATTTTATTAAACCAAAACTTGATTAAAATTATAAGAAAGTATACTTAAATTTGCCAAAACTGGCCTAATAACTCAAGTATGAACTCTGCCTTATAGGTCGATGTTAGTGTCAAGAAGAAGTGCACTCCTTTTACACCCTTGTCAGCTGATTCCACATAGATGTCTACAGATCTTGTTCTATTACAGGCTTATACAAGTAGAGCCCCCCTGACAGAGTGGAGAGGATGTCAGCAGTAAGTTTGTGTTGATGTCACTGATTAATTTGCCCTTCCTCTGATCCCTCAGAACAATAGCCCACAAAAAATGGATCCTGTCTTTGGAGCATATGCCTTCACCTGGTCAGCATTTGCTCAGTATTGCTAATGCCAATAAAAAGAGGAGTGGATCTAAAACAGAGATGACACGTGAATTGAATATTTGCATGTCTTCTGTGTTTTGTACTCACTCCTGCTTCTGTTTACCAAATCATAAGCCAATTCTGATGGGGCCATACAGCCCTTACAGCTGCTACACAGACAGGATCTGTTGTGCGTCTCATTTTTCCTTCCTTCTGACAGATCAGAAGAAAGTTCAAATAAATGATGATGTCAGCCAGGCCGAAAGCCAAAATAGTGGCCCAGTCATGAAATAGGGAGGGTGTGAACCGCATGAGAAGTCAAAAGAGTGTCCCTATCACAGAGTGGTGAGGTGGAAGCATCATGAGGAGACCACACAGTGGCCCAATGACAAAGTCTCGAGGGGACGGCAGCATCAGGAGGCCACAGGGTGGCACAATGAAAGTGTGGAGGTGGCAGCAGTATGAGGAGGTCACCAAGTGGCACAATCACAGAGTATGTAGTTGGCAGCAGTATGTGGAGGCCAGGTTACATAGTGTGGAGATGGCAGCATCAGGATGCCAGAGTGGCAAGGTGACATAGTGTGGACACGGCAGCAGCAGCAGCATGATACAACAAAGTGGCACGGTGACATAGTGTGGACATGGCAGCAGCAGCAGCATGATACAACAGAGTGGCACGGTGACAAAGTGTGGACATGGCAGCAGAAGCAGCATGATACAACAGAGTGGCACAGTGACATAGTGTGGACATGACAGCAGCATGATACAACAGAGTGGCAAGGTGACATAGTGTGGACATGGCAGCATCAGTAGGCCACAGAGTGGCAAAGTGACATAGTGTGGACATGGCAGCATCAGCAGGCCACAGAGTGGCAAGGTGACATAGTGTGGAGGTGGGTGGCAATACTAGTACTCGCTGAAGATGGTGGGTGAAATAGAAAGAAGAAAACTGTCTATTTTGTCAAAATGTTGGTGTGGCACCATGGATGATCTAGTCTGATGCATCAGGCATTGGTGTGTTGAAATCCTGGCTGATCCACGCCTGATTCCTCTTGATGCAGTGTCCCACTATGTGCTATATTTGGGCACTTTAAACTCTTGCTAAATGTCATATCAAATGTATTGTGGTTTCATGCTGTAGTTCCCTTTAACAGGCTGTCAGTATCATTTACCTTTATTCGCTCCTAGGTGGTGCAGGAACCACTTAGATAAATAGCTGGGGAGGTGTAAAGTTAGTATGTCTGATGTTAATGAAGAGATGAGGAAGCTAATGAAGGAGGTGGAAATTTTTATTTGCACCAAAATAATTCACAAAAGATTTTAGTGCAGCACTTAACGCAGAATATACGTTTTTTTTTTCAACCCAAATATTTCAAAAGACATTTTAGTGCATATCAGTGCAGCGCTTAACGCAGAATACAATATTTTTTCTGAAATGAACGGGACGTAGCGGAGGAAGTAGGTCCGCGCTGGAAGAGCGACACGCGGACCTCGTGGGGTTTTTGTGCTGCAGAAAAGTCCCCGTAGTGTCCAATAAGTAATATAGTAGTAGATATGGGCTGGTGTGAATTATTTTGCATTTTCATGCAGGGTTAGTGCATAGAGTATTCACCTGTATTGGTACGCTGGTCTTATGGACGTCGTCATGTAAGTGCGCAGTGCGTGAAACATAAATACAAAATTTCAACACAACATAATTCAGTCCATACCGCAAAAAGGACTTTCCCACATATAACTGCAGCGCTGAACACTGAATATATATTGATTTTTGTACAGAAATATGCCACTAAATGCTTTACCTCATATAACTGCAATAGTGAACGCTGAATATATTTTTATTTTTCTACTGATATACGTCAATAAAGGTTTTTCTACATATAAGTGCACCAGCAAATGGCCAATTTATATTTCTTTTTCTGCAAGTGGAAAGTATAGACCGGCACTCTGATATGAGGAAACAGCAGAAATGTATTAAGGTTAAAATAGCAGAAAATATATTAAGGCTAAAAAAATGGTTAGCACCAAGTAAGTGACAATACAATGGCAGTAGTAAAAGCAGTAATAAAAAAAAGTAATACAAAAAGATTGTAGGATCTTGAGAAAGGTAAGTATCATCAAATAGTTCAAGTCTGGAATTTTTGAATAGTGTCCGATAGGTGCGTTGGGTTGTACCTTAGTTGACACTATATGAGGGGTGATGGCACTGTGACAGAAATGGCAATGAGCTATCTTGTATGATGACAGTAATGGCAGTAATGGCAGTGAGCCACCTTGTATGGTGGCACTAGGTCACCTTGTAGAGGCCGATTTCATGTGTACAGATTCAGTAAATAAGGCTGTCTGACTGCTATATCCTATATTGGCACAAATAAGTCCCGGTAAATGGTGTGCAGTATATAATAGAGATGCTGCAGATGATGCATCAGCCTGTAGTAAGATGCCACAGTGAGGTAAAAAGACAAGGGATACAAATAGAAAATAAAGGTTGAAAGTTGCAGGCCAGTGTCTGGTGGCGTCCCACCAGATGTATGCGTACTGGCCTCTATTACCTTACTGGGTCTCCGCTATATGGCTGTGGGTGTCCCGGTCTTCTTTATCCGTGGTGGCCGGTGGAGGAGTGAGGCTCCCGTGTTTGTGCCGAGTCAGGCGGGCCCTCCTCTAGTCGGCATCTGAAGATGCAGGAGTAATCCAGGGAGGTCTGTTGTTATCGGAAACGCTTCCAAGACACAGGTGTGTCTTTGTGTATGTGCAGATTTCTTTCCCCCAGACGCGTTTCGAAGTCTTAGACTGACTTCTTCATCAGTGGTAATCTGCACAGGTCTCCCAGGATTTTTATATTCGCTCCCTGCATCATCAAAAATCCGGAGTGGATTTTGTTCTCAATGTGTCTTCTTTTGTGATTTTTGTATGAAGGCATTTAAAAAAAATGAAAAAAGAGGACATTTAAATGAGAAAGAAAAAGTATGAGATGTGGTATTGGTCTTTAAAGTGTGCTTGTGACATCATTTTCATTGAGGATGCGTTGGTGATGTGTTTTATTTGTGGTTAATATTTCTTATAGTTCATATTTTTCTTATTTTTCTTATGATCGGGTTTCATATGATGCTCCCAAAATAATAGCTGATCTTATAAAGTTCATTTTACTAATCTATGGTTTAGTCCAGGGTCCAGAAGGTTTAGAAATTTCATAAAAAGGTTTCATAATAAAAAAAATATATATATATTTTAAAGTTTCATAAAAATATATATATGTGTTTCGACCAGAGTGTATGTATAAAAGACTTATTGAGGTGTATGTATAAAGTAATAAGGTATTCGGGAGAATGTGTCATAGGAAGTCTCCCCAGATATGTATACAGGTATGTAGGGTGTAGAGAGAGGGATGCGGTTTTCATGAGATACTTGAGTATGGGAATAGGGTTAATGGAGAGGATGGTGCCTCTCTTCATTTATCCTGGAAGTGTGTCTAGTTGCCTCTTTTCTATAGTTGACAATTGGTAATTTACATTCGTCTAGATAGTTTTTTTTAGGGTGGTTTTCTGGATAATTTTATAATCCATAGAGGTAGTCCTATCATGCTGATAAACAATATGATCATATACATGGGAGACGGTGTGGTTGGGTTTTGCTTAAATTAGAGACCTTCGTCTGTGGGAAAACGAAGTGAAGAGATTCATTATATGAAGGTGTATGTTGGGAGTTAGATCTCCCCATTGGGGCTGAGATTGCGTTACAGTTGCGTTTTTTCAGAGATGAGGTATGGTATTTTTCTGAGATTTGTGGCCAATGTGTACATTGGTTCTGCTATATCTTTATGGGCTGGGGTTTGTGGTCCCTTGTGTTATGTCTGGATACAGAAATTATGTTGATAGGCTTAGTATTCATGGCAATAGAAAAAATAACAGAATACTGGAGAGGAGGCAATTGCATTTAACAAATGTCCCGCTTGGAGTCAAAATACATTTTTGTATTTAATACACTTCTACCAGGAGGCCTTAACTCTGAATTTTAACTCTTTGGCTTTTTATAAACTTCTCAGGTTGGGTGCCCCCATCTGATGGCGGATAGAGGTCCGGCTGCTTACCAGCACCTCGATCCCCCCTCTGACTCGGGCCCCCACCCTCGTATACAATCAAGAACTCTTTTATTCAACTGACTCCTTATTAAACACACTCCCAATCCAATGCCTGTCTATCTATGAATAGAAAGATATATGACATCCTTTCAAAATAATTTCTGGATCCAGACATAACACAAGGGACCACAAACCCCAGCCCATAAAGATATAGCAGAACCAACATACGCATTGGCCACAAATCTCAGAAAATTACACTCATACCTCATCTCTGAAAAAACGCAACTGTAACACAATCTCAGCCCCAATGGGGAGATCTAACTCCCAACATACACCTTGATATAATAAAACTCTTCACTTCCTTTTCCCACAGACGAAGGTCTCTAATTTAAGCAAAACCCAACCACACCGTCTCCCATGTATATGATCATATTGTTTATCAGCATGATAGGACAACCTCTATGGATTATTAAATTATCCAGAAAACCACCTAAAAAAACTATCTATACAAATGTAAATTACCAATTGTCAACTATAGAAAGGATGCAACCAGACACACTTCCAGGGTAAATGAAGAGAGGCACCATCCTCTCCATTAACCCTATTCCCATACTCAAGTATCTCATGAAAACTGCATCCCTCTCTCTACACCCTACATACTTGCATACATATCTGGGGAGACTTCCTATGACACATTCTCCTGAATACCTTATTACTTTATACATACACCTCAATGAGTCTTTTATACATACACTCTGGTCGAAACACATATATACACTGCTCAAAAAAATAAAGGGAACACAAAAATAACACATCCTAGATCTGAGTTAATTAAATATTCTTCTGAAATACTTTGTTCTTTACATAGTTGAATGTGCTGACAACAAAATCACACAAAAATTAAAAAATGGAAATCAAATTTTTCAACCCATGGAGGTCTGGATTCGGAGTCACACTCAAAATTAAAGTGGAAAAACACACTACAGGCTGATCCAACTTTGATGTAATGTCCTTAAAACAAGTCAAAATGAGGCTCAGTAGTGTGTGTGGCCTCCACGTGCCTGTATGACCTCCCTACAATGCCTGTGCATGCTCCTGATGAGGTGGCGGACGGTCTCCTGATGGATCTCCTCCCAGACCTGAACTAAAGCATCTGCCAACTCCTGGACAGTCTGTGGTGCAACGTGACGTTGGTGGATAGAGCGAGGCATGATGTCCCAGATGTGCTCAATTGGATTCAGGTCTGGGGAACGGGCATCAATGCCTTCGTCTTGCAGGAACTGCTGACACACTCCAGCCACATGAGGTCTAGCATTGTCTTGCATTAGGAGGAACCCAGGGCCAACCGCACCAGCATATGGTCTCACAAGGGGTCTGAGGATCTCATCTCGGTACCTAATGGCAGTCAGGCTACCTCTGGCGAGCACATGGAGGGCTGTGCGGCCCTCCAAAGAAATGCCACCCCACACCATTACTGACCCAATGCCAAACCGGTCATGCTGGAGGATGTTGCAGGCAGCAGAACGTTCTCCACGGTGTCTCAAGACTCTGTCACGTCTGTCACATGTGCTCAGTGTGAACCTGCTTTCATCTGTGAAGAGCACAGGGCGCCAGTGGCGAATTTGCCAATCTTGGTGTTCTCTGGCAAATGCCAAACGTCCTGCACGGTGTTGGGCTGTACGCACAACCCCCACCTGTGGACGTCGGGCCCTCCTATTACCCTCATGGAGTCTGTTTCTGACCGTTTGAGCAGACACATGCACATTTGTGGCCTGCTGGAGGTCATTTTTCAGGGCTCTGGCAGTGCTCCTCCTGTTCCTCCTTGCACAAAGGCGGAGGTAGTGGTCCTGCTGCTGGGTTGTTGCCCTCCTACGGCCTCCTCCACGTCTCCTGATGTACTGGCCTGTCTCCTGGTAGCGCCTCCATGCTCTGGACACTACGCTGACAGACACAGCAAACCTTCTTGCCACAGCTCGCATTGATGTGCCATCCTGGATAAGCTGCACTACCTGAACCACTTGTGTGGGTTGTAGACTCCGTCTCATGCTACCACTAGAGTGAAAGCACCGCCAGCATTCAAAAGTGACCAAAACATCAGCCAGGAAGCATAGGAACTGAGAAGTGGTCTGTGGACACCACCTGCAGAACCATTCCTTTATTGGGGGTGTCTTGCTAATTGCCTATAATTTCCACATGTTGTCTATCCCATTTGCACAACAGCATGTGAAATTGATTGTCACTTAGTGTTGCTTCCTAAGTGGACAGTTTGATTTCACAGAAGTGTGATTGACTTGGAGTTACATTGTGTTGTTTAAGTGTTCCCTTTATATTTTTGAGCAGTGTATATATATTTTTATGAAACTTTAAAAACTTTTAAATTTTTTATTATGAAACCTTTTTATGAAATTTTTAAACCTTCTGGACCCTGGACTAAACTATAGCTTAGTAAAATAAACTTTGTAAGATCAGCTATTATATCAGCTATTATTTTGGGAGCATCATATGAAACCCGATCATAAGAAAAATAAGAAAAATATGAAATATAAGAAATATGAACCGCAAATAAAACACATCACTAACGCATCCTCAATGAAAATTATGTCACAAGCACACTTTAAAGACCAATACCACATCTCATACTTGTTTGTTCTTTTTTCTCATTTAAATGTCCTCTTTTTTCATATTTTTTTTTAATGTCTTCATACAAAAATCACAAAAGAAGACGCATTGAGAACAAAATCCACTCCGGATTTTTGATGATGCAGGGAGCGACTATAAAAATCCTGGGAGACCTGTGCAGATTACCACTGATGAAGAAGTCAGTCTAAGACTTCGAAACGCGTCTGGGGGAAAGAAATCTGCACATACACAAAGACACACCTGTGTCTTGGAAGCGCTTCCGATAACAACAGATCTACCTGGATTACTCCCACATCTTCAGACGCCGACTAGAGGAGGGCCCGTCTGACTCGGCAACAAACACGGGAGCCTCACTCCTCCACCGGCCACCACGGATAAAGAAGACCGGGATACCCACAGCCATATAGCGGAGACCCAGTAAGGTAATAGAGGCCAGTACGTACACATCTGGTGGGACGCCACCAGACACTGGCCTGCAACTTTTAACCTTTACTTTCTATTTGTGTCCATTGTCTTTTTACCTCACTGTGGCATCTCACTACATACTGATGTATAATCTGCAGCATCTCTAATATATACTGCACACCATTTATCGGGACTTATTTGTGCCAATATAGGATATCGCAGTCAGACAGACAAAATTGTCTGTCTGATAAGATCTGATATCCCACAACAATATGAACATTTGCCGGACTGATCTATTGGTCTGATTTATATCTATTGACATTCGTCAGAAGTAGAGTTGAGCGAACACCTGGATGTTCGGGTTCGAGAAGTTCGGCCGAACTTCCCGGAAATGTTCGGGTTCGGTATCCGAACCCGAACCGAACTTCGTCCCGAACCCGAACCCCATTGAAGTCAATGGGGACCCGAACTTTTGGGCACTAAAAAGGCTGTAAAACAGCCCAGGAAAGAGCTAGAGGGCTGCAAAAGGCAGCAACATGTAGGTAAGTCCCCTGCAAACAAATGAAGATAGGGAAATGAATTAAAATAAAAATTTAAAAAATAAAAATGACCCAATATCAATTGGACAGAGGTCCCATAGCAGAGAATCTGGCTTCACGTCAGCAGAGAATCAGTCTCTTCATGCCATAGCAAAGAATCTGGCTTCATGTCAGCAGAGAATCATTCTCTTCATGCCATAGCAGAGAATCTGGCTTCATGTCACCCACCACTGGAAGAGGCCAGTGTCACATATTTAGGCCCCGGCACCCAGACAGAGGAGAGCGGTCCCGTAACAGAGAATCTGGCCTTATGTCAGCGCAGAATCTGTCTTCATGTCATAGCAGAGAATCAGGCTTCACGTCACCCACCACTGGAACAGGCCACTGTCACACATTTAGGCCCAGGCACCCAGGCAGAGGAGAGAGGTCCCGTAACAGAGAATCTGGCCTTATGTCAGCGCAGAATCTGTCTTCATGTCATAGCAGAGAATCAGGCTTCACGTCACCCACCAGTGGAACAGGCCACTGTCACACATTTAGGCCCCGGCACCCAGACAGAGGAGAGGTTCATTCAACTTTGGGTTGCCCCGCAATATAATGGTAAAATGAAATTAAAAATAGTATTGAATGAGGAAGTGCCCTGGAGTAGAATAATATATTGTTAAGGGGAGGTAGTTAATATCTAATCTGCACAAGGGATGGACAGGTCCTGTGGGATCCATGCCTGGTTCATTTTTATGAACGTCAGCTTGTCCACATTGGCTGTAGACAGGCGGCTGCGTTTGTCTGTAATGACGCCCCCTGCCGTGCTGAATACACGTTCAGACAAGACGCTGGCCGCCGGGCAGGCCAGCACCTCCAAGGCATAAAATGCTAGCTCTGGCCACGTGGACAATTTGGAGACCCAGAAGTTGAATAGGGCCGAACCATCAGTCAGTACGTAGAGGGGTGTGCACAGGTACTGTTCCACCATGTTAGTGAAATGTTGCCTCCTGCTAACACGTTCCGTATCAGGTGGTGGTGCAGTTAGCTGTGGCGTGGTGACAAAACTTTTCCACATCTCTGCCATGCTAACCCTGCCCTCAGAGGAGCTGGCCGTGACACAGCTGCGTTGGCGACCTCTTGCTCCTCCTCTGCCTTCACCTTGGGCTTCCACTGGTTCCCCTGTGACATTTGGGAATGCTCTCAGTAGCGCGTCTACCAACGTGCGCTTGTACTCGCGCATCTTCCTATCACGCTCCAGTGTAGGAAGTAAGGTGGGCACATTGTCTTTGTACCGGGGATCCAGCAGGGTGGCAACCCAGTAGTCCGCACACGTTAAAATGTGGTCAACTCTGCTGTCGTTGCGCAGGCACTGCAGCATGTAGTCGCTCACGTGTGCCAGGCTGCCCAGAGGTAAGGACAAGCTGTCCTCTGTGGGAGGCGTATCGTCATCGTCCTGTGTTTCCCCCCAGCCACGCACCAGTGATGGGCCCGAGCTGCTTTGGGTGCCACCCCGCTGTGAACATGCTTCATCCTCATCCTCCTCCACCTCCTCCTCATCCTCGTCCTCCTCGTCCTCCAGTAGTGGGCCCTGTCTGGCCACATTTGTACCTGGCCTCTGGTGTTGCAAAAAACCTCCCTCTGAGTCACTTCGAAGAGACTGGTCTGAAAGTGCTAAAAATGACCCCTCTTCCTCCTCTTCCTCCTGGGCCACCTCCTCTACCATCATCGCCCTAAGTGTTTTCTCAAGGAGACATAGAAGTGGTATTGTAACGCTGATAACGGCGTCATCGCCACTGGCCATGTTGGTGGAGTACTCGAAACAACGCAACAGGGCACACAGGTCTCGCATGGAGGCCCAGTCATTGGTGGTGAAGTGTGTCTGATCCGCAGTGCGACTGACCCGTGCGTGCTGCAGCTGAAACTCCACTATGGCCTGCTGCTGCTTGCACAGTCTGTCCAGCATGTGCAAGGTGGAGTTCCACCTGGTGGGCACATCGCATATGAGGCGGTGAGCGGGAAGGCCGAAGTTACGCTGTAGCGCAGACAGGCGAGCAGCGGCAGGGTGTAAACGCCGGAAGCGCGAACAGACGGCCCGCACTTTATGCAGCAGCTCTGACATGTCGGGGTAGTTGCGAATGAACTTCTGCACCACCAAATTCAGCACATGCGCCAGGCAAGGGATGTGCGTCAAACCGGCTAGTCCCAGAGCTGCAACGAGATTTCGCCCATTATCGCACACCACCAGGCCGGGCTTGAGGCTCACCGGCAGCAACCACTCGTCGGTCTGTTGTTCTATACCCCGCCACAACTCCTGTGCGGTGTGGGGCCTGTCCCCCAAACATATGAGTTTCAGAATGGCCTGCTGACGTTTACCCCGGGCTGTGCTGAAGTTGGTGGTGAAGGTGTGTGGCTGACTGGATGAGCAGGTGGAAGAAGAGGAGGAGGAAGCTGAGTAGGAGGAGGAGGAGACAGGAGGCAAAGAATGTTGCCCTGCGATCCTTGGCGGCGGAAGGACGTGCGCCAAACAGCTCTCCGCCTGGGGCCCAGCCGCCACTACATTTACCCAGTGTGCAGTTAGGGAGATATAGCGTCCCTGGCCGTGCATACTGGTCCACGTATCTGTGGTTAGGTGGACCTTGCCACAGATGGCGTTGCGCAGTGCACACTTGATTTTATCGGACACTTGTTTGTGCAGGGAAGGCACGGCTCTCTTTGAGTAGTAGTGGCGGCTGGGAACAACATACTGTGGGACAGCAAGTGACATGAGCTGTTTGAAGCTGTGTGTGTCCACCAGCCTAAATGACAGCATTTCATAGGCCAGTAGTTTAGAAATGCTGGCATTCAGGGCCAGGGATCGAGGGTGGCTAGGTGGGAATTTACGCTTTCTCTCAAATGTTTGTGAGATGGAGAGCTGAACGCTGCCGTGTGACATGGTTGAGATGCTTGGTGACGCAGGTGGTGGTGTTGGTGGTACATCCCATGTTTGCTGGGCGACAGGTGCCAACGTTCCTCCAGAGGCAGAGGAAGAGGCCGAGGCGGCGGCAGCAGCAGCAGAAGAGGCCGAGGCGGCGGCAGCAGCAGAAGAGGCCGAGGCCGCAGCAGCAGAAGAGGTAGCAGGGGGAGCCTGAGTGACTTCCTTGTTTTTAAGGTGTTTACTCCACTGCAGTTCATGCTTTGCATGCAGGTGCCTGGTCATGCAGGTTGTGCTAAGGTTCAGAACGTTAATGCCTCGCTTCAGGCTCTGATGGCACAGCGTGCAAACCACTCGGGTCTTGTCGTCAGCACATTGTTTGAAGAAGTGCCATGCCAGGGAACTCCTTGAAGCTGCTTTTGGGGTGCTCGGTGCCAGATGGCGGTGGTCAGTAGCAGGCGGAGTCTCTTGGCGGCGGGTGTTCTGATTTTTCCCACTGCTCCCTCTTTTGCTACGCTGTTGGCTCGGTCTCACCACTGCCTCTTCCTCCGAACTCTAAAAGTCAGTGGCACGACCTTCATTCCATGTGGGGTCTAGGACCTCATCGTCCCCTGCATCGTCTTCCACCCAGTCTTGATCCCTGACCTCCTGTTCAGTCTGCACACTGCAGAAAGACGCAGCAGTTGGCACCTGTGTTTCATCATCATCAGAGACGTGCTGAGGTGGTATTCCCATGTCCTCATCATCAGGAAAAATAAGTGGTTGTGCGTTAGTGCATTCTATCTCTTCCACCCCTGGGGAAGGGCTAGGTGGATGCACTTGGGAAACCCTGGCAGCAGAGTCTTCAAACAGCATAAGAGACTGCTGCATAACTTGAGGCTCAGACAGTTTCCCTGATATGCATGGGGGTGATGTGACAGACCGATGGGCTTGGTTTTCATGCACCATCTGTGCGCTTTCTGCAGAAGACTGGGTGGGAGATAATGTGAACGTGCTGGATCCACTGTCGGCCAATTGACTAATGCCTGTACCTGCTCAGGCCTTACCATCCTTAGAACGGCATTGGGCCCCACCAAATATCGCTGTAAATTCTGCTGGCTACTGGGACCTGAGGTAGTTGGTTCACTAGGACGTGTGGCTGTGGCAGAACGGCCACGTCCTCTCCCAGCACCAGAGGGTCCACTAACACCACCACGACCATGTCCACGTCCGCGTCCCTTATTAGATGTTTTCCTCATTGTTCCCGTTCACCACAATTTTGAGAATGGCAAATTTGGGAATAGTTTTTCAACCCAGAACAAAAAATGTGCTTTTACGGTCACTACAAATAACTTGACCAGCTAAAACAGTACAGATTTGGTTGAATAGAAATGTCAGGCCTGTTTTTTTTTTGCGCTATGTGACAGGTATAGGTTTAATCACAGAATCAGACTTCTATCTGCACGGTAGCGTGTGTCTTAGGTTTTTCTGAATGACACTATCAGCACCTTCAATGTAAGATATCCTTTTTGGGATAGATTTCAAGTAGGCCTCATATACCAGAAACTAGTTATTTTGAGAATGGCAAATTTGGGAATAGTTTTTCATCCCAGAACAAAAAGTCTGCTTTTACGGTCACTACAAATAACTTGACCAGCTAAAACAGTACAGATTTGGTTGAATAGAAATGTCAGGCCTGTTTTTTTTTTGCGCTATGTGACAGGTATAGGTTTAATCACAGAATCAGACTTCTATCTGCACGGTAGCATGTGTCTTAGGTTTTTCTGAATGACACTATCAGCACCTTCAATGTAAGATATCCTTTTTGGGATAGATTTCAAGTAGGCCTCATATACCAGAAACTAGTTATTTTGAGAATGGCAAATTTGGGAATAGTTTTTCAACCCAGAACAAAAAGTCTGCTTTTATGGTCACTACAAATAACTTGACCAGCTAAAACAGTACAGATTTGGTTGAATAGAAATGTCAGGCCTGTTTTTTTTTTGCGCTATGTGACAGGTATAGTTTTAATCACAGAATCAGACTTCTATCTGCACGATAGCGTGTGTCTTAGGTTTTTCTGAATGACACTATCAGCACCTTCAATGTAAGATATCCTTTTTGGGATAGATTTCAAGTAGGCCTCATATACCAGAAACTAGTTATTTTGAGAATGGCAAATTTTGGAATAGTTTTTCAACCCAGAACAAAAAGTCTGCTTTTACGGTCACTACAAATAACTTGACCAGCTAAAACAGTACAGATTTGGTTGAATAGAAATGTCAGGCCTGTTTTTTTTTTTGCGCTATGTGACAGGTATAGGTTTAATCACAGAATTAGACTTCTATCTGCACGGTAGCGTGTGTCTTAGGTTTTTCTGAATGACACTATCAGCACCTTCAATGTAAGATATCCTTTTTGGGATAGATTTCAAGTAGGCCTCATATACCAGAAACTAGTTATTTTGAGAAAGGCAAATTTGGGAATAGTTTTTCAACCCAGAACAAAAAGTCTGCTTTTACGATCACTACAAATAACTTGACCAGCTAAAACAGTACAGATTTGGTTGAATAGAAATGTGAGGCCTGTTTTTTTTTTGCGCTGTGTGACACGTATAGGTTTAATCACAGAATCAGACTTCTATCTGCACGGTAGCGTGTGTCTTAGGTTTTTCTGAATGACACTATCAGCACCTTCAATGTAAGATATCCTTTTTGGGATAGATTTCAAGTAGGCCTCATATACCAGAAACTAGTTATTTTGAGAATGGCAAATTTGGGAATAGTTTTTCAACCCAGAACAAAAAGTCTGCTTTTACGGTCATTACAAATAACTTGACCATCTAAAACAGTACAGATTTGGTTGAATAGAAATGTCAGGCCTGTTTTTTTTTTGCGCTATGTGACGGGTATAGGTTTAATCACAGAATTAGACTTCTATCTGCACGGTAGCGTGTGTCTTAGGTTTTTCTGAATGACACTATCAGCACCTTCAATGTAAGATATCCTGTTTGGGATAGATTTCAAGTAGGCCTCATATACCAGAAACTAGTTATTTTGAGAATGGCAAATTTGGGAATAGTTTTTCAACCCAGAACAAAAAGTCTGCTTTTACGGTCACTACAAATAACTTGACCAGCTAAAACAGTACAGATTTGGTTGAATAGAAATGTCAGGCCTGTTTTTTTTTTGCGCTATGTGACAGGTATAGGTTTAATCACAGAATCAGACTTCTATCTGCACGGTAGCGTGTGTCTTAGGTTTTTCTGAATGACAATATCAGCACCTTCAATGTAAGATATCCTTTTTGGGATAGATTTCAAGTAGGCCTCATATACCAGAAACTAGTTATTTTGAGAATGGCAAATTTGGGAATAGTTTTTCAACCCAGAACAAAAAGTCTGCTTTTACGGTCACTACAAATAACTTGACCAGCTAAAACAGTACAGATTTGGTTGAATAGAAATGTCAGGTCTATTTTTTAGGCGCTGGGTGACAGGCTCAACTTGCCCCTGATGTAGTATATGGCCAAAAAATAACCACACTATTGATGGTTAAATGCACTTGGGTGACACAGGCTCAGCCTGCACCAGATGTAGTATATGGCCAAAAAATAACCAGACTGTTGATGGTTAAATGCACTTCGGTGACACAGGCTCAGCCTGCAGCTGATGTAGTATATGGCCAAAAAATAACCAGACTGTTGATGGTTAAATGCACTTCGGTGACACAGGCTCAGCCTGCAGCTGATGTAGGATATAGCACAAAATAACCACACTATTGATGGTTAAATACACTTGGTGATAGCTTGTGCTGGCGCACCACAAGTCACAAAATGGCCGACGATCACCCGAGAAAAAAAGTGATCTAAAAACGCTCTGGGCAGCCTCAAAAATGTGAGCAAGTCGATATTATCACTTCAATGATCCACAGCTGCAGATCGATCACAGAATGAAGTCTTTTGGAGGAGTTAATCTGCCTAATCTCGCCGTAACGTCGCAGCTGCAACCTCTCCCTACACTTGTATCAGCAGAGTGACGTGCAGCGCAACGTGACCCAAGCTTATATAGAGGCTGGGTCACATGCTGCACTGGCCAATCACAGCCATGCCAATAGTAGGCAAGGCTGTGATGGCCTCTTGAGGCAAGTAGTATGACGCTTGTTGATTGGCTGCTTTGCAGCCTTTCAAAAAGCGCCAAGAAAGCGCCGAACACCGAACCCGAACCCGGACTTTTACGAAAATGTTCGGGTTCGGGTCCGTGTCACGGACACCCCAAAATTCGGTACGAACCCGAACTATACAGTTCGGGTTCGCTCATCCCTAGTCAGAAGCCTTCTTTACTGAATCTTTGCACATAATATCGGCCTCTACAAGGTGACCTAGTGCCACCATACAAGGTGGCTCACTGCCATTACTGCCATTTCTGTCACCATACAAGGTAGCTTATTGCCATTTCTGTCACAGTGCCATCACCCCTCATATAGTGTCAACTGAGGTACAACCCAACGCACCTATCGGACACTATTCAAAAATTCCAGACTTGAACTATTTGATCATACTTACCTTTCTCAAGATCCTACAATCTTTTTTTTATTACTTTTTTTTTATTACTGCTTTTACTACTGCCATTGTATTGTTACTTACTTGGTGTTAACCATATTTTTTGCTCTACTTTTCTAGCCTTAATATATTTTCTGCTATTTTAACCTTAATAAATTTCTGCTGTTTTCTCATATCAGAGTGCCGGTCTATACTTTCCACTTGCATTTCATTCTCACTGACTGAGTGAGTCAGCCTAGACCTAAAGCACCTCCCATATTGCAATAACAGGTAAGCCACCATTCCTCCAAGCCTATATTTCTGTTTATACATGAATAAAGTTTTTTCAAGATATAAGTGCAGCAGCAAGATTTAAGTGCAGCAGCGAATGGCTTTACCAGATATAACTGCAACAGTGAACTGAGAATATATTTTTCTTGTAGTACTGAAATACGCCCCTATATGCTTTCACCAGAAATAACTGCAGAAGTGACCTGAGAATATACATTTCTTTTTGGACTGAAATAGGCCACTATACGCTTTCAACAGAAATAACTGCAACAGTGCAGTGTGTATCTATTTTTCTTTGTTTACTAAAATACATTCCTATACGCTTTCAACAGAAATAACTGCAGAAGTGAACTGAGAATATATTTTTCTTTGTTTACTGAAATACGTCCATATACGCTTTTAACAGAAAAACCTGCAAAAGTGAACTGAAAATATATATTTCTTCTTGGACTGAAATAGGCCACTATACGCTTTCACCAGCAGTGCGTATGTATTTTAATATTTTTTATTAAATAAGCCCCTATACTCTTTCACCAGAAATGAATGCAACCGTACAGTGCATTTAGATGTTTTGTGTATTACTGAAAAACCACCCTATGCTCTTTCACAAGAAATGACTGCAAATGATTTTAGCGTAAATAACAACAAAAGTGACCTGCGTATATATTTTTTGTATTGAGTTGAAATAGGCCACAAAATGATATCAGCGCAGTTAACAGCAAAAGTGACCTGCGTATATATTTATCTTTTTCCACAGATAAAGGCCACTAAAGGCTTTTCAACATAGTACTTGCACCACAATAACTAATTGCTGGAATGACAGAGAGGTATTATGAGACTATCTGGATCCCCATGTAATGTTTCCCTGCACTTGTAAATCAATTGTTCTCACAATGAGAAATTTACTATAAGGCCCCTTTCACACGGGAGAGTATTCCGCGCGGGTGCAATGCGTGAGTTGAACGCATTGCACCCGCACTGAATCCTGACCCATTCATTTCTATGGGGCTGTGCACACGAGCTGTGATTTTCACGCATCACTGGTGCGTTGCGTGAAAATCACAGCATGCTCCTCTTCGTGCGTTTTTCACGTAATGCAGGCCCCATAGAAATGAATGGGGTTGTGTGAAAATCGCTAGCATCCGCAAGCAAGTGCGGATGCGGTGCGATTTTCACGCACGGTTGCTAGGTGACGATCGGGATGGGGACCCGATCATTATTATTTCCCCTTATAACATGGTTATAAGGGAAAATAATAGCATTCTGAATACAGAATGCATAGTAAAATAGGGCTGGAGGGGTTAAAAAAAAATAATAAAAAATGTAACTCACCTTAATCCACTTGTTTGCGCAGCCGGCGTCTCTTCTGTCTTCATCTGTGAGCAATAGGACCTTTGATGACGTCACTACGCTCATCACATGATCGATCACCATGGACCATGTGATGAACGCAGTGACGTCATCAAAGGTCCTATTGCTCACAGATGAAGACAGAAGAGGAGCCGGGCTGCGCGAACAAGTGGATTAAGGTGAGTTAAAAATATATATATATTTTTTTTAACCCCTCCAGCCCCATTTTACTATGCCTGAACTTCTGTGAAGAAGTTCGGGTCTGGGTACCACAGTCGGTTTTTTTATCGCGCGCGTGCAAAACACATTGCACCCGCGCGATAAAAACTGAACATCGGAACGCAATCGCAGTCAAAACTGACTGCAATTGCGTTCCTACTCGCGCGGGTTTGCCGCAATGCACCGGGACGCATCCGGACCTAATCCGGACATGCCCGTGTGAAAGAGGCCTAACTCACCTTAGCATCTGCACATGTCTCTCCCTGACTGTGAAATGATTCCTCTCACTATCATTTCCCTGCACTAGTAAATCGCGTTGTTCCTTTTTTTTTTTAAACAGTTTTTCATTCACTCTCCCTAGCGCCTGCATACACGTCTGTTCCTGAACAATGTGTGATGGTGAATGGCAGCATCTAAGATGGCCGCCGTATTTATAGGGCTGTGACATCACTGGGCTGGCTGGCTGCTGATTGGCTGCATGAATGGCATTATGGGTCTTCCCGCCTTCCTAGAGTTCCTTGCTCCATGTCCCCCACACATGTAGCTACCATTTTAGACGCCATTTTAGGAAATAATGCAATTCGTTACCACGAAGCGTGAGGAAATTCACATTCGTTCAGAATTACATTTTTCCTGAAATTCGGAACGAATTCGACTTCGTCAGCTTCGATTCGCTCATAGAAACATAGAATGTGTCGACAGATAAGAACCATTTGGCCCATCTAGTCTGCCCAATATACTAAATACTATGAATAGCCCCTGGCCCTATCTTATATGAAGGATGGCCTTTTGCCTATCCCATGCATGCTTAAACTCCTTCACTGTATTTGCAGCTACCACTTCTGCAGGAAGGCTATTCCATGCATCCACTACTCTCTCAGTAAAGTAAAACTTCCTGATATTACTTTTAAACCTTTTCCGCTCTAATTTAAAACTATGTCCTCTTGTAGCAGTTTTTCTTCTTTAAAATTTTCTCTCCTCTTTTACCTTGTTGATTCCCTTTATGTATTTAAAAGTTTCTATCATATCCCCTGTGTCTCGTCTTTCTTCCAAGCTATACATGTTAAGGTCCTTTAATCTTTCCTGATAAGTTTTGTCCTGCAATCCATGTACAAGTTTAGCTCTTCTCTGAACTCTCTCCAAAGTATCAATATCCTTCTGGAGATATGGTCTCCAGTACTGCGCACAATACTCCAAATGAGGTCTCACTAGTGCTCTGTAGAGCGGCATGAGCACCTCCCTCTTTCTACTGGTAATGCCTCTCCCTATACACCCAAGCATTCTGCTAGCATTTCCTGCTGCTCTATGACATTGTCTGCCTACCTTTAAGTCTTCTGAAATAATGACCCCCTAAATCCCTTTCCTTAGATTCTGAGGTTAGGACTGTATCACTGATTTTATATTCTGCTCTTGGGTTTTTACACCCCAGGTGCATTATCTTGCACTTATCAACATTAAATTTTAGTTGCCAGATTTTTGACCATTCCTCTAGTTTTCCTTAATCCTTTTTCATTTGGTGTACCCCTCCAGGAACATCAACCCTGTTACAAATCTTTGTGTCACCTTACCATCGAGGCCTTCTGCAATTTTGCTGATAAAGATATTAAACATTATGGGTCCCAGAACAGATCCCTGAGATACCCCACTGGTAACAAGACCATGGTCTGAATATACTCCATTGACTACAACCCTCTGTTGTCTGTCCCTGCCTAATCCATTCAACAATATGGGAGTCCACGCACAAAGACTGCAATTTATTGATAAGCCTTCTATGTGGGACAGTATCAAAAGCCTTACTAAAGTCTAGATAAGCGATGTCTACTGCACCTCTGCCATCTAGTATTTTAGTCACATATTCAAAAAAATCAATAAGATTAGTTTGACAGGATCTCCCTGAAGTAAACCCATGCTGTTTTTCATCTTTCAATCCATGGGATTTTAGATGTTCCACAATCCTCTCCTTAATTATGGTTTCCATTAATTTCCCCACTATTGATTCCTCCCTACTGCCTTTCTTGTGAATGGGCACAACATTTGCTAATTTCCAATCTTCTGGGACGACTCCTGTTGCCAGTGATTGGTTAAATAAATCTGTTAATGGTTTTGCTAGTTCACCGCTGAGCTCTTTTAATAGCTTTGGGTGTATCTCATCAGGCCCCTGTGACTTATTTGTATTCATTTTAGACAGCTGACTTAGAACCTCTTCCTCTGTAAAGACACATGTATCAAAAGATTCATTAGTCTTCTTTCCTAACTGAGGTCCTTTTCCTTCCTTTTCCTTTGTAAAAACTGAACAGAAGTATTCATTTATGCAGTCGCCTAGTTCTTTATCTTCTTCCATATACCTTCCTTCTTTTGTTTTTAATTTTGTAATTCCTTGTTTTAGTTTCCTTTTTTCATTTACGTATCTGAAGAATGCCTTCTCGCCTTTTTTCACTGACTGAGCTAATTTATCTTCTGCCTGTGCTTTATAAGCTCTTATAACTTGTTTGGCCTCTCTCTGCCTAATCTTATAAATTTGCCTGTCATCCTCATTTTTTTTTTATAATTAGTAAATGCTATATTTTTGTTTTTAATGATTTTGGCCACTTCTGCTGAGTACCACAGTGGTCTCTTCCTTTTTTTGCTTTTACTGACAAGCCTAATGCAATTTTCTGTTGCCTTCAATAGTGCCACTTTTAAGAAGTCCCATTTCTCCTGGACTCCATTAAAACTGTTCCAATCTGATAGGGACTCGTATACCACTAATCTAATTTTAGAAAAGTCCGTTTTTCTAAAATCTAAAACTTTAGTTTTTGTGTGGTGTGACTCAGCCACTGTACTTATAGTAAACCACACTGACTGGTGATCACTAGATTCCAAGCTTTCCCCTACAGTAATATCAGATTCCCATTTGTGAATACTAAATCTAAAATGGCCTTCTTCCGGCTTGGCTCCTCAACTACTTGCTGTAGAAATAATCCCATTAGGGAATTTAGAATATCTGCACTCCTGGCAGAACTAGCTATTTTGGTTTTCCAGTTTACATCAGGAAGATTGAAGTCTCCCATAATGATAACTTCCCCCTTCAATGTCATTTTATCTATTTCCTCAACTAGTCGGTCATCAAATTCACAACAGTTGCAATTAGTTGTTCCAATAGCGTTTGTCCCTATGTATAGCTGCAGGATCTCAGCAGAACGGCACACAAATGCTGCATAATACAAATGCACTATATAGAAATTATATTACAGGTATATCACACCCCTGCCTCAATAAGTTTTTTGGGGGGCAACTGGTATATCACACCAGTAGAAATTATTTGTTCCAATGGTGTTTGTCACTCTGTGTAGCTGAGTTAGCGCAGCTAAACCACAAACAAATGCTGCACTACCCAAATGCACTACAGTATATATAAAGTATATTATTGGTATAACACACCCCTGCTTCAATCAGATTTTTTTGTGGGGCAACTGGTATATCACACCAGTAGAAAATATTTG
The DNA here is from genome assembly GCF_905171765.1 of Bufo bufo. NCBI lineage: Eukaryota > Metazoa > Chordata > Amphibia > Anura > Bufonidae > Bufo > Bufo bufo. Next base: position 468,097,278 of record NC_053392.1, on the reverse strand, counting down.
TTCCAATGTTGTTTGTTACTATCTGTAGCTGCGGTAGCGTATCAAAACTGCAAACAAATGCTGCACTACATAAATGCACTATATAGAAAGTACTGTATATTATTGGTATATAACACGGCTTCTTTTTTTTTTATTTTTTATTAAACTTTATTTTTATTATAGAAAGTCATAAAATTAATACAAATACAACAGTATATGTAATATAACAATCCTAGAATTAGTACATAGACCAATATAAACCACTTCAGTATATATACATAACTATGTAGTATAACAATCATAGATATCCTTATACCTCCCCCCCCCCCCATTGGCTGTCGTTCCCTTCAATTCATTCAAATACAGCAAACAGTAAGTACATAATCATGTCAAAATATGTCTACGTGGCTCTGCGTGCAACTCTCCGATTCTTCCCGATATCCTCATAAACTTTAATTTGTTGAAGGTATAGATCCCACTCCCTTGAAGAAGGCTGGGAAACAGAGCCCCAGTACTTGACCAGTATAGCTTTCGCTACCATCAATCCTCTCATCCAAATCTGTCTAACCCGGGGAGGGACTTCCGTTTCTGAACCATAGTCTCCAAAAATCACTATCAAGATCCCCGGGTTATAGTTCATTGAGGATTCCTTTTGTAGGGCAGAGAAAACCTCATCCCAATATTTCCTTACTCTACTACAGCTCCATAACATGTGGACATAGTTCGCATTAACATATCCACATTTAGGGCAGCAACAGTCCCGGTCCCTATTTTGTGGAAATTTCCCTTGGACCCTAGGCGTGTAATACAGTCTATGAAGAATCTTAAATTAAATTAATCTATGCGCGCTGGAAACTGACGCCCTTCTCACGTTCCTATAAATAGTAGGCCACTGCAAAGGAGAACAATTCAGCTCTTGCTCCCATTTACTTGGGCTTTTAAAAGGTGTTACCGTTTCCAGTGCCATTCGGAGTTTAGCATATAATCTAGATATTTTCACCTTCTCATACTTCTGGGCGTCACAATAGTCAAAAAATATATTCTCTCGTGGAAAAATACGACCCCTACTCCTAGAGGCCTCAAAGACATGTTTCAAACGTGCATACATAAATACCTCTAGTGGAGAACTATCATTAAAACCAAATTCCTGAGGTGTTTTAAAACGACCCAAATGAAAAAGGTGAGACACCATATAGATGCCTTTTCGTGACCAATAACCAAAGTCTGTAATCTTGAAGAATTCCTCCAGCGCCCCATTCCTCCACAAAGGGGTGAAAACAAACGGACCGGGGACTTTAAGGATCTCCTTCAGCCTGTTCCACACCCTCTGTAGTGAGAAAGGGACCAGCAAGGACCTCTTTATTCCCATAGATCCAGATTCCAAATATGAAAAAATATTCTCTATTGGGGTGTCAATAACTATGTTCAGATACCGTGAAAGTAAACTCTCTTTCCAATAACAACATCGCTGAATCTGTGCGCAAAAATAATAACCCTGAAAAAAAGGTAGTGACAACCCACCATCTGCCTCCAAAAGCCATAAATATCTCTGCTTTATACGCACCCTCTTCCTTCCCCAAATTAGGTCATTAATCAAAGTCTCCAATCTGTGGAAAAAGATATCATCAATCCAAATGGGGGAGGCACACACCGGAAACAAGACTATAGGCAGAATAATCATCTTGATCAATGCAATTCGATCTGTCTGTGCTAATGTCAGTTTCTGCCAAGCGCCAACTTTGATCCTAACTTTATTCAGCACTGGGGCCAGATTGAGCTCATAAAACCTATCTATAGGGACCCCGATCTTAACCCCCAAATAATCCAAAGAATCATTAGGGGCCAAGACACGGACTCGACTCCCCACATCTACAGCTTTCCGGTTCAGCGGGAGGAGCGATGACTTTGTCCAGTTGATCATATAGCCTGATAATTTACCATAATCTTCAATTAGCTGTATAACAAACGGAAGGATTTTCCACCCCTGGTCCAGAAACAAGATCACATCATCTGCATACAGGCTTATTTTATCGCTAACACCCGCCACCCCGAAACCTGCTATACGATTCTCCAAACGAATCCGACAAGCCAAAGGTTCAATAAAGAGAGCGAAGAGGAGAGGAGACAGGGGGCAACCCTGTCTCATCTCTCTCCGCATCATAACCGGGGAAGATCTCATGCCATTGATGTTAATATATGCAACTGGCTGTTCGTAAAGCATTTGGGTTATCTCCAAAAATACATTCCCAAGGCCAAAACATGACATCGTAGCCCAGAGAAAAGGCCACTCCATCCTGTCAAACGCCTTTGCGGCGTCCAATGACAGGACGGAGTGGTCCACACTACCCCCAACTGACAAATTCAGATAGACCCTATAAATACTCGCCTGTATTTGACGGCCCGGGATAAAGCCTGTCTGGTCAGGATGGACCAGACCCGCTATAACTCTCTTTAAACGGTTAGCCGGAATTTTTGCGAAAATCTTATAGTCCGTATTTAATAGCGATATGGGTCTATATGACCCCACATCGCATGGATCCTTCTTCTTTTTCAAGACCAAGGTAATTACTGCCTCTCTAAATGATGGTGGTAAAGAGCCAAGTGCACAAGATTCCTTAAAAACTTGGAGAAGGATCGGCAAGAGGGATTTGGCATGGTACCTATAAATTTCAAACGGCAACCCGTCTGGGCCAGGAGATGAACCATACTTTAGGAGCGGGAGAGTCGTTTGAAGTTCCTCCAGAAGGATGGGGGATTCCAACATCTCTCTATCTTGAGTAGGTAACTGAGGGAGTGCCAATTGTTGTAGATATTGATCCATCTCAGTACGACTAATTATAGCATCCAGTAAAAGCATCCATTTTTTCATGATTGAGGTTGTAAAAATGTCAAAGCGAGGTGGTGACCTAGATAAATTATTAAAACAGAAAGAATCTAGATGGATTTTTAGATTAAATACGGTCACACCAGCAGGACTAAATGAAAATATAGATTATGCGTGCTTTATTTGAGGCCTTTTTATCTTATAGGATCAATCTATCATTTATATAGTACAACACATGTTGACTGGGTAGTTAACCGCCCTAATCTTGATCCTTTTATATATATATCAGCCAGTCACACCCTTGTTAAATTTAATTACCCACTGGTAACTTATCAGATAATAAGACTACTATCTACTGACATATACATCTGTATTTGATTTATTTTCGTTATCCCTCATGTTGTCACTTCATATCCCCTTCTTACTTTATTGTATTCGTCCTGGAGTAGATTTCTTCCCCCTGGCAATAATAATTAGTTGTTTACAGTTCTATGTCCTTTTTCCCCATCTATTTTTCTTGATTCTGATTGATAGTCACGTGACCGGCATTTGTAGTCATGTGAGAGCGGCGGTACCTACACGTCATCTAGCTTCCACGCTCCGGACCTGTAGCTCCACCTAGTCATGTGTCCGGTAGTGTGACATCACCAAGTCACGTTACCGGCATTCTAGTCACATGTCTGACTCTTTGACTACCGCATTGCGGTCCTCATCTCCATCTAACTCACGGATACATCAGCGTCCGAACTAGAAAGCTCAGACCCCGAATCATCCACCTATCATCCACAATACCCCAATCAAAGATCTAATTGGAGGGGAAGAGGACGATATAGAGGACGCAATAGGTATTCGGCCCCAAGACCCAATTGGCGTAACGAACAATATTCAAGTGGTTACGCACCTAGACCATGGGGTCAACAAAACAGGGGTGGGTGGCAGATGGGGCGAGATTCAATCAGGAACAATGCGAACAGATATGTTATACATCTGGGTCCTCATCCTCATCAGCCACTCCAATTCCAAATACTCAAACTATAACCACAACTCCTGCTGCTTTTTTAGGCCCACCACCACCGAACATCTATGCGTTGAGAGATCGCCAATTAACGCAATCTCAGACCAATATCAAAAAATAGACAAATCATGTACAGAAAATACTTTAATCATTAATCTATCAGGGAAAATTCTGTCTGAAGATGAGATATCCGTACTAAGAAAGGGACTGACATACGTACCAACAACTTTGATTGTTTCGAGTGGATTAAGGACGTACAATTATTTACCAGAAAATTACGCTGGCATAAAATCTTTGTAACATCTGACCAAAAAAGATGCCAGGAACTAGGCCTAGAAATGGGGGACCTAGAGGGCATGGATACCCTTATGCATCTTTTAGAAGAAAATGAACGACCAAGGGGGCAAGGTCCTTTCACAACCTTGAAAAATAAAAGTGTAAAAATGCCGCCAAAAACTTTGAATGACGCCAACATTGACATCTTTCTCAAATCGGTAACACGGGACTTGGAAAAAATAAGATACACCACTCCCGGAAAAAACTACACCCGGGCCGAAATAACGGCATTAAAAAATCTTAATACAAATAAGGACATCATAATTAAGCCCTCTGACAAAGGTGGAAATATCGTAGTCCTTTCGGTACAACAATATAAAGATATGTGTCACTCTTTAGTCTCTGATAAAAACAGCTATGTGATCCTAAAGGGGGACCCGACTGAGAGATTTCAAGCTGAACTTTCTCAGATCCTTAAAGAGGGCCTAGAAAATAAATGTATAGACCGGAAAGAATACGACTATCTGCTAACCGCTACACCAAAAATAGCGACACTGTATGGACTCCCAAAAATACATAAAGGGACATCTCCCCTAAAGGGACGCCCCATAGTATCGGGTATTGAGAGCCTTACGCATCATTCCGGTATCTATATCGATAAAGTTCTACGCCCCTTTGTCTCTACACTCCCTTCATACTTACGGGACACAACAGACTTATTACGAAGAGTTCAGGGAGTCATCATAGAGCCTGACGTTTGGTTCGCATCAATCGATGTAGAATCCCTCTATACTTCCATCCCCCACAACAAGGGCTTATCAGCGGTAAATCATTATCTGGACTCAAGATCAATGGATCTATATCAACACAATCAGTTTACCCTTCAACTCCTTAATTTTGTATTGACGCACAATTATTTTATTTTTGAGGACCGCTTCTACCACCAGCTCAGGGGTACTGCGATGGGTAGCCCATGTGCGCCCACCTACGCTAACTTGCTCCTGGGCTGGTGGGAGGACACGGTCGTCTTTTCCGAATCTATGTTATCTTGGACCAGATTTATCACATTATGGTCCAGATACATAGATGATATTCTATTACTTTGGTCAGGTACAGCTAATCAATTTGAACAATTTATGCATGTTCTTAACTTGAATCACATCGGACTTTTTTTCACTTCAGAAATACACCTCAATACCATCAATTTTCTGGATGTGTGCCTGACAAGGGATGAACATAATCATATTAAGACGACTTTGTTCAGGAAAAAGACTTCTACTAACAGTCTTTTACGTTGGGATAGTTTCCACCCCATCCCCCTTAAAAGAGGCATCCCCAAAGGCCAGTTTTTAAGAGTTCGGAGGAACTGCTCTGACGACTATAGCTTCACACATGAAGCATCTAAACTTTTTGAAAGATTTAAGCAAAGGGGTTACCCAGATCCGTGCCTTTTCATAGCATGGGACTGGGCCAACTCAAAAGATCGCACCACCTTACTCCAACCGCAACTTAAGAAAATAAATTCTCAAGATCAAATTAGAATCGTTGGCACCTTCGACTCAGAATCTAGACAGGTCAGAGACATCCTAAATCGCTATTGGTCCCTTCTTAAAACAGATCCCGACCTAACGCAGGTTTTACCTGAAAATCCGGCGATCACCTACAGACGTGGACGTAACATAGGCGATACATTGGTCCATAGTCACTTTGAGTCCCCAGAAAAGAATACATGGCTGTCTAACAGACAGGTGGGCACATTCAAGTGCGGTAAATGCAAAGCATGTACATTCATAGCCCCAGGCAAAACATTTATGGACAGCCGGGCAGACCGAACTTTTTATGCCCGCAGCTTTGCCAATTGCAACACCTCTGGGATTGTCTATATGGCCGAATGTGACTGTGGGCTTATGTATGTCGGGAAAACTAAAAGAATTTTCAAAAAACGTATCCTCGAACATATCGGGGATATCCGCAATAAACGAGATAAACCGATACCCAGACATGTATGGATGAATCATGCAGGGTCCAGTAAAAGCATCCATTTTTTCATGATTGAGGTTGTAAAAATGTCAAAGCGAGGTGGTGACCTAGATAAATTATTAAAACAGAAAGAATCTAGATGGATTTTTAGATTAAATACGGTCACACCAGCAGGACTAAATGAAAATATAGATTATGCGTGCTTTATTTGAGGCCTTTTTATCTTATAGGATCAATCTATCATTTATATAGTACAACACATGTTGACTGGGTAGTTAACCGCCCTAATCTTGATCCTTTTATATATATATCAGCCAGTCACACCCTTGTTAAATTTAATTACCCACTGGTAACTTATCAGATAATAAGACTACAATCTACTGACATATACATCTGTATTTGATTTATTTTCGTTATCCCTCATGTTGTCACTTCATATCCCCTTCTTACTTTATTGTATTCGTCCTGGGGTAGATTTCTTCCCCTTGGCAATAATAATTAGTTGTTTACAGTTCTATGTCCTTTTTCCCCATCTATTTTTCTTGATTCTGATTGATAGTCACGTGACCGGCATTTGTAGTCATGTGAGAGCGGCGGTACCTACACGTCATCTAGCTTCCACGCTCCGGACCTGTAGCTCCACCTAGTCATGTGTCCGGTAGTGTGACATCACCAAGTCACGTTACCGGCATTCTAGTCACATGTCTGACTCTTTGACTACCGCATTGCGGTCCTCATCTCCATCTAACTCACGCCCCCCGCCCCTGCCTCCCCCCCCCTCCCCCCCGGCACTGTGAACTCATCCGGTCACATGAGCGGCTACTTCTCTGACCCGGTCACGTGGTGGACTTCTGACGTCAGAAGTCACACGTGATACACATCACATGAATCTTAGATCCTATTAGAGATCCGGTAGCACTATTTAAAGGTAACAACGCCGGCATTGTATTGCTATCCTATTGACCGGACGCCAGCATGCTATCAGGATGTATCAACAGATACTGGCCTTCCAACTTATGAATATCGTCAACGGCCTACTAATTCTCCTTGGGGAACGCAAGTACCGCACATTATGACAGCATTATCTAGCTGCTACTAGTGTTGCACTATATGTTGACAGTTTTGTATTATGACAGCATTATCTAACTGTTACCAATGCTGCACCACATGCTGACAGTGCTGCATCATGACAGCATTATCTAACTGTTACCAATGCTGCACCACATGCTGACAGTGCTGCATCATGACAGCATTATCTAACTGTTACCTTTGCTGCACCACATGCTGACAGTGCTGCATCATGACAGTATTATCTAACTGTTTCCAATGTCGCATTATATATTGACAGTCTATGTCTGATTATTTATATAGACTGAGACTCATTGTTTGAATTGGTTAAATACTGTTGACATTCATACCATGGGTGATAACCATATCGTCATACCACTCTCTAGGCCTTACGATTGTTTTTGGTCCTTGACTACCAACTTACTATAAATACTCCATGCGGGATATATACATGTGTATATGAATCGGTATATTATTAGTCAGCCATATCGTGGATTGTGAGACATAGGAGTCATTCCTTATTGGATTATACATATTTTGACCCTATCTCTCAGGTCCGTAATTGGTATGATATGATATTCTTGTGTCGGATTAACTAACCAGCTATTATGCTGTTAGTGCATCAAAAATTTTTGGAGCCAGTGGTCTACTATTTTATTTTATTAAGTATCAAAAATAAATAATTAAAAATAAATGAACTAAAGTGTACATAATAATATATTAGGTACTCGGGTGTCGGGTTTTTCTTGATCAATCTTGTCCCTGATGAGCCTGACGACAACCAGGCGAAACGCGTAGGGACAGTTTTGAACATCCTTTTTTTCTCTATATTTTTGTTTGTTCTTGATATTCACCTGATATTCACCTTCACTATTGTTGGGTACTTATATTGTTCTAATTGTTATTTTTTTCTGTACTTTAGTATAGGTCATCAATTAGGGTAGTTTATTCTCCCCTACCAGGGTCCTCTTAGGGTCATCAGGAGGTACGAGAAACGGGATCGCCCTTATCAGGGCGGCTATTCCGTATTCAGGTAGGGAACCTTGTATTAGGGCCAGAACTAGGGATATTTATCCCAATAGGTCCTTACTAACCCACTCCAACCCTTACCATACAACCATAGTGGGAATTTACTACCAGACCTATATCCGTATTTTTCTATATTCTTTGTTCATTTTTGATATTATTTGTATTTATAAAAAGGGTGTAATTACTTTTATATAATAACAATAAAGGTTATATTTTAGAATGGTGGTAGTTCTGTGAAATCGACTAATTATAGACTCAGATTTATAAAGGGTAGAATAGTATTTCACAAACTCCTCTCTAACCTCCTCTGCGGATCTCACCCCAATTCCCTGTGGGTTCCTAATTTCTTTTATAGTGGAATCCTCTCTCTGATTGGCCACCAAACGAGCCAAAAACCTACCCGTTTTACCGGATTCGCAAAAACTATTCTGGCCTTGAAATAGAAGCTTATGTTGTGCTTTTTTATATAAAAGTGTCTTAAGTTGCGAATTAGCCTCCTTTAATTGACCAATGAGTTGTTCCTCATGACAGTCAATCAATGCGGCACGCAAACTCTTAATTGAATCTGCCAGTTGTTTTTCCCTACGTCGTAATTCCATTCTAAATCTGTGGATTTTAGTAAAGTAGAGGCCCCTAATATGGGCCTTCAGCGCATCCCACACATAATGGATATGAGTCGAGCCTACGTTGAGGCCCCAAAATTCCTGTATGTCCTGGTCTACCCGGGATTGCTCCCCTATCACCTCAAACCAATGCGAGTTCAGTTTAAAGATTCTTCCTGTAATTGGAGCCTCAACAAACACAATCAGAACTGGGGAGTGATCCGATATTCTATGCGGCTCATACCTCATTCTCAGGACGCGGCCACACAGATCCCGGCTTGCAAAGGCCAGATCAATACGGGACATGGACCCAAATGACTGGCTAAAACATGAGAAGATTTTTTTTTTCCCGTAGAGGTGGCGCCAGATATCAACCAGCGCCAGCTCCTCACAAACAGCAGTCAAGGGGGACCCACTGTGACCGCGTCCAGAAAGCGAAGAGAACCGATCCAGTTCAGGGTCAAGCACCGCATTAAAATCACCTGCCACTAATAACGCACATTGATTTTTAGTAGCTATATAATGAGCTAAATGGGAAATAACCGTTGGTTTAAATGGAGGAGGGATATAAATAAAGGCCAATATCGTCTCCTGACCTTTCCAATACCCATGCAAGAACACATATCTCCCTTCTTTATCAATAACGCTATCTAACAGTTGGAACTCCATCCCTCTGTGAATATAAACACTAACACCTCTTGCATAAGAGGAAAAACAAGAATGATACTCCAAAGCGGCCCATTTCCTTTTCAATGTATAGATCCTATCTACTGTTGCGTGGGTCTCTAATAATGCCACAATCGCCGGTAGATGTCGGGTCACAAGGTCAAATACAACCGTCCTTTTCACTCTGTCTCCCAAACCTCTTACATTCCAACATAAAATGTTACACGGCATATCTTATAAGTAGAGGTATCCCCAGTCTCATCGGAGAGGCACGCACAGCCACGACATACAGAACGTCAGCCAATCCCTCCCTCAGCCCCACCCCCAAAACCCCCCCCTACATGGTTGATAAGGCATTCCACAATACCCATCAACCTCTTTCCTTCCACCTAACCTCCCCCCCGGCACCTCCCCTCATTAACCTCCCTCCTCACCACCTCATTATACAATATCATAAACCCCTGGAATCCAGCCATTGCGTCGCCTCCACCTGTGTGGAGAAGAAGCGGACAGAATCATTGTGAACCACTCTTAGTTTAGCCGGATATAACATTGCATATTTAATCTTAGCGGCAATCAATCTTTTCTTTACCTCAAAAAAGGATCTTCTTTTAATTTGAGTCTCTCGGGAGAAATCAGGGAATATTGCTATCAGATTGCTGTCAAAATATATTTCTGATACTTCTCTTTTGAGTCTAAGGACCCAGTCCCGATCCCTTGAGCAAATAAATCTTGCTAGTATTGCCCTGGGAGGGGCACCTGGAGAAGGTTTTTTAAAAGGGATTCTGTGGGCCCTTTCCACACAAAAGGTAGATGCATCATAGTCTGAACCCAAACTTTCTACCAACCATTTCTGGATGAATTCCGACGGATTATCCTGTTCTACCCCTTCTGGAAAGCCTACTAAACGCAGATTTTGTCGACGTGATCTATCCTCCATCTCTACCACTTTCCTTCTTAACCAATTCCGATCTTCATCTACTTCTTCTAATCTGTTCTTTAATGCGCCATTCTCTATATTGACCGAGTTAACTGCAGTTTCCAATTCCCTCACCTTTAATCTTAGCTTCGTCATTTCGTCCCTTATTATGCTAACATCCCCTTGTACTGCTGAGAGGGACGAGGCCAACTCTGTAACTGAGGTACTAGTAGCGTTAACCACTCCCAAAATATCCTGCAATTTAATATTGATGCTCTCAAAGCCTTCACTATGGGAAGAGCTAGACTTTAATGTGCCCTGTTCTAACCGATCCGTATTATCTAAGCCTGTCTCAGCCTGAGGCATAGATCTCTGTACCCCACCTCTAGTCTTGTGTGGGGGTGACTTCAAAAATTTGTCTAATCGAGCCTGTGGGCTCCCCCCTGATCCACCTTTTGGAGAGGTCACACCACCTGATTTACGATATTTTGGCGGCATTTTTATATGTGTAGGTCAATATATTGCATCTATATCACAGTTCATAGACAGCAATATCTCATATATATATATATATATGCACAGAGCACCACCAAACAATATTAATGGATACACGTAGGAAGGAAATACGAATACTGGTTAAATATAGACACAAAAGAGGAAAATGAACACAGTCAGTGTGAAGACCAAAAACCAGGATTAATGCAAGCTAACTGATTGCTCCCCCCAATAATAGGGTAGATGAAATTACCAGCAGTTATGTACCAGCAATTATATACCGGCTATATAAACATATATACCGGCAATATGGACATACATGGATCAGTCTCAATTAGCTTTGTAAATATACTGTGGTAGAGAAGAACAGGGGCAAAATATCCAGTGGACGCAAATTCTTAGGTTCAATCTGCGGACACCAAAAATTTAGCTTTCCAGCCACACAAATGCAATATCGGAGTGTCCCACAAAAACAGAAAATATCAGAGGGCCAGTCCATCCGAAGAAGAAGGAGGCAGGGTCCCGGGCGCTGGAACAGAGAAATGGCCTTTATGGGGTTAGCTGTTCGCCTGTACTTTATACAGAGAGAAGAGGTTCATCTGAAATTGCAACCCCAGTCTCCAGTGAACACCGCAGATCCTGTAACCCCAACGCCGCAAACAGCCAAGCTCTCCAAACGGGCCGAAGATGAAACAGCCGGGCAGGGGCACCACCCCACTGCTATCTCCCAACCGCACCAGGGACCAGAACACTTGGCCCAAAAAACACCCGCAAGCCAACTGGGACCACCTCAACCGCAGAGGATCCAACCTGCTTCACATATTGTTCCAGCAGCTCCGGCACCCAGTGGGCACGGGTCACACCGGGTCACACTAGAAAGCAGGCTTCAGGTAACGGAACAAAGATTGGCTGTATATCGGTATCCAGTAGCAACCGTAGGCAGCAGGCGGCAAGGGGAGAGATAATGCAAGAGCCAGTGTAAAATATAGCTCACCCAACCCCTCCAAGACAGCGGAGCACCCTTCAGCTGGACACAGCAGGAGCCGGCAGTAGGCAGTGGGTCGGAGCGGTCAGCGTACACAGCGTACACAGGGTCACAGCAGGCAGGTAGCAGCTAGCAGCAGGAGGCCGGACGAAGTGAATCAGAATCCCATCTGAGCTCGACTAGCCAGGCCTGGCCAGGGGACGGCGTTCCTTAGAGACCACATCATAGAGCGAGGCAGGCGAGGTGGATAGGGAGAGGAGAGAGCCGCCGGAGGAGGAGCGCGGTAACCTACGTCATACCGCTACGGCCGCCATCCAGCCGCCATACGGCCGCGAGTTAACACGGCTTCTTTAATCAGTTTTTTTGGGGGGCAAATGGTATATCACACCAGTAGAAATTATTTGTTACAATAGCGTTTGTCACTCTGCAGTATCGCAGCAGAACCGCACACAACTGCTGCACAAATGCACTATAATATACTTTCTATGTTAGAAAGTATATTATAAGTATATTACACCCCTCAGTAAGTCACACCTATCGATAGCACACCTATGCCAGTCCTTAAAAGGACTTTTGTGGCCCTATTAGCTAGCGTTTGGTGTCCCTAACAGTCTGTCCCTGCTCCACACAGCAACCTCTTCCTACACTGGCAAAAGACTGAATGTAAAATGGCGCCCAGATCAGGTTTATTTATAAGGTAGGGGGTATGTCCATGTGCTGAAACGTCTCAATTGGCTGTCCTGTACCATCTGATGGATGTGTCATGGGTCAAAGTTCTTCACAATGTGAAAGAATATGCCACCGGCGGACATCGCCATATGTTCGCCCGTTCGGCGAATTGCAAATGAGCAAAGTTCTCCGCGAAACGACCGCCGGGCGAACCGCAAGTCCATCTCTACTCCCTTGCCTCTACCCTTTTAGTTACATGTCCTGGGACCATACCCACGTTATTTTATAGCATGTTTTATTTGTCAACTGTGTTTTGTGTGTCATGTCCATAATTATGGACCTATTGTTTTGTGATCTGTTTTGGTCATCTTACCTTGGATTGATTTTATTATTTTTATTCAAATAAAAGTTAAGTTTTAGAACCTGTGTTTTCAGTGATGAGACTTTAATTTAGCATGCTTTTGCTGTCCTATTTTTGTATCTAATTGCCTTCAGTGAATTTTGGTAAGAGACAGAGATTTGACATTATGTTAAGATCAAAGAAAAAATACTGTACTGTTAGAAATACTTTCTATAGTACAGGTTTTGCTTTTGTATGTATTCTGCAGATAAATAAGGGTAGTCATGAAAATATGGGTAGTCTTTTAATGTTTATTGCTTATGAGTGTTCATATTGTCAAACACAAATGGATTGTCTGAGCGATTGGTAGAATAGAACATTTCTATCTAGCTACAAATATGATCAAAGTATACCGTATTGTCTGTTGTAAGAAGACAATTCTGCGATTAATAAAGATGTTGCTCTGAGTCTGTGCCTTACTTTTACACATTGAGTATTATTGTTATATACACTTAGGAAGAGTTGATAATTCTCAGAGCACATGCAATATATAAAAAGTCTTCTCTTGCACTCTATTAAGCTATGACCTTTATTATAACCAATTTAAAAACATCTTGAACACAGCAGTAAAAGACATATTTCAGACACAGTGTAACTTGTCTTTAGTCCTTACAGGGAGTGCAGAATTATTAGGCAAATTAGTATTTTGACCACATCATCCTCTTTATGCATGTTGTCTTACTCCAAGCTGTATAGGCTCAAAAGCCTACTACCAATTAAGCATATTAGGTGATGTGCATCTCTGTAATGAGAAGGGGTGTGGTCTAATGACATCAACACCCTATATTAGGTGTGCATAATTAGTAGGCAACTTCCTTTCCTTTGGCAAAATGGGTCAAAAGAAGGACTTGACAGGCTCAGAAAAGTCAATAATAGTGAGATATCTTGCAGAGGGATGCAGCACTCTTAAAATTGCAAAGCTTCTGAAGCGTGATCATCGAACAATCAAGCGTTTCATTCAAAATAGTCAACAGGGTCGCAAGAAGCGTGTGGAAAAACCAAGGCGCAAAATAACTGCCCATGAACTGAGAAAAGTCAAGTGTGCAGCTGCCAAGATGCCACTTGCCACCAGTTTGGCCATATTTCAGAGCTGCAACATCACTGGAGTGCCCAAAAGCACAAGGTGTGCAATACTCAGAGACATGGCCAAGGTAAGAAAGGCTGAAAGACGACCACCACTGAACAAGACACACAAGCTGAAACGTCAAGACTGGGCCAAGAAATATCTCAAGACTGATTTTTCTAAGGTTTTATGGACTGATGAAATGAGAGTGAGTCTTGATGGGCCAGATGGATGGGCCCGTGGCTGGATTGGTAAAGGGCAGAGAGCTCCAGTCCGACTCAGACGCCAGCAAGGTGGAGGTGGAGTACTGGTTTGGGCTGGTATCATGAAAGATGAGCTTGTGGGGCCTTTTCGGGTTGAGGATGGAGTCAAGCTCAACTCCCAGTCCTACTGCCAGTTTCTGGAAGACACCTTCTTCAAGCAGTGGTACAGGAAAAAGTCTGCATCCTTCAAGAAAAACATGATTTTCATGCAGGACAATGCTCCATCACACGCGTCCAAGTACTCCACAGCGTGGCTGGCAAGAAAGGGTATAAAAGAAGAAAATCTAATGACATGGCTTCCTTGTTCACCTGATCTGAACCCCATTGAGAACCTGTGGTCCATCATCAAATGTGAGATTTACAAGGAGGGAAAACAGTACACCTCTCTGAACAGTGTCTGGGAGGCTGTGGTTGCTGCTGCACGCAATGTTGATGGTGAACAGATCAAAACACTGACAGAATCCATGGATGGCAGGCTTTTGAGTGTCCTTGCAAAGAAAGGTGGCTATATTGGTCACTGATTTGTTTTTGTTTTGTTTTTGAATGTCAGAAATGTATATTTGTGAATGTTGAGATGTTATATTGGTTTCACTGGTAAAAATAAATAATTGAAATGGGTATATATTTGTTTTTTGTTAAGTTGCCTAATAATTATGCACAGTAATAGTCACCTGCACACACAGATATCCCCCTAAAATAGCTAAAACTAAAAACAAACTAAAAACTACTTCCAAAAATATTCAGCTTTGATATTAATGAGTTTTTTGGGTTCATTGAGAACATGGTTGTTGTTCAATAATAAAATGAATCCTCAAAAATACAACTTGCCTAATAATTCTGCACTCCCTGTATATATCTTCCTCCTTATTTGTGCCGATAAGCCAGCATCCATCCATGCATACATTACGTACATTAACACAAATTTGAAAACTTTTGGGGGTCATTTATCAAACTAGTGTAAAGTAGAACTGACTTAGTTGCCCGTAGCAACCAATCAGATTCCACCTTTCATTTTTGACATCTTCTTTGGAAAATGAAATGTAGAATTTGATTAGTTGCTAGGGGCAGCTAAGCCAGTTCTACTTTACACCAGTTTTATTAATGAACCCATTTGAGTTTTACATTAGAGTCAAGAGGTGGGCACAGCACTCTTTCTAATGGCTTTTTGGGTGCACATCCCCGGTTGATCCCTCTACACTTTATCATATAGTAGAAGACAGCACACAAATGACTTTAGTTTTGTTTATTGCTTTAATTTATTTGATTTCCACATCAGTAGTATACAGTGCAATGTTTCAGGCCCTTGTTATTGGATGCCATTTATCAAGATAGTGGGTAATAATAAAACATAATAAGTTCACAGAATCAGTTAAACAGAGTCGTCATTTCAATAAATAAGCAATCGGAATTTAGCAGGTACTTACTTTTCATCTGAATACATGTGTGTTTATTGGTTAAAATTGTTAAAAAGATAATTTGGTTAAAAATCAATAGATAAATGATATAGCAGCTCCTCAACTCGATTGCTAAATGATAAAGCAGCCCCTTAACTCGATTGCTGGCTATAGCTGTATAATATTGCATTGATAAGTCCCTTCATCAGTGAGTAAGGGTCTCCCTCCAGATTCCTGCTTTTTATAGGGGATTGTGGGTAGGTATCCTCCTGTTAATCCCAAAATCCAGAGCCTGGACTACATGACATGGATGTTATAAATGATAATACAGATCCAATTCTATTCTAATATCTAAATGTCCGCTATCATTAGAATAAAGTACAAACCGGATTCCAAAAAAGTTGGGACACTAAACAAATTGTGAATAAAAACTGAATGCAATGATGTGGAGATGCAAATGTCAATATTTTATTTGTAATAGAACGTAGATGACAGATCAAACGTTTAATCCGAGTAAATGTATCATTTTAAAGGAAAAATACGTTGATTCCAATTTTCACGGTGTCAACAAATCCCCAAAAAGTTGGGACAAGTAGCAATAAGAGGCTGGAAAAAGTAAATTTGAGCATAACGAAGAGCTGGAAGACCAATTAACACTAATTAGGTCAATTGGCAACATGATTGGGTAGAAACAGAGCTTCTCAGAGTGGCAGTGTCTCTCAGAAGCCAAGATGGGTAGAGGATCACCAATTCCCACAATGTTGCGCAGAAAGATAGTGGAGCAATATCAGAAAGGTGTTAACCAGCGAAAAATTGCAAAGACTTTGCATCTATCATCATCAACTGTGCATAACATCATCCGAAGATTCAGAGAATCTGGAACAATCTCTGTGCGTAAGGGTCAAGGCCGTAAAACCATACTGGATGCCCGTGATCTCCGGGCCCTTAAACGACACTGCACCACAAACAGGAATGCTACTGTAAAGGAAATCACAGAATGGGCTCAGGAATACTTCCAGAAACCATTGTCAGTGAACACAATCCACCGTGCCATCCGCCGTTGCCAGCTGAAACTCTACAGTGCAAAGAAGAAGCCATTTCTAAGCAAGATCCACAAGCTCAGGCGTTTTCACTGGGCCAGGGATCATTTAAAATGGAGTGTGGCAAAATGGAAGACTGTTCTGTGGTCAGACGAGTCACGATTCAAAGTTCTTTTTGGAAATCTGGGACGCCATGTCACCCGGACCAAAGAGGACAAGGACAACCCAAGTTGTTATCAACGCTCAGTTCAGAAGCCTGCATCTCTGATGGTATGGGGTTGCATGAGTGCGTGTGGCATGGGCAGCTTGCATGTCTGGAAAGGCACCATCAATGCAGAAAAATATATTCAGGTTCTAGAACAACATATGCTCCCATCCAGACGTCATCTCTTTCAGGGAAGACCCTGCATTTTTCAACAAGATAATGCCAGATCATATTCTGCATCAATCACAACATCATGGCTGCGTAGGAGAAGGATCCGGGTACTGAAATGGCCAGTCTGCAGTCCAGATCTTTCACCTATAGAGAACATTTGGCGCATCATAAAGAGGAAGGTGCAACAAAGAAGGCCCAAGACGATTGAACAGGTAGAGGCCTGTATTAGACAAGAATGGGAGAGCATTCCTATTTCTAAACTTGCCCAGACGTCTGTTGAGTGTTGTAAGAAGAAGGGGAGATGCCACACAGTGGTGAAAATGGCCTTGTCCCAACTTTTTGGGGATTTGTTGACACCATGAAATTCTGATTCAACATATTTTTCCCTTAAAATGGTACATTTTCTCAGTTTAAACTTTTGTTCCGTGATTTATGTTCTATTCTGAATAAAATATTAGAAGTTGGCACCTCCACATCATTGCATTCAGTTTTTATTCACGATTTGTATAGTGTCCCAACTTTTTTGGAATCCGGTTTGTAAAAATAAAAAATAAAAATCATAATTTTATCAATAACATGGACATCAAGATATTAGAATAGAATTTGATCTGTATTGTCAGTTATAACATCCATGTCCATGTAGTCCAGGCACCAGATTTTGGGATTAACAGGAGGATACCTACCCACAATCCCCTATAAAAATCAGGAATCTAGAGGGAGACCCTTACTCTCTGATGAAGGGACTTTGTGTCCCGAAACGCGTTTGGGAAAAGAAAGGGTTCATCCCACATCCAAGTGTTCACTAAGGATTAAAAGTAAAGGATTTCTACAGGATCGAATACTCAATTGCCGCTTGTTTTATCATACAAAGACGTTGGGTCATGTGATCGGAGCCCTCAGTCACGCGGACAATTACGTCACCATACCCGGAAACACACGCCGCTAGCAAACACGAGGAACGCCGATCACTGCAACCACACACAGCGCAGCGCCCATATTCATTTAAAACTGCTAGTTATATTCAGGGTTTAAAAAAACACCCATTTTTTCAAGATAATACATTTGGGGCCTTTGCTGCATTTGTGACAGTCAAATACAAGCTGTAAATACTGCTGTTATATTCTGGTATTGTGGCCTTTGCTGCATTTGTGACAGTCAAATACAAGCTGTAAATACTGCAGTTATATTCTGGGTTTAAAAAAAACACCCATTTTGTGCAAGACCCTACATTTAGGGCCTTTGCTGCATTTGTGACAGTCAAATACAAGCGTTAAATACTGCTGTTATATTCTGGTATTGCGGCCTTTGCTGCATTTCTGACAGTCCAATACAAGTGTTAGATACTGCTGTTATATTCTGGTATTAAAAAAGCACCCATTTTGTTGCATGATAATACATTTGCGGCCTTTGCTGCATTTCTGACAGTCCAATACAAGCGTTAAATACTGCTGTTATATTCTAGTATTAAAAAAACACCCATTTTGGGCAAGATAATACATTTGCGGAGTTTGCTGCATTTGTAACAATCCAATACAAGCGTTAGATACTGCTGTTATATTCTGGTTTAAAACACCCATGTTGTGCAATACACTACATTTGGGGCCTTTCCTGCATTTGTGATAGTCAAATACAACCAGTCAATACTGCAGTTAAATTGTTGGTTGACAAATTAAAAAAATTTTGTGATTGTGAAGTAATTGTATAAAATTCGCCTGTCACACTTTTGTGTGACCTCAAGAAATTTTTCCTCTTTATGACACCGGCAATGCCTTACTCTCAGTGAACTTAATTGTTGACTATTGGCGGTTACATTGTCGCCTGACATAAACCATCTGTTAGTTTGGTGGGTGAACGCAAAGAATGAGGAGAGCGTCAAATAAGGGACGTGACCCTGGTCGTGGTGCTGCTGGTGGAGCTCCTGTTGCAGGGAGAGGACGTGGTCGATCTGTGACAGCTACACACACAGTGAAACACCTTCCTCAGGTGCGAGTAGGAAACAAAACATTCAGCGTTATTTGGTAGGACCGAATGTGGCTCTACGAATGGTGAGGCCAGAACAAGTACAGTCAATAGTAGATTGGGTGGCTGATAGTGCCTCCAGTTCCTTCACATTGTCTCCCACTCAGTCTCCTGCTGAAAGTTCAGAGTTGGCACCTGCAGCTCATGGCCATCAGTTTTTCACCTCACCCCCTTGAAAATCAGCCAAGCAGTCTGAGGCCCAAATCATGGAGCAGTCTCTTCTGATTTTTGATGACTCTGCTAGCAGGGTTTCCCAGGGCCATCCACATAGCCCTGTCCCAGAAGTGGAAGAGATTGAGTGCACCGATGCCCAACCATTTATGTTTCAGGATGAGTACTTGGGAGGACCAACACAGCACATCTCGGATGATGACGAAACACAGGTGCCAACTGCTGTGGCTTTCTGCAGTGTGCAGACCAACAAGCAGGGCAGGGGTGAAGACTGGATGGAAGATGATGTGGAGGACGATGAGGTCCTTGACCCCACATGGAATCAAGGTCATGCGAGTGACCTGTGCAGTTCGGAGGAAGAGGCGGTGGTCTCACAGAGCCACCAGCACAGCATAAGAGGGGGCAGGGTGCAAAAGTGGAGCGGCCATCCTCTTGTCACGGCCATGGCTATGACCGTGACTCCTTAACCGCATGCGGTTGCCTGCGGTTTGTTTTTGGTAGTTCAACCACAGGTGAGGGCTACTTGTGTGTTGCCTCACTTGTGGTTGCCGCGGGCAACATGTGGTTGGAGATTGTCGCAGATAGCAGCCTGAGCTGGTGCTAGGCAGCTTGCGGCATCTTCATGCGGTTACACCTAGCAACCTTTATGTTAGGTGTGTGTGTGTATGTTATGCACGTTGTATGTATTGTGTGCACTTCCCGTTTTAGTGGTGTTTTTCCCTTCTGTGGTGTTGGAAGGGTTAACTCCCTTCCCAGTGTGCGTGTGTGTCACTGGGTGTGTCTGACTGTGGGTGTGGCCACTTGGGCCTATATAGACCCTCTCTCTAGCAGGGCTCAGTAGGTTGCTTCAGTCTTGCTAGCTGAAGCAGCCTCCTGTGTTTTCCATCCGCCTGTGAGAGCCACCACTGTGGTCATACCCAAGGGTTGGACACACCCAGTGACATCACACACACACTGGGAAGGAAGTTAACCCTTCCAGTACCACAGAAGGGAAAGACACATAAATGGGAAGTGCACACAATACATACAACGTGCATAACACACACACACCTAACATAAAGGTTGCTAGGTGTGACCGCATGCCAGGGCAACAAGCTGCCTAGCGACGCTCAGGTTGCTCTGCTGCAAAATACAACACTGGTTGCCCGCGGCAACCACAAGTGAGGCCACAGACAAGCGGCCCTCACCCGTGGTTGAACACCCATACAAAACCGCAGGCAACTGCATGCGGTAAAGGAGTCACGGTCATGGGCATGGCCGTGACACCTCTAGACAGTACGCCTGCTACTGCCCACCGCACCAAGGTACCGAGCACATCAAAGCCAGCTCCAAGGAGTTCCCTGGCGTGGCAGTTCTTCAGACAATGTGCTGATGACAAGACACGAGTGGTTTGCATGCTTTGCAATCAGAGCCTGAAGCGAGGCATAAACGTTCTCAACCTGAGCACAAAATGCATGAGCAGGCATCTAAGTGCAAAGCATGAGTTGCAGTGGAGTAGACACCTCAAAAACAAAGAAAGGTCTCTGGCTCCTCCTGCTTCCTCTTCTGCTGCAGTCTCGGCCTCTTCATCCCAACACCACCACTTGGGTCGCCAAGCATCTCCACAATGTCCCATGTAAGCGTTCAGCTGTCTATCTCCCAAACACTGGCGCGAAAGAGGAAGTAATGCCCTACCCACCCACTATCCCTGGCCCTGAATACCAGCATTTCAAAATTACTGGCCTTTGAAATGCTGTCATTTCATTGTTGGAGACTGAGAGTTTTAAAAGCCTTATGGCGGTGGCTGTCCCACAGTATGTCGTGCCCAGCCGCCACTACTTTTCCAGGCGAGCCATCCCTTCCCTGCACAACCAAGTGGGGGACAAAATCAGGTGTGCACTTCTCAACGCTATCTGTGGCAATTTCCACCTAACTACGGATACGTGGACCAGTAAGCACGGTAAGGGACGTTATATCTCCCTAACAGCACACTGGGTAAATGCAGTGGTGGCTGGGCCTGAGGCGGATAGCAGTTTGGCACATGTCCTTCCACCACCGAGGATTGCAGGGTACTTCTCTCCTGTTGCTTCCTCCTCCTACTCCGCTTCCTCATCCTCTACCGCCTCCTCATCTGGTCAGCATAACACCTTCACCACCAACTTCAGCACAGCCAAGGGTAAATGACTTCAGGCAGTTTTAAAACACATCTGTTTGGGGGACAAACCCAACACCGTGCAGGAGCTGTGGACGGGCCTTAAGCAACAGACAAATGAGTGGTTGTTTCCAGTGAGCCTCAAGCCCGGCCTGGTGGTGTGCGATAATGGGCGAAATATCGTAGCAGCTCTGGAACTAGCCGGTTTGACACACATCCCTTGCCTGGCGCCTGTGGTGAATTTGTTGGTGCAAAGGTTCCTTACAAATTACCCCGATATGTCAGAGCTGCTGCAGAAGGTGCGGGCCATCTGCGCGCACTTTCGGCGTTCTCAGCCTGCTGCTGCTCGCCTGTCAGCACTGCAGCATAACTTGGGCCTTCTCCCTCACCGCCTCATATGCGACGTGCCCACAAGGTGGAACTCCACCTTGCACATGCTGGCAAGACTGTGCGAGCAGCAGCAGGCGATAGTGGAGTTTCAGCTGCAGCACGCACGGGTGAGTCGCTCTGCGGAACAGCACCACTTCACCACCAATAAGTGGGCCTCCATGTGAGACCTGTGTGCCTTGTTGCGCTGTTTCGAGTACTCCACCAACATGACCAGTGCTGATGATGCCGTTCTCAGCGTTACTATCCCACTTCTATGCCTCCTTGAAAAAACACTGCTGGTGATAATGGAAGAGGATGTGGCACAGGAGGAGGAAGAGGGATCATTTCCAAGGGTTTCAGGCCAGTCATTCACAAGTGGCTACGAGGGTGGGTTCCTGCACCCACAAACGCCAGGTACACATTTGTCCAGCAAGGGCACAGTTCTGGAGGATGATGAGGTGGAGGATGAGGAGAGGGAGATGGGGGAGGAGGAAACGTGTTCACAGCAGGGTGGCACCCAAACCAGCTCATGGCCATCACTGGTGCGTGGCTGGGGGGATACAGAGGACACAGACGATACACCTCCCACAGAGGACAGCTTGTCATTGCCTCTGGGCAGCCTGGTACTCATGAGCGATTACATGCTGCAGTGTCTCCGCAACGACCGCCGAGTTGGCCACATTCTAACTTGTAATGATTACTGGGTGGCCACGCTGCTGCATCCCTGTTACAAGGACAACGTACCGTCCTTAATTTCGTCACTGGAGCGTGATCGTAAGATGCGCGAGTATAGGCACATACTGGTAGATGCGCTGCTTGTGGCATTCCCACCTGACCGTGGGGGCACAGTGGAAGCACAAGGCGAAGGCAGAGGAGGAAGAAGAGGTCGCCAACGCAGATGGTGCACCGCCAGCTCCTCAGAAGGCAGGGTTAGCATGGCCGAAATGTGGAAAAGCTTTGTCAGCACGTCACAACAACCAGCACCATTAGCTGATATGGAATGTCTTTGCAGGAGGCAGCATTTCACCAACATGGTGGAGCAGTATGTGTGCACGCGCCTACACGTACTGATTGATGGGTCTTCCCACTTCAACTTCTGGGTCTCCAAATTGGCCATATGGCCTGAGCTTGCCCTTTACGCCTTGGAGGTGCTGGCCTGCCCTGAAGCCAGTGTATTGTCTGAACGTGTGTTTAGCACAGCAGGGGGCGTTATCACAGACAAGCGCAGCCGCCTGTCCACAGCCAATGTGGACAAGCTCACGCTCATTAAAATGAACCAGGCATGGATCCCACAGGACTTGTCTGTACCTTGTGCAGAATAGACATGTATACTGGCCTCACCCAGCCATTTTTATACTCCAGCGCAATTGCTCATTGTTGTATTTTTTTATATTTCCCACTCTTTTGGGGTGTAACCTAATTTAAGCAAAAAATTATAATTATTCAAACCCAAAACCAGTGTTGGCTACCTCCTCCACCGCTGCTTACACCTACACCGCCACATCCACCGCCTCCTCAACCTCCTACTCTATATGGACCTCCTCCTCCTAGATCAGTGATGGCGAACCTATGGCACGGGTGCCAGAGGGGCACTCAGAGCCCTCTATGTGGGCACCCACGCCCTGGAAAAAGTCTATGGCATAGCAATATGCTTTAGACTTTTCCTGCCATTCATCATCCCCAGGACACACTATAAACAGCACAGTCAGCGCATTAAATGTAGGCTATTAATCTATTATAGATAAATGATAAAGGACATGAAAGATATATTATATTGGTATTTAGGTTAAATTGCCGTGTCGGCACTTTGCGATAAATAAGTGGGTATTTGGTTGCAGTTTTGGGCACTCGGTCTCTAAAAGGTTCACCATCACTGTCCTAGATCAAGATTTTTATTTTATTTTTTTATGTATTTTATGTTATTTTAAGTCATTTGCCTATCCACATTTGTTTGTAGAGCACTTGCCATGCTCTTAATCAAATTTTGCTGCCATTTGCAGCCCTCTAGCCCTTGACTTTTTTAGAGCCATTTTAGTGCACAAAAGTTCGGGTCCCCATTGAATTCAATGGGGTTCGGGTTCGGGGTCAAGTTCGAGTCAAGTTCGGGTCCCGAATTCGAACTTTTTTGTGAAGTTCGGCCGAACCCGTCGAACCCGAAAATCCAGGTGTCCGCTCAACTCTACTTAGCACCATCGGTGGCCAGTATTTCAGTCTGCACAAAAGCACTTTTTTTCTTGGCTGCTGCCAGGAAGGAAAAGAGAAAGTGCCCGTTATGATGTCATCACCCATAAGTGCTGAAGGGTTCCATTGTGACAAGCTCAGTGTTCCATCTATTATAATTTTCATGGAAGCTACCATATTGATTTTCTTCAGACTGCCATTTTGATTTGCACTTAAACAGAGTAGTCATTTCAATAAAAAAACTATTTTGGGAAGGGTTTGGATTGCAACAAAAGAAGTCAGCAAGGAGGAAGCCTAGTTTCTAAGCATTCTTGCTTGCAGCTGCTTTTGAAATCCTGGAGCACACAGGACAGGTGCAGAGTTGCTAAGAAAATTCTGTAGTAGCACAGAATGTTGATTGGACAGACAGGAACCTTCTTATTCTTCCTGGTCTACAAATCCATTAAAGATATGGTACCTCATGGGAGCTAATGAGGTGCAGACGCTAAACTGATCTGAACCTGCATTGCAGTGACCAAAAAGCAAGAGCCAGAAAAGCTTAGCACCGTCGGTGGCCGATTCCTCCCCACCATGTTGAGACAGTAGGTAGAGAGGGGTCCTCTTAGAGTTCATATTGCCTTATATCAGAAACAGATAAGAAGCCTTATTTGTCCTGGGCATGCTAATGTACGCTGGACAGTATTCCAATCTCCACAGAAGCACCTTTTTTCCCTTAAAGGGGTTGTCTGGATTCAGAACTGAACCCGGACATACCCTTATTTTCACCCAAGCAGACCCCCTGAGGCTAGCATCGGAGCATCTCTCTAGCCCTGTGCTAGATCACGCAGGGCACTGGCTCTTTTGTTTATCATAACACACTGCCGGGTGGAAGCTTCCGCCCGGCAGTGTGTTCAATGATGTCACCGGCTCTGATGGGCGGGCTTTAGTGCTGCCCTAGCCATTTTACTGGCTAGGGCAGTGCTAAAGCCCGCCCATCAGTGCTGGTGATGTCACCAGGCTTCCTGGCAGCCCCATGGAGAGCCCCGGTACGTCACCAGAACTCCTAAAAATGCCTTTGCCCTGCGCGATTTAGCGCAGGGCAAAGGAGAGCATCAGAGCATGAACTGCTCCGATGCTCATGTCAGGGGGGCTGCCTGGGTGAAAATGGAGGTATGTCCGGGTTCAGCTCTGAACCCGGACAACCCCTTTAAACAAATCTTTCCATTAACTGACACATTTCATGCACACAAAAATGCACATCTACATGTTGATTTGCACCCTGACCAGTTGATATGCATTAATTCAAGGCTGAATGTAGAATGAAGCATCATGGCTGCTGCCAGGGAGGAAAACAGCAAGGGACCATTGTGATGTCAACATCCATGAGTGCTGAAGGATTCCATCGTGACACTCTCAGTGTTCCGTCTATTGAAAATGACATGAAGGCTGCCAGATTGATTTTCTGGAGGCTGCCATTTAGATTTACAATTAAACAGAGTCATTGTTTCAATAAATAAGCAATGTTTGGAAGGGTTTGGATTGCAACAAAGGTCAGCAAGGAGGAAGCCTAGTCCCTAAGCATTATTGCTTGTAGCTGCATTAAAATAGTGGGCTGGAAGCTGCTTTTGGATTCCTGGAGCATCCAGGGTAGGTGCAGAGTTGCTAAGAAAATTCTGTAGTAGCACAGAACGTTGAGTGGACAGACCGGCGCCTTCTTATTCTCTCTGGTCCAAAAATCCATAAAAGGTATGGTATCTCATTGGAGGTGGTGAGGTGCAGACACTAAACTGATCTGAACCTGCATTGCAGTGGCCAAAAAGCAAGAACCAGAAAAGGCTTAGCACCATCGGTGGCTGATTCCCCCCATGTTGAGACAGTGGGTGCAGAGGGGTACTCTCAGAGTTCTTATTGCCTTTCTGTCAGAAAAAGAAGTTTTGTCTGTTCTGGGCTTGCTAATGTACGCTGGCCAGTATTCCAATCTGCACAAAAGCACTTTTTTTCCCCTCATAAAAATCTTTCCATTAACTGACGCTAGCATTTCACGCACACAAAAATGCACATTTATCTGTTGATTTGCACCATGAACTGTTGATATGCATGGATCCACATCTGACACTGTAGAATAAAGCATTGTGGCTGCTGCCAGGGAAGAAAACAGCGAGGGCCCATTGTGATGTCATCATCCATGGGTGCTGAAGGGTTCCATTGTGACACACTTAGTGTTCTGCCTATTACATTTTTTATGGAGGTTGCCATATTGATTTTCTGCAGGCTGCCTTTTTGATTTGAAGTTAAACAGACCCATTATTTCAAAAAATAAGCAATGTTTGGAAGGGTTTGGATTGCAACAACAGAAGTCAGCAAGGAGAAATCCAAGTCCCTACGTTCAATTAAATGAACACACTACTCACTGGTACTGACAATTTACAATGATATATTGATGCAGCACATTGCGTTAAATAAAAGTGTTAAACTAACACAGTATAATGAATTGAAATTTAACGAGTGTACTAACACAGTACAATGTGTTGATTGAAACTGTTAGACAAACACAGTACAATGCATTGAATTTAAATATGCAGTATATGCTTATATATACACTCACCTAAAGAATTATTAGGAACACCATACTAATACGGTGTTGGACCCCCTTTTGCCTTCAGAACTGCCTTAATTCTACGTGGCATTGATTCCACAAGGTGCTGATAGCATTCTTTAGAAATGTTGGCCCATATTGATAGGATAGCATCTTGCAGTTGATGGAGATTTGAGGGATGCACATCCAGGGCACGAAGCTCCCGTTCCACCACATCCCAAAGATGCTCTATTGGGTTGAGATCTGGTGACTGTGGGGCCATTTTAGTACAGTGAACTCATTGTCATGTTCAAGAAACCAATTTGAAATGATTGGAGCTTTGTGACATGGTGCATTATCCTGCTGGAAGTAGCCATCAGAGGATGGGTACATGTTCTCATTCTGTTTACGCCAAATTCGGACTCTACCATTTCAATGTCTCAACAGAAATCGAGACTCATCAGACCAGGCAACATTTTTCCAGTCTTCAACAGTCCAATTTTGGTGAGCTTGTGCAAATTGTAGCCTCTTTTTCCTATTTGTAGTGGAGATGAGTGGTACCCGGTGGGGTCTTCTGCTGTTGTAGCCCATCCGCCTCAAGGTTGTGCGTGTTGTGGCTTCACAAATGGTTTGCTGCATACCTCGGTTGTAACGAGTGGTTATTTCAGTCAACGTTGCTCTTCTATCAGCTTGAATCAGACGGCCCATTCTCCTCTGACCTCTAGCATCCACAAGGCATTTTTGCCCACAGGACTGCCGCATACTGGATGTTTTTCCCTTTTCACACCATTCTTTGTAAACCCTAGAAATGGCTGTGCGTGAAAATCCCAGTAACTGAGCAGATTGTGAAACACTCAGACCGGCCCGTCTGGCACCAACAACCATGCCACGCTCAAAATGGCTTAAATCACCTTTCTTTCCCATTCTGACATTCAGTTTGGAGTTCAGGAGATTGTCTTGACCAGGAGCACCCCCCTAAATGCATTGAAGCAACGGCCATGTGATTGGTTGACTAGATAATTGCATTAATGAGAAATAGAACAGGTGTTCCTAATAATTCGTTAGGTGAGTGTATATATGCAGTACAATGTGTTGAATTAAATTGCTATACTAAAGCAGTACAATGCATTAAGGTTAAACTGCTATTTTAGTTCAGTAGAATGCATTGAATGAAACTGTAATACTAATGCATAACAATGTTTTGAATGACACTGTTATACAAACACAGTACAATGTGTTATATTGAAAATGTTATACTTACGAAGTACAATGTTTTGAATGAAAATGCTTATGTAATACAATGCTATAAATGCAGTTATTCTAAAATAATGCAATGTGCTGAATAAAACTCTTATACTTTATTGTTACCTCCAAATGCAAAATGAGACAAAGATGAATCCAGCACTAGAAGTTTCTTAAGTTGCTTGTTTCTTTATTAAGGCGTATATAATATATGGTAACAGCGTCAGCATCAATCCTCTCACTCCAGAAATAGTCTACGCGTTTTGAACAAAAAAGTTCTTACTCATGACTAAAGAAATGCCCAAATACCTGTAATTTATAGGGAACTATTTCTGATTCTCCCTTAATCCAAAAGTAGGGAGGAGAAAAGGGAGAAACAGGTGCATAGCTCCACCTTCATTACTTAGGGTGTTACTATTGTGTCTATCCTAAACACAAACATGGTGCATAAAACATGTAACATATAAAAAAAATCACATTGTGTGTGCTCAATGATAAAAACAAGTAGCAAAAATGGTTCATGTACCTCCTTCGCGGTTTATAGACTCCAAACTCGAGTCCTATTGCACAAACCGCAAGCATGAGTTTGCAAAAAACAAAAACTGCACAGTCTGAATAGGCATGTGAAAAGCAGTGCTGAATAATGAATTATAATATATAGAGCAGCACTGATTTGATAATCACAGCGTGCAGTGCAGTAATGGTACACATGGGGATGAAGGTATACGCAGGAAATATGGAAAAAACATAAATAAAGAAAAATTGAACTGTCAGTTATAATACATTCAATAAACGTGCATCAGTTCTTTTCTTAAATTCAAACCAGTTGGGTATCTGGTCTTTAATCTAAATATCCAAAAGGCTTCTCTTTGTACAATTAACCTTTTAATATCCCCTCCTCGAGATGGAGTGTAAACTCGCTCTATAGCATATGCACATAAGTGACGCAGAGAACGATTATGTATGGTAATAAATTGTTTTGCCGCATTGGAGATATTAGTGTATGATGGATTGGTGATGTCATTTAAATGCTCCAGGATTCTTGTTCTGAATCTTCTAGATGTACTTCCCAAGTATAATAAATCACATGGTTTGCATTCTATCACATATATGACCCCTGTGGAGTTGGATTTTTTTATATGATTTGATAGGAAAATTTGTAGTATGACCCGAATTATGAAAGGTTTTTGTTTAGGGACTGCGATACCGCATGTTTTACAAGGGTGTCGACCACATCGGGTAAAAGCCGTATACTTCAACTAGGTGTTAAGTTTAATAAACCTAACTAATAAACCTAACACCTGGTTGAAGTACCTGTGGTTTCCGTGCACCTGGGGGATTACAACAAGGATAACAATTCAAGGTGAGCTGGATATCTCTACTTTATTGTTACAATTATATTTCTTGCAATTTCAATAGCACAAAGTCAAACACTCTTGTTTTTAAGAGGTTAAGAGATGGAGTCTGATCACTGAAGGCAAGGGCACTAAAACTTAACATTTAGCAGAATAAATATAAAAAAGTCTATCCAAGGTAAGATGACCAAAACAGGTCCCAAGAACGAGTCTCATATTTACGGACACAACAGAGAAAACACAGCTGATGAATAAAATGTAGGGCAAAATATCTAGCCTAAGGTCCCAAACTTTATTATCTATCTGGCTGCACTGTGGACACTATGGGGGTAATTTATCAAACTGGTGTAAAGTAGAACTGGCTAAGATGCCTATAGCAACCAATCAGATTTCTCCTATCATTTTCCTAAGGAGCTGTCCATAATGAAAGATGGAATCAGATTGGTTGCCAGGGGCAACTAAGCCAGTTCTACTTTACACCAGTTTGATAAATTACCCCCAATATTTATTTCTTAACTGTCTACCTATTAAGGTGCCAGTTACATGTTGGTCCCCTGAAGAACTCGTTCTAGGGAAATGGGTGAGGACAGTGTAGGGACACTTAGGGCATCAGGGTGTGACTTTATTGTTAGGGATATTTAGGTCTATGGGATAATCTCCCCTGCCTCTACCCTTTTTGTTACATGTTCTCGTACCTTACCCAAATTATTTTTTAGCATGTTTTGTTTGTCGAGTGTGTTTTGTGTGTCATGTCTGTAATTATGGGCATATTGTTTTGTGATCTGTTTTTGGTCATCTTACCTTGGATTTGATTTATTATATTTATTCAATTAAAAGTTACGTTTTAGAACCTTCAGTGATGAGACTTTCATTTAGCATGCTTTTCCTGTCCTATTTTTGTATCTAATTGCCTTCAGTGAATTTTGGTAAGAGACAGAGATTGACATTATGTTAAGATAAAAAAATAATTTAATGTTAGAAATACTTTCTATAGTACAGATTTTGCTTTTGTATGTATTCTGCCGAAAAAATAAGGCTAGCCATGAAAATAAGGGTAGTCTTTTAATATTTATTGCTTATGAGTGTTCATATTGTCAAACACAAATGGATTGTCTGAGCGATTGGTAGAATAGAACATTTCTATCTAGCTACAAATATGATCAAAGTATACCGTATTGTCTGTTGTAAGAAGACAATTCTGCGATTAAGGCCTCATGCACACGACCGTTGTGTGCATCCGTGGCTGTTGTGCCGTTTTCCGTTTTTTTTCGCGGACCCATTGACTTTCAATGGGTCCGTGGAAAAATCGGAAAATGCACCGTTTTGCAGCCGCATCCGTGATCCGTGTTTCCTGTCCGTCAAAAAAATATGACCTGTCCTATTTTTTTGACGGACAACGGTTCACGGACCCATTCAAGTCAATAGGTCCGTGAAAGAACACGGATGCACACAAGATTGGCATCCGCGTCCGTGATCCGTGGCCGTAGGTTACTTTTGTACAGACAAATCCGAAGATCCGTCTGCATAAAAGCTTTTTCAGAGATGAGTTTTCACTTTGTGAAAACTCAAATCCGACAGTATATTCTAACACAGAGGCGTTCCCATAGTGATGGGGACGCTTCTAGTTAGAATATACTACGAACTGTGTACATGACTGCCCCCTGCTGCCTGGCAGCACCCGATCTCTTACAGGGGGCTGTGATCCGCACAATTAACCCCTCAGGTGCTGCACCTGAGGGGTTAATTGTGCATATCATAGCCCCCTATAAGAGATCAGGGGCTGCCAGACAGCAGGGGGCAGACCCCCCTCCCTCCCCAGTTTGAATATCATTGGAGGCCAGTGTGCGCCCCCCCGCCCCCACTATTGTAATATCATTGGTGGCCAGTGTGCGGCCTCCCCCGGCCACCCCCCTCGCTCTATTGTAATATCATTGGTGGCCAGTGTGCGGCCCCCCCGGCCCCCCCTCTATTGTAATATCATTGGTGGCCAGTGTGCGGCCTCCCCCGGCCACCCCCTCCCTCTATTGTAATATCATTGGTGGCCAGTGTGCGGCCTCCCCTCCCCCCCCCGATCATTGGTGGCAGCGGAGATTCCGATCGGAGTCCCAGTTTAATCGCTCTTGGGCTCCGATCGGTAACCATGGCAACCAGGACGCTACTGCAGGCCTGGTTGCCATGGTTACTTAGCAATATTACAATATTAGAAGCATCATACTTACCTGCTGGCTGCTGTGCTGTCTGTGTCCCGCCGGGAGCTCCTCCTACTGGTAAGTGACAGGTCTGTGCGGCGCATTGCTTAATGATCGGAGCCCCAAAGCGATTAAACTGGGACTCCGATCGGAATCTCCGCTGCCACCAATGATCGTGCAGGGGGGGGGGGAGAGGGGAGGCCGCACACTGGCCACCAATGATATTACAATAGAGGGGGGGAGGGGGGCCGACGGAGGCCGCACACTGGCCACCAATGATATTACAATAGAGGGGGGGCTGGGGGGGCCGCACACTGGCCACCAATGATATTACAATAGAGGGGGGGGCGGGGGGCCGCACACTGGCCACCAATGATATTACAATAGAGGGAGGGGGGGCCGCACACTGGCCACCAATGATATTACAATAGGGGGGGGGTGGGGGGAGGCGCACACTGGCCACCAATGATATTTAAACTGGGGAGGGAGGGGGGTCTGCCCCCTGCTGCCTGGCAGCCCCCGATCTTTTACAGGGGGCTATGATACGCACAATTAACCCCTTCAGGTGCGGCACCTGAAGGGTTAATTGTGCTGATCACAGCCCCCTGTAAAAGATCGGGTGCTGCCAGGCAGCAGGGGGCAGTCATGTACACAGTTCGTAGTATATTCTAACTAGAAGCGTCCCCATCACTATGGGAACGCCTCTGTGTTAGAATATACTGTCGGATCTGAGTTTCACGATGTAACTCAAATCCGATGGTATATTCTAACATAGAGGCGTTCCCATGGTGATGGGGACGCTTCAAGTTAAAATATACCATCGGATTGGAGAAAACTCCGATCCTATGGTATATTAACTCCTGACTTTACATTGAAAGTCAATGGGGGACGGATCCGTTTGAAATTGCACCATATTGTGTCAACGTCAAACGGATCCGTCCCCATTGACTTGCATTGTAATTCAGGACGGATCCGTTTGGCTCCGCACGGCCAGGCGGACACCAAAACGACTTTTTTTTCATGTCCTTGGATCCTCCAAAAATCAAGGAAGACCCACGGACGAAAAAACGGTCACGGATCACGGAAAAACGGAACCCGTTTTTGCGGACTGCAAAAAAAAAGGTCGTGTGCAGGAGGCCTAATAAAGATGTTGCTCTGAGTCTGTGCCTTACTTTTACACATTGAATGTTATTGTTATATACACTTAGGAAGAGTTGATAATTCTCAGAGCACATGCAAAATATAAAAAGTCTTCTTTTGCACTCTATTAAGCTATGACCTTTATTATAACCAATTTAAAAACATCTTGAACACAGCAGTAAAAGACATATTTTAGACACAGTGTAACTTGTTCTTAGTCCTTATATATCTTCCTCCTCATTTGTGCCGATAAGCCTGCATCCATCCATGCATACATCATGTACATTAGCAGAAATTTCAATACTTTTGGGGTCATTTATTAAACTAGTGTAAAGTAGAACTGACTTAGTTGCCCATAGCAACCAATCAGATTCCACCTTTCATTTTTGACATCTCCTTTGGAAAATGAAATGTAGAATCTGATAAGTTGCTAGGGGCAACTAAGTCAGTTTTGCTTTACACCAGTATTATTAATGAACCCATTTGAGTTTAACATTAGAGTCAAGAGGTGGCCACAGCACTCTTTCTAATGGCTTTTTTTGGGTGCACGTCCCCCGGTTGATCCCTCTCCACCCGAGGATCCGTATTACACTTTATCATATAGTAGAAGACAGCACACAAAGGACTTTAGTTTTGTTTATTGCTTTAATTTATTTGATTTCCACATCAGTAGTATACAGTGCAATGTTTCAGGCCCTTGTTATTGGATGCCATTTATCAAGATAGTGGGTAATAATAAAATCATAATGTCGGATGTCGTATATCTGGACTTCTCCAAAGCATTTGACACTGTACCACATAAAAGGTTAGTATATAAAATGAGAATGCTCGGACTGGGAGAAAATGTCTGTATGTGGGTAAGTAACTGGCTCAATGATAGAAAACAGAGGGTGGTTATTAACGGTACACACTAAGATTGGGTCACTGTCACTAGTGGGGTACCTCAGGGGTCAGTATTGGGCCCTATTCTCTTCAATATATTTATTAATGATCTCGTAGAAGGCTTGCATAGTAAAATATCAATTTTCGCAGATGACACTAAACTGTGTAAAGTAATTAACACTGAAGAGGACAGTATGCTACTACAGAGGGATCTGGATAGATTGGAGGCTTGGGCAGAGAAGTGGCAGATGAGGTTTAACACTGATAAATGTAAGGTTATGCACATGGGAAGGAATAATGCAAGTCACCCGTACATACTAAATGGTAAAACACTCGGTAACACTGACATGGAAAAGGATCTAGGAATTTTAATAAACAGCAAACTAAGCTGCAAAAAACAGTGTCAGGCAGCTGCTGCCAAGGCCAATAAGATAATGTGTTGCATCAAAAGGGGCATAGATGCCCGTGATAAGAACATAGTTCTACCACTTTACAAATCATTAGTCAGACCACTCATGGAGTACTGTGTACAGTTCTGGGCTCCTGTGAACAAGGCAGACATAGCAGAGCTGGAGAGGGTCCAGAGGAGGGCAACTAAAGTAATTACTGGAATGGGGAGACTACAGTACCCTGAAAGATGATCAAAATTAGGGTTATTCACTTTAGAAAAAAGACGACTGAGGGGAGATCTAATTACTATGTATAAATATATCAAGGGTCAGTACAGAGATCTCTCCCATCATCTATTTATCCCCAGGACTGTGACTGTAACAAGGGGATATCCTCTGCGTCTGGAGGAAAGAAGGTTTGTACACAAACATAGAAGAGGATTCTTTATGGTAAGAGCAGTGAGACTATGGAACTCTCTGCCTGAGGAGGTGGTGATGGTGAGTACAATAAAGGAATTCAAGAGGGGCTTGGATGTATTTCTGGAGTGTAATAATATTACAGGATATAGCTACTAGAGAGGGGTCGTTGATCCAGGGAGTTATTCTGATTGCCTGATTGGAGTCGGGAAGGAATTTTTTATTCCCCTAAAGTGGGGAAAATTGGCTTCTACCTCACAGTTTTTTTTTTTGCCTTCCTCTGGATCAACTTGCAGGATAACAGGCCGAACTGGATGGACAAATGTCTTTTTTCGGCCTTATGTTACTATGTTACTATATAATATATCTTAGGCACAATATTACAAGATATTACAGAAACATGATTATTATATGGTTGGCAGTAGAATACATGAATTAGCAATAGATGAATACATTAGACATGATTGGTAGCAAATAGCATAGGCAAAAAAGGAGAGAAAAAAATATAGTTGTAGGTAGTCACTAGAAAAATATAAATGGAGTGAAAGGAAGAGTAGCTATTCAATTTTGTTAGGTATGTCGCATAATAATTCATAGAGAAGTATATAATTAGATTCATAAAGCAAATCCAAGGATGAACATTAATTATTTCAAAATATTCAACATATACATTGCATGATCGGTCGCAAAGAGCATAATTTCCAGCATTCACAGCAAGTTCACAGTAAGAATATAATTGTAGGTATGGATAACAAGCACATGAATAGTTAAGTATTTCAAATTAGATTTAGAGATCAATGTATAGTCAAATGGTCATACTGTATATGTACAGCTGAGTGAATTGAAGGTGCCCTAAGTAACGGAGGCTAAATAAAATAAAATCTAGTTAATAGGAAGTAAGAAGGAGGCAGTTGTACAATCTATTCCAAGGCGGTAAATAGTAGACGAGAATGAAGTTGTCTAGTCTAAAGGTAACAGGAAAAGTATCCAGATCATAACTATATAGAATATAGTGGTGTGGTCTTACCTGTCCTAATGTGGGTACAAATGAGGGTGGCTGGTGTGCGCTGGCTGGAGACGCCGGCGCCTTTTTAAAACCAACCCCTTGTCTTGTGGGCCAGCTAGAGATCGCGTCTTGCGATCATGCGCAGTGGAAATTCTGTCAAAAACGGATGAGAAAGCTTGATGTTCTGGGCTTGCTAATATACGCTGGACAGTGTTTCAGTCTGCAAAAGTGGCTTTTTTTCACCCAATCTTTCCATTAACTGACACCAGCATTTCAAGCACACAAAAACATACCCTTACCTGTTGATTTGCACCCTTAGGCCCCTTTCACACAGGCGAGAATTCTGCGCGGGTACAATGCGTGAGGTGAACGCATTGCACCCGCACTGAATCCGGACCCATTCACTTCAATGGGGCTGTGGACATGAGCGGTGATTTTCACGCATCACTTGTGCATTGCGTGAAAATCGCAGCATGCTCTATATTGTGCGTTTTTCACGCAAAGCAGGCCCCATAGAAGTGAATGGGGCTGCGTGGAATTCGCAAGCATCCGCAAGCAAGTGCGGATCCGGTGCGATTTTCACGCATGGTTGCTAGGAGACGATCGGGATGGGGACCTGATCTTTATTATTTTCCCTTATAACATGGTTATAAGGGAAAATAATAGCATTCTTAATACAGAATGCTTAGTAAAATGTCCATTGAGGGGTTAAAAATAATAAACAAATTTAACTCACCCCATCCACTTGGTCGTGTAGTGGATCTCCTCTTCTTTCTACTTTCTTCAGGACCTGGCTAAAGGCTGCACGACCAAGTGGATGGGATGAGTTAAATTTGTTTATTATTTTTAACCCCTCCATCCCTAATTTACTATGCATTCTGTATTAGGAATGTTATTATTTTCCCTTATAAGCATGTTATAAGGGAAAATAATAAAATCTACAGAACACCGATCCAAAACCCGCATTTCTGTGAAGAAGTCCGGGTTCGGGTCTGGGTACCAAATATGCCGATTTTTCTCACGCGCGTGCAAAACGCATTAAAAAGTTTTGCACTCGCACTGAAAAATCGCACATTTTCCCGCAACACACCCGCATCTTGTCCGGCCCTCACACGCGATGCCCATGTGAAAGAGGCCTTGCCTGTTGATATGCATAAATTCACACCTGACTGAAGAATGAAGCATCATGGCTGCTGCCAAGGAGGAAAAGAGCAAGGGCCAATTATGATGTCATCACCAATGGGTGCTGAAGGGTTCCATTGTGACACGCTTAGTGTTCCGTCTATTGAAATTTTCATGGAGGCTGCCATTTCTGGAGGCTGCCATTTTGATTTGCACTTAAACAGAGTCATCATTTCAAAAAATAAGCAATGTTGGGAAGGGTTTGGATTGCAACAACAAAAGTCAGCAAGGAGGAAGCCAAGTCCCTAAGCACTATTGCTTTCAGCTGCATTGGAATAGTGGCCTGGAAGCTGCTTTTGAATTCCTGGAGCAGCCAGGGCAGGTGCAGAGTTGCTTAGAAAATTCTGTAGTAGCACAGAACGTTGATTGGACAGACAGGCGCCTTTACCCTGGTCCAGAAATCCATAAAAGGTATGGTATCTCATTGGAGGTGGGGAGGTGCAGACACTAAACTGATCTGAACCTGCATTGCAGTTGCCAAAAAGCAAGAACCAGAAAAGGCTTAGCACAAGTGTAGGTCGAGCATTTTACTCAAACATCGCAATGCTCGGCACATCACGTTGTTCGGCCGAATACCGCGTGTGCTCGAGCACGATGCTCGAGTCTCCTCCCCGCACGTTTCTTGGCTTCTACGCAGCCAATAAACGTGCAAGTAAGTACTGCCAATGGCAAGTAAGTACTGCCATTCACTGTATTGCCGTAGTGCCATGTAATGCTGTTGGCTACTGGCATTACAGTGATTGGCTGGCTATATAGCACCCGATGACATGAATTTGGCTCAGTCTTAGTCAGGAAGAGCTGGAGAGCAGAAGGGAGAGATAGTGTAGGGAGTGAAATAGGAATATTTTAGTTTTTATACTTGTTATAGACCCAAAAGTTATTTTAAGGACTATTGATGTGTGTGGCAGCAATATATATTTTTAGTGCAGCCTGCACTAAATTGCTAAAACTTGTTAGAGACCCAAAAGTCCTTTTAAGGACTATTGTGTGTGGCAGCAATATATATTTTTAGTGCAACCTGCAGTAAATTGCTAAAACTTGTTAGAGACTAGTGATGGACGAACATCGGCCGGGACAATTCATGAACGTAAAGGCGCATTCGCGATCAAATATTTGAGAACTGCGGGTTCTGGCGGACCCCATTGACTTTAATGGCAGGCGAACATGAAAAACCTTCAGGTCACATTCGCAGCCACAAAATACTTACTAGAAAATTATACTGCACAAATAGTCCCACAACATGGACAGTGACATACCAGAGGGGGATCAATGGCAAAAATTCCCAAATATGAATTTTAATCAGGGGCCATTTTTATGCATCTTACGCTACTTTCACACTTGCGTTCGGAGCGGATCCGTCTGGTGTCTGTACCGCTCCTATAATGCAAACGCTTGCATCCGTTCAGAACGGATCCGTCTGCATAACTGTTTTTTTCAGATCTGATTTTTCACTTCGTGAAAACTCAGATCCGACAGTATATTCTAACGCAGAGGCGTTCCCATGGTGATGGGGACGCTTCAAGTTAGAATATACTAAAAGAACTGTGTACATGACTGCCCCCTGCTGCCTGGCAGGTGCTGCCAGGCAGCAGGGGGCAGACCCCCCTCCCTCCCTCCCCTGTATTTAACTCATTAGTGGCCAGTGTGGCCGGACCCCCCTCCCTCCCCCCCTGTTTTTAACTCATTGGTGGCCAGTGCGACCGGCCCCCCTCCCCCCCTGTTTTTAACTCATTGGTGGCCAGTGCAGCCGGCCCCCCCTCCCCCCCCTAATTAAAATGACCGACCCCCCATCATTGGTGGCAGCGGAGAGTTCCGATCGGAGTCCCAGTCTAATCGCTGGGACTCTGATCGGTAACCATGGCAACCAGGACGCTACTGCATTCCTGGCTGCCATGGTTACTTACCAATTTTAGAAGCATTATACTTACCTGCGATGTCTGTGACCGGTCGGGCGCTCCTCCTACTGGTAAGTGAAAGGTCTGTGCTATAA
Organism: Bufo bufo; assembly: GCF_905171765.1. Classification (NCBI taxonomy): domain Eukaryota; kingdom Metazoa; phylum Chordata; class Amphibia; order Anura; family Bufonidae; genus Bufo; species Bufo bufo. Next base: position 468,059,018 of record NC_053392.1, on the reverse strand, counting down.
GCAAAGCGCCGCACAGACCTTTCACTTACCAGTAGGAGGAGCACCGGGCCGGTCACAGACATCGCAGGTAAGTATAATACTTCTAAAATTGCTAAGTAACCATGGCAGCCAGGAATGCAGTAGCGTCCTGGTTGCCATGGTTACCAATCGGAGCCCCAGCGATTAAACTGAGACTCCGATCGGAACTCTCCGCTGCCACCAATGATGGGGGGGTCGGTCATTTTAATTAGGGCGGGATATAGCAGGGGGCAGTCATGTACACAGTTCTTTTAGTATAGTCTAACTTGAAGCGTCCCCATCACCATGGGAACGCCTCTGTGTTAGAATATACTGTCGGATCTGAGTTTCACGATCTAACTCAAATCCGATGGTATATTCTAACATAGAGGCGTTCCCATGGTGATGGGGACGCTTCAAGTTAAAATATACCATCGGATTGGAGAAAACTCAGATCCGATGGTATATTAATAGGGACTCCTGACTTTACATTGAAAGTCAATGGGGGACGGATCCGTTTACAATTTGGCTCCGCACGGCCAGGCGGACACGAAAACGCTGCAAGCTGCGTTCGGGTGTCCGCCTGTTGAGCAGAACGGAGGCCAAACGGTGCCAAACTGATGCATTCTGAGCGGATCCGCATCCACTCAGAATGCATTGGGGCAGTACGGATCCGTTCGGGGCCGCTTGTGAGAGCCTTCAAACGGAACTCACAAGCGGAACCCCGAACGCAAGTGTGAAAGTAGCCTAAAAGGGCAACTGTCAAAAATTTGCCCTGCTGGAGCCTAGAAAAGTTTTATTTTAGGCCACGGGAGTACAGGCCCCAAAAATTAGGCATTCACCTGATAAAAAAGAACTTGTGATGATGTGGCTGGAGGTACATAAGGCAGTCACTGGATAACAATTTTACTGTAGGCCAGTAGAGTACAGGCCCAAAAAATTGGGCATTTACCTGACAGAAAAGAACAAGTGATTATGTGGCTGGAGGTATATTAGATGGTCACTGGATAACAATTTTACTGTAGGCCAGTACAGACCCCAAAAATTAGGCATTCTTCTGACAGAAAAGTACAAGTGATTATGTGAATCAGAAAAGATGGTTGACAACAGTTTTCGCAAAATTGAGGAAGAATTTCTGATCACTGTAAGTAATTTGACATTAAAGCAGTGTATTTGATTACATTTCAAATGCATGTTATAACAATCGCTGTATATGCAGATCGATTGTTTAAAAAAAGCGCCATTACGAAAATCCCTAATGATGCGATTTATTTTTTTGCGGTACACACAACTTCACATTTGATAAGGTCTCATGAGATATTAGTGATTGGTGCACTAAGTATTGTTGTGAGAACTAGCCACTCCAGTACAGGCCCCAAATATTTGCCAATAGGCATTCACCTGACAGCAAACAACTTTGTAGGATTCTGTGGCTGGAGGGACATTAGGCAGTCACAGGATAAAAATGTAACTGTCGGCCAGCACAGGCCCCAAAAATTTGCCAATAGGCGTTCACCTGACAGCAAAGAACTTTGGACTCTGTGGCTGGAGGTACATTAGGCGGTCACAGGATAAAAATTTAACTGTCGGCCAGTACAGGCCCCAAAAATTAGGCATTCAACGGACATAAAAGCCCTTTTATACAGCTGTATTTACCTAAGACAGGGACCATGATTTGTTCTGGGTGGTGGCAGATATTTGTGGGCTGTCATGAGGAAATTTAATCAATCAATCATTAGCTAGGTGAGTGTGCTTATCGGTCACTATCCCCCCTGCTGCGCTGAACGTCCTTTCGGACAGGACACTGGACGAGGGGAAAGCCAACAGTTCCATGGCAAATTGTGCCAGCTCTGGCCACAGGTCAACTAAAAACCAAACAAGTGGAATGTTATATCAAAAATTGTCATTTATTATAAAATATAAAAATGGAGAACAACAGGATGTCATACAGTACACGGAGAAGCACAGGGTAAGTCAAAACAAAAAGAACCACCATGAGGCTGCGCAAGGTAATGCACAGATGGGTACGATCAAAAGGTAACGCTAAAGCAAAGGCTCTGGGAAACCAATTGAGTATCACATATAATAGTCTCCTCAATAGGGATGTGGTGCACGAAGCGCCACAGACTCAATGTGAGAAACCCAAAATAGTAGCTAGCAACATGGAATAATATAGGCGTCACATTCAGCCAGATAAAATAATACAATGGTGAGAACTCACTTGGCTAGGATCAAAAATAATAGACCTGGTATACGCCTAAGTGCAAGGGACCCAGCGTGGATACATGCAGGGGTACCCCACACACAGTGAAGAACCGTGCTAGTTACAGACCGTACCTGAAGACATGGTGGCAAGATGAATGACAGGCCCTGGGCGCGAGACCTCGACGCGCGTTTCACCTCAACGGCTTCGTCAAGCCTGCACACCCAGTAGTCCAGGGGTTCATCGCTTCTCAGAGCGTCCACATCGGCCGTTAACCCGATGTAGTCGGACACCTGTTGGTCTAAGCGTTCCCTGAGGCTGGATCCGGAGGACGGCTGTCGATGGGTTGTCTGCAAGAATGATCTCATATCCGAAGTGACTAACACATCTTCAAACGGCCTTCTTCTTGCATGCGCTGTTGGATTGGTAACCGCAACTGTTTCTCTGTGAGTGGAAATTCCTCTGCCAGTGCCTGCAAAAGCAGAATGCAGCATTTCTCGAAGCAAGGCCTGGAATGGCTACATACTGATAGCCCTCTGTGATGGTGGTAACATTTCTGCCATTTTGTGTTTGTACCGGGGGTCTAAGTACGTTGCCACCCAGTACTGGTCCTTGCCCTTTATGCTTTTTATACGGGGGTCCCTCTTCAAACACTGGAGCATGAAGGCCCCCATTTGCACTAAACTGAAAGTGGTGAAGTGGTCTGGCCCCTGCTCATCATCCAGGATAAGGTCGTCTTCATTCTCCTCCCCCCATCCACGGACAACACCAGGGATCCCAGAAACGATTAAAGCATGCTCTTCTTGCTCCTCCTCCGCCCCGGCAACATCCTCCTCTGACACCTCTTCAAACTCCTGTTGTTGACTTGTCTCAGATGGAGTAGCCCCCCCTTGGAATTCATACGGCATTGCGACTTCCTCATCTTCCTGCTCCTGCTCCTCGACGGCTTGATCAATGACACAACGCATTGCACGCTCCAGAAAGAAGGCGTAATGTGCGATGTCACTGATGACGCCCTGGCTGCAACTGACCAGTTTGGTGATCTTATCAAATAGCCACATAAGTCTGCATGCATTGCGCATGAGCAGCCACTGGCGCGGTAAAAAAAAAACAAGCTCCCCAGAACCTGTCCTGCCGCAGAGTTCGTACAGGTAGTCATTAACTGCAAGTTTCTGCTGGAGCAGCCTATCAAGCATATACAAGGTGGAGTTCCATCGCGTCAGGCAGTCACAAATCAGACGTCTAACGGGCAGGTGGTGACGCCGCTGAATGTCAGCAAGGCGAGACATGGCCGTGTAAGATCTTCCTGGCCTGCCGCAAGACGTCCTGGACCTCGGGTTATTTGGCAACAAATTGATGCCACGACTAAGTTCAGGACATGTGCCATGCCCGGCACGTGTGTCATTTTCCCCTGTTTCAGCACGCTCAGCAGATTGACACCGTTGTTGCACACCACTTTACCAACTGTCAAATTGAACAGGGTGAGCCATTGATCTGCCTGTGACTGCAAATCTGAAAGGAGTCCAGGAACGGTGTGGCTCTTGGCTTCCAGGCACAACAGCCGCAGCACAGCATGGCAATGTCTCACCTGGCACGTCAAATTGGTTCTGGGGAGCTTGGAGGGCGCAGCGGAAGAGGCGGTAGCAGTGGAAAAGGAGGAGTCAGCCGAGGAGGAGACGGAGGAAAGAGTAGGAGGAGGAGAAGAAGAGGCAGGCCTGCATGCAATCCGTGGCGGTAACACCAAATCCACACTGGTGCCACGGGTTGCATGCTTGACAGCCGTCAGAAGGTTTACCCAGTGGGCAGTAAAAGTTATGTACCTTCCCTGCCCATGTCTGTGGTCAGATGTATCTTGGCACCGACAATGTATGCCAGAGATACATTCACTTTCCGCTAAACGTGGCCGTATAGTTCCGGGATGCCCTTATGGGAGAAATATTTCCTTCCGGGGACCTTCCATTGCAGTGTGCCAATCGCCACAATTTTTCTAAAGGCCTCTGAGTCCACCAGTTTAGATGGCAGTAGTTGGCGGGCTATTAGTTCTGACAAGCCGTCAGTCAGCCATTGGGCAAGAGTGTTATCCGGCGTCATCGTTTTACGCTCTAACATTTGGGCCACGGAAGCCTGCCTTTTGCCGGATGAACTCGACGACGGCACGGTGGAAAGTGGAGTAGAGAACAAATGGGAGGATAGAGGAGAAGAAGGAGAAGAGGCAGGACATGGAGCGTCGGGAGTGTGGCTTTGTGGGTTCTGACGGTGTTGTTCCCACTGGGCTCGGTGATGGGAGGCCAGGTGCCTGCTAAAGGAGGTTATCCCTAGGTGAGTGTTGGGCTTACAGAGACTTATGTGTTGAGAGCACAGGCTGCAGATGGCAACTCTATTGTCAGCAGCAGACACGTTAAAAAAGGCCCACGCTGCGGAGCCATGTGCTGGCGTCCCGAGAGCACCAGATGTGACCTTGCATGGTGGATGGATCGTTCCAGATACATTAGCAGTCTTCTTTTTGCTCCTCCCTATCTGCTGCCTCGTCTCTCCCTCTGAACTCCCCTCCTCTTCCTCTTTTGTGGGCACCCACGTGAAGTTCATCGACATGTCATCATCGTCACTTTCACTACCACTGACATTAGAGATCTCGGAGTAGGCAGCAACAGAGGGGACCACCCTCCTTGGGCTAATCTGGGTACTGTCGTCAGACTGCTGGGTGGCGACCATTGATACCTCCTCTTCCTGATCCTATGTCAAGAATGGCTGCGCATCGGTAAGGTCTTGGAATGGATGGGAAAATAATTCCTCTGACTCAAGCGGAGGGGATATGGTGGTGGTGGTGGTGTCTTTGGGGGTGCATATAGCAGAGAGTGAAGAGGGTGCATATAGAGAGAATGCAGATAGAGAGAATGAGGAGGGTGCAGAAGCGGAAGGCTGAGTGAGCCACTCAACCAACTCTGGTGCGTCCTTCGACGTAATTGCATGCACCTTCTGAGAGATCTCGGAGTGGGCAGCAACAGAGGGGACCACCCTCCTTGGGCTGATCTGGGTACTGTTGTCAGACTGCTGGGTGGCGACCATTGATGCCTCCTCTTCCTGATCCGATGTCAAGAATGGCTGCCCAACGGTAATGTCTTGGAATGGATGGGAAAATAATTCCTCTGACTCGAGCGGAGGGGATATGGTGGTAGTGGTGGTGTCTTTGGGGGTGCACACAGCAGAAAGTGAAGAGGGTGAAGATAGAGAGAATGCAGATAGAGAGAATGAGGAGGGTGCAGAAGCGGAAGGCTGAGTGAGCCACTCAACCAACTCTGGTGCGTCCTTCGACGTAATTGCATGCACCTTCTGAGAGATCTCGGAGTGGGCAGCAACAGAGGGGACCACCATCCTTGGGCTGATCTGGGTACTGTTGTCAGACTGCTGGGTGGCGACCATTGATACCTCCTCTTCCTGATCCGATGTCAAGAATGGCTGACCATCGGTAATGTCTTGGAATGGATGGGAAAATAATTCCTCTGACTCGAGCGGAGGGGATATGGTGGTGGTGGTGTCTTTGGGGGTGCACACAGCAGAGAGTGAAGAGGGTGCAGATAGAGAGAATGCAGATAGAGAGAATGAGGAGAATGCAGAAGCGGAAGGCTGAATGAGCCACTCAACCAACTCTGGTGCATCCTTCGACGTAATTGGATGCACCTTCTGCAACTTCCCACTTAGGCTCTGGCCTGGTGCACCTGCCCGACCCCTACCACACTTACGGAATAGCCTGCCTCTTCCTCTGCCTGTCATTTTCAAAATGACCCTGTGACAAAAGTCCCTATAGAAGAGCAGTATGTGTGGAAGAAGGTATATCACACCCCTGCTTCAACCAGTTTTTTTGTGGGGCAACCGGTATATCACACCAGTTGAAATTATTTGTTCTAATAGCGTTTCTCACTCTGTGTAGCTGCGGTAACGCAGCAGAAACGCAAACAAATGCTGCACTACCCAAATGCACTATATAGAAAGTATATTATTGGTATATCACACTTCTGCCTCAATCAATTTTTTTGGGGGGCAAGTGCTATATCACACAAGTAGAAATTATTTGTTCCAAGAGCATTTGCCCCTCTGTATAGCTGCAGTATCGAAAGCAGAAACGCACACAACTGCTGCACAGTACAAATGCACTATATTATACTTTCTATGTTAGAAAGTAAATTATGAGTATATCACACCACTCTTTAAGTCACACCTATCGATAGCACACCTATATCAGTCCTTAAAAGGACTTTTGTGGCCCTATTAGCTAGCGTTTGGTGTCCCTAACAGTCTGTCCCTGCTCCACACAGCAACCTCTCCCTACAATGGCAAAAGACTGAATGTAAAATGGCGACCAGATCAGGTTTATTTATAAGGTAGGGGGTATGTCCATGTGCTGAAACATCTCAATTGGCTGTCCTGTACCACCTGATGGATGTGTCATGGGTCAAAGTTCTTTGCAATGTAAAAGAATATGGCGCTGGTGGACATCGCCGAGCAAAGTTCGCCGCGAAACAACCGCCGGGAGAACTGCAAGGCCATCTCTATCTTCAATCACCGATCAATTTTCCCCAAAAAGCCTGTTTCATAAAAAATTTCATCACTACATAATTCGGTCCATACTGCAAAATGGGCTTTACCACATATAACTGCACCGCTGAACTGCAAATAGGCCCTTATTTTTTTCCACTTTTACACTACACAATGCTTTACAACATATAAATGCAATGCTGAACAGCGAGTATATTTTTCTTTTGCCATTAATACATGGCAGACAGAACTTTAGAATATATAACTGCACCGCTGAACGGCAATTAGGCCTTCATTTTTTTCCACTTTTACACTACGCAAAAAGCTTTTCAACATATAAGTGCAACGCTGAATTGCGAATATATTTTTATTTTGCCACTAATAAACAGCAAACAGGGCTTTAGAATATATAACTGCACCGCTGAACGGCTATTAGGCCCTAATTTATTTTCACTTTTACACTACACAAAAGGCTTTTTAAAGGGAACCTGTCACCTCCTAAAAACATCCCAAGCTGGCAGCAGTACCTGAGAGTAGCCAGCAGCGTGTTTGTAACGATCATTTTATCATTTTCTTCCTGCAGATAGTTGAATCAAAAGCTGTAAAACCGATCTTTAATCCCCTGCGGGCACGCTTCTCTAGTCAGGCTTGAAGTCACGGAGGCAGCGGCCTCCTTGCTTCAAGTTACGGTAACCACTCCCCCTTGACTGCCCCTTCGCTGTGATTGATATGTTTCAGTTTTACATAATAAAGCATTTTTGAAAATTAAGATTTTTTTTTGTGTCTCCATATTCTGAAAGCCATAGTTTCCATGTCACATTTGAAGACCCCCTGATCCACCCCTAGAGTAGAAACTCCAAAGGTGAGGCAAGGTAGCAAAAATAGGTTTCGGCACAGTTTTAATTTTTTGTTATTTACAATGTTCATCTGACAGGTTAGATCATGGGGTATTTTTATAAAGCAGGTTTTTAGAGACGCGACAATACCAAATATGACTACCTTTTTTGGTTGTTTGTTTCAGTTTTACATAATAAAGCATTTTTGAAAATTATGATTTTTTTAGTGTCTCCATATTCTGAAAGCCATATTTATTTTATTTTTTTGTTTTTGGGGGGGGCGACTGTCTTATGTATTGGCTCATTTTTTGACATGGCTTTTTTGACACTGTTTTTATTTTATCTTTTTTACGGTGTTCACTTGAGGGGTTAGGTCATGTGGTATTTTTATAGAGCAGGTTGTTACGGAAGCGACAATACCTAATATGTCTACTTTTTTATTTGTTTTACATTTAAATCTACTTTCACACTCGCGTTTCGTGCGGATCCGTCATGGATCTGCACAAACGCTTCCGTTCAGATAATACAACCGCATGCATCCGTTCAGAAAGGATCCATTTGTATTATCTGTAACATAGCCAAAACGGATCCGTCTTGAACACCATTGAAAGTCAATGGAGGACAGATACGTTTTTTATTGTGCCATATTGTGTCAGTGAAAACGGATCCGTCCTGACACACAATGTAAGTCAATAGGGATAGATCCGTTTTCACTGACACAATATGGCACAATAGAAATAGAATGGCATTTGCCTTCGCATCGTCAGGGGGACACCAAAACGCTGCAAGCAGCGTTTTGATATCCGCCTCCAGAGCGAAATGGAGGCGGAACAGAGGCAAACTGATGCATTCTGAACGGATCCTTTTCCATTCAAAATGCATTAGGGCAAAACTGATCCTTTTGGACCGCTTGTGAGAGCCCTGAAACAGATCTCACAAACGGAAACCATGATAGGGTTATTGGTTACTTACTCAGGGCCTTCCATAACTTCCCCTTTTTCCACCTCCAAGTACCATCCCAATAAAACACCACACACTTTGCTTGGATTAAATCGGCCACAGCAGCCGTTTTATTAATAAAATAAATACATCCATAAATAACAATAACATTAAATTAACATTAACCCCTGACGAGGGAGATCGTAGAAGCCCCAAAATGTTACCATCCACAAGAAGCCAACCTGGCAACTCCATCTTGCCTCCAGCCGTAAGCACCAGCTCGGAGACACCAAGTGATGGATGCCTTCTCCAATTAACCAAGTACCTGAAACTATGAGAGTCCAGCCCCAACATTGAGGCCCTCCCATTTCCACTACCGTCATATACCACCAGCTTCTATGATCTCCCACCGCCACGACTGCCGCGACATATAACACTGTCCCGTACATTCCACCACCCCAAAACCTTAGGGCGGGAGGGAGGGAGTTTGCTTTCCACAAAATGGCACCGGCTGCCTGCCGGTCACCTCTATTTAACCCCTAACTCCTCCCATCTCATTACCCTAACCACACCTCTACCCACCAGTTTAACTCACTCCAACCCAGGCCCTTCCTACCAAAACCCATCATGACGGCCTCCCTTTACCTGGCGTCCTAGTCCGGCCTCTCTAAATGCCAGTGTGAAAGTAGCCTAACACAATAAAAGCATTTTTGAAACAAAAAAAATCATGTTTTAGTGTCTTCATAGTCTGAGAGCCATAGTTTTTACATTTTTTGGGCGATTGTCTAAGGTAGGGGCTAATTTTTTGCAGGATGAGGTGACAGTTAGATGGGTACTATACGCCTTTTTGATTGCTTGGTGTTGCACTTTTAGTGATGTAAGGTGACAAAAAAATGTTTTTTTAGCACAGTTTTTATTTTATTTTTTGATGATGTTCATCTGAGGGGTTAGGTCATGTGATATTTTTATAGAGGTTGATATGGACGCAGCGATACATAATATGTCAACTTTTCTCCCCCTATTCTTTGCAATTTTTTATTACTTTATTTTGGGAAAAGGACCCTTTTTTTTTTTTTGCTTAACCCCTTAAGGACCGGGCTCATTTTCACCTTAAGGACCAGGCCATTTTTTGCAAATCTGACCAGTGTCACTTTAAGTGCTCATAACTTTAAAACGCTTTGACTTATCCAGGCCATTCTGAGATTGTTTTTTCGTCACATATTGTACTTCATGACACTGGTAAAATAAAGTCAAAAAAATTATTTTTTTTGCACCAAAAAATACCTAATTTACCAAAAATTTGAAAAAAATTGGCAAATTTCAAAGTTTCAGTTTCTCTACTTCTGTAATACATAGTAATACCCCAAAAAATTGTGATGACTTTACATTCCCCATATGTCTACTTCATGTTTGAATTGTTTTGGGAATGATGTTTTATTTTTTGGGGATGTTATAAGGCTTAGAAGTTTAGAAGCAAATCTTGAAATTTTTCAGAAATTTACAAAAACTCAATTTTTAGCGACCAGTTCAGGTCTGAAGTCACTTTGCGAGGCTTACATAATAGAAACCACCCAAAAATGACCCCATCTAAGAAACTACACCCCTCAAGGTATTCAAAACTGATTTTGCATACATTGTTAACCCTTTAGGTGTTGCACAAGAGTTATTGGCAAATGGGGAGGAAATTTGAGAATTTCATATTTTTGTCAAATTTTTCATTTTTAACCCATTTTTTCCACTAACAAAGCAAGGGTTAACAGCCAAACAAGATTGTATCTTTATTGCCCTGACTCTGCCGTTTACAGAAACACCCAATATGTGGCCGTAAACTACTGTACGGCCACACAGCGGGGCGTAGAGTGAAAGGTGCGCCGTTTGGTTTTTGGAAGGCTGATTTTTATGGACTGGTTTTTTGACACCATGTCCCATCTGAAGCCCCCTGATGCACCACTAGAGGAGAAACTCCCTAAAAGTGACCCCATCTAAGAAACTACACCCCTCAAGGTATTCATAACTGATTTTACATACGTCGTTAACCCTTTAGATGTTGCACAAGAGTTATTGGCAAATGGGGATGAAATTTGAGAATTTCATTTTTTTTGCCTAATTTTCAATTTTAACCCATTTTTTCCACTAACAAAGCAAGGGTTAACAGCCAAACAAGATTGTTTCTTTATTGCCCTGACTCTGCCGTTTACAGAAACACCCCATATGTGGCCGTAAACTACTGTACGGGCATACAGTAGGGCGTAGAGTGAAAGGTGCGCGGTTTGGTTTTTGGAAGCCAGATTTTGCTGGACTGTTTTTTTGACACCATGTCCCATTTGAAGCCCCCCTGATGCACCCCTAGATTAGAAATTCCATAAAAGTGACCCCATCTAAGAAACTACACCCCTCAAGCTATTAAAAACTGATTTTACAAACTTTGTTAACCCTTTAGGTGTTGCACAAGATTTAATGGAAAATAGAGACACAATTTCAAAATTTCACATTTTTGGCAGATTTTCCATTTTAATATTTTTTTTCCAGTTACAAAGCAAGGGTTAACAGCCAAACAAAACTCAATATTTATGGCCCTTATTCTGTAGTTTACAGAAACACCCCATATGTGGTTGTAAACCGCTGTACGGGCACACGGCAGAGCGCAGAAGGAAAGGAATTCCATACGGTTTTTGGAAGGCAGGTTTTTCTGGACTGTTTTTTTTTTGACACCATGTCCCATTTGAAGCCCCCCTGATGCACCCCTAGAGTAGAAACTCCAAAAAAGTGACTCCATTTTAGAAACTACGGGATAGGGTGGCAGTTTTGTTGGTACTAGTTTAGGGTATACATTTTTGGTTGCTCTATATTACACTTTTTGTGCAGCAAGGTAACAAGAAATAGCTTTTTTGCCACGTTTTTTTTTTTTTGTTATTTACAACATTCATCTGACAGGTTTTATCATGTGGTAATTTTATAGAGCAGGTTGTCACGGACGCGGCGATACCTAATATGTATACAATTTTTTTTATTTATGTAAGTTTTATACAATAACTTCATTTTTAAAACCAAAAAAATGTTTTAGTGTCTCCATAGTCTAAGAGCCATAGTTTTTTCAATTTTTGGGCGATTATCTTGAGTAGGGTCTCATTTTTTGTGGGAGGAGATGACGGTTTGATTGGCACTATTTTGGGGTGCATATAACTTTTTGATCGCTCGCTATTACACTTTTTGTGACGTAAGATGGCAAAAAATGGCTTTTTTTACACCGTTTTTGTTTTTATTTTTTTACGGTGGTCACCTGAGGGGTTAGGTCATGTGATATTTTTATAGAGCCGGTCGATACGGACGCGGCGATACCTAATATGTATACTTTTTATTTTATTTATGTAAGTTTTACACAATGATTTCATTTTTGAAACAAAAAAAATCATGTTTTAGTGTTTCCATAGTCTAAGAGCCATAGTTTTTTCAGTTTTTGGGTGATTATCTTGAGTAGGGTATGATTTTTTGCGGGATGAGATGACGGTTTGATTGGTACTATTTTGGCGTACATGCAACTTTTTTGATCACTTTTATCACCTTTTTTGGGAAGTAAGGTGGGCAAAATTTCAATTTTCTCATAGTTTTTATTTTTTTATTTTTATGGCGTTCACCGTGCGGGGAAAGTAACATGACCGTTTTATAGATCAGGTCGTTACGGACGCGGCGATACCTAATATGTGTAGTGTATTTTATTTTTTGAATTTTTATTTAGTGATAAATGTTTTTTTTTTTTATCTTAACGTTTTTCACTTTTTTTTACATTTTTGTGACCCAGACCCACTTGATTCTTGAAGATCCAGTGGGTCTGATGTCTGTATAATACAGTACAGTACAATATATATTGTTCTGTACTGTATTTTACTTACACTGAATAGATCTATGCTTTTAGCACAGATCTGTTCAGCACCATGGACAGCAGGACGCCTGAGCAGGCGTCCTGTTGCCATGGGAACCTTCCCCGTCTGCTCAGAACTTCGCAGACGGGGAAGGGTAAGCACAGGGCTGAGGGGGGCTCTCTGGGGGCTCTCTCCCTCTCCATCGGGGGGCTGCAAAGGCACAGCAGCCCCCCGATGGAGAGGGAGGGAGCTCCCTGACCGATCACAGTTAACTTTTTCCATACAGCGGTCCGTACGGACCGCGGTATGGAAAGGGTTAAACGGCTGACATCTTCACAGATGTCAGCCGTTTATACCAGGGTGCCAGCAATGTGCTGGCTCCCTGGTATAACCACTAGAAGCCAACGATCATTCATGGGGAGGCGGGCGGGGGATCGCGATCCCGCCTGCCACACCGCCCGCCTCCCGCAACGCCCCCACCGCATTTTAGCCACTCTAAAGTTTCTGATCCCCGCGGTCAGGGACCGCGGCGATCAGAAACTGCAAAAAGTGCAGCAAACCGCAGGTCTGAATTGACCTGCGGTTTGCTGCGATCGCCGATACGGGGGGTCAAATGACCCCCCCCTGCATTGTTACGGGATGCCGGCTGAATGATTTCAGCCAAAATTTCATTCCAATTAACCCCTGGGGCGCCGGAATACAGATTTTAAGTCAGGACGTACCGGTACGTCCTGGGTCCTTAAGGACTCGGGAAATAGGGCGTACCGGTACGTCCTGGGTCCTTAAGGGGTTAAAACTTTTTGTTTTTTTTAACAATTTTTTTTTAACTTAATTATTCACATTTTTTTTTGTCCCACTCTGGGACTTCAACTTTTGGGGCTCTGATCCCCTATACAATGCATTCCAATACTTCTGTATTGTAATGCATTGGCTGTAAGTGTATTACACACTGTAATACACTTACAGCTTCCTGCCTGTGAGATCCAGGGGGCTGGATCTCACAGTCTGTCACGGAAGGCAGCCATGATGCCTCAGGAAGGCATCGGGCTGCCTTCCCTGCCATTGGGTCCCCGTCACAGCAGTGCGGGTGCAGTGCCCCACTACCCTCGTAGGTACTGCAAAGTTGTTGTGCATTGCTTTGTATTCCATATATAGCCTGTTTTATGCTGCGATGCATCTTTATGTATAATCCCTGCTTACAGGTGTATTTAGATTGCATTACACTGAGCCTACCACTAGGGGGAGATAACACCTCCCATATATATAGTTCAGCTCTGGCCTAGTCTAAGGGAGTGTGTGCAGAGAGTGCAGTCTGGGTGTGTCCGCCTAGCCAGTTAGTTCCAGTTCAGTCTGAAGTTTGATCCCTGAGTTGAAGTGCTCCATTCACTCAGTAGGATAATAAATTCAAAGAATTCCAAAGAAGGAGACCCCCAAAGGGTTACGGCCATCTCCACAAGCGCCTTAGGACCTTTGGATTCACCAGCCTTCCGACAACCTCACTAACCTGCACTGGGATAACCAGGACCTGCCTAGAATTCCTCTACCAGTAAGGCTACAAACTTATATCATTTAATAGCTAGAGAGACAGACATCACACCTGTCAACAGTGACCTGAAGCAGCTTTACCTCTGTCCATCTTAGAGAAAGAGACTGTTTAATACTTGGATGTTACTTTTACTAGGAGCAACGTTCAGTAAAAGTTGTCAGTTGAATTACACCATCCTCGTCTCAGTCTCCAGTTCCTCAATTAACACTACAGTAAATGGTTAAACCACCACAAAATGTACTGGCGTCACGACTACAAGGGACCTTGCCATAGGCACATTAATACAGACCATAAAGGGCACCTCGAACCACCATCTGGCCTGTGTCCCTTACACCAGAGTGTGCCCCAGAGAATTCTTGTGCCGTTCTCCTTATCACTTATGCGAGCCTGCCCAATGGGGTCGTAACCGTGAGTAACCAGAACTGTATTGACCTCGGCCCACCTATTGCTCACACCTTGACCTTACGCATAATTCCCGTTAGGTCTGACATACCGCATAATTAAAATTGGTGTTACTACAAACAGGATTTCTAATAAACTCCTTTGTGCTTTAAATGAACTGTGAGAAAAGCACTTGCAAAACCCTGCATCATTATTGACTGCCTATTGTGAATGAGACCCAACTGTTTATTGCTTTTATTGGGCCAAAAGACTGTTCAGATTGCTTAGAGACTGTCTGGATGTATTGCCTTATCCTTCTACTACAAAACTGCATAGTTAAAACTGCAAAAATTGTGGGTTTTTCAAGAGTCCGTAGCGCTGCTTGCTGTATTTGAATGGACTGTTTTGCACTTAAAATTGCCGCCTGAAGGACTTGTACTTGTTTGCTGCGCCATCACAGAGCAGCCTGGCGGGGAAAACCAAGTTACACCCCCTTCCAGTGCAGAGAAAGTTGGTGCACCGCCCCATATGCACAGTAATTATTGAAAGTGCTGCCTACCACTCCTGTAGAGGTCCGGGGAGGCCGGGCTGTATGTAAAGTGTAGCACCGCCCCTTCTGGCTGTGGAATCGCGTTGAAGAGACGCCGCACACGGGACTTGTGTGTGACGTACTCTCGCGCATCGCGAGATCTGGAGTGCGTGCAAAAGAGAGGAGGATCATTGCATTGCCAGCCAACCTCCACGGGGATAAATGCAAGTAAAAGCCCCGATCTTACTATTCAGCCTGTGAGATGTAAGAATTTACCTCAACAGTAACCTCCGGCCCGTACCGATCGTCTTAAAGGGTCATACACCCGCAACGGTTGCCTATAGCAAACCCATTCAAAAATCGCATAAAGCAAAATTTCGCCTGCAGCATTTAAATAAACTGTCACTGCCATGTCTGTTCAGGAGGAAGCCGCGCAGCCTGACCTCAGGGAATCCCCTGCAGCAGCCACAGCTGGCTCCAATACACCACCAGCCGCTGCAGCAGCCAGCATGATGCCACTAACCATGCCCTACTACTTTGGGGCCCCTTGGTTCCCCCTATACTCTGGGGAAGCTCACACCCTAATAGACTTTAAAGAGAAAATGTGTGCCTTGTTCAGATTGTACCCTGTCTCCACAGAGCAGCAAATGGAAATACTTCTAGCCCAATTAGAGGGAGCCGCACTCCTGGAGGTGAAGTCCTGGCCTAGCTCTGAAAGAAGAACATTGGGACAGTTTTTTGAGAGACTCTACACCACCTTTGTGTCAGAAGTCAAAATGAGGTTTGAGCATAAAACAACGAACTGGTGAGTCACTCTTTGCATTGTATTTACAAGAAGCCCTTAGAGCTGTGGTTCAGGTAGACCCCCGTGAGGCAGAGAACCAAGACAAAACTTTAAAGGAACAATTCATTGAAGGTTCATTAAAAGCTAGTTGAGAATGTTAGCTGCACAACACCCGAGTGTCACCTTCCTAGACTTTAAAGAGCTAGCCATTAGTATTCTGGGAAAGAGTCTGCAGCCAGAGCCTGCTAAAATTGCTGAAACTTCTGTCCACACACCTGCTACCCTTTCCATGTGTTGTCCGGTAGCCAGCCAAGCAGCTCAAACTCCAGTCCCTGATGCCGTAGCAGCCTTAACAGAACAGGTTAACTTTTTGACAAAAAGCATGGAGAAGGTCTGTCAGAAATTAGAACAGTGGGAGAAGCCTTTATTATTGGAGGATGAGACACCTGTAGGAAAATAACTTTTCCCTCCTGACTACAAAGATACATATCTCAGAAGTCCTGGCGGGCGCCCAAACAACCACTCCAACGACCTGCTTGCACCTACTGTCATAAGTCGGGACATACAGAAACAATGTGCTGGCGGTTAAAAGAGAGACCCTTGAGACTAAGGACCGCCCCTCGAGAGGTAAACCAGAAGGTCCACAAGATCCCAACTGGATGCCCAGATATGTAGGATCCCGTCCGGAAGTAGCAATCCAAATTAACGGAATTCCCTTTTTCGCCCTACTGGACACCGGATCTCAGGTCACTACCATCCTACGGCCTGCATTTCATAAATACTGGGACCAGAGCCAACTTACGCAACCACAACCACCAGAATCCTGGTTGGATCTTACAGCCAGCAACGGGAAACCTGTGCCAATACATGGTTATTGGGAGCCAACTCTGCAAGTAGGAGAAGCCACCCTACCTTGACAAGGTATTAGGCCAAGTTCACACAATCGTTTTTTTTTGTGAGTGTACGGGCCGTTTTTTTGTGTTCCGTATACGGTCCGTATACGGAACCATTCATTTCAATGGTTCCGCATTAAAAACGGAATGTGTTCCGTAAGCATTCCATTTCCGTTTTTCCGTTCTGTTGAAAGATAGAACATGTCCTAGTATTGGCTGCAAATCACGTTCCGTGGCTTCATTCAAGTCAATGGGTCCGCAAAAAAAACGGAACACATACGGAAATGCATCCGTATGTCTTTCGTATCCGTTCCGTTTTTGCTGAACCATCTATTGAAAATGTTATGCCCAGTCCAATTTTTTTTCTATGTAATTACTGTATACTGTATATGGCATATGGAAAAATGGAACGGAAAAACGTAAAGGAAACGGAAACACAATGGAACTCAAGAACGGAACAACGGATCCATGAAAAACGGACCGCAAAAAACTATAAAAGCCATACGTTCGTGTGAACTAGGCCTTATTGTTGTAGAAGACGAAGACAAAGGTGGCTCTGCAGTGATCGTAGGAATGAATGTCCTTAGGAATTGTTACACTGAGATGCTTGAGGCATTACGCCAATCTATGCCTACTGCCTCACCTGCCTCCAAAAGGGTCATACAACAGACCATCCATGTGTTAAGCGCACAACAGAGATTCGCCAATGAGAAAGGAGAAATCTGCTGTGTCCGCATCCAAGGTAACCAGCCTGTGATCCTTAAACCAAATACCGAGACACTCATATGGTGCCGTGCCACCCTGGGAATTCAAGGTCAAGACTACCAAGCCATGGTAGAGCCCTTCGCGCTAGATGATCATCCCTTAGGCCTCCTGCACACGACCGTTGTGTGCACCCGTGGCCGCTGTGCCGTTTTCCGTTTTTTTTCGCGGATCCATTGACTTTCAATGGGTCTGTGGAAAAATCGGAAAATGCACCGTTTTGCAGCCGCATCCGTGATCCGTGTTTCCTGGCCGTGAAAAAATTATTACCTGTCCTATTTTTTTCACGGCCAACGGTTCACGGACCCATTCAAGTCAATGGGTCCGTGAAAGAACACGGATGCACACAAGATTGGCATCCGTGTCCGTGATCCGTGGCCGTAGGTTACTTTTTATACAGACGGATCCGAAGATCCGTCTGCATAAAAGCTTTTTCATAGCTGAGTTTTCACTTCGTGAAAACTCAGAACCGACAGTATATTCTAACACAGAGGCGTTAGAATATACTAAAATAACTGTGTACATGACTGCCCCCTGCTGCCTGCCAGGCAGCAGGGGGCAGCACCCCCCTGTAGTTAACACATTGGTGGCCAGTGGGCCCCCCCCTGTAGTTAACACATTGGTGGCCAGTGCGGCCGGCCCCCCCTCCCTCCCCTGTAGTTAACTCGTTGGTGGCCAGTGGGCCCCCTTCCCTCCCCTGTAGTTAACTCGTTGGTGGCCAGTGGGCCCCCCTCCCTCCCCTGTAGTTAACTCGTTGGTGGCCAGTGCGGCCGGCCTCCCTCCCTCCCCTGTAGTTAACTCGTTGGTGGCCAGTGCGGCCGGCCCCCCTCCCTCCCCCTCCTAATTAAAATCTCCCCCCCCTATCATTGGTGGCAGCGGAGTGTACCGATCGGAGTCCCAGTTTAATCGCTGGGGCTCCGATCGGTAACCATGGCAACCAGGACGCTACTGCTGTCCCGGTTGCCATGGTTACTTAGCAATTTGTAGAACCATTATACTTACCTGCGAGCTGCGATCTCTGCGTCCGGCCGGAAGCTCCTCCTACTGGTAAGTGACAGGTCACTGGCCACCAATGAGTTAACTACAGGGGAGGGAGGGTGGCCCACTGGCCACCAACGAGTTTACTACAGGGGAGGGAGGGGGGGCCCACTGGCCACCAACGAGTTAACTACAGGGGAGGGAGGGGGGCCCACTGGCCACCAACGAGTTAACTACAGGGGAGGGAGGGGGGGCCACTGGCCACCAACGAGTTAACTACAGGGGAGGGAGGGGGCCCACTGGCCACCAATGAGTTAACTACAGGGGAGGGGGGGGGGCCGCACTGGCCACCAATGTGTTAACTACAGGGGGGGTCATGTGCAGGAGGCCTTAGTCGGAGCTGCAAGGAGCTTAGTGACTGTTTCCCAAGGTAAAGTGCCTGTCCGTCTCATAAACCTGAATGATCACCAAGTTACCCTCACTAAGGCCTTGTTCACATCAGCGTTCAGCCTTTCCGTTCTCCTGCTCTGTTATAGGAGCAGGAAAACGAAAAGGACGGATTCGGCTCATAACTGAGCCGAACGGAGCCTACGGACCTCATAGACCCCCATAGACTATAATGGGGTCCGTTAGGTTTCCGCTCAGAAGATGATTTTGGAGCGGAGACAAAAGACCCCATTTATTTTTATTTATTTTTATGGTCAGGGGTTAGTTTTTTATTTTATTTTTTTATACATAAACCAATATTAATCACATCGGTATACATAGTATGACAATCATAAACATCATTATAAACAAATTATACAAATCATCCTACGTTCATACCTCAAAAAGGGGAAAATCTAAGTATATCCCCCCCCCCCACCCCATAGGCTGTCGTCCACTCCATTCAATTAAATATATAATAATATCATTAAGTATAGCTACGTAGTTCTGCGTGCAACTCTCCATTTCCTTTCAATATCCTCATATATTCTGATTTGTTGAAGGTATATACCCCACTCCCCTGTCGAGGGCGGGGAGACAGAACCCCAATACTTAACCAATATAGCTTTCGCCACCATCAATCCCCTCATCCAAACCCGTCTGACCTGGGGCGGAACTTCCATTTCTGAGCCATAATCACCAAACATCACTATCAAGATCCCCGGGTTATAGTTCATTGAAGACTCCTTTTGTAGGGAAAAGAACACCTCATCCCAATATTTTCTTATTTTGCTGCAGCTCCAAAGCAAATGGACATAGTTCGCATTAAGATATCCACATTTTGGGCAGCAACAATCCCGATCTTTATTTTGGGGAAATTTTTCTTGGGTTTTGGGCGTATAGTAAAATCGATGGAGGATCTTAAATTGGATTAATCTATGAGCACTGGAAACTGTCGCCTTTCTCACATTCCTATAGATAGTGGACCACTGTAGTGGAGAGCAATTCAACTCTTGCTCCCACTTACTTGGACATTTAAATGGAGTTACAGTTGCCAGTGCCGTTCGGAGTTTAGCGTATAACCTAGATATCTTCACCTTCTTGTACTTCTGCGCGTCACAATAATCAAAAAACTTATTCTCTCGTGGAAAAATACGGCCCCTATTCCTAGAAGCATCAAATATATGTTTCAATCGTGTATACATAAATAAATTTAATGGTGAACTATCAGTAGACCACCTATAGACACATGGATCAAAATTATCTACAGTTTGACACTTGAAAAATCTACAAAACTATAACAAATCCGCTATGAACTTTTCCCCGAATTTTAAGTCCCAAGTTTTATATCACTATATTTTAACATCATGTTTTATTTATTTTAAATATGTGATTGATACATATCATATTATCTATGAAGAAGAGACATTGTAATGAGATACTATGTTGCTATGATATATAGGTTACGGGTATGTAAATATATGTATGAGATTATAAATTTCAAAATGATATAACTCTGCAAGGCAACCATAAACATTAAATTTGTTCATACCACAAGTTCCCAAGGGTTAAAGGAACATCCAGCAGAAAAAACGCACATGCACCTAAAAAAACGCATGAAAACCGCATACAAAAAAACGCAAGATAAATCGCTTGTTCCATATGGAAATCCAGGTCTCCACAGTTTGAGCGCCTATTTGGATATAAAAGGCGGAGGCTATCAGGTGTCTTGATACCACTGATGAAGGGAAAGCTAATTCCCGAAACGCGTCTGGGCTGGATCAGATACCTGTGAACAGTACCTCCGCAGTCATAAGCGTGGCCACGCTATGAAAATTGAATCGCAAGGACAGTCAAACTAATATCGGCACTAAAGAGTCAAGGACCCTAAAGATTCCTCCCTCTGTATCAAGCCGGAAGAGTTACAAGCACGGACAAAGCTGCAAGTCTCGTCCGAACTCCCGTGATATTTCGGGTAAACCGGCTAGAGAGGCAAGGAGTGAGACGCCAGCAAACACCTGCGTCGCCGGATCCTTGCTAGATACGTTGAGGAAGGTAAGAGTGTTTAAGCTGAAATTACAAGCCACAGATACATGACACCTTGATTCATCAATGTCTATTGGAGCATTCAAACTAAAAAACGGATTTCCCAAACTACTTCAGAAATATTTGAGTCCCTAAATATCTGCACAGTAACTATTTGGGACATATACCCATATACATATACATATGGACGTATCCCCAAGGAATCGCAACTAATACTACCAACAATTGGAGTTCAATACTGTGCGTATTGGGAACTATTCTACAGCAATTGCAATACCTTGTGGACTTTGCTGGACTTTATAGCTTTTGAAGTATATACCCTATACATGGTCTTCTATTATATTTTATTATATTTTAAATATTTTATCATTTTTTTATTTTCCCAGGATATACACGTGTATTACTATTGTGTGATTTAATTAAATTTTATACACATGCCAAATGCAGTGTGCTCGCCTATTACTATAGTTTGCATTTCTTTGTTTTTAGAGGGTGGGTGTCCCTCTAATTAGGCTAGCAGCACCTGTTCCTATATTTCGTTTGGAGTGAGCCACCATCTTTGATTCTCACATTTTGGGAATGATATTTTATTTTTTGGGGATGTTACAAGACTTAGAAGTTTAGAAGCAAATCTTGAAATTTTTCTGAAATTTACAAAAACCCAATTTTTAGGGACCACTACAGGTCTGAAGTCACTTTGCGAGGCTTACATAATAGAAACCGCCCAAAAATGACCCCATTCTATAAACTACACCCCTCAAGGTATTCAAAACTGATTTTACAAACTTTGTTAACCCTTTAGGTGTTGCACAAGAGTTATTGGCAAATGGGGATGAAATTTGAGAATTTCATTTTTTTGCCTAATTTTCCATTTTAACCCATTTTTTCCACTAACAAAGCAAGGGTTAACAGCCAAACAAGACTGTATCTTTATTGCCCTGACTCTGCCGTTTACAGAAACATCCCATATGTGGCCGTAAACTACTGTACGGGCACACAGTAGGGCGTAGAGGGAAAGGTGCGCCGTATGGTTTTTGGAAGCCAGATTTTGCTGGACTGGTTTTTTGACACCATGTCCCATTTGAAGCCCCCTGATGCACCCCTAGAGTAGAAACTCCATAAAAGTGACCCCATCTAAGAAACTACACCCCTCAAGGTATTCAAAACTGATTTTACAAACTTTGTTAACCCTTTAGGTGTTGCACAAGATTTAATGGAAAATAGAGATACAATTTCAAAATTTCACTTTTTTGGCAGATTTTCCATTTTTATATTTTTTTTCTAGTTACAAAGCAAGGGTTAACAGCAAAACCAAACTCATTATTTATGGCCCTGATTCTTTAGTTTACAGAAACTCCCCATATGTGGTCGTAAACCGCTGTACGGGCACACGGCAGGGCGCAGAAGGAAAGGAATGCCATACGGTTTTTGGAAGGCAGATTTTGCTGGACAGTTTTTTTTGGACACCATGTCCCATTTGAAGCCCCCCTGATGCACCCCTAGAGTAGAAACTCCAAAAAAGTGACCCCATTTTAGAAACTACGGGATAGGGTGGCAGTTTTTTTATTGGTACTAGTTTAGGGTACATATGATTTTTGGTTGCTCTATATTACACTTTTTTGTGCGGCAAGGTAACAAGAAATAGATTTTTTGGCACGTTTTTTTTTTGTTATTTACAACATTCATCTGACAGGTTAGATCATGTGGTAATTTTATAGAGCAGGTTGTCACGGACGCGGCGATACCTAATATGTATACAATTTTTTTTATTTATGTAAGTTTTACACAATGATTTCATTTTTAAAACAAAAAAAATGTTTTAGTGTCTCCATAGTCTAAGAGCCATAGTTTTTTCAGTTTTTGGGCGATTATCTTAATTAGGGTCTCATTTTTTGCGGGATGAGATTATGGTTTGGCACTATTTTGGGGTGCATATGACTTTTTGATCGCTTGCTATTACACTTTTTGTGACGTAAGATGACAAAAAATAGCTTTTTTTACACCGTTTTCATTTTAAATTTTTTACGGTGGTCACCTGAGGGGTTAGGTCATGTGATATTTTTATAGAGCTGGTCGATACGGACACGGCAATACCTAATATGTATACTTTTTTTTATTTATTTAAGTTTTACACAATGATTTCATTTTTGAAACAAAAAAAATCATGTTTTAGTGTTTCCATAGTCCAAGAGCCATAGTTTTTTCAGTTTTTGGGCGATTATCTTGGGTAGGGTATGATTTTTGCGGGATGAGATGACGGTTTGATTGGTACTATTTTGGCGTACATGCGACTTTTTTGATCACTTTTGTTACTATTACTATTACTATTATTTTTTGGGGAAGTAAGGTGGGCAAAATTTCAATTTCCTAATAGTTTTTATTTTTTTATTTTTATGGTGTTCACCGTGCGGGGAAAGTAACATGACCGTTTTATAATACAGGTCGTTACGGACGCGGCGATACCAAACATGTGTAGGGAATTTTATTTTTTTCATTTTTAATCAGTGATAAATGTGTTTTTTTATTTTTACTTTTTTTTCACTTTTTTTCACTTTTTTTTTTACCCAGACCCACTTGGTTCTTGAAGATCCAATGGGTCTGATGTCTGTATAATACAGTACAGTTCAAGATATAGTGTACTGTACTGTAATTTACTTACACTTTGTCTGAACAGATCTCTGCCTTTAGCACAGATCTGTTCAGCACCATGGACAGCAGGATGCCTGAGACGGCGTCCTGTTGCCATGGGAACCTTCCCCGTCTGCTCAGTACTGGTCAGAACTTCGCAGACGGGGAAGGGTAAGGACGGGGCTCTCTGGGGGCTGTCTGGGGGCTCTCTCCTTCTACATCGGGGGGCTGCAAAGGCCCAGCAGCCCCCCGATGGGAGAGGGAGCTCCCTCTTACTGTTAACTTTTTCCATACAGCAGTCCGTACGGACCGCGGTATGGAAAGGGCTAAACGGCTGACATCTGCACAGATGTCAGCCGTTTATACGAGGGTGTCAGAAATGTGCTGGCACCCTGGTATACCCACTAGATGCCAACAAATTTTCAAGAGGAGGCGGGGGGGGATCGCGATCCCGCCTGCCGCACCGCCCGCCTCCCGCACCTCCCCCACCGCCCACAATTTCCCCCCCCTGTACCACCCGCCGGCAAAAAATCATGCAGGGGTGCAGGGGGGGGTGCAAAATCTTTATTTTAGGGACACTAAAGTTTCTGGGACCGCGGGGATCAGAAACTGCAGGAAGCGCAGCAGTCACAATCTGGCGCTGTGACAGGATGCCGGCTGAATGATTTCAGCCGGCATCCCGTTGCGATTAACCCCCCGCGGCGCCGGAATCCCGATTTAAAGTTAGGACGTACCGGTACGCCCTGAGTCCTTAAGGACTCGGGAAATAGGGCGTACCGGTACGCCCTGCGTCCTTAAGGGGTTAAAGCTTTGGGAGGTCTTGGGGCTCACCGGTTTTCCATTGGATCCGGGCGAAAGGAAATAGAAAATGTACTTATGTTTTTTTGTTTCCATTCCTTCTATACGCCGGAGTGAGATGTTCCTGATGTCTAATCAACCGAGTTACGGAAGACCGAACAGACAAGACGCCCTGAAGACCAAACCATGGACCAGTTGCAGAGGATTCCAAACCAGCCGGCGACCAACGCGAAATGCCACCTCCTGAGTCACCTCCCGAAGAAAAGAATCTCCGAGTCAAGATTTGTTTTTTAGCTACGTGTCAAGATTGACTTTCTGTTTTCCATCATCTGTTTTGTTTTATGGATTCAGTATTTTTCATAGACAAGACTGTTTCTTTCAAAGAAGAAAATCGAGATTCATCGAGGGACACTGGAAAGGATATGACAAAGAGGAGGGACTGTTGTGGAAATTTTATTAGGATGTGTTTCTTATATATTGTGTATTGTCATCATGTCTCTCAGCATCAGAGTAAACCATTGGAGTGGATATGTTCCTGTGTATGTGGAGACACAGCTGCCGGGCACAAAGGTCTCCGTCGGCGAATGGTCCATGTGTTATGCACTGGGCTGTGGGCCGGGGGAGACTGATGTGTTCAACAGAGCAGTGTTTTCTTTGCTGATGTATGGACGTCGGCTAGGGCCCCGCGCAAGACACAGAATTATTGGTTTGGCGTAGATGCATTTATTAAGAGAACAATATATGAAAAGAATGTGCGTTTGTTGTCTCTAGTGCGCCTGATCAGCCACTGGAGATAATGACGTTGTCCTGTAAATAAACATGCATGAGGATCATAGTGACTTTATTTGGCATTGATCACTGAGTAAGGCTGGATAAAGTTAACTCCAGTGGTAATGGTAGGTTATAGTATACATGTGTTTGTTAGCTGGCTATGTTATTTTAAATGCTTATCTTCCTATGTCAACACTTCCTTTATGTCATCACGTCCTGCATCCTTGTTACATGAAGTAAGTGGTCGGGTGACGGGCCAGCCCCTTTTCTATTGTTACACCTTTTGTGAGTAAGAAATAAAAGTGAACAGACTGGACAGGAGCGAGGGGTTTTGCTCAGCAGAACTGAAGATGATAACACCTTTGTCTGTGTCGTGAAGATATTTACCTTTCCTTACACAAAGTCTGATGCGAGCGGATTTCTACTATAAATATTTCTATTACACCATGCAATAAAGTAATTTCAAGGGAACCAAAGGGGCAGCAACAGGGCACAGATTGTCAGGATTGTTATTGGGTCACACAAGGAGGGCCCACAATTATCTGAGAACTATACTCCTGTCCTCTAGATAGGGCTTAACTTTGCACTAATTCAATTTTGGACTAGCTGTATAATTACATGGACAATTCTGAACTGACAATCCAAGATAATTACTTAAACTTGCATCATCCGGAGCCCTACTTGTCCCCTCTTGTCATCCCCAGCTCCTGCTTGTGAGGGCCCACCATGAAACAAGATTACATATTTAGAACCATGTCTAATAAAATGTAAATTGGGATTGTCTTTCAAGGGACATTAAAAAAATAAGTTCAATACACTTACAGAGTCAGAACCTTCTCCATAAGTGGGGGACCACGTGGGATCCATTGCCCCCTCGGATGCTGGACTGGATTCCTCCTTTTTTCATCATGAAAAAAATAGGTAACATTTACAAATCATGCAAATCTCAATAGATTTACCTGATAGTTATATCCAAATGCCAGAAAATGTACATCTACCACTATCTCCAGAGGCAGGATGATGCTGTTTGATTATGACAGTTCTACAAGAGGAAGAAAACAGATAAGGTCAGTGCCAAGACATCAAAACTTTGTGGTGGGGAAGTCAGTTTTTAAATGAAAACACTTAAAGCTTTGGCTTTTGCGAGCGCCAACATTTTGGGGAGACACCGCTTGAGTTTTCGGCAGTTTTAACAAACACTTTACATTGGAAACTGAAAACAGACGAACAACAGGACACTTAGTATATTAGAAAGACACCCCTGACCGCTGGTGAAACCAAGCGACATGCTGTTATAACCACATCATAAACAGTACTTGATTTAAAAGGCAAAGACCTTGTATTTCAAATATTACAAATTGATTATGGTTCCTCTTGGTAACGTAGTGGTAGCAGCTTCATTCTTGTGCTTCTAAACATTAAAGGGATTGTCATGGTTCAGAGCTAAACTAAACATGGTTCAGAGCAGGGCAAGGGAGAGCATTGTAGCTTGAAAAGGTCCAATGCTCATCTCAGAAGGGCTGAGTGGGTGAAGAAGGGGATATGTCATGGTTCAGATCCACTGTTGTGTGTGTTGGCCATCCTTCGGTCAAAATATTAAATAACATCACCAAATACAAAGAGATGGTTAATGGTACCTTCTAATTGGACCACGTGTGTGAAATGACGGGACTTGTGCCCCCAAATAAATTACTGTATTTTGCGCCTTATAACACGACCAGAGCATAAGACGCACCTAGGTTTTATAGGAGGACAATAGGAAAAGTAAAAAACATTAGACCTCAGGTCAGATCTCCAATCAGACCTCAGCTTACAGCCCACATCAGACCCCCAATGTCCATAATATCCACATATTAATTTAGATGTAGGAGTAGTGGTGAAGACAGAGAACTTAAATAATACGAAATAGAGACCTATTTTTTTTTTGCACCTTTAAAAAATACCTTGGACAATACTGCTGGAAAGCTCCTTGCAAACATATCACTGAGGATGATGCAATTACCTGTGTCTAAAATGGCTGCTTTTATATTTTCTGTCATGTGAATGAATCAATTTCCTGTAAACATTAGAGAACTCTGCAAACCTCAAAAGTTGTTCTGAGCATGTGTGAACACAAAAACGGAACACTAAAACAGAATCCATAACGGAAACCATTAATTTCCAATCCATTCCTATCCATTTACCCTTGACTTCTATTCATAAATTAAAACGGAATGTGACACATCCATTATCTGAGACGGAAAAAAAAGTCCTGCAGACAAGACTTTTGTTTCCGTCATGAATAACAGATCCGTGATGGAAATGCCTATAACGGAAACAAACTGACATTTTTCACCATTGAAATTAATGGTCTTTAAAACGGATCCGTTATTTTCCGTTTTGTTAAAAAGAAACAAAAGCTGTAATGTAATGCATAACGGTGATGTGAGCAAGCCCTGATTGCAGTAAAATGCTTTTGCTGTAATAATGAATGGCATCTTTCAGTAAACTGGGTATAATGCACTGAAATGCCCAATTATAAACAGTAAATAGAAACTTTTTATTTTTTAGAAAAATAGGGCAATGCCTCAGTGTTTGCATCAGAATACATGCTATTGGGGTGCTGGCAATACACCTATGACCTGTAGAAACATTTTATAAAAACAAAAGCTAGCTGGTTGTTCGTGCACAAAAATATGAGTTACTTTCAGGATTCTGCATAGCAGAATTTGTCAGGAAGCTGTACCAGTCCCTTACTCTCTATCACAATCTATCCCTACCACTTTCCCTAATGAAACTAGAAAATCTACCCAATTATATCTCTCAATTGTCTCTGTATGGTGCCTCTATAGTGTCTCTAGTACAATTAGATTACTGGCTTTTGTCTGTGTTTTTTTTGGCAGGCACTAGGGGAACAGAATGGAATATCTACCATCTGAGCAGACGGACCTGCCTGCATACTGCTCCCTGATTGGCTGATCAGGCTGTCTGTCAGCCTCTGAGGAAATCAGGGCAAGCTCTCCTCCCACTTCCTCCCAGCGTCATGGGATCCTTCATCTTCATCGTTCCTCCTGTTTTCAGTGTCAATTTTTCAAAGTAAAATAGAGTTGGATGCCGTTTTTACGCAATTCGTCTATATGTTGTTAAAGGTCCCTAATAATTTCTATTTTACAATATCAAAAACTTTCCAATTATAAATGTAAGGATTTTTTTTTCTATATTGCTTCTACATAAATTTATATAAAAGTGGTCTCATGATGTTACATTGCGAAAACAATCTAAGAAAATATAATACAATTGTATGCTAAAGGTAAAATTGTGTCTCTACCAATTAAACTGTGTGCTATTATCTCTGAGATCAATAACATTAGCAGAATAGCATCCATTATGTTGGTTTATGGCATGATTAGATGTCTTATTCTGCTTTAATGAAAAGAAATAGTGCTCAATTATCTTACTTGTTGCTTCCTTTCTAATTATATTGTAAGCACCAAAAAAAAGCTATCAACGCGACTATACACACTTCTTATAAGAATATAATTGAGTGTTTTACTTTTATATTTCTATAGAATCGTATAATTAAAAGCAAACTCAAGCATTTATAGACACTTCTAAAGTGGATAAATTATACTACGGTACATAATGTTAAGGATACTTCATAGTTTGTATAATTTAAAGGGGTTATCTAGTTTAGAAAATCCATTTTCACATACCTAATTGGGAAATTTTGAGCAAATAGAGGTGAGTTCACTGTTCAGGAACCTCGTTTCTTGGCCGGAGTGTAAAACAGTTATAAATGTGTCTTTTGCTCTGCCAGACTTGTCCTGTCTTGCTTTTCACACGCAGACCACTGATGTGAATAGGTATTGTTTAACCCCTTAAGGACACAGGACGTACCGGTACGCCCTATTTCCCGAGTCCTTAAGGACACAGGACATACCGGTACGTCCTGACTTAAAATCGGGATTCCGGCGCCGCGGGGGTTAATCGGAATGGGATGCCGGCTGAAATCATTCAGCCGGCATCCCGTAACAATGCAGGGGGAGGTCATTTGACCCCCCGCATCGGCGATCGCAGAAAACTGCAGGTCAATTCAGACCTGCGGTTTTCTGCGTTTCCGGTCCATTCGGGTGTCCTGTGACCCGATGTACCGGAAAAAGACTGCGATCGGTGGCGTGATTACACACCACCAATCGCAGTCCGAAGATTTGGAGAGGCGGTGCTGGCCCTGGTGCTGAGCAATGCTGTCCAGGGTGCTGATTGGTGCAGGGGAGAGAGGCGCGAGATTCAAACTTCCTGCGCTCCTCTCTCCCCTCCTCTTCCTGTTCTGCACGAGCACCCGGCAGCATCGTCCAGCACCAGCTCCTGAGTCCCCCTAATCGATATCCATCACCCTCCTGCACCCATCGCCACCCAGGTAGGTTAGGGTCAGTGAGGGAGAGGCACCGTTAGGCAGGGAAAGAAGGGAAAAGTTAGTTAGGAAAAAAAAAAGAAAAAGTACTTTTATTCAAAACTTTCTTTGATCCATATATCAGACCCCAGACCCCCCCTGTGAAAAGCATTACTGGAGTGGGGATGTCTTATACCAGACCCCACTGTACAGTATGGTCATGACACGCTCCCGGTTTGAGGCCATCCGGAAATGTCTGCATTATTCCGATAATGCAGCATGTCCACCCCGAGGTGATCCTGCCTATGACCGGCTGTATAAGATACGGCCGGTCATCGATTACTTTGGGGCCAAATTCATGGAGGCCTACGTACCTGGAAGGGAGGTCGCGGTTGATGAGTCTCTCGTTGCGTTCAAGGGGAGACTCAGTTTCCGCCAATATATTCCCACAAAGCGGGCGAGGTATGGCGTGAAGCTATACAAAATTTGTGAGAGTACCTCAGGGTACACTTACAAATTTCGTGTGTACGAGGGGCGAGATTCCCGTATTCAACCCCCAGAATGTCCCCCCACTCTGGGTGTTAGCGGGAAACTCGTGTGGGACCTTATGTACCCACTGCTGGATAATGGTTACCACTTGTACGTGAATAACTTTTATACCAGTATCCCCTTGTTCAGGTCCCTTGCCGCCAGATCCACGTTCGCTTGTGGGACCGTGCGGAAAAATCAACGCGGCCTCCCTGCCTACCCCCTCCAGGAACCTATCCCCAGGGGTGAGACACGTGCACTTACCAGTGGAAACCTGTTGCTGGTCAGGTATAAGGACAAGAGGGATGTCCTTATGCTGTCCACAATCCACGGTAACAGCACCACCCCTGTCTCTGTGCGAGGTACCGCGGCAACGGTCCTCAAGCCCGATTGTATCGTCGACTACAATCGGTATATGGGAGGAGTTGATCTCTCTGATCAAGTCCTCAAGCCATATAACGCCATGCGCAAAACCCGGGCATGGTACAAAAAAGTTGCGGTCTACTTGGTGCAGGTTGCCTTGTACAACTCTTTTGTACTATCCCGAAGCGCTGGCAGCACAGGGACATTCCTCCAGTTCTATGAGGCAGTCCTCAAGGACCTGATCTTTTCGGACCGGGAAAGAGCAGGCCGGAGTACCTCGGGAACTGGAGGCGCCCGGATCGTCCCTGGCCAACACTTTCCAGGTGTGGTCCCCCATACTGGAAAGAAGGGACGAACCCCAAAAAAGTGCAGAGTGTGTCACAAGAGGGGGATACGGAAGGACACCACCACTCAGTGTGACACGTGCCCCGATCATCCGGGCCTCTGCGTTATCGATTGCTTCAGGGAGTACCACACTTCCATGGAGTACTAAATTTTTATAATCCCCAACAGTCCACTAGAGAACATAATAAACTATGTCTCTCAGACTTTGGAGACACAGAAACAATTTTTCTTTCCCCAAAAAATATTAGTTTTAGTGCAGGCATCCTCAAACTGCAGCCCTCCAGATGTTGTAAAACTATAACTCCCAGCATGCCCAGACAACCTACAGCCATCAGCAGGGCATGGTGGGAATTGTAGTTTTACAACATCTGGGCATCGTCGCGTGCGTAAAAGTCGTCGCTATAAAAATAACTTTTGACCAAACGCCTCGGATGAACGGTGTTAAAAATATAAAATAAAAACGATGCCAAAACACCCATTTTTGGGCAAAATTTCAATTTGAATCCATTTTGTCGGTAATAAAGCAAGGGTTAACAGCCAAACAAAACTAAATATTTATTGCCCCGATTCTGTAGTTTGCAGAAACACCCCATATGTGGTCGTAAATGGCTATATAGCCGCACGGCAGGGCATAGAACGAAGGGAACTCCATACGGTTTCTGGAAGGCAGATTTTGATGGACAGTTTTTTTTTTTTTTACACCATGTCCCATTAGAAGCCACCCCTGATGTAGCCTAGACTAGAAACTCCAAAAAAGTGACCCCATCTAAGAAACTACACCCCTCAAGGTATTCAAAAGTTACTTTAGAAACTATGTTAACCCTTTAGGTGTTCCACAAAACTAAATAGTGAATGTAGAAACAATTTTAGAATTTAATTTTTTTGTTACATTGCCTCAAAAAGAGTAATATAGAGCAACCAAAAATCAAATTTACCCCTAAAATAGTCCCAAAACAACAACCACCTTATCCCGTAGTTTCCTAGATGGGGTCACTTTTATGGAGTTTCTACTCTAGGGGTGCATCAGGGGGATTGAAAGGGTACATGGTGTAAATAAACCAGTCCAGCAAAATCTGCCTTCCAAAAACCATATGACGTTCCCCTTCTTCTATGTCCTGCCGTTTAGCCAAATAGTAGTTTACGACCACATATGGGGTGTTTCTGCAAACTACAAAATCAGGGCAACCCATTTTGAGTTTTGTTTGGCTGTTAACCCATTTTTTTCCAGTAATAAAGTAAGGGTTAAAATGGAAAATTTTCCAAAAAATAGAAATTTCTAAATTGTTTCTCCATCTGCCATTAACTCTTGTGGAACACCTAAAGGGTTAACAAAGTTTGTAAACCCAGTTTTGAATACTTTGAGGGGTGTACTTTCTTAGATGGAGTAACTTTTTTGAAATTTCTATTCTAGGGGTGCAACAGGGGGCTTCAAATGGGACATGGTATAAACAAAACCAGTCCTGCAAAATCTGCCTTCCAAAACCCATATGGCGTTCCCCTCCTCCTATGTGCTCCCGTTCGGCCAAACAGTAGTTTACGACCACATATGGGGTGTTTTTGCAAACTACAGAATCAGGGCAACCCATATTGAGTTTTGTTTGGCAGTTAACCCTTGTTTTACTCCTGGAAAAAATTGATTATATTGGAAAATTTTCAAAAAAATTGAAATTTCAAAATTGTTTCTCCATCTGCCATTAACTCTTGTGGAACACCTAAAGCGTTAACAAAGTTTGTAAACCCAGTTTTGAATACCTTGAGGGGTGTACTTTCTTAGATGGAGTCACTTTTTTGAAATTTCTATTCTAGGGGTAAAACAGAGGGCTTCAAATTGGACATGGTATAAACAAAACCAGTCCTGCAAAATCTGCCTTCCAAAACCCATATGGTGTTCCCCTCCTTCTATGTGCTCCCGTTCGGCCAAACAGTAGTTTACGACTACATATGGCGTGTTTTTGCAAACTACAGAATCAGGGCAACCCATTTTGAGTGTTGTTTGGCAGTTAACCCTTGTTTTACTCCTGGAAAAAATTGATTATATTGGAAAATTTTCCAAAAAATAGAAATTTCGAAATTCTTTCTCAATCTGCCATTAACTCTTGTGGAAGACCTAAAGGGTTAATAAAGTTTGAAAAAACTGTTTTGAATACCTCGAGGGGTGTAGTTTCTAGAATGGGGAGGTTTCTATTATCTAAGCCTCACAATATGACTTCAAACCTGAACTGGTCCATAAAAAGTGGGATTTTGAAGATTTCTAAAAAATTTCAAAATTTGCTTCTAAACTTCTAAGCCTTGTAACATCCCCAAAAATTTAAATATAATTCCCAAAATGCTACAAACATGAAGTAGACATATGGGGAATGTAAAGTCATCACAATTTTTGGGGGTATTACTATGTATTACAGAAGTAGAGAAACTGAAACTTTGAAATTTGCAAATTTTTTTTTGATTTTTTTTTATGCAAAAAAATTAACTTTTTGGACCCAATTTTAGCAGTGTCATGAAGTACAATATCTGACGAAAAAACAATCTCAGAACGGCCTGGGTAAGTCAAAGCGTTTAAAAGTTTTCAGCAATTAAAGTGACACTGGTCAGATTTGCAAAAAATGGCCTGGTCCTTAAGGTGAAATAGGGCTGTGTCCTTAAGGGGTTAATGGTTAATTTGGTGGGCAGCACTACTCCCTCTAACCACACAATAGGGAGTTCACTTTCCTACTAAAATGGTGAATAGAGATGAGTGAAGTTATGAAAAATTTGATTTGGCTGCTTTGACAAATTTCACATAAAAATTTGATTAATTACTTTGTCTAGAAGTGCATTCCTTTGTATGAAGTGGGAACAATGACGGGGAACGGCGATTGCGCCACCCCTCATCATTGAACCCCACAGATGCTGCATTCATCACTGATTGCAGCATCTGATATTAAAATTAAGGCCTTTCAGGGGCTAATCCAGTTACAGAAATACATATTCACCTTATCCATTTGATCATGGAGTGGCCATCTTGATTGAAGACACCATGCAAAATCTTGCATGATGAGGTAATGACGTCATCACACTGGCTTGGTGATGTCACCATGCCCGGCCAGCAGGGTGACCACACCACACCCCACACAAGATTTAATGTGATTTCTGCAATCAAGATGGCCACAACATCCTCTTCACATGCAAATAGATGAGGTGAGTGTGTATTTTTATTACCATCATATCAGGAAAAATAGATTCGTTACCATGAAGAGTGAGAAAATTCAGCTTCACGGCAAATCAATTTTTTTTAAAATTCTAATTCCAAAGTCCACTTCAGAAAATTCTATTTGATCAACACTAGTGCTGAACAATTACACTTATAATGACTTTCTGCCCCTAATCAGGTAATTTAGTTTTTATCGAATATGTGAATCAACGTGTTTACTGGCATCTGGATCACAGTCATTTTTGGTCTCTTCAAATTTGATGACTTTGTGAGGATACCTTCAAATAGACCTAGGCATGTGTTTGACATGTATGAATTCTGCACTTGTTGAATTTTCATTTATTATGTGCATGTCACGGCCATGGCTATGACCGTGACTCCTGAACCGCATGCGGTTGTCAGCGGTTTTCATTGGTGTTCAATCACAGGTGAGGGCTGTGGTATTGGCCTCACCTGTGGTTGCCGCTGGCAACAGTATGTATGTGGCAGCGTACCAGGCTGAGCTGTGCCATGCAGCTCGCTACGCTGCGCATGCGGTTTTGTGTGTGATGTGTGGATGTGTGCACTGTGTTTTATGTTATTGTGTGCACGTTCCCTTTAAGTGGTGTTTTCCCTTCCCTGGTGTTGGAAGGGTTAATCCCCTTCCTAGTGTGTGTGATCACTGGGTGTGTCCGACTGTGGGGTGTGGCTTCTTGGCCTATAAAGCCTCACTGCTTTTGCAGGCCTTCAGGTTGCTTCAGCCATGCTTAGCTGAGAGCAGCCTCATGTATTTATTACCTGCCAGTAAGAGCCACCCCTGTGGTCATAAACCTTAATGTCATAACCATATTGTGCGTTAGTTATTTCCAGTTATGTGTGATGTCCGTGTGATGTTTTATATGTGATTTTGTGCAGCTATGGATCTGGGTCCCTGTGTAGGGATGCGCTTGTGATCTGCACCCTGCTAACACAGGGATCCAGTCAGCAAGGCTGTGGCAGGTAGGTGGAACTCCTTGTTCACCTGCCATATCCATAGAGCTGTTTATGTCTCCCCTTTTCCTGCAGCTTGGCCGTTGAGACTCTTGCTCCTCCGTGTCTAGGAGGAGTGGGCTTGTCTTACTTAGCTCCTAGGTGAGGGTCATCTTGAGGGCTAGCAGGGACTTTTAGGTTCCGGAGCATGGGCCCTCCTACCATCAAGGTTGGCCCATGCAGCTAGGAGCTAGGGTCAGGTTAGGGATGCCTTAGGAGGTGACCTGCTCCCTAATCCTGTCTTCATGGCCAAGCAGCCGTAACATCACCGGGCTCCACACGGCTGAGGATTTCCCCCATCCTCAGCCGTGACAGTGCATCTAAGGCCTCATGCACACGACCGTTGTTTGGTTCCGTGTCCGTTGTTCCGTTTTCCGTGATTTTCTGCGGACCCATTGACTTTCAATGGGTCCGTTGAAAACTCGGATATTGCACCGTTTGTCATCCGCGTCCGTGATCCGTGTTTGCAGTCCGTCAAAAAATTATGACCTGTCCTATTTTTTTCACGGACAACGGTTCGCGGACCCATTCAAATCAATGGGTCCGCGAAAATCACGGATGCACAACCGTTTGTCATCCGCGTCCGCGTCCGTTTTATTAATCTTTAACATGGCAAAACTGTCTGCCAGATTTGTGCCAAATAAAACAAAAAAATAATAATTTCAATACAGGAAGGAAGCTGCAGGTCATAGGTTACCTCATAGCAGTTTGCTAGTGTCCTGTGGTGATACTGCTTGTGTGGTGTTTGGTGGCTCATTTTGCAAACTGTTTTCATCATGCCAAAATGGAATGTGGAAAAATTAATAACTCTGGTACAGGAGAGGCCAGAGCTTTGGGACAGCAGGCTGAATGTGTACCATGACAAGGTCCGCAAGGAGGTCTCGTGGGAGAAGGTGGCCCGTTCCATGAGGCGGGTGGAATGGCAAAAAGCTGATGCCAGAGTCCGGGCAGATTTAGGTAAGTGCCAGCAATGTTATTGCACTGTCCTGGCCCCAGTCTTGTCACTTTTGAACTTGCTATTAATTCCATGATGTCTTAACAACTGCTTACGAGCGTGGAACACGGAGGTGAGCGCTCTGCCGTATCCCAGCCTGGCATCCTCTTTTATTGCTATGATGCGGTGTGCTTTGGGTCGACAATGAAGTACAGTCAGACACTGGTATAGATCATACGAGTGTATAATGGTACTGCAGTGGCGGGACTAAGCGCACGGCGTCATAGCAACCAATGATGGTGTGAACTCCTGTTCTCAACACGATGCTAGGCCGTGTTACGGCGGAACGCTTAGCTCCATGATCCTAAACTGTATATTTAAATTGTCTTCCTTACTTTATAAACGTCTATATTTGGAATTTTGCTAAAAAATGTAAACTAAATACCATATACTACTACCATTGGGTGTATTTTAAATGCCTGCCCCTAGCTAGGATACTGTAAACTGTAGTAATGGATACTATGCATATGCACCTGCTAGTGGGTGGCACTTGTTTGAGTTTTAATTGAGCATACAATTGTTTGTACTTTACGCATATTGTGCCTAAATTTACATACCAATGGCTCGCACAATTTTTCGATGCTTTCATGAATGTATTTCATTAGTATAGCTACACTGGCACTACTGTAGCATGTGGTGTATTTTCTTCCTATTTATACTTTTAATCAATTTTCTAAATGTTTTTGGGACCCTTAATAATTCTAAACTGGATTTTTGAAATTATCCCAATAGTAAAGCAGACCAAGACCCGTTGGAACAGCTGTCGGGATCAGTTTAGGCGGGAGCTAAATGATCGGGGACGCAGTGGTGAGGGTGGAGCCAGGAAAAGGCCCTATATTTACACGGCCCAGTTGGAATTCCTGAAACCAGTGATGGATTTGAGGACGTAAGTATGGTTATTATGGTGTTTGACTATTGAGCATCTCTCACCTCTGGGTCGGTCCAATTTTTGCAAACCCAAATAAACACACCAACGAACACCCACGCTCTTCAGCAGTCTGACGAGTCAACACAAGCACATCACACCTGCCCTGCCCTCTGCCGTCTCTCTTTCCTCCTGTGTGGCACTTTATGTTAAATGTAGTCACAGATATTTGATGGGATAGAGTACTATCAGTGCTGGAAATGAGAAGGGAGATGCCACTTGTGCACTGCACGTATTTTCTATTCATATGGCTGATTGGCATATATTTTTCCCGGAGTTTGTACTTCGTCAATATGATAATGTGTACCTTGACATTGGATATCTTCCAAATATGATAACGATTGTCCAAGGCCTTAGCAAAACTAGGTGCCTGCATAGTGTTCCCAATTTGGAATTGGTCTCTGTATTCCTTTGTTTTTGGACCTAAATGAATTTGTTTCTGTTCAAATCCAAATGAAAAAAGGACCTCGTTGCAATGTATATTTCATTTTACAGTATTTGCAAGTTTTATTTCTTTGGGAAAATCTATTTGGAAACAGATTATAATAAAAAGGCACAATACTTTGTACTATTATACATAGATTAATGATGCACCAACTGCGTTCCTGCTGCACAATTTGATTATAAACTTCAACCATGGTCTTATGAAGCATTACAAATGTTCAGGAAGTTGTATTTTTTCCACTTTAATATACATAAACGAGTGTGACTGTGTTCAAACACGTCCAATGCAGATGTACTGAATTTCAGCACTTGGTTAGCTCCTAGAATGTGTCCACCAGGTTTCGGCCAGGACATACCCAAACTACTATCATTGAGCTTCGAGTTTGTTTGTAAAATTGAGTTGCTGCTCCAAATAGGAATCCTCAGAGAATTTGTGTATAGATGGATGTGTTAAATTAGCATCTCACGCTGATTTTGCTCATTTTTCCAAATTGGACTTGGAGACACTACGACTAGAGCCCAATTTATTAATTTAAATAAGTTTTTAACCTAATGTCAAAGCCCAATTTTGGGAATACATAGATTTAATATATGTTTCTTTTGAATGTTTCCATACAGTACAGTAGACAGCTTGGATGATGATCCAGAGGAATCGGATGTGGGTGGCAGCGACACACCAGCTATTTTCTCGCCAGAAAGTAGCCCCACCCATACACAGGCTGAGGAGACAGAGACGCCAACAGTTGCGCCCGCCAACCCTTTCCCAGGGGACAATGGACACGACACAGCAGCCTCAACCAAGGCGGCGTCGTAGTGTCCCCCAGGCTTCCGCGGTCCCAGAAACTCGGGAGCAAATTGACGCTAGAGTCATTGAATTTCTGGCCAAGAGGAGGAGTGAAGGACCGGAAGAAGCAGTGGTGAGGGGCCTGGGTCCTTTACTAAGGGGCGTCCCTGCCCACAGATTGAGCCCTTGTGTCGCAGGGCTTGCGATGGTGATAGAATTGTTTTCCTCCCCCTACGAGGAAGACATTGTGGCTGAAATATATAATGTGAGGCGCAACATTCTGGCAGCGCGCTCACACCAGGCTTTGATGCCAAGACATCCACAACCCCCACACCATGGCCCACCTGTACCTGGCCCATCTTACCAGGTGGCACAGGAACCTAGCCAACAGACATCCCATTTTTATCCCCAGGCTGCCACCTATGCCACTGCCCCACAGCAACAGCCTCAGGCTAGGCCAGGTAGTTCGTTCCAGCCTGGTCCCTTTACCAGGGATTTATTTGAACTTTAGAGTTCGATTTATGTTTAAGTTTATATTGTGTTTACTAATGTTTTATTGCCTTTTTTGGACCATACTACATTTGGTCTAATCTCTCTGGAGACCTTGTGTTTCGGAAGTTAAAAAATTACCTCCAACCCAATGTGTCTTGTTTTTTATTAACAAACATAAACAATTGGGACGGAAAACTAAACCCCCAAAAAATATGTGATGTGGCTTTACAAACAACTTAACCTTTGGATGGTGTAGTAGCCAAACAAATTATATAGGGCAGCGATGGCAAACCTTGGCACTCCAGCTGGGGTAAAATTACAACACCCAGCATGATCCATTTTGTAGTAGCGGGGTTGTAAAGCAGCGAAGCAAGGGGGGCCTCTTGGGAGTTGTAGTTTTAACACAGCTGGAGTGCCAAGGTTAGCCATCACTGTGATAGACCATTTGAATTGGTGTTCGTCCCAACATCAGTTTGTATGGGGAGCAATGGAAACTAAGAATAGATGAGAGTAGAAGGCACAAATGCACAAACCTCCCTTTGATTTCGATTTGGTTGGTTGAGAAATATAATCTTATTCTAATGGTTGTACTGAAATCCTATTGGATATGTGATTTTGCAATCAAACAACACTTACTATTGAGTGTTTGTGTGCCCCAAAAACACATCATGATTATATACATGGAATACATGGAGAATATGAGAGTGTTTGAATTGATAAATTACAGCTTGATATGAAAACTATAACATTCAAATCTAATCAGACACTTCCAAAAGACACCAACAATACTTGTATTAGTAAACAAAGTTTATTTTACATGGTGTGGCCCACTGTCCAAAAGCAAATTATAGAGGTATTAGAAGGTTTTTAGAAACATAGAGCAAATCCTTTAATGATGTTTTAATATTTAAAAACAGAAACATCTTTATTTGGATAAAATCGATTTAATAACTTTTAGTTCGTAAAAACCTCAGCCCGCAAGCCCACGTCAAGGGTCCTCATTGTCTTGCGAGTCCCTACACTCAACTATGTCTGAAATTACAGAAGCTATCTAGAAAACAAATAAAAAACTACCGAGCACAGAAGAAATCAAACACTGCCACGAATCGCGTCCCTCTGCCATGGCAAGGACCCCTCTGGGCTTAAAAAGTAGTCTGCATAGAGTTCTCGAACTGCAATGCCTGCAGTCCCAGGTCGTCTATGCAGGGTCCTTTCCAAACCCAAATCTGATGACGTCGGAAGATCTTCCATGTCAACAGAAGATGAAGCCTCGTGAATCCTGGTGAAGTTGTGTAGAACAACACAAGCTTGAATCACCAGGGTAGCATTCTCCGGATCCATCTGTATGGATGACAAAAACACCCTCCATTTGCTAGAGAGTATCCCGAAAGCGCACTCAACATACCGACGGGCACGAGTCAACCGGTAGTTGTAAAAACGCCTCCTGACATCCAAACCACGCTTTGGAAAGGGCCGCATAACATGGTGAGTCAATGCAAACCCTTCATCCGCCACGATAACAAATGGAGCCGGCGGACCAGCAGATTCGGGCAGTCTTCTGGACTCGGGCAGGGCAAGCTGGTTGGCACGAAGCCGCTCACCCATTCTAGAAGAACTAAAGATGCGAGCATCAGCAGTACTTCCATAGGCCCCGATATCAACCATTATAAACCGGTAGTTACTGTCAGCAACAGCCATCAGCACTACCGAAAAATACTGTTTATAATTGAAGAATCGGGACCCTGAGTGAGGAGGCTTCTTCACACGGA
Organism: Bufo bufo; assembly: GCF_905171765.1. Lineage (NCBI taxonomy): Eukaryota > Metazoa > Chordata > Amphibia > Anura > Bufonidae > Bufo > Bufo bufo. The sequence goes on along the minus strand of NC_053392.1, from coordinate 468,018,897 downwards.
TGTGCTTGCCATCCATTGCCCCGAGGCAGTTTGGAAACTGCGCCGAAATTTGGAAGCCCTCAGCAATCCGAAGCCAATCGTCCAACTTGGGCTGCGGCATCACCGTCTCTCGGAGTTGCTGCCAGATGACCTGGCAAGTGTGTTGTACAATTCGCGAGATCGTCGAGGTTCCCAAAAGGAACTCAAAATGCAGGGATGCAAATGAGTTCCCCGTTGCAAGGAATCTGTAGAAAAATGGAAACAACGAAAATCAGACAACAGCAAATCAAAGGGAACATCAGATACATGTATGACGTATAATGTTGTACACAAGATATGATTGGAAACACCCTATGTCCATTGTGGACTTATCCGAAATGTAAAAAAATAATTTGGGGTCTAGGAGCAAAACACTACTAGCTAATGGGGTGTGGGCATTACGACCACATCTTAAAGTTACAACTACTGTCTTTTGCACCTTGGAAATGCTGTAAGGTATTGGTGACTTAAAAAATAGGGAAACATTATGCATGATGAGGACGATATTTGAAAAACACAGGGTTTTTCCAACACCACAATCCCACAAAATAGGGTACAGACCAGTCTACAGGCTTCAAGCAGGGTGTTGCACGCAGATAGTGATCCTGAGTGAGGGTACCAAAGCTTCAACACACTCCAATAATCCGATGCAGTCAACAATAGTTTGTTTAAAAATTTATATTTCGTCACTCACACAGCCAGGATACAGGCTGCTGTAACCTGGCTGCCTGACTGACCTCAAACTTCATTTAGTCTCAAAATACTGGAATGTGCTGAGGATTAGTGGAGTGTCTGGAGGACGTTAGCTTAACCCATTTTGAAAACTTGCACCAAAGAATAGACAACCTTCAATATTTGAATATGTGTCAGGGATTAACGGTTATTCAATCCAAAAACAAACAAATAATTCGCACAAAACATTAGGGCCAAAGAAAGGTTACTTCAGCAAACAGAAGCACATGTCGAACAGCAGCCATTTTCAAAGACATGTTCCTCCAGACAGAAGCACTGCACATTACTGCTGAAGCTTGACAAATTTAATATTGCTTACCTCAACGTGACGATGAGCCTTTCCACAGGAGAAATGCTGCGCCTCATATTGGTGTCCATAAAAGAAAGGACAGTACGTAGAGACGACAGCAAGCGATCAAATGTATTGACTGACATCCTGCAGAAGGAGAAAAACTTCTCTGGATGCAGCCGCAGATCTTTGTAGAGGGTATGAAAGTGTCCTTTCCGGTAACGTTGCGAAACAATCGGATGGACCCAAAATCTACGCCTTCTAGTAGGTTCCTCAGGCAACAAAGGAGTGCGCGGTCCCCATCGCCGAGAAACAAGCCAATGCATTAAGACCTCGTCCTCACATGCATCATCCATGGTGAAACAGCAAAGACAAGCAGCCAAAATAACCTCTGTACTCTGTGAAGACTCCAGAAAATGGCCACAAAACCAAACTCAGGTGAACTTCATTTATACCAGTATCCTGGGTGGAGCTATTAAAATTTAATTTTTAACACCATTCCTTCTTTTATGACGGTCCGCAAAAAAAAAACGGAAACACGGACACACGGAAACACAACGGAAGCAAAAACGGACACGGATCACGGAACAACGGAAGCCCGTTTTGCGGACCGCAAAAAAATACTGTCGTGTGCATGAGGCCTAAGATTGTGCTTTGTTCAGTGTTTGATATACGTTCAGAAAATATATTGTAGGCTTTTAGAAAGAAGCTTAGAGATGTATATAAGACTAGAAAAGGATTTATAAAGATCCCTAAACGATTGAAAATTAATCATCCTAAAGTCAAGAAGATCAGTAACAAGTGGAGTACATTTTGAACAACTTCCAACTTGCCAAAATCAGGTCAGGAAGTTCAGCCCAAAAGCAGAGCATTTTTGGTGGCTGGATCTTCAAAGAGACCTTTGAGAAATGTTCTTCTTAAGGTGGACTTTATTCCACATAGCACTAAGACGATGAAATTCAACATTTTTTTTTATAATAGCATACTAACTGACAAGAATCTTGACCACTATAGGAGTTTCCTTGCTTGGGCAAATGTTCCACTGAGGTTTTCCTAGTTATGTGGGTCTCAGAGAGATGCCATTTATCTCACAGAATACTACAACAGTAAGCTGGGGCCGCCACATTGATTGTCAAGAACTTGCTTTCCAGCAAGCACATGTTGGCTGAAGTTTTAGCAATGTCTATTGGCTGCCTATGTGTGCTATTGGCACCAGCCCTTCTGAACTTCAATATCTTTTCCTTGCTTTGACAGCCTCTGCTTTTTCAGCTAACTTCTGTACATTTAATGAGGTCACGGTGCAGAAGGTAACTGCCACTAAACAGGCATCCACCACGAGCCATTATAGCTCCAGAAAAAGTCTGCCATGTTCCTGCTCTTACACAGACCTTGCAGATGAAGAATAAAATTCAGCACACAGAAGGGAAGCAGAGTAATACCATGGCAATATCAACCCACAGGGGAAGAATTAGCCCACAATAACAGATGGAGGTACAGAAACATTACAAAATGTGAACTTTTACAACATGGGAGTATTTTGATCCTCCTACACAATAGATATTAAGAAAGGTCTATATGAACCCAAACCTTTCATCATGAGGCCTTTACTTATTGACACTAAAGATGTTAAAGTGCATAAGTCTACTATAAAAAAAAAAAAAGGCTCCCCAAGCTATATAGCAGGTTACTGTAGCTAGGAGGTAACTTTGCTATCCAGAAAAAAAAAAAACATCATGGTACCAAGGCTTTTAGAATATGTAATCTTCACAGACAAGGAAAAGTTATTTCACCAGAGGTCAGGACCTGGAAAGCAGTGGAGGGAATGCTGATTTGTTGCTGCTTTGCTGCAACAGTGGCTTTTAAGTTCACCATTCAATATAACTATTCTTGTGGCAAGTTTTTAAGTTATCTCCTATGCACAGGATAAGAGATAACTAGAGGATCACTGGGGGTCCATCCACTGGGACCCTTGACTTCAGAAGTAGGGTCAAAAAGTAGATACAGATACAGTAGAAGCAATTCAACAAATAAGTCAAAAATATTAGACAGTCATGTATTTATTGAATAAAGTGATCTCATTTCACATGTATGTGAATGTAATAGTATATAAACCTTTGCTTTTAGTATCTGGTGTGACCTTCTTTTCCCAGTTCAATGCACTGTGATATAATATAATATGATTTTATTAAACATTACAAGGTTCACAATAATAACACTATACAAAACTAACAATCCCTCTAAATATTATGCTACCCACCTACTGTACAATTATCTAACACACAAACACACAAACTGTCCCTAGACAAGAATAACAAAGGGTTAAAGGATGAAAGGATTGGGGTTAATCCCCAAAGCAGCAGAGAGGCTTACAAGGAGACAGTGAAGGGATTAATCTGCAGGAAATGTATAGGGAAATGTATTGCAAGGCCCAATGGAGGGGTGTTGCAGGGCAGGAATACAGGGCTGACATGGAAAGGGTTAACTGTAATGCATTGGTGGCAGTGGGATAAAATGGTACAGTGGGAAGAAAGGGTTAACGTAATATATGCTCGTTGTCGAGGGGGTAGGGAAAGGGTTACTCTGCCAGTTCCAGAGTGCGGGAAGCTGCTGTCTGTCCATGCAGGGAAGCTCGATGCCCATATGCAGTCTTCTATGTGTGTAGTCTCCCCCTAAGTTCCCTGTGTTCGGCTATTTAAGCCCATTCAAAGTGTTCCCCCTCCTCCCCAGCCTATGGCGCAGGGATATGACATCACCTTGTGGGTATGACGGAATGCATGTGCGAGACTATAACAAATAACTGCCAAAAGACCCTCTGTGGATTGAACAAAGGGTCTCAGGATCTGTACAGCAAAAGGTACAAAATGATTCCTGTCCAAGGTGTAAATGAGATCATCCTCCTACCCAAGTACACAATGGCATACACACACGTCATAAACAGCACTTCACTTCTTCTTTTATTCCATTCTTCCATAAAAAGCAGCTTTAATTCTGTATTGTTGGCAAGCTTCCTCCCATGAACTGCTTGCTCCAGGTGCTTCCACAACATTTCTATTTTATTAAGGTCAGGACTTTAACTTGGCCATTCCAAAACATTAATTTGATTCTTTAATCATTTTTGGTAGACTGACTTGTGTGCATAGGGTCTGCATGACCCACGTTCTCCTGAGATTCAGCTCATGGACAGATTTCCTAACATTTTCCTTTATAATTTGCTGAAATAATTCAGAATTCATTGTTCCATAAGTGATGGCAAGTTGTCCTGGGTGAGATGAAGGGCCAAATCATGATTCTATCCTCACCATGTTTCACTGGTGGGATAATGTTTTTAAGCTGAAATGTACTGTTTTCCTTTCATCAAACTTAATGCTTCTCATTTAAACAAAAATCTATACTTTGGTCTCACTCATTCCCAAAACATTGTGGCCTTCTGGCTTGTTGAGGTGATCTTTAGCAAACATCAGATGTGCAGCAATGTTCTTGGAGAGCAGCAGATTTTTCCCTGCAACCATGTCATGCACACCACTGTTATTCAGCGTTCTCCTGATGTTGGACTCATGGATAATAATATTAGCTAATGCAAGAGAGGCCTTTACTTGCTAAGAGGTTACTTTGTATTCCTTTGTTACCTTAAAGGGGTATTCCGGTAAAGTAACATAATTTTTTAAAAACTGCATTAAGGCTGCAAGCTGTGACCCAACCAGAACCAATACCTATACATTTAACCAGAGCTTCAATTTACCCTGCAATCCATTTGTCTAGCTCCTGTGTGAGCCTGCAACACTCAGAGTATCATGGCGCCTGATCATCCATCACAAAACTTCAAAGACTGCAATCCCCACAATCCCTAGCTTTCCTGCTGTGAGTGTTAATGCTCATTGATTGGCTCCCCTTTACTTAGTAATCACCAGCACACTAACACACTCTTTGTTTCACAAGACATTTAGTTAGGGAATTCATAGCAACACACTGAGCATCCTCGACCTAACAAAGGAGGAAAACTACTTTTATAACTACTTGTTAGCGGTTTTCTTCAGGCAGGTTTATGCTGGTACAAGATGAGGCATCAGACCTCCAACCCGTGAATATTTCCCTGTGCAACGAATATCCCTTTGCGTCTGATCAGAGAGATAAATAACAGCCCAGACCGAACTTAGGTTGCTAAATATCTGACATCTTTATTTTTCATGACATACTTATAGGGCTTTTTGGGGGTGGGCGCATATTGTTTCTCAAGGTCCAATTGGAACACTCCTGGTATTTCTAAAAGAGGCTCTGGGAACATGTGTCACCAAATTACAGTTGAAACTTTGTTAAACAATGCTGGTATCTGCTGTATACAATACTTGCAAAAGGGTTATTTTACATAGAACAGGTTTTCTCTACATGCTAATACGTTGAATAAGTTGCTATCATTGTATGTGAGGTGAGATGTTAAATAGCTCCTTTGTTCAGAGATGCTGCTATTGTGTCCAGTACTGGCAGAGGGTGTGTTACGTGCTAATTTCGATGTGCTGCATGCATCAGAGATGAGGCTTCTATAATATATGTCTTATCTGTGATGTATCAAACGATTTATGAAAAATACCTTTCAATCCAACCATTGATCCCAACTTATATATATATATAGAAACGGGATCACTGTACGTTTTCCTCCATCTAAGGCCGTGTGTGTGTGTATGTATGTATATATATGTATATATCGTGCGTGTGTGTGTGTGACACATGAAGACACTGAAGACTATGAAGGAGATAAAAAAAACCTTCTGTGTAATTTGGCGCACAGTAGGAAAAAATCTCCTGCATAGTGAAGAAAGAGAAAAAAGAAAAGTAAGGAGGCATGCAAGCTCTACACATAGATAGGCCTTGACCAATAGAAATTCTTTTTAGACCTAGAAGGCACACATTCCCCGAGAGTGGCGGTGGGTGGCGCTCAAACACTCACCATCCGCTACCACACCCAGAACATGCGCAAATGCTCCCAAATGAATCAGCCTTCTTTTAAACAAATGTGGCCCTAATCGGACAACATCTATTTAATCTGGTACAAATATGCTACTGACACACAGTGAATCTCTGTTAGACATGGTTCTGACAGGGGGGATCAGTCCCTGAGGAAGGTCTTTTAAAACAGAGTCGACCAATAAAGGTGATATAGCATTCACATAGACACCAGTCCCACCAACCAATGTTCCATGTTGGGGCGCCCATGGTTCAGTGAGACCGGCATCAGTGTGCCATACCCCACCGTTGCTGATGAGGACCCGCTGGTAGCCTTCACTAAGAACATTGCTCTCAGAGCCAGCAGCCATTGGATCCCTCTCAAACCAACGGTGGCGGCTTTCACATGGGAAGTAGGGACCAGAGTGCTGATTTATAGAATTTCCCTTGCAACGACCTGACCCGATCACGCTCTCATAACCGTAATCAGGTCAGACCTTACACAGGGAGGCATATAGAAAATAAACCTACATACCATTCCTAAGCCAAAAAGAAAGTCTACTATAGTCATCCTATGCTTAATAAAACTTTCCACGACAGTTCCCTCCTCTCTGTAATATGTCCCCTGTGTTCTTTGAGTCTCTTGCTAAATCTTCGGTTTCCTCAGCTTGCCCTCGTCGATTGTGATACTCCTTGGGTGTCATTGCCTCCATGATGATGATCCATCCTTCGGTTCGATTCTTTGGGGAGTTGACTCTGAGGCAGGTCCTGATGTGGTAAGGTGTGGCGTGGCGATGAACGTTTAGTTGGACATCCTTTCCATCAAAGACATAGGTTGATCCGTGGTGTATCTGGGAGCTGCGATTTAGGATGTGATTATCTGCACGTGACTGGGAGATCCGATCGATCAACCAGCAAGGAGCATCTCACCAGGATATATACGATAAAGAGAAAAACAACAACATAAGTATATATATATTCCTATTTCCTTCAACCAGTTACCTATGGAAAACAGGAAATCTCCAAAACCACCCAAAGCTGCGAAAGGATTCTATCCCTCAGTAATAACCCTATCTCTGTCCTGAATTACAGTGATCTTATCCATATGGGCCTGGACTTTATCCCTGGTATCTGCAGTCCTCTCCTATAAACTCACAGAAACCCCCCTAAGAAGCAAAAGGAAAATCCAGCTGGTGCACCTGTTGGCAAGGGAAACAAGAGCGAAATATCATTATAGTCAATGTTTAATTTCTTAATCAGTTTTGCCACATATTCCTCTTATATCTGCTGCAAGTCTCTAGGCCAGAATTAATGGACTCATTGTCCATGGGGTTGGGAAGGGTCTTCCCATCCAATACTACTCCTCCCTTTGACCATAGACCGTTAAGAGTCTCTGGTCAGCCCTTGAATCTTTAATGCCCTTGCATATATTGTTCTAGTGGGCTGTGCAGACTGTACAATAGGCTGACTAGCATGCTCAGACAAAACTTGTTCCACAGGTTCTGTAAAGCCAGGAGCCTGTGGTAGAGTCAAGTGGGCGCATATCCCATCATCCAACTGTACAATGGCAGATATGGGGGTGGGACAGGAGTTGGGGTCACAATGGGGGGTTTTTACTTTGCTGTCTTGTGTTTGAACTGCACAAGTCAGTCCAAAATTTTTGCACAGACAGCCATGCTTGGCCACAAGTTTTCATATACATTCCATTCCAATGAGGGTCTCCTTTGTACCATGGAAAAGTGTCTATGTCATTCAGACATAGGCCCTTGATCATGGCCATATGAAAGTCCGAAAAAGACCCTTCTTTTGGGAACGGGTCAGTACATTTCATTCCTTCTGTCCATTTACACATATTATCAACCCAAGGATCAGTATAAAATAGACCCAAACACCTCTGGACAAACATTTTTGGACTTTCCCCCAATTCATTTTTAGGAGACAGTTTTACCATAGAGTGATTCGCAGCAGACTTAGGAACATGATTTTTAGTTCTAAATTAAAAATGCAGTTTATTTTTGGGATCCTCCTTACCATAAGAATTGCCCATTTTTACTTAGCTAAAATATACAGTGAGATCAGCTGAATTTGGAGGTTTATCAAAAGGATGTTTGTGTTCAGTGCAAAAATACTTACTGATAAACCTTATGCTTATCAGTTTATGTGGGTTTTTATCCTATTTCTTCTAATTCAGGTTCATAACTACTCCTGAATTTATGGCAGATTTTAAACTATTCTGGGCCAATTTTATACCTTCAATTTCAGCATGAACTCACATACAATCTATACATAATCTATACACAGTCTATACAGTAAAATTCAACCTTATATATATGACTAAAAATGCTTAAGCAACTATACAGCTATATACAGGTTTTAGCAAAGGATATTCGTTGCACACAATACTGTTTTTCAGATTAGGGGACTCCAGACCCCATTTTTTTTCCAGAAATATCAGATTCCTGGGGGACATCAGATCCCTCTATTTCTTTAGGAATATCAGATTCCTGGGAGACGCTTATCAGAAGCGCTTACCGGGTTCAAATAATCCACTCTTACAGTATAGGGCAGTAATAATATATATCTTAAATATAGAATCACTTACCCGATACTGTATTCTGGTGGATCCCACCTTCTGACACCAAACTGTTAGCGGTTTTCTTCAGGCAGGTTTATGCTGGTACAAGATGAGGCATCAGACCTCCAACCCGTGAATATTTCCCTGTGCAACGAATATCCCTTTGCGTCTGATCAGAGAGATAAATAACAGCCCAGACCGAACTTAGGTTGCTAAATATCTGACATCTTTATTTTTCATGACATACTTATAGGGCTTTTTGGGGGTGGGCGCATATTGTTTCTCAAGGTCCAATTGGAACACTCCTGGTATTTCTAAAAGAGGCTCTGGGAACATGTGTCACCAAATTACAGTTGAAACTTTGTTAAACAATGCTGGTATCTGCTGTATACAATACTTGCAAAAGGGTTATTTTACATAGAACAGGTTTTCTCTACATGCTAATACGTTGAATAAGTTGCTATCATTGTATGTGAGGTGAGATGTTAAATAGCTCCTTTGTTCAGAGATGCTGCTATTGTGTCCAGTACTGGCAGAGGGTGTGTTACGTGCTAATTTCGATGTGCTGCATGCATCAGAGATGAGGCTTCTATAATATATGTCTTATCTGTGATGTATCAAACGATTTATGAAAAATACCTTTCACTACTGAACGGTAAAAATGCAAGATTTACATTATATTAGGTAATTATTGATGATGAAGTAGTCTAGAGCATAAGTTATATTTATGGTAATAGGAATACTCCTTTAAGGATTATTACACGCCTTGCTTATTGAGTGATTTTTGCTGGTTGACCACTCCTGGGGAGAGTAATGATGGTCTTTAATTTCCTCCATTTGTACGCATTCTACCTAACTGGATTGGTAGAGTCCAAATTCTTTACAGATAATGTGTAACCTTTTCCAGCCTTATGAGCATTAACAGCTAATCTTCTGAGGTCCTCAGAAATCTCCTTTGTTTGTGCCACGATACACTTCCAGAAATGTGTTGTGAAGATCAAATTTTTATAGATCCCTGTTCTTTACATGAAATAGTTTGCCCACTCACACCCGGTTGTCACCTTATTGATAGAAAACATCTGACTCTAATTTCAAATTATCTGCTAATCCAAAGGCTACAAAAAAAATTCCCCTTTGCAACATTCCCATAATAATCAAAATATTAATTTAATTATCTATCTCAGAAAAAGGCAAAGAGTCTTTACAGTTCCCAATCAAAATCATGATTTTATTACATTAATTTAAAAATCGACAACCAACCGTATCTTGGATTGATAAAATTTAATAAAATCATGATTTAGATTGGGAACTGTAGGGACTCATTTCCTTTTTCTGAGATAGATATCCCGAAGGTATGTGTACTTTTGCCACTCAGTGGAGTGTTACTACCAGGATTTTATATATGCTATGAACTTTAGCTCGTTTGTGAGTATAATAAAACCACAAGTTGTTTTATCTGTATCCTAAGTGCTTCCCTATGGTGTGATTTTTGGTGCCCTGCAGAGGAACCTAGGAGGCGTGTTTGGAGTCCAGAGCTGGGAAGCACTGTTATTCTGTATCAGTCCGGTGCGATTACAGCACGGTTGGAAAATATTCCTTGCTCAGGCAGCGCGGTTCTTTATTTAAACGCATTGGAAACTGGTGTTAATTGACTCACAACACTACAAGGACCTGCAGCGCAAGTATTCAACAGTATCTAAAAGAACTATGTGACTGACTTTCTTTTATCAGACTTAATGAAATTAGGGTTCAAAGGGTGGACTTGTATAAGTGGGTTGGGTGGACCATAATATGGAAACGAGGGGGAAATGTGAGTACCAGACTAGGGATGATGCTGATAGTGACTAATCAGAGATGGAGGTCTGCAAAATTGTACAAAATCATTTTTATAATGATAATCCAGACCGTGATGCATCGAATGTAAGGAGGATGGCAATGTTGTTTTTAAGATATCCCTCCTTCTAAAGTGGACAGACACAAATTCCACGGCCTGTAATGTATATTTACCCCTTTGGAAATAATCGAATGTGGATGTACGCCATGTTAATGTAATCCTTTGTGGTCAACTTAATATCAATAATGGACAGGTAATATGAAATAGAGTATAGGGGACTGGGAGGCCCCATTTGATCGGGAGTATGGTAGGGCTATTTTTCAGCTAACATGCTGTTATGCATTGCGCACTGTGTGTGATATCTGTGTTACCCTGATTGCCACATTTTATACAAATTCTGCAGACCTCCATCTCTGATTAGTCACTATCAGCATCATCCCTAGTCTGGTACTCGCATTTCCCCCTCGTTTCCATATAATGGTCCGCCCAACCCACTTATACAAGTCTGCCCTTTGATCCCTAGTTTCATTAAGGGCTTTGTCCCTAATCAGGTCCCCCACTTATAGCTCCTGCGCTCACGTACAGGAGAATTGCCTCGGAGCTGTTTACTGGGCTCCGATCACGTGACGCGGAATGGGAGTGGCCTCATTGGATATGGGAGGGGCTATGGATTTAAATGCCCGCAGGTTCGGAGCACTGCCTCCATACATGTGGGGGGTAGCGCATTGCTGCTTTGATTTATGTTCAAATGAAAGTACTCTATGCTACTGTAGGGCTCCTGATGATTGCGGAAAGAAACGCTTTGAGACAATGCTTAATGAAGGATTAGCATAGGTAGTAACCAAATGTAACGAACATCTAGCGGCAGTGATAGCTTTTTTAACCCCTGACTAATGCTCAGTGTGCTCTAGCTCAGCTCCAGCTGCATTTTGATTCAGCAAAAGTGGTGTTTCTGTGGTGTATGTGTCACACTGCTGCGTAATAACTATAGAGTCAGTCTAATTGGGTTACATTAGCGCAAATTAATGTGCTCTTGCTAAGTGGTGTCTTGCGGGTTTAGTCTTTAACAATACCTGCATTCAGCATTACCATCATTGATTTATAATTGTTGTATGTCAAATTTCTCCCAAGTTTTCAATTTAGTGTCTTTGAATAAAGTCTTTTTTGTTTTCATTTTTAGCATTAAAGAAATGATAAAGCCCAATATTTTTCCGTGATTTGTTTGATTTACTTATCTTTATCTACTTTAAGGATTTTTGTGAAAATCTTTTGCAGTTTTAGGTCATATTTAGGCGGAAATATAGAAAATTCTGAAGGGTTCACAAACTTTCAAGCACCACTGTATATGTATAATACTGTGCAAAAGTAGGAATGTATGAAAAAAATGCTGCCATACAAAATAAGAATGGTTTAAAAATAGATGTGTTAATAGCTCATTTATATCAGTTAGCAAAATGCAAAGTGAATGAATGAAAGGGAAATCTAAATCAAATGAATATGTGTTGCATCATTTATCCAACTGGTGTAAAGTTGATCTGGCATAGTTGCCCATAGCAGCCAATCAGATTCCAGCTTTCATTTTCCAAAGGAGTTGTCAAAAATGAAAGGTTGAATCTGATTGGTTACTATGAGCAACTAAGTCAGTTGTGCTGTACACCAGTTTGATAAATTACCCCTTTGGTCTACCCTTTGCCTTCAAAACAGCATCAATTCTTTTAGGCATAATTGATCACAGTTTTTCAAAGAATTTGTCAGGGAGGTTGTTCCAAACATCTTAGAGATCTAACCACTGTTCTTCTGTGGATCTATTCTTGCTCAGATCCTTCTGTGGGGGCAAAATCATCATATCCAGGACTTCATGTTTTTCATTACACTGAAGATTGTTGTTAAAGATATTGGCTGTATGTCTGAGGTCATTGTCCTGCTGCTGAATAAACTTGTAGCCACAATCAGACTTGCATAGTGGATAAATATCTGCTTGTACTGTATTTCTCAGAACAAAGAAATGGGCAACACTGAGAACCATAGATGTAGTGGTTGGCCAAGGAAACATTATAGATAAGCATTATTTTTCCCTTTAGATTTTGCATCCAATCCACAATTGCAATGTGTGAAATTAACTGTGAATATCTGTAGCAATTCCACATCATAGACATATAACAGAATTTAACATTGTCAGCAAACCCTGAATTCCACATTTGTTTCTGCTGCATATGAAACAATTCCGTATGAAATCTGTCAAGTCTGAATGTGGCCTAATAGTCAAATTTTACAAAGAGAAATGGTAATGATAACTGTTCAATGCCAAAGGCATTACATGCTTGACATTTTTCTTCAAGGTAAAGAGTAGCTCATATACCGTAATAAATTGCATCTTTACGAAAAATGTTGGGCATATCTGAAAGTAAAAGAAACATAAATTATTTCCATTGTTTTTAGGGCAATGAAAGCAATTCCAGTAGCTATTATATTTTCAAATTGTAAAGCTGATTGTTTTGCCCTGGTACAAGCAGAATCTGAATATACTAGTAGAATCGACTCTGAACATAAACACAGATGGTGTTTGTGTTCACGCAATTAAGTTAATGATCCATATGAAACACAGTGCAAATTTCACAGTCTGCACAGACAGTGTTTTTGCAATAAAAGCTTGTGCCAAATTAGAAAGTATACAGTTCTAAAGTGAAGTATATGCATAATCCTAGAAAAGATTGGTTTCCTTCAAATTATGGCAAGACATAGAGTACTATCCTGCCCTTGTTTCCCAACAGACTCTTCTGTTCTTCCTTCAGACATTGAGCATGGAGAGACACAACTGTATGATGGGTGGTGGCGGGGTTGCCAAGGAAACCACCCAACTTACAGCAAGTGTGGGTCTGATAAGAGTAGGACCCATGTAATATACTCACAAATAGTAATATCTCACAAAATAGTTATTAACATTCATCATATGTCTACTTCATGTTGGCATCATTTTGTAAACTGAATTTTTTATTTTTATTTTTTCATAACAATAGAAGGCTTAGAATTTTTATAATTTTAAAAATTTTCTAAAACATTTCCAAAACCCACTTTTTTAAGGACCAATTTAGTTCTTAGGTGACTTTGAGGGCTTACATAAATAGAAATTATTTATTTTTGCTGAATTTCAATTTTAATCTGTTTTTCTATAATACAGCAAGGGTTAAAGGGAATGTGTCATCAGAAAAAGACCTGCTGTTTAATCACTTTTTTATTTTTTAATAATTTTGATGTTATTTTAAATTTTTCCATGTCACTTTTTATATTTAAACTAAAGCCAAAAATCCTGCAGTTTTTGCACTGGCCAACATGTTTAATAATTGGTGCCACTTTTTGATTTGGACAGATCACTTTTTTTATTTTTCTATTACAATTTTTACAGCATTACAAAATTTGTTCAGTATACCGTTAATACAATTTTTACAGACAATACAAAATTTATTCAGTATACAATTGGTGCATTTATATACTTAAATCCCCACCCTTCACCCTTTGCGTGCCACATTCCCTCTCTAAGAAAAAATAAATAAAATGTATCCTCTCTTCCCCTCCTCCGATCCCCCCTTCCTACCAACTCCCCCTTCCCCCGTCCCCTGATCCCCATTTTCCCTCCCCAGGAACTACGTATTTTTTTTTTAACCACTCCTGCCACATCCTAGCAAATCTATATTTTTTCTTATCATCTACCAAGGGAGATTCCTCGCTAGCGAGCGCGACTCTAGTGGAACTTTCCCATTCTTTGACAGTGGGGGCCTCCCTCCCCCCCAGTGTCCAACAATACATTTCCTGGCCTGGAATACAAGTTTAGATACTATCTCTCGATGTTGAGGGGCATCCGCACCATCCATCACTCCCAATATACATATTTCAAATTGACCTAGAACTTTAATCCGGTGATATTCCACTATTTTCTCAATAACCTTTTCCCAGTACTCTTGGATCTTTACACATGACCATAATATATGTATATCGTCCGTCCCAACCTCCCCACATTTTCGACAAGTGAAGACTTTAGGCTTATAGCACTTCATTAACATCTTGGGAGAGTAGTATAAATGATACAATATATGAAATTTTATGATTCTATGTGAAAAATTCCTTGAGACCTTATTTTTTGCCTGTATGGCCAGTTCCCAGAAATCTTCCCGTTGAGGATTTAAGTCCCTCTGCCATTTGTTCATTAAACTATCAACTGCTCTTCTCTCAGTCTTTTGGTGCAACAGGCATTGATATATTCTTGAGACCAATTTCTTCCCTGATGTTAGTTTCATGATATTAGCTAGGGGCTGCGATAGGGCAATTATTTGTGTACCTTTTCCTAATGACTTATTTAGTGCTTGCTTTAATTGAAGGTAATAAAACCTCATATCTATATTTATCAATTGACAGTTATCCTTAAGTTTTCCATAGGAAATTATATCCCCCTCTTGCCATACCTGGCCTAATTTATATATTCCATGTTTCCACCAGATTGTTTGTTCAATAAACTTTAATTCTGTAAGATAAAAATTGTCCCACATTATGGTATCGGCATGGAAGCCACTCTGGGGCCACAATTCTCTTACCTTCTTCCAATTTTTAATCATCAACTCAAATAGAGGTATCTTATTATATCCCTGTTACATCAAAATACCTGCTTCCAATATTTGAAAAATATTGAATTTTTCCAATCTTTTATTGAGCTTTGCTATTATATTCTTATATCTTTGCGTGTCACACCATGATAACATATTTTTTATATGACCAGAAATAAAGTAAAGTTCCAAATCTGGTACTGATAGACCACCCTCCTTCTTATGGGTGCTAAATATTTGTGCCTTTATCCTCGTTTTTTCCCCACGCCATATTAAATCCAATAATAAGCTAGTTATTGTTTAAAAAAATCTTTTGGGGATTATCATCGGTGTATTCCACAGAGTATAATTGAGGGCAGGTAGTAAACACATTTTCACCAAGGAGATACGGCCAGCCATCGAGACATACAGTCTTTTCCAGACCTCTATTTTCTTCCTGAGTTCCTGTATTTTTGGTATCATGTTCATCTGTACGTAGTCCCTGGGATTTGGAATAATCTGAATGCCCAGATATTTTTCTTTTTTTTTTTTTTTTTTAAGATTTAAAGTTTTTATTATTTTTCAACATGAAACAAGGGGTTACAAGGTTTCAAGATATAGGCATGCAAGCCTTTACAGTTATAGACAACGAAGAGACAGTTATAATGCAAATAAATGTATAAGTGGAACAGCGAGGGTCTAAGTTATACATTCTGGACATTTTGACACATCATCTGAACGACACATAGAAGTAAGGGACCATATTATGAAAACCCTGTAAGCATTAGAGGAGGAGTGGATTTCACTGGGTAAGGAGATCTGTAGATTGGGGGCCAGGAGAACAGAAGATCATGCTTACATCTCTCTAGACTGGGTTTCTAAAGTTCGACCAGGGGGACCATTTTTTGAGAAATGCCTCATGGGATCGCATTTCCCAGGAGGAAAGTTCTTCAAACCTGTGGAGTTGGTCCATTTTTTGGATCCAGTCCTCCAAGGTTGGAACTTGAATTTGAAGCCAGTGAGTGGGAAGCAACAGGCGGGCAGCCATTAACATTTGCATAAAGATGTATGGTGGTTTTATCTTCTGATCTGCAGGGTGGAGGGATAAAAGAGCAAGCTGCGGAGAGGGTGGTATAGAGGATCTACAGATCTTATTTGATGATGCAAAAATCTCCATCCACCATCTGTGTATGCTGGGACAAGTCCACCAGATGTGTAGGAAGGTTCCCTTTTCCCCACAGTGCCTCCAGCACGCGTCCGAGGCGGATTCAGAGTAGAGTGATGTTTAGTCAGGCGTATTATACCATCTAGTAAGAATCTTATAACAGTTTTCCTGAATTCGAACGCAGCGTGAGGCACTGTGGGGGTAGCCAAGGAGACCAGGTAAGCTATCAAACGAGAAGACTATGTTAAGATCTTTCTCCCAGCTGCTCACAAATGAAGGTTTGGCAAGTGTAGGTGGTAGACGTAATTTACTGTAAATTAGTGAAATTAGTTTCCTAGGTGTAGATTGAAGTGAAATAATTGATTCAAACCAGACTATGGGTCGTGTTAAATCCCCTAAGCTAATGTGTTGTTTCAGGTAAGCTCTTAAGTATGTTATGGTAAAGATATCACATGGATGCGGGTTTAGGATGGAGTTTAATGCTTGAAGGTCTAACCATTCTCCCGAGGGGAGAGCTAGAGTGTTTATGTGTATAGGTGAGGACTTGAGAGCCTGGGAGGTTGCGGATTTTAATGGTAAGGGGGCTGTATCAACTATATCCCCTACCGTCAGAAGGGGAGAGGGGTATGGTATGGCACAGTGCGAAGAAGAGAACCATTTCCAGGCCTCTAGTGTAGCTTTTATAATTGGGTAGTGGGAGAATTGTACTGGGAAAACTGTTTGATTGCCAAGCAACAGTGCTTTAGGGGACTTCTTCAAGATATCTAACTCCATTTCCACTAAGAGGGAGGGCGTTGAGGATCTCAACCAAGCCACTGCTCGGGTCAGGAGGATAGCCCTGCCATAGATTTCGGGATTAGGTAGCCCGATCCCCCCCGCGAATCTAGGCTTGGTGAGTAAAGAGAATGGGAGTCTCGCTCTCTTGCCGTTCCAGATAAATGTCCTGAATTTTTTAAAGATTTGATCGTAATATTGTTTGGGGACAGGTACAGGTAGTACTTGTTGTAGGTAGGTAAGGCGAGGGAGGATCAGGGAGGTAAGAAGATTCTTGCGTCCAAACCAGGAAAGGGTTGGATTAGATCTAGCTAGGTTGTCAATAGCCTCAAAGATGGACTCCCTGAGAGGAATATAGTTGAGAGAGAAGAGGTCATGTATGTTTGGGCTCAATTTGACTCCTAAATAGGTGATTGTTGTCGAGGACCAGTTGAATGGCGAGTCTGTCATAAGGAGATTTCTTGTGGGGTCGGGAACTCCCATACAAAGTACTAGGGATTTGCCAGCGTTTATTTTGAAATCGGAGGCTAAGCTAAAACAATTGAGGTATTTTTGAATCCGAGGTAAGGAGGTTTTGGGGTTAGTTGTCATCATTAGGACATCGTCGGCGAATGCTGCAACTTTCTGTTCCCTGCCTCCCAAACACAGACCTGAAATCTCCCCATCTAGTCTTATGTTAGCGAGAAGTGGTTCTAGTGCTAAAATGAAGAGGAGGGGTGAGAGGGGGCAGCCTTGTCTAGTCCCATTGCTTATTGGGAATGGGGCGGATAGGTTCCCAGTGACTTGTACCCTTGCTGACGCCTGTTCATACATGGCAAAAGTAGCTTGTACAAAGGGATCAGGAAGGCCAAACCTCACCAGAGTGTATTTTAGGTATTGCCAGTTGACCCTATCGAATGCTTTCTCCGCATCCGTACTAAGGAGTAGCAATGGGGAGGAAGCTCTTTTGGCGTGGCATAGGATGTTGATTACCCTGGCCGTGTTATCTTTGCCCTCTCTGGTGCGGATGAAGCCAACCTGATCCCCGTGTATGAGGGAGGGGAGAAGAATAGCTAGTCTATTAGCCAACATTTTAGCCAGGAGTTTGAGGTCTGTGTTTAGGAGGGATATGGGTCTATAATTGGAACATTGCTTGGGATCCTTCCCTTCTTTTGGTATAAGGGAGATGTGTGCTGTGGTCATATCTCTAGAGAGGGGGTGGCCTAACAGTGACTGGTTGCAGACTTCCAGGAGGTAGGGGAGAAGTGGCCCTTGGAAGGTTTTGTAGTATGAAAGAGGAAGGCCGTCTGGGCCTGGACTCTTTCCTGATGGAGTTTGCGACAAGGCATTTTTAAGTTCTATAATGGTGAATGGGGCTTCCAGATTTAGTTTTTGATCGGGGGAGAGATGAGGTATTTTAGAGGAGTCTAGGAAATTTCCTATAGCAGATGTTCTTTTCACGGGCGTCTCAGGGGGAAGGAGATTATAAAGGTTGTTGTAAAAGGTCCGAAATTGTTCAGTAATCTGGGAAAGGGAGAAAATCGGTTTGCCATCAGGTGTAGATAGCTGGTGGATATAGTTGGAGGACCTTCTCCCCTTAATCCTGCTCATCAGAAATTTGGTGGCCTTATCACCATGAGCAAAAAACTTGTGTCTAGTACTCATGTAGTATTTGGCTGCTTTGGATGAAAGGAGGGATTTTAGTTTCGCCCTATTTTCTGATAATTCTTTTAAGTGGGGGTCAGAGGTGGAGGATTTGTGGCGAGTTTCCAGGTTCTGAATTTTTTTGAGGGTTTCATCTATGGCTTTTTCTTGGAGTTTCTTTTTGTAGGTACCAATACTTATGAAATGGCCTCTGACGACCGGTTTATGAGCGTCCCAGAGGGTGTTAGCGGAAGTTTCTGAACTTTTATTTAAAGAGAAATAGTCTGTTAAGTGTTTGGAAATCTGATCTATTGAATCTTGGGAACCTAGTAAGGACTCATTTAGGCGCCAACTAAAACAAGAGGAGTTTTTTGTGGGGGCTAGTATCTGGATGAAAATAGGGGAATGGTCAGATAAATGGATAGAACCTATCGTGGATGTACTACACAGGTGGAGGTGTTCCTTAGAGATAAATAAGTAATCTAACCTATGATAGGTGGCATGGGTGGAAGAGTAGAATGTGTAATGAAGAGTGTCGGGGTGATGGGAGCGCCAGGGGTCAACCAGGTTTAAACTCCAAATGTTATTTCTGATGGATTTGAGGGCTTTGCTAGATAAGGATGATTTGTGGGATGAGACGTCTAACTGCGGGAAAAGTGCAGCATTCAGATCGCCTCCTAATATCACAATACCCTCTTTGAAAGGGGTAATAATTGGGATTATATTGGACAACCACTGGGATTGGTTGGAGTTAGGGGCGTACACATTTGCAAAGGTATATATTTGTTGGCCAATTGAGCCTTTTATGAAGATAAACCTTCCGTCTGGATCTAGTTTTTGATCGATGAGTTTGAATGGAACTTTTTTATGGAACCCTATACTAACCCCACATGATGCAGACGAGTTGCCTCCACAGTAAACCATTCTGAGTAGTAGGAGAACTGCATATTGGGGTAGTGGTTAAAACGGTAGTGTGTCTCTTGGAGGAACACAACCTCGACTTTGGCTTTTCTCAGAATGGTAAAGACTTGGCTCCTTTTTGATGGGGAGTGAAAGCCTTTAACATTGTAAGAAGCAATGTGTAGATCAGCCATTTGGTGAGGTGTAAGTAGGATTACCTCTAAGCTGGGAGTGCCTCCTCCAAGAGAGAAAGTAGGTGATGTGTGGTCTTGTCTCTAGGCATGGAATCTGAGTCAGGAAGCTGTAGGAATCTCTTGCAGCCAGTTTGAATATGGCATACCTTGAATGAAGAACAGAGTAAGAACGTAGAACAGAACATAAGGGTACAAACAAACAATAGATCAGCATAGGTGAGTACGCTGAATACATGTGGGGGGAATAGGTGGTCTGGAGACCAGTAAGGAGATCGAGTAACACCTCGAATGAGGCTAATGGATTTTTAGGGAGAATGGGTCTACCTGAGTAATGCAACCGACATATTAACACTGATGTCAATCTAACATTATACCAGGTTAATCACATGAGATTAGTAATCTTGTTCAAGTTAGAGGTTAGACATTAATGACAATGTAAGGGTAAGAATTCCTGTAGTTTTACTTAATGTTCCTGAGAGAGGCTTCTAGGAGTAAGCTGCATGTTCCTTTTCTTGGATCTGGATGACTTCGGGGTACGAAGGACTTCAAATGGAACCGTCTTGGGGAGATCCGGAAGATCGTCAGGTCCTGAAAAAGTTCCCAGTTCTCGATCGGTAAGGGGTCCACTTTCAGAAGCTCATAGGTGGCTTGAAGATCTGTGAAGGACTTGATAAAGAACTTATTCCCCGCAGAGGAGAAAGCAAGTCCAAAAGGGTAGGACCAACGATATGGTATTTTATTGGATCGGAGCCAGTCGGTCAGGGGTTTGAGTGCTCTGCGCTTTTTTAAAGTAGAAGGTGCCAAATCTTGATAAATTTCTAACCTGGAATCTTCGTAAGACAGGTCAACATTGTTGCGGGCAGCTTCTAAGATGGCGGATTTTGTCGGGAAGCTTAAGAACTTGCAGATGACATCCCTGGGCGGATCGGAAGGCTTGGGTTTCGGGCGGAGGGCTCTATGGGCCCGTTCTATGACCACATCTTGCGGAAAATCGGGGCCTAGTAGCGAGCTACAGATAGCAAGAACAGCCGCTGGTACATCTCCGGGTAAAACCGCTTCTGGAATCCCACGAAACCTTAGATTGTTCCGGCGCCCTCTGTTCTCCTGATCTTCAATAGCATTATGCATCTCATTTAGGTAGTTTGAGCAGCAGCGTAGAGCATTCGACACTTCTGTGTGGTGGTTCAGGGACGCTGCTTGATGTAGCTCTAGGGTCTCTACTCTGTCCCCTATGTGCCGCACCTCCTGTCTAAAGGCTGAGATTTCGGTAAGGATGGGTTCCATAACCCTACTCAGGGCGCGATCCAGGTATTTCCTCGTAAGAGGTAGATCAGAGCTGACCTGTGTGTCCTCCGTTTCACTTTCGTCGTCCGAGAGGGTAGAGGCCCGCTTCGGCGCTTTAGGATGTGTTGCCGGCGCCATCTTAGTTTCCCTTGCTGCGACCGTTGTTGCCGCTTTTTTAAGGAATTTCTCCATCTCACCTGGAGGAATCTGTCCCTTAGGGTTGGTGGGGTGGTCGCCTTGTTTCTGGTTGCCAATTTTCACCATTCTTGTCTAAATGTGCTGCTGTATGCTGGTGTTATAATCGAATCTCCTGAGAGAGCAGTGAACTATGCGACCATCTCAGTCCGGCGCTAGCTCCGCCCCCCCCTGAATGCCCAGATATTTAACAGGTTCATTGATCTTGACTTCCAGCAAACCCGGTCTAAAACAGTTCAGAGGATCAATCGGAATACAGGCTGATTTTGACCAGTTTATTCTAAGGCCAGCATATTTACCAAACTGGTCAAATACTTGAAAAATCCTAGAAAGTGATCCATGTGAACCCACAAATAGCATAATATTGTCTGCATACAAGGCAATTTTTTCCTCATAAGTACCATATCTAAACCCCACAATTTCTTTGTCTTGCCTAATCATATCAGCAAGTGGCTCCATAACTATAGCAAATAACAGGGGAGAAAGGGGGCATCCCTGTCTAACCCCTCTACCAATATGTATGTTATCAGAATGTTCACCATTCAATATCACCCTTGCAGAAATGTTGGTGTACAATAACTTTATCCAAGAAACAAAGTTATCACCGAATCCCATTTTCCTCAATGTACCAATCAAAAAGGGCCATTCTATAGTGTCAAAAGCCTTTGAGGCATCTATAGTTACTATCATCCGTTCTCCGCAATTTGTGGGTTCAAGCTGGGTATTCACATAGTACCTCATAATATTATCAGTTGTTGTTTTCCTCCTGAGCCTGGTTGCTAAAATCCTAGCCAATATTTTATTATCAGTATTGATTAATGATATGGGGCGATATGAGTCCATAAAGACTGGGTCCTTCCCGGGTTTTAATATGAGTGTGATTAAGGCTTCTCGCAGGGTATCTGGCAGTTTCCCTATCTGCTTCGAGGTCTCCCACATCATAAGCAGTTTTGGTATCAATATTTCTTTATATTGGGCATATACCTCAAACAGAATACCATCTATTCCTGGGGCCTTATTCTTAGTTATTCTGGATAATGTTTCCTTCACTTCTAAAGGGGTTAAGAACCTTCAAGGGACTCACTTTGATCTATTGTTAGCCTAGAGATAGTAATTTCGTCCAAAAACTGTTGTATCTGTTCCATACTTTTGTTTATCTTACTACTGTAAATATCAGTGAAATACTCTTTAAGCAATTCTTTTTTGGCCCTATGTTCAGTGATCTTCTGTCCCAAATCATCGCATAGACAATGAATATAATTATTATTATTTTTTTTAACCTCTACCAAGGCTGCTAGCTTTTTCCCCGGTATATGTGCGTGGATATAATTATCCCTTACGTTATTTTCTTTTTGATGTTCCGCCAATATAAACAATTCTTCCTTTAATTTAGAAGTTTTTTCTAACCACGCCGTATCGTTTTGCTCTATAAGATTCTCAACATATTTTTTTTTCATATTTTTCCGTCTTTTTTTCTAAGTTGGTTATTTTCTCTCTCTTATTCCCTTTTTATATGTTACTGTATATTTAATGATGATACCTCTAATAAAAGCCTTGCAGTCTCCCATACCATGTTCACTGCCGCTGATACATCATTCATGTCGAAAAACTCCATTATTTATTTCAAGATCTTACTGTGTGTATCCATCATATTTATCCATCCTATATTTATATTGATCCCCTTTTTTTTATTTTTTATATTTATATTAATTGGGTTGTGATCCGAAATTCCCCATTGTCCATATTTTACCCCTTCAATATCTAGAGAACCTTTGTTATTTGTGAATACTAAATCAATCCGTGATAGACTCCTATGAGTTTTTGAAAAACAGGAATATTTTCTTAAATTTGGGTGCATAACTCTCCAGATATCAATCCATCCCATCTCCTCTGTGATTTTTTTTAATTTAGAACCCATGAAGCTTGAGTCTTACCTACTCTACATCTATCCAATCTTGTATCCATTACGTTATTAAAATCCCCAAAAACTAAAAGTGATTTATCCCCCTCATTAAGTGCAATATCATATATTTTTAATAGGACGTTGATTTTAAAAGTTGGCGGTATATTCACACTTGCTATTAGCCTTGGTAAGCCTTCCAATATACAATCTGGCTTAGGTCTTCCCCGTCACATCCTTAAAGCTTGTAAAAGAGCGGGATCTTGACATAGGGGCCACTTAATATGGTGGATTTGGTGATCTCTGTAATGGGGACACCCCTTTGCTCGGTTTTCCTTCCTTTGAGGGATATCTGGCTTTCACTGTGTTGAAGACCCATAACTGGGGCTCCACAATTAGTTTGCATATTACTGTTTCCCAGGGAGCTTTGCACTTTGGATTGCTGTGTCGAGACTCTTAAATGAGGCTCCACGGTGTTTTCTGTAGCTGGTCTCCCTAAGATCAGCCATTGTTTTGTTTGAATATACAATCGAGCAAAACATAACAGCCTCCTTGTCTATGACTACATTTATTATTTTTATGTCTATATCCCAATGTATTAGTATGCTCACCCATCTTGCGTATGATGAATACACTGAGTGGAAGGTACTGTATGTTGCATCCACGGCTTAGAGACCCCCCCATCGTCTCGCCCGTCAGATGTGACAATTCTCATATATTTTTATTCTTAAATCTACCCTTTTTCCAAATATTATTTGGGACCCCAAGGGACGGGAGGGAGAGGAGGAGGACTGAGCAAAAAAAGAGGAGAGGAGAGAAAAGTAAAAAAAAAACTGCATGCAATCCCTACCACCCCTCCCCTGAATGAGCCAGGATAGCCTCAGCCCTGGTTCTCTAACTTAGCATACCCCCCTCACAGTCCGCGCCCAACCCAATACCGCTCAGCTCTTTATCTTTTCTTTGGCCCATTCTCCAGGCGCTTCTGGTGTATCAAAAAACCACGTTATATTTTCCCATTCAATCCTCCGCTTAGCCGGTACATCATTGAATATTTTATATATTTCACATCAGAAAACCGACTTCTTTCATTTACCGTTTCCTTTGCATAGTCTGAAAATATCATTATTGCTGTACCTAAATACTCCAACCTCCCTCTCAGCCTTGCCCTTCTTAATATTTCTTCCTTATCCCTAATCGATAATAGGCTAAGGATAATTGCTCTCGGTCTCGTTCCTGGTGGAGGTATTTTTGCTGACAGTCTATATGCCTGTTCCACAAAATCTTTATAATCAGAGATGTCCTGGCCCAGTTGTTCCCTCAGCCATCTTTGGATGAAGGAGCAGGGGTCTTTCCCCTCCGCACCTTTTGGGATCCCCAGACATCTCAGATTAACCCTGCTAGACTTATTTTCTAGATATACTAATCTAGTTTTCAGTTCCCTATTTTGTTCCTTTAAACCTTCTTTTTCCTTGACCGTTTTTTGCAATAAATCCTCCGCTGCTGATATTCTTCTCTCAACTCCTGTCATCCTGTCTTTATATTTTTGTAAATCAGCTCTAAGGAGCCCCATTGACTCCCTAATGTTCCCAGTCTGGAGAGAGAGGTCCTGTATTGCCATATTACTTTTTTTTTTTCTTGAAATATATCCTGCAGGCTAGGAGCCTGCTCCTCTTTTGCAGAGGTGTTTTCCTCTATTTCCCTCAATTGTTTATCGCCTCTCTCCCCAGACTGCAAACCCCCCCCAGACGGCGGCAGGCCAGGGCCCTCCTCCACAAGGGATTTGCCCTCCTGACCCGTCGCTGCCTCTTCTCTTTTCCTAGAGAGTAGCTGTTTAGATTTTTCATTTTTTTTTGGCATTGGGGAAATTGAAGTGTTTAGCTCCAATTGCCCCTTGGCCCTTTTTCCTACCCCCTGTCTCGCCATCCCCTCCCCTCGCCTCTGCCTAAGATATCACTTTCACCTTTCCTACCTTTCCTCCTCCCCCGCCCCTCCCCCCTCACTCCAAAATATGCCTCGTTATAAACGTGCAAAAAGGGAAATTTTAACCATACATCCCACAACAAGAAAAAAAGAAAAACATCCTTAATTTTTATCCATATTCAAATATTTGTAGTCGACTCTGACGATCAGCAGTTCAACTTTGCCATAACACCATACAAGGACAGTTAGTTGATTATAGCTTTTACTTCTTGTGAAGTTCAGACACTCCAGCTATTCAATATCTCAAGGGGCACTGGCAGTCCGACCATTATTAGGTTAGTTAAGTTATTTTGGTTAATTCATGTTAGTTCCTATCTATCCAGTCCAGTAATGTCCCTGTTTATCATCCTTCTCCAGGTGACAATGTACCAGTCACTCACACACTACTCCTTCAGCTTAAACAGAATTAATCAAGCCACATCGACTGGAGATTAGCATATTAAAGGGGAAAGGAGTTAACGGCTTTTCCTCATAGTCCACCACAGCAGTATACCATATCCGGCGGGCAAAAATGTATATGTCCTCCCAGTTTAGGTCACCTTAGTCTGCTGACCCTCAGCCCCCTGAAGCAGTGATGTTTCCTCCAATATTCTTCCTTGATCGAAGACCTCCGTCAGCGACACTCCTCCACCTCCACTGCGTTCTAGATTGTAGGTGCCGTACACGGGGGGAGGAGGGAGGGACCACTCAGACGCCCCAAATATCATTTAGGATCCAATATTGTGGCCCCCACAACCCCTCCAAACTTACACTCTATCATGACTCTATAACAACAGTCTCAAGCGCACCTCCATCAACTGAATAAAGCATGTGTGTATCTCACCGCATTCCCGAGGAGTGGAGGGGATGGAGGAGGTGAGCATTGACGCCCTTCAGGTCAGTCCTCAGCTCACTCCTGTCTCAGTGCAGTTTCCGTAATCCGTCCAGAGGAGAAGCAGGGTCAATTGACAGAGCAGAGCAGGGCAGCCGCAGACAACTCCTGGCAAGGCAGAGAGAGGGAAAACAGCGCCGTAGGCATAGCCGAAGTGATTCAAAACGGTAGCAGGAACAGCTACCAAGGAACGCTCAATGCCCCCCCCCCCCGAACACCAGCTAGGTCATCCATAGCGCAGCGATAGTAGGACAGGCGCTAGTAGGACAGGCCGCATAGTAAGACAGACCGTATACCAACACTTGGAGCTTGGGCCCGGGCGGCTTCACATGGGCTGGGCGTTTAGACGTCCAGAGGGGAGGTGCGCACGTCACCTACAGTACAGACCAAAAGTTTGGACACACCTTCTCATTCAAAGAGTTTTCTTTATTTTCATGACTATGAAGGCATCAAAACTATGAATTAACACATGTGAAATTATATACATAACAAACAAGTATGAAACAACTGAAAATATGTCAAATTCTAGTTTCTTCAAAGTAGCCACCTTTTGCTTTGATTACTGCTTTGCACACTCTTGGCATTCTCTTGATGAGCTTCAAGAGCTAGTCCCCTGAAATGGTCTTCCAACAGTCTTGAAGGAGGTCCCAGAGATGCTTAGCACTTGTTGGCCCTTTTGCCTTCACTCTGCGGTCCAGCTCACCCCAAACCATCTCGATTGGGTTCAGGTCCGGTGACTGTGGAGGCCTGGTCATCTGGCGCAGCAACCCATCACTCTCCTTCATGGTCAAATAGCCCTTACTTTCCCAATTTTTCGGCTGACTGACTGACCTTCATTTCTTAAAGTAATGATGGCCACTCGTTTTTCTTTACTTAGCTGCTTTTTTCTTACCATAATACAAATTCTAACAGTCTATTCGGTAGGACTATCAGCTGTGTATCTACCTGACTTCTCCTCAATGCAACTGATGGTCCTAACCCCATTTATAAGGCAAGAAATCTCACTTATTAAACCTGACAGGGCACACCTGTGAAGTGAAAACCATTTCAGGGGACTACCTCTTGAAGCTCATCAAGAGTGTGCAAAGCAGTAATCAAAGCAAAAGGTGGCTACTTTGAAGAACCTAGAATATGACATATTTTCAGTTGTTTCACACTTGTTTGTTATGTATAGAATTCCACATGTGTTAATTCATAGTTTTGATGCCTTCAGTGTGAATCTACAATTTTCATAGTCATG
Organism: Bufo bufo; assembly: GCF_905171765.1. Taxonomy (NCBI): domain Eukaryota; kingdom Metazoa; phylum Chordata; class Amphibia; order Anura; family Bufonidae; genus Bufo; species Bufo bufo. The sequence goes on along the minus strand of NC_053392.1, from coordinate 467,991,811 downwards.
AAAATAAAGAAAACTCTTTGAATGAGAAGGTGTGTCCAAACTTTTGGTCTGTACTGTACGTGCGTGCGAGTCCAAGTGCCGTACAGATCACTTTACTGCAGTTAACTCATTCTAATCCTGCCTGTAATTACTGTATATCTTCTCTGTATATAGATAAGACAGAATCCACCATTCACAATAGGTGATTGTCAAATCTTATCTATTCCTTTGTTATACATGGACCTCTGTACAGGTCACAGAGCATGCCTAGAAAGCTCTCCCATAGAAGTCAATGAGGTCCCCTCCTGACTATTGTGTCTATGGCCCATGGGGATGCCATAAAGCAATTTGTTAATGCTTTATAAATGTTGTTAAGAACAGCTCTGGCAAGACGGCAGCCCCTTTAATCATGAATCATGTTCAGGAAATAGAATTAAAGAATATAAAAATAAATACATAAACAAAAGAATATGTGTTACAACCTGATTTTAACTGGCAGATAAAATTTCTGGTGACACATTTCCTTTAAAAGCAAAACAAACATTAACACGTTCAGGACCTTGGACGAGAATGCTCGTCCTAACTTCCAGGTACTTAACGCACTAGGACGAACAATTTCGTCCTGCAGTTAAACTGTCACTGTGAGTAAACAAACAGTTGATAAGAACTGAGCTACTTGTAATTCTCCTTCTCTAGTGCTGAGGAAATCAAAACTGTGGATTTGCCTGCCCTTCCTCCTCAGCTGCAGAGTTAACCCCTTCAGTACTCCTCACACATCCATAGCCCTTCCTTAGTGCTATGTTTGGGAAGCTGTGTGACCAGTGAATGTCATTTACAAAATGATCCAAACATGAATTAGAGATATGGGAAATGTAAAGTAAACTATTTTAGGAGGTATTACTATCTGTTTTTAAAGCAGAAAAGTAGAAATTTAGAAAATTACGAATTTTTCAATTTTTCTTGTAAATTTTGTATTTTTTTATAAATAAAAATGAAATATTTTGACTCAAATTTTCCACTGTCATGAAGTACAATGTGTGACAAGAAAACAATCTCAGAATGGCTTGGATAAGTAAAAGCGTTCCAAAGTTATTACCATATAAAGTGACACATGTCAGATTTGCAAAAAATGGCCAGGTCCTCAAGGTGAAAAATGGCAGGGTCCTTAAGGGGTTAATATTAATCAGATTCTACAGTTTATAGAAACACCCCATATGTGGCAGCAAACTGCTGTATGGAATAGTAAATTAGTGACACTGACATACAAAGCTATGGGTAAACGCGCATTTGACGGCATTAACCTACTGCACATTGTGCTTAAAAACAACCTGTGCCGGCACATGTGCTATGCTTTTTCACTTTCCAAAGCTTCCAAAAGTTGTCACTAATTGGGGGCAGATGATGTTTAACCTGTACTATATGGCACTGGAAAAATAGGGCTCTCAGAAAATGGCAATTCAAAAACAAGATTTTATTCTGTTCAAAAATGATTTCACTGTGTAAAACTTAACAAAAATAAAAATGATAGACATATAAGGTATCTCCGTGTCCGTATCAACCTGTTCTATAAAAATATCACAATATATGAGCCCTCAGGCGAATGCTGTAAACAAAAAAAAAACTATGCCAAAACAGCCATTTTTTTTTCACCTTGCCTCACAAAAAGTGTAATACCAAGTGATCAAAAAGTCTTATGTACTCAGAAAATGGTACCAAACAGTCATCTCATGCCGCAAAAAATGAGCCCTTACCTAAGACAATCGCCCAAAAATAAATAAATAGGGCTCTCAGAATATAGAAACACAAAAACAAGATTTTATTCTGTTCAAAAATAATTTCACTGTGTAAAAAATAAAAATAATAGACATATTATGTATCACCGCGTTTTTAACAACCTGCTCTATAAAAATATCACATTATTTGCCCCCTCAGGTGAATGTTGTAAAAAATATTTTTTTAAAACCTCACAAAAACTTTAATAACAAGCGATCGGAAAGTCTTATGTACCCCAAAATGGTACCAATCAAACTGCCACCCCATCCCACAAAAAAATAAGCCCTCATATTAGACAATTACTTAAAAAATTTAAAAACAATGGCACCCATAAACCTAATTATCAAAATCTGAGCTGCAAAAGCCATATGGCACTCCTTCCGTTCTGAGTCCTGCCATGTGCCCCCACAGCAGTTTACCACCACATATGGGGTGTTGCCATATTCAGGAGAAAATGGGTAACAAATTATTAGTGCTTTTTCTCCTCTTACCCCTTGTGAAAATGAAAAATTCGGGGCTAAAGCAACATTTTATTGGAAGAAACAAAACTTAAATTTTTATAGCCAAGGGAGCTCCTTTCCTTCTGACCACTGCCACGTTCCCATAGAGCAGTTTACTGCCACATATGGGGTATTTCTGTAACCTGCCGAATCAGAGTAATATATATTGATGTTTATTTTGCTGTTAACCCTTGCTGTGTTGCAAGAAAAAAATCATTAATATAAAAATTTTTACAAAAAAGTGAAATTTTGAAATTTCACCTCTATTTTCCTTTAATTCTTGTGGAACACCTCAATAGTTAACAAAGTTTGTAACATCAGTTTTGAATAATTTGAGGGGTGTAGTTTATAAAATGGCATAATTTATGGGTTGTTTCCATTATGTAAGCCCAGACGAGTCACGATTCGAAGTTCTTTTTGGAAATCTGGGACGCCATGTCATCCGGACCAAAGAGGACAAGGACAACCCAAGTTGTTATCAACGCTCAGTTCAGAAGCCTGCATCTCTGATGGTATGGGGTTGCATGAGTGCGTGTGGCATGGGCAGCTTGCATGTCTGGAAAGGCACCATTAATGCAGAAAAATATATTCAGGTTCTAGAACAACATATGCTCCCATCCAGACGTCATCTCTTTCAGGGAAGACCCTGCATTTTTCAACAAGATAATGCCAGACCACATTCTGCATCAATCACAATATCATGGCTGCGTAGGAGAAGGATCCGGGTACTGAAATGGCCAGTCTGCAGTCCAGATCTTTCACCTATAGGGAAAAATTGGCGCATCATAAAGAGGAAGGTGCGACAAAGAAGGCCCAAGACGATTGAACAGTTAGAGGCCTGTATTAGACAAGAATTTGAGAGCATTCCTATTTCTAAACTTGAGAAACTGGTCTCCTCGGTCCCCAGACGTCTGTTGAGTGTTGTAAGAAGAAGGGGAGATGCCACACAGTGGTAAAAATGGCCTTGTCCCAACTTTTTGGGGATTTGTTGACACCATGAAATTCTGATTCAACATATTTTTCCCTTAAAATTGTACATTTTCTCAGTTTAAACTTTTGTTCCGTGATTTATGTTCTATTCTGAATAAAATATTAGAAGTTGGCACCTCCCCATCATTGCATTCAGTTTTTATTCACGATTTGTATAGTGTCCCAACTTTTTTGGAATCCGGTTTGTACATTGATAACCATTTCATGAGGTATTACTATCTTTCTTAGGCCTCTTGCACACGAACATTGTGTGCCCGTGGCCGTATTGCAGCCCGCATACGGCGGGTTTGTAATACACGGGCACCAGCCCGTGTGCACTCCACATCACGGATGCGGACCCATTCACTTGAATGGGTCCGCAATCACTTAGATGTGAAATGGAAGCACGGATCGGAACCCCACGGCAGCACTAAGGGGTGCTCCTGTGGTGTTTCTGTATGTGCCTCCGCACCGCAATAAAATAGACGTTGCCCGTGCATTGGGGACTGCAAATTGTGGTCCCCAATGCACGGAACGGATGCAAAACGTTCGTGTGCAAGAGGCCTTAAAAGTAGAGAAATTCAAATTTTGGTAAATTTGGGATTATTTTATAAATAAAGGTGAAATATATTGACTCAACTTTACCACTGTCATGAAGTACAATGTGTCACGAGAAAACAATCTCAGAATAGCCTGGATAAGTGAAAGCGTTCCAAAGTTATTACCACATGAAGTCAGATTTGCAAAAATTGGCCTGGGATTTAAGGTGAAAAGTGGCCCGGTACTAAAAGGGCTAAACACAGTGTTATGGGATTAAACAATAAATTAATTAATTAAAACAAGAGGCTTGAGTGACCAAGCATCCAAAAATTATGCCTTGACAGGGTTGAAATTCCTGCCCATACAACGTGCACAATTGTTAATTGTCAGAAGAAAAAGTGACTCGTAAACAAGCCAAAAAAAATTCTCCCTTGCAATTGGGAGCAGCAGTGCAGAGTGGATATGGAAAGGGTACGGTAGGGATATACTAGCATGCGGACACAATTTTAGTGGCAGCAGAAGATGCACAGCATGGAACATGCAAGGCAATAGGTCAACTGTCTATGAGTAGTAATAGTAGTTGTAGTAGTGATGGTAGTGATGGTGACATTATTGCCGGTCGCGGTCATTAGCAGGGGGGTCTCTGCTGTTTGCTGGGAGCAAAAGGGTTAAACTGCAGCAAGCTGCGTACACAGTGTTTCCTGATAATGTAATTTGTTCCCCCATTTGCCTTGGTAGTGAGGGTCTAAAATCATGGCTGTCCAGTAATCATCAGACTGCTTTATGTCAATGATACACCTGTCGCTGCATAAGCAAGCCAGCATACAGGTGGCCATTCTGGCCAGCGTGCTCAAGGATCCAGTTCTTTCCAGCTCTACCCCCACTGAGATGATTGGATGTCTTGGCCTGTGTCACCATGATCATCGTCCTTTTGTTCCTCCATCTACTCCTCCCCCTCTTGCAGTGGCAATATCTCATCCTTATCTTCATGTTACTCCATGGCAAATTCCCTTTTTGTGTCCCTAGCAACTATAAGGTGGACAGCAAGATGTGTCAGCTGTAGATTTGAGCGGACACCTGGATGTTCGGGTTCGACGGGTTCGGCCGAACTTCACAAAAAAGTTCGAGTTTGGGACCCGAACTTGACCCCGAACCTGAACCCCATTGAAGTCAATGGGGACCCGAACTTTTGAGCACTAAAATGGCTGTATAAATGTCATGGAAAGGGCTAGAGGGCTGCAAATGGCATCAAAACGTGGCTAAGAGCATGTGCTCTGCAAACAAAAGTGGATAGGGAAATGACTTTAAATAACATAAAATACATAAAATTAAAAATTATAATCTTGATCTAGGAGGACAAGGTCCATATGGAGTAGGAGGTTGAGGAGGCGGTGGATGTGGCGGTGTAGGTGGATGAGGAGGAGGTAGCCTACACTGCTTTTTGGTTTTAAATGTATTTAAACATTTTTCAATTAAGGTACACCCCAGAACATTAGGAAATATAACTTGTGATAACCTCCTCCAGTCGTGCTAAACACACATTCAGACAATACACTGGCTGCAGGGCAGGCCAGCAACTCCAAGGCGTAAAGGGCAAGCTCAGGCCATGTGCCCAATTTGGAGACCCAGGAGTTGCAGGGGGTAGACCCATCAGTCAGTACTTGTAGGCGTGTGCAAACATACAACCCCACCATGTCGCACGTCCCCGTGATGTTCACGATCCAATTGGAGGGTGCAGGAACCCACCCTCGGAGCCACTTGTGAATGACTGGCCGGAAACCCTACAAAATGATCCCTCTTCCTCCTTCTCCTCCTGTGCCACATCCTCTTCCATCAACGCCAGCAGAGTTTTTTTCAAGGAGACGAGGTGTTATCGGCACTGGCCATGTTGGTGGAGTACTCGAAACAGCACAACAAGGAACACAGGTCTCGCATGGAGCCCCACTCCTATAAGAACTTTCGAAAGGATTCGAATATTCAGAATATTCGTATGTACCAAGATATAAGTTTCTGATGCAACTAACCTTTGGTCCCCAATGATCTTCTGTTGATTTACTTTGCCAAGGAGTAATTGATTTTATTTTATACCTATCGATTTAATCACCTTTATTGGTTTTATGGGAGTATCATATACATATTTGTTCGGTATTAATAAATTTCCTCTTAATCTTCCTCCATTGTTAGTAAGTGCCCAGTTTTGCTTTTTAGAAACTCCACTATCGCCTGCTGCTGTAATCACAGTCTGTCCAGCATGTGCAAGGTGGAGTTCCACCTTGTGGGCACGTCGCATATGAGGCGGTGAGCGGGAAGGCCGAAGTTATGCTGCATCGCTGACAGGTGAGCAGCAGCAGGGTGAGAATGGCGAAATTGCGCACAGACGGCCCACACTTTATGCAGCAGCTCTGACATATCGGGGTACTTTTTAAGGAGTCTCTGCACTACCAAATTCAGCACATGCGCCAGGCAAGGGATGTGCGTCAAACCGGCTAGTCCCAGAGCTGCTACGAGATTTTGCCCATTATTGCACACCACCAGGCCGGGCTTGAGGCTCACTGGCACCAACCACTCATCGGTCTGTTGTTCAAGGCCCATCCACAGCTCCTGCATGGTGTGGGGTTTGTAAGTTTTAAAACTGCCTGCTGTCATTTACCCCTGGCTGTGCTGAAGTTGGTGGTGAAGTTGTTACGCTGACCGGATGAGGAGGCGGTAGAGGATGAGGAAGCAGAGTAGGAGGAGGAAGCAACAGGAAGCAAACTGAAGCGCCCTGCAATCCTCGGTGGTGGAAGAACATGCGGCAAACTGCCATCCGCCTCAGGCCCAGATGCCACTGCATTTACCCAGTGTGCTGTTATGGAGATATAACGTCCCTGACCGTGCTTACTGGTCCATGTATCCGTAGACAGGTGCACATTGCCACAGATGGCATTGCGCAGTGCACACCTGATTTTGTCCCCCACTTGGTTGTGCAGGGAATGGATGGCTCACCTGGAAAAGTAGTGGTGGCTAAGCACGACGCACTGTGGGACAACTACTGCCATAAAGCCTTTAAAACTCTCTGTCTCCACCAGACGGAATGACAGCATTTTAAAGGCCAGTAATTTTTAGCATTCAGGGCCAGGGATCGCGGGTGGGTAGGGGGGTACTTCGTCTTCCACTCCAGTGTTTGGGAGATGGGGAGCTGAACGCTTCCGTGGGACATTGTGGAGATGCTTGGTGACCCAGATGGTGGTGTTGCTGGCAGATCCTCTGTTTGTGGGGTGGCAGGTGGCACTGTCACTCCAGAGGTGGATGAAGAGGCCCCAACTGCAGCAGAAGAGGAAGCAGGAGGAGCCAGAGACCTTTCTTGGTTTTTGAGGTGTCTACTCCACTGCAGCTCGTGCTTTGCACTTAGATGCCTGGTCATGCAGGTTGTGCTCAGGTTGATAACGTTTATGCCTCGCTTCAGGCTCTGATTGCACAGCGTGCAAACCACTCGTGTCTTGTCATCAGCACATTGTCTGAAGAACTGCCAAGCCAGGGAACTCCTTGGAGCTGGCTTTGGTGTGCTCGGTTCCTTTGCTGCGGTGGGCAGTAATTAAAGATTTTTGCACAAAATTAGTGTTTTTCTAATAGCAGAATAGAACGACAGTATGTAAAGGGTGTATCTCACACGTACAGATCCAGACTAGGCCGCAACTAAATATTTTGCCTAAATTGGTTATTTAATTTATAGCAGAATAGAACCACAGTATGTAAAGCGTGTATCTCACATGTACAGATGCAGACTAGGCCGCAATTAAAGATTTTTGCCCAAAATGGGTGTTTTATTAATAGCAGAATAGAACCACAGTATGTAAAGGGTGTCTCTCACACGTACAGATCCAGACTAGGCCGCAATTAAAGATTTTTGTCCAGAATGGGTGTTTTATTAATAGCAGAATAGAACCACAGTTTCAAAAGGGTCTATCTCACAATGACATATTCAGCAAAGGCTGCAAAATTAGTTTTTTTGTCCAAAATGGGTGTTATTTTTTTAAATAACAGAATATGACAGCAGTATATAACGCTTGAGTTTCACACGTGCAGATGAAGCAAGGGCTGTAAAAATTTTGTATTTTGCACAAAAAGGGTGTTTTTCAAAACCCAGAAAATTCTAGCTGTATTTCTAGCTTAGATTGCACACTGACCAATGCGGCAGAGGCCCAAAATGAAGGTTATTGCCAAAAATGGGTGTTTTTTCAAAGCCAGAAAATGATTGAAGTATTTCAAACATGTTTTTAACAATCACAGATGCAGCAATGGCTGCAAAATTAAGTTTTTTTGCCAAAAATGGGTGTTTTTTTAAATAACAGAATATGACAGCTTTATATAACGCTTGAATTTCACACGTGCAGATGCAGCAAGGGCTGTAAAATTGTGTATTTTGCCAAAAATTGTGTTTTTAAAAACCCAGAAAATTATAGTTGTATTTCTAGCTTAAATTTCACACTGACTAATTCTGTAAAGGCACCAGATGTTGGATATTGCCAAAAAGGATGTTTTTTTAAAAAAAAACAGATTATTATTGAAGTATTTCAAGCTTGGATTTGAATGTCACAAAAGCACAGATGCAGTGCTGGTGCACTGAGCTTGCATAAAATGGCCGCCGTCCACCTAACTAACAGACGGATAAAAGTTATTTTTTTCTGTCACTGGGCTCAGGGCAGGTTAAAAAGATTGTGCACTGCACCCACACAATTAAATCTATGTAGATCACTGAGTTCAATTTGAGTTCTGAAAACAAATTCTGTCCTATTCTCTCCCTCACAGCAGCAGGATCATTCTCCACCTACACTAAGCACAACAGCGCAGACATGCAGTTCTACGAGACTTATATAGAGGCTGTGTCACATGCTGCACTGGCCAATCACAGCCATGCCATTAGTAGGCATGGCTGTGATGGCTTCTAAGGTCACACATTTAAACGCTTGTTGATTGGTTGCTCTACAGCCTTTCAAAAAGCGCTTAGAAATTGCCGAACACCGAACCCAAACCCGAACTTTTACTGAAATGTTCGGGTTCCGGTCCGGGGTCCAAAAATTCTAAAGTTCGGTACGAACTCGAATTTTACAGTTCGGGTTTGCTCACCCCTACACAGGAGGGCTAGGATAGGCTAGTTAGGTCACATGACCTAAGCCACAAAGCCCAGGAAGTGACGCGTGCCGGCCTTTAAGGAAGTGCAGAGGGAAATAAACAGCAAGCATGCTGTCGCCAGGGCTGAGAGCAAACTGTGGAGTGGATCTAGAACAACAGCACCCACACAGACAGAGCCCAGGACTGCAGTGATGAAATGGGAAGCACTGGCCGCAGATCACCGCTGAACATGGCGCCGAGACTGTGGCAGTAAGCATAGGACAGCGGCGCAAAGCAGCCGCTGTTACACATAATTTTTGCTTCTATTGAAGTGAATGAGTCCTCAAAAAATGTGGATCGGATGCAGACCAAAAATATGGTCATGTGAATGCACTAAGGCTAAATTCACATGGAGTTTTTTGGATGAGGATTTAAATCAGACCTGCCTAAAGGATTTTCAGCCAAAGTCAGAAATGGATTGGAAAGAAATTAGAAATATAATGGAAGGATTTATACTTCTCCTTCCTGCTGTATCAACTTCTGGTTTTGGATGAAAATTGGTTGTGTTTAGCCCTGGTATGTCAGCATTCAGCATTACAGCTTCTCACAACTTTCCTATTATCTAAGTGTCCAGGCCTCATATTTACTGCTTATGTCAACGTTCCAGTCTCCATTCCCTGTGTATTTATCACCTGTTTGTTTGCTCTGACTGTTCACCCTTGTATCCAGCTGTTCTTTGATTAGTCCCTGATTAAGGGAAATCCAGCCCCTCCTCTATTGTTCACACCTAGAAGTGTAAATGTAAGGCTTTAGTTCATCTAAGACATTGGTCTTCATCCAAAATGCAAACTTCCTAAGTGCACAAAATCAAATTATACCAGAATTGTAACTAATGAAATATTATCTGCAAACAATGTTTCTGCTTCCCACAACTATCAACTCTATTTTCATGCACTGCCTAAAACACCCTAAAACCCTTGCACCCAACAAGGAACTTCTTATCTCTCCCTCCTGCTCAGATCTGTTTCTTAACTTCCTCTCTAGAGGGGATTTAAAGAAAAGATAGAAACTAGTGTTGATCGAGTACCTTAGTGCTTGGGGACTTGAGCCGAAAACATCAGGATGTTTGGGTGCTCGACTGAGCACCCGAGTATAATGGAAGTCAATGGGAGAACCCGAGCATTAAACCAGGTACCCCCTGCTCTGAAGAGGGGAGGGTGCCTGGTTCATAGGAAAATGTCAGAAATTGATGGAAGCACCACCGAAATGGTTCTGAAACAGCATGGGGAGGATGTCTAAATTAATTTTGTACTCATAGGTTGCTGCTGGGAATGATGTTGTCCGAATAGGACGCCACTTTTACAGACTGTAAGAGGGAGGGGAGAAGAGAGAGGCAGCGCCAAATGTGTAGTAAAGTATAAACGATTAAAGTAATGAAAAAAGTAATGCACTTACCAGAGTCTGTTGTGAGGAGTCACAACGCCTTTGACGAGCCTGGCTGGTAAATGGACCAGCGGCCAAGGGTGCCTTGCTGCAGCCTAGGTTCCAGGGCGCATTTAGAAATTAAATGCGAAAGCGAAGTAAGATAAACAAAAAGGAAGAAAAAACTGGAACTGCAAATAGTATTTGCTCCTTGGGCGCTGCTCGGCTGGATATATAACGCAGAAGGTGAAATAAAAAAGGACTGTCCTGTATTGTATGATTGTCCTGAGGAAGAGGGTCCAATTCCCTCGAAACGCGTAGACCAATAAATACTTTTTTATTTCACCTTCTGCGTTATATATCCAGCCGAGCAGCGCCCAAGAAGCAAATACTATTTGCAGTTCCAGTTTTTTCTTCCTTTTTCTTTATCTTATTTTTACAGACTGACAATAATACGCACAAACGCGAAGGAAAAATAAAATCGATTTTAGAGGAAAAATTGTTAGGAAACATTATTTCCCGTATATTTACTTGTATATAAAGTGCAAGTGCTGCCAAAAATTACAAGGAAGAGGCACTCTGATACAACCTGTATATCACATAAAGGAGGGCCTCATTCACATTGTGGTACAATTGTTCATGTAGTGGGACTCCTACACTCATAAAGCCTATGCACTAAGTGAAAGGGCTGCAAAAAATGACAAGGAACCGGCGCTGCAATACACCCTTTGTTACACATAAAGGAGCGCATCATACACAGGCTTGAAAAATTATGATTCATGGCCTGCTGGTGATGCTCAAAAACATTTGGAGCAAGGGCCTGCTGATCTGAACATCTAAAACATTATGGGCGAGTGCCTGCTGCCGCTTTGGTGACTCTAGATAACCTGGGGACGATTGCACGTCCCCGTGACAGCGACGATCCATTAAGATGTCTGCCCCATTAATTTTCGATGTTATTTTCAGCCCAAACCATGTAGACCATGGGTAACGGGGGAATCATGGTTCTATTCCGGAAAGGGAGCCAGAGAAACAGCTACAGCTACCACATTCAAGCAAGGCAGCATGCACGCAAATGACATAGTAGGTATATTTAGGTGAGGGCCTGCAAGTGAGCTAACCCTGTAAAAGATTTTAGGTGCGGGCCTGCAGGTGAGCTGACCCTGTAAAAGATTTTAGGTGCAGGCCTGCTGGTGAGCTGACCCTGTGAAAGATTTTAGGTGCGGGCCTGCGGGTGAGCTGACTTTGTAAAAAATTCTATGCGAGGGACAGCTGGTGAGCTGACCCTCTAAAACATTATATGCGAGGGCCTTCAGGTGAGCTGACTCTGTAAAACATTATATGCGAGGGAAGCAGGTGAGCTGACCTTCTAAAAAATTAAATGCGAGGACCTTTAGGTGAGCTGACCCTGTAAAAGAATTGAGGTGCGGGCCTGCTGGTGAGCTGACCCTGTAAAAGATTTGAGGTGCAGGCCTGCAAGTGAGCTAACCCTGTAAAAGATTTTAGGTGCGGGCCTGCAGGTGAGCTGACCCTGTAAAAGATTTTAGGTGCAGGCCTGTTGGTGAGCTGACCCTCTAAAACATTATATGCGGGGGCCTTCAGGTGAGCTGACTCTGTAAAACATTATATGCAAGGGCAGCAGGTGAGCTGACCTTCTAAAAAATTAAATGCGAGGGCCTTCAGGTGAGCTGACCCTGTAAAAGAATTGAGGTGCGGGCCTGCTGGTGAGCTGACCCTGTAAAAGATTTGATGTGCAGGTCTGCTGGTGAGATGACCCTGTAAAAGATTGCACAACAGCCGGTGAGCTGGCAATTTCAAGCGCTGCTGCAGCATTGACAGACCGGCTGAAGCTGTTGTTGATTTGCGGAAATGTTCACACATGCGGCGCACCTTCACCAGTAGCTCAGGCAGATTGGGGTAGGTTTTGAGAGGTTGAACACGTGGGCTAGGCATGGGATGTGTCTGAGCTTGACGAGCTCCAAATTCACCACCAAGTTACGGCCATTATCAGACACAGCCATGCCTTGTTTTAGGTTGAGTGGGGAAGAGCCACAGCTCGGTCTGGTCTCTTATCCCCTGCCACAGCTCTGCGGCGGTGTGCTGTTTGTCCCCTAAGCATATCAGCTTTAGCACGGCCTGTTGCCACTTCCCCACTGCAGTGCTACACTGCTTCCAGCTACCAACTGATGACTGATGACTGACTGGTGCTGAACACTGATAATTCAGAGGTGGAAGTGGAGGAGGAGGCGGAGGAGAAGTGGGGGTTGGAGCCACTAACGTAGGTGACGGCGGAAACCCTGATTAACGTAGGGCCCGCAATCCTTGGCGTCGGTAGCAGCTGTGCCATTCCAGGGTATGACTTGCTCACGGCCTCCACATAATTCACCCAGTGTGCTGTCGATGAAATGTAGCGTTCCTGGCCGAATGCACTTATCCATGTGTCCGTGGTTAAGTGGACCTTCCCAGTAACTGTGTTGGTCAGGGCACCTGTGATGTTAAGAGACACATGTTGGTGAAAGGCCTTGAAAAATAGTGGCTGCTGGGGACTGTGTAACGCGGGATGGCCGCCGACATCAGGCTGCGGAAGGCCTCAGTGTCCACAAGCCTAAATGGCAACATTTCCAGGGCCAGTAATTTGGAAAGCTATGGCCTGTGGGTGGGTGGCTGGGTATTTTCGCTTGCGTCCACCACCTCCTCTTCCACTTCCTCACTCTGATCATCCTCCTGATTTGTTGACCTTACAACAACCTGTGATTGTGATTGACAACTGTGTCTCATCCTCTTCATCAACCTCTTGAGACAGTAATTGCGGTTGACTCATTGGCAACTGTGTCTCATCATCATCCACCTCATTAAACACTAATTGCCATTCACCACCGTGATGTTCTTGTGACTGTGGATGTTTAAGAGGTTGAGAATCAGGGTACAAGATCTCATGTCCCTCTTCAATAGTGCTTGGCGTGATGCCCAAATCAAGTAATGCCGACGAAAAGAGGTCCACGGAATATCCAAGTGTGGGATCACTTGTTTGACCAGACTGTAAATGGTGGGAGAAAGGAGGATCAGGGTGAGGATTGTGTTGACCAGATCACTGGCTACTGAGACTGGACTTGGTGGAAGACAGGGTGGTGCTTAACCGACTGGAAGCATTATCTGCTGAAATCCAACTGACCACCTGGTCGCACTGGTCTGACTTCAAGTGTGGTGTCCTTTGCCACCCTGCAAACTGGGACATAAAGATAGTTATCTTGGATGATTATTTTTCTTGTGCAACATTTCTCCGCGCACAGGGCCACGGCCTCCGCGTGCACCATCAAAATCACGGCCACTATCCTATCCCTTACTGATTGCCTTCTTAATTTTAAATGTGATATATGCTTGAAAGTATGTCACACGTACAGTAGCGTAGGATAGGAAAGTGTATGTGCAAAAAAATTTACAAAGGTATTTGCGATGAGGAAACGTTATACAGGACAGGTACCACAGGTAATGTCACAGTTCGCAGTGTCGACGGAAAAAGTGTACTGGATGTCACTGATAGTTTAGGGATGTGCACACTTTTAACAGGAGATGTGGTGCAGATAATTTAACTGTCCGCAGGGGACACCGTCTACGGAAAAATTGCACTGGATGTAACTGATATTTTTGGGATGCGCACACTTTAAACAGGAGATGTGGCGCGGATAATTTAACAGTCCACAGCGGACACGTCTATGGAGAAAGTGCACTGGATGTCACTGATATTTTAGGGATGTGCACACTTTTAACAGGAGATGTGGTGCAGATAATTTAACTGTCCGCAGGGGACACCGTCTATGGAAAAAGTGCACTGGATGTCACTGATATTTTTGGGATGCGCACACTTTAAACAGCAGATGTGGCACGGATAAATTAACTGTTCGCAGCGGACACCGTCTATGGAAAAAGTGTACTGGATGTCACTGATATTTTAGGGATTTGCACAGTTTAAACAGGAGATGTGGTGCGGATAATTTAACTGTCCGCAGTGGCCTATTACACGGTATTTAGCGCAGTATGCGCTAAAATATATATTGTTGCTGTTGCACACAATAGTCCTTAAAACGACTTTTGGGTCTCTGAAAAGTTTTTTGTATAAAAATCTTCCTATTGCACTCTCTACACTGTCTGTCCCTTTCTATGCACAGCTCTCCCTATCACTGAGCAATTTAGGGCAGGTTGCGCTACAAACATAAATTGCTGCTGTCACACACAATAGTCCTTACAAGGACTTTTGGGTCTATGAAATGTTTTTGTAGAAAAATGTAATTCAATTACATTCCCTACATTCTCCGTCCCTTCCTATGCTCAGCTCTCACTGACTTAGAATGAGCCAAACACACTTGTGCTATATGGCACACGATGATGCGTTCTGGCCAGCCAATCACTGACATGTCTACTGGCATTACAGTGAGGGCAGTACTTATGTGCACGTTTATTGGCTGCTGAACAGCCGCAAAATGTGCATGGAAGAGACTCGAGCATTGCTCTCGAGCACATGCGGTACTCAGCCAAGTACCACCATGTGCCGAGCATAGCGATGCTTGAGCCAAACTGGCATTCAGCCAAGCATGCTCGCTCAACACTAATAGACACTGTTTAACAAAATTCCCACCTCCCTCAGTTCAACTCCCAACCCTTAGGATTAGATACACAGCTCAGCAGACAGTATCACACATGATAGAATTAGATACATAGCTCACCAGACAGTATCACACATGATAGAATTAGATACAGAGCTCAGCAGACGGTATAACACATGATATGATTAGATACACAGCCCAGCAGACAGTATCACACATGATAGTATTAGATACATAGCTCAGCAGACAGTATCACACATGATAGGATTAGACACCCAGCTCAGCAGGCAGTATCACACATGATAGGATTAAATACATAGCTCAGTAGACAGTATAACATATGATAGAATTAGATACATAGCTCAGTAGACAGTATAACATATGATAGAATTAGATACATAGCTCAGCAGACAGTATCACACATGATAGAATTAGATACATAGCTCACCAGACAGTATCACACATGATAGAATTAGATACAGAGCTCAGCAGACGGTATAACACATGATATGATTAGATACACAGCCCAGCAGACAGTATCACACATGATAGTATTAGATACATAGCTCAGCAGACAGTATCACACATGATAGGATTAGACACCCAGCTCAGCAGGCAGTATCACACATGATAGGATTAGACACCCAGCTCAGCAGACAATATCACACATGATAGGATTAAATACATAGCTCAGTAGACAGTATAACATATGATAGAATTAGATACACAGCTCAGCAGGCAGTATCACACATTATAGTATTAGATACACAGCTAAGCAGGCAGTATCACACATGATAGAATTAGATACATAGCTCACGAGACAGTATCACACAGAATATAATTAGATGCAGAGCTCAGCAGACGGTATCACACATGATAGGATTAGATACACAGCCCAGCAGACAGTATCACACATGATAGGATTAGATACATAGCTTAGCAGAGAGTATCACACATGATATAATTAAATATATAGCTCAGCAGACAGTATCACACATGATAGGATTAGACACCCAGCTCAGCAGACAATATCACTCATGATAGAATTAGATACATAGCTCAGTAGACAGTATCACACATGATAGGATTAGACACCCAGCTCAGCAGACAATATCACTCATGATAGGATTAGATACTTAGCTCAGTAGACAGTATAACATATGATAGAATTTGATAAATAGCTCTGCAGACACTATCACATAGGATAGGATTAGATACACAGCTCAGCAGGCAGTATCACACAGAATAGGAATATATACACAGCTCAGCAGACAGTATCACACAGAATAGGAATAGATACACAGCTCATCAGACAATATCACACATGATAGGATTAGACACCCAGCTTAGCAGACAATATCACACATGATAGGATTAGATACATAGCTCAGCAGACCTTATCACACAAGATAGGATTAGATATATGGCCGGGCAGACAGTATCACACATGATAGGATTAGATACTCAGCTCACCAGACAATATCACACATGATAGGATTAGATACTCAGCTCACCAGACAATATCACACATGATATAATTAGATACACAGCTCAGCAGACAGTATAACACATGATAGAATTAGATACATAGCTCAGCAGACCTTATCACACAGGATAGGATTAGGTACATGGCCGGGCAGACAGTATCACACATGATAGAAATAGATACATGGCTCAGCAGACAGTATCGCACATGATATGATTAGATATACACCTCAGAAGGCAGTATCACACATGATAGAATTAGGTACACAGCTCAGCAGGCAGTATCACACATGATAGGATTAGATACACAGCTCAGCAGACAGTATCACACATGATAGGATTAGATACACAGCTCAGCAGTATTACACAGTATAGGATAAGGCTCCATTCACATGTCCGCAACGTGTTTTGTGGATCCACGAATCCGCGGATCCGCAAAACACGGACAGCGGCAATGTGCTTTCCGCATTTTGCGGACCGCACATTGCCGGCACCAATAGAATATGCCTGTTCTTGTCTGCAATTGCGGACAAGAATAGGACATGTTCTATTTTTTTGCGGAACGATGTGCTGCCCCATAGAAATGAATGGGTCTGCAATTCCATTCCGTAAAATGCGGAACGAAATTGTGGACGTGTGAATGGAGCCTTAGATACGTAGCTCAGCAGACAGTGTCACATAGGATAGGATTAGATACATAGCTCAGCAGACAGTATCACACATGATAGGATTAGATACACAGATCAGCGGAAAGTATCACACATGATAGGATTAGATACACGGCTCAGCAGACAGTATCACACATGATAGGATTAGATACCAAGCTGAGCAGACAGTATCACACATGATAGGATTAGACACCCAGCTCAGCAGACAGTATCACACATGATAGGATTAGATTCATAGCTCAGCAGACATTATCACACATAATTGGATTAGATATGCAGCTCATCAGACAGTATCACACAAGATGTTTGGATTCTGGATTTAGTGTTCCTTTATACTCATGTGTTTGAATTTCAAACACTTAATATTCTCAATAGATCTCACCAAATTTAGCTGGGTTTTCCAATAAATATCTCATATCTGAGTTTACCTTCTCTGTTCTCTAAACAGAAGAAAAAGCAGCTTGAGCAATAAGCTAAATGTGCAGCACTCACCACCCAGTGGTTATGATGTGTATTGCAGTCATTTAGAGGTTAGTTACAGTCTCACAATATTATGTTGTTTTGCTGTCAGGACAAAATTGACACCACTTCCAGTTTGGAGATCAGGTAAGAGTGGACGCATCTGTATATGCTGGTTTAAATAAATTTAACAATTCCCCAAAAAATTACAATCCAACTTTGTGGATATAGATTAAAAGGAAACGGATGATTGAGGCCTGACACTCAAATTCACATTAACACTCAAAGGTAAATTGCTGCCTAGGGTGTGTATTGTTGTAGTAATGACATATATATTCTGGTTTAATTAATTTCTACAATCCAAAAAATATATATTAAATGCCAACTATGTGGAAATGGAATTCAAGGAAACAGATGATCGAAGCTTGATGCTCAAATTCACATTAACATTCACAGGAAGATTGCCACACTACCCTGTGTTTCTCTGTAGTAATCATGTACAGTCGTGGCCAAAAGTTTTGAGAATGACACAAATATTAGTTTTCACAAAGTTTGCTGCTAAACTGCTTTTAGATCTTTGTTTCAGTTGTTTCTGTGATGTAGTGAAATATAATTACATGCACTTCATACGTTTCAAAGGCTTTTATTGACAATTACATGACATTTATGCAAAGAGTCAGTATTTGCAGTGTTGGCCCTTCTTTTTCAGGACCTCTGCAATTCGACTGGGCATGCTCTCAATCAACTTTTGGGCCAATTCCTGACTGATAGCAACCCATTCTTTCATAATCACTTCTTGGAGTTTGTCAGAATTAGTGGGTTTTTGTTTGTCCACCCGCCTCTTGAGGATTGACCACAAGTTCTCAATGGGATTAAGATCTGGGGAGTTTCCAGGCCATGGACCCAAAATGTCAACGTTTTGGTCCCCGAGCCACTTAGTTCACTTTTGCCTTATGGAACGGTGCTCCATCGTGCTGGAAAATGCATTGTTTTTCACCAAACTGTTGTTGGATTGTTGGAAGAAATTGCTGTTGATGGGTGTTTTGGTACCATTCTTTATTCATGGCTGTGTTTTTGGGCAAATTTGTGAGTGAGCCCACTCCCTTGGATGAGAAGCAACCCCACACATGAATGGTCCCAGGATGCTTTACTGTTGGCATGACACAGGACTGATGGTAGCGCTCACCTTTTCTTCTCCGGACAAGCCTTTTTCCAGATGCCCCAAACAATCGGAAAGAGGCTTCATCGGAGAATATGACTTTGCCCTAGTCCTCAGCAGTCCATTCACCATACTTTCTGCAGAAGATCAATCTGTCCCTGATGTTTTTTTTTGGAGAGAAGTGGCTTCTTTGCTGGCCTTCTTGACACCAGACCATCTTCCAAAAGTCTTCGCCTCACTGTACTTGCAGATGCGCTCACACCGGCCTGCTGCCATTCCTGAGCAAGCTCTGCACTGGTGGCACTCCGATCCCGCAGCTGAATCCTCTTTAGGAGACAATCCTGGCGCTTGCTGGACTTTCTTGGACACCCTGAAGCCTTCTTAACAAGAATTGAACCTCTTTCCTTGAAGTTCTTGATGATCCTATAAATTGTTGATTGAGGTGCAATCTTAGTAGCCACAATATCCTTGCCTGTGAAGCCATTTTTATGCAATGCAATGATGGCTGCACGCGTTTCTTTGCAGGTCACCATGGTTAACAATGGAAGAACAATGATTTTAAGCATCACCCTCCTTTTAACATGTCAAGTCTGCCATTTTAACCCAATCAGCCTGACATAATGATCTCCAGCCTTGTGCTCGTCAACATTCTCACCTGAGTTAACAAGACGATTACTGAAATGATCTCAGCAGGTACTTTAAAGGGCTTCTGTCAGCCCACTAAACCGTTTTTTTTTTTTTTTGGTTTAATAATAATCCCTACACTGCGATCTCTGCATACATAAGTAAAATAATAATTTTCGTTCAGTAGAATTTGAGAAAACGCTATTTTTATAATATGTAAATTACCTTGCTTCCAGCAAGTAGGGCGGCTACTTGCTGGTAGCAGCCGCATCCTCCAACCCTAATGACGCCCCCCCCACATTGTGATTGACAGGGCCAGGGAACGGAATCGTTCTCTGCTGGCCCTGCCTATTTTCATTCAATATCTGGCGCCTGCGCCGCGGCCGTACCTATCTTCAATCTGCGCAGGCGCACTGAGAGGCGGCCACTCACTCGGCCGCTCCATTCTCAATGCGCCTGCGCCGATGACGTCACATCTACACCCGGCGCAGGCGCATTGAGGAGCGAGCGGCCGAGTGAGTGGCCGCCTCTCAGTGCGCCTGTGCAGATTGAAGATAGGTACGGCCGCGGCGCAGGCGCCAGATATTGAATGAAAACAGGCAGGGCCAGCAGAGAACGATTCCGTTCCCTGGCCCTGTCAATCACAATGCGGAGGGGGCGTCATTAGGATCGGAGGATGCGGCTGCTACCAGCAAGTAGCCGCCCTACTTGCTGGAAACAAGGTAATTTACATATTATAAAAATAGCGTTTTCTCAAATTCTACTGAACGAAAATTATTATTTTACTTATGTATGCAGAGATCGCAGTGTAGGGATTATTATTAAACAAAAAAAAACGGTTTAGTGGGCTGACAGAAGCCCTTTAATCACAGCAATGAAATACAGTGGAAAGTTTTTTGGGGGATTAAGTTAATTTTCATGGCAAAGAAGGACTATGCAATTCATCTGATCACTCTTTATAACATTCTGGAGTATATGCAAATTGCTATTATAAAAACTTAAGTAGCAACTTTTCCAATTTCCAATATTTATGTAATTCTCAAAACTTTTGGCCACGACTGTATATATGCAGGTTTAATTAAATTGAACAAGTCTCAAAAAATATAGATATAATTTCTACAGTGTGGAAACTGAATATATGGAAAGGGATGATATGCTACTTTTATTAAATTCATTTGGAACTAAACTGTGTGTGTGTGTAGATAATAAACAAATTTAGCCTTAATTTTCTGTTCTCAATCACTGATGTATATGGTTTTTCAAACTAAAACAAAAAAATATATATATCTTTGTCAGATGACCTGACACAGAGGTCTCACTGCTGCAAAAAATAAAAACATAAAAATGGGGGAAATTGCAACAGGACTTACCGTATTTTTCGCCCTATAAGATGCACCAGCCTATAAGACACACCAAGGTTTTTGAGGAGGAAAATAAGAAAAAAACTTTTTTTAACCAAAAGGTATGCTTTTGGTGGGTTTTGAACTAATGGTGGTCTGTGCATGACACTATTATGGGGGATTTGTGGATGACGCATTGTCATGTTGGGGATCTGTGGATGGCACTGTTATGGGGGATCTGTGGATGGCACTGTTATGGGAGATCTGTGGATGGCACTGTTATGGGGAGTGGGAATCTGTGGATGGCACTGTTATGGGGGGATCTGTGGATGGTACTGCTATATATGTAAAGATGAAGAAGGTCACGGCACTCCAGAAGCTTGTTCAATGTTCTTTTAATACACCAAAAAATTCAGCAGCAACGTTTCGACAATAGTCTTTATCAAGCTACATACTCATACTCATACTGCTATATATGTGTCATCCACAGATCCCCCTCATAACAGTGTCCCCCAATACACCGGCCCTCTGCTCACCAAAGTGTTTCTAGACCGTAATTCTTAACCTGTTAATAAGTTTAACTAAAGCTGTGCTCTCCCCTGTTCCCCTGTATCCCCCGTATCAGTACAGCACTGACTAACCAGCTTTCATAGCAGGCAGAGCGGCTGGCAGCGTTACGTCACTCAATGTCGTCGCGCGCCTACTCCGCTTGCTTCATTCATAAAGTGGGAGGAGCAGGCGCGCGACGTCAGTGAATGACGTTACTGCTGCCGTCTGCTCTGCCTGCTATGGAAGCTTGTTAGTAAGTGCTGTACGGATACAGAGGAGAGCACAGCGTTAGTTAAACTTAATAACTGGTTAAGGATTACCGTCTAGAAATACTTCGGTGAGTGGCAGGGCCCGGTGTAAGAGTACAGTGACTGCACCAGGCCCCGCTGCAAGTTCTGGACTCCAGCCCCTCCTCTCTCCCCGCTCATACATCGCAGTCTGCCCCATAAGACGCATTCGCCCCATAAGACGCAGGGGCATTTCCCCCCCACTTTTTTTGGGGGGGGAAGTGCGTCTTATGGGGCGAAAAATACGGTAAGCAGGTCTTCCACTGCTCTCAACCTTTGCAAATAATCATGCTGTGGATATATCAGCTTAAGTTGACTTGTGTGGATGAGATTCTGAAGTCTCATCCCCCTTACTGGTTCTACAAATGCTGAAAATTTTCTGCACAAAATTCTGTTGCATAGAATCTACAGCATTTGCGTCACATATGGCGATACAGTAATTCTTCACTCATGTAGAACTTTAGGTTTGGCATTACATTGCAAAAGTTGACAGATGAAATAACAGAGTTGTAAACCACTGTACATCCAGTACAAGTTAGGATTTACTTCATCTGTCAACCCTAAAGGGCAAACTTTTGTTCAGCAGAGAACACTGTTCCATAAAGATAAAACTGGCTTAGAAATAATTTGATGAATGTGAAAAGACTTCAAAACAAGATAAAGATTATTTTATTCTTTTCATTCTTTCATTTTGTTTGCGATAAATAAGTGGTGAAACTGCTGTGAAAAGTACTATATTTATGGCCATATTCTAAAGTAGGATATCCTAAAGTAAACTTGTAATCAGGACTTCTTGGCAAAACAATTTCTAGAATAAAAGAAAACTCATGATAGCTTTTGGTAAATAATGTATGCAGTGTCCCACTGCGTGGCCGTGGGCACCGCAAACATGTTTTATTATGTTTTAATGTCTTGTATTATGCCTATATGCTGTAATTTATCTCATGTCATATTCTCCCATGTCACAATGTGATTTTATATGTAAGATCATTTACACAGGCCTAGTTAGAGTGTGCTACACTAGTTTCTCCACAAGATGGGGCAGTGTTACAGTGTATATATAGCTTACTACTAAAACTTAACTTTTATCAGATTATTTATAAAAAAATATGTCCCACATTAATAGTTGTAGATGACTGCATAGAAAAAATCTGGCCTATGACCAACCATGCACAAATAAATAAACAGTACAATGCACTGGGTAGGGATGAGAATACAGTCAGACCAATTTGTTATGATCACCACTCATGAGAGATTCGTGATGCTTTTTGGTATCCAGGCAGTTAGATGGTCCTATTGGATCCGCAGTAGTCACTTTGTCTGCTGGAAAAGTGGGTCCAATGATATTTTGGTTACTGATTCTCTTAATGATGGATCAGGCAGATAGGAGGGTATCCCTAGCGAACTAGTTTTACCCTGCCTAAAAGCGGAGAGGTCTCCCGCCAATATGCGGCAGAATCACCCCCTAGGGAGCGACCCCACTTATCGGTGGCTGGCCCTGTTATTCTCACCCTATAAGTTGTCTCCAAGTGCCGGCATAGTCAGGTATTTTCTAATGGTTTTTTTCCCGACGCGTTTCCTCTGACAGACAGTACTGTCAGATTCATCAGGTGATGTAAAAATGATGAATATACGGCTTGATAACCGTTAGCTCAATCGCTCTTTACGGTGACCCAGCTGAATAGATGCAGTCCAGACAGATGAGACTGCCCCCTTAAAATACCCATTAAATTATCTTGACTTAATTAACCTGCGGTGTATCGCTTACATCACGTCCCGGCGAGTGTTCCACTTTGTCAGTCCCGGATCCGGAAGTGTGTCATTCTGCGCATGCGCAGTAGACACCGATGTCCGCTGTGGAAAGCATGAAGTCAGAGTCGTGCGTCCAGGCCCGCGCTAGGAATTAAGGCAGTACATGAATGTGTGGAACGCATGGACGTCATATTAGTGCGTCTCAAGGAGGCAGATAGAGACATAATCATCCAGCTTGCACTGAGTGATTCAGACCTACATACAGATCGTTCTTTAGGGACAGATGTGTCCCATACATATGTGAGCAAAAATGCATACACATACATTCACTTATTCATGTATATAGTCTGGATGTCATTCATGATACAGATACTCACATTTTAGATATATTATGAGAAACTAGATATATCATGTGATTCCCATATATTCTGGTCCAGAAATTATGCTGGTGTTATCAATATATGACCTGGGTATATAGTATTTCGGGCTACAGTGGTTTTTTATGTAGGGGACCGGGTGAAAAGAATGCCAATCTAGGGTTAGTGCATTATATAAGAAAATTCATGATATACCCTATACAAATATTAATTTCCACTTCTTGATGTAAACAAATATGACCTATCACGGTAGATGTATTATTTTTCCTGTCTCGTCCATTTTCTTATATATATTTGACAGTTAGTTTTGAGTAATTATATACATCTGAGTTAAATAAAACATCCAAAAGACAATATTTCATTGAGGCCTAGTGGGCTCACTTTTTTTAATCTGTGAGTCCACTCTGCCTCTTTTTGCAATATTTTTCTATTGAGGTCACCGCCCCTGGGGGAAGGACGTATCACTTCAATTACACAGAACCTCAATGACCTGGAATTTCCATCATGGAAGTTCTGTATATATCTTGCGATAGTAGTGTTTCGTTTGTGTCTGACATCACCCAGATGGTCCCCGATCCTTCTCCTAAGCTCTCTTTTTGTCTTGCCCACATATTGAAGATTACAAGTACACGTACATAGATATACCACCCCTGTAGTTTTACAGTTTGCGAAATCTCTGATGGTGTATGTTTTCTTGGTAGTATTGCTAGTGAAGGTTTTAGTTTGAGTAATATGTGGGCAAGCTATACAAGAGCCGCACTTGAAGGTGCCTAGGGGTTTTCTATCCAGCCACGTTCCAGGTTTTTTGATCGGTGTGTAGTGGCTGTGTACAAATCTGTCCCCCAGGGACCTTCCCCTGCGGTATGTAATTGACGGATAAGGGGGAAGGATATCCTGAATGTCAGGGTCAATAAGCAGCATGTCCCAGTATTTCTGAAGAATGTCCCTGACTTCTCTATTGCAATTATTGAATGTACCTATAATACGGAAAATAGAGTCTGTTTTGGATTTGAACACTTGGTTTGGAGACAATAGTTCTGTTCTTTCTGCGTTTAATGCTGATCTAAAGGCTTTTTGCAGTGGACGGTCCGGATATCCCCTTTGATTGAACCTGGTCCTCAGATCTCTAGCTTGGTTGTAAAAATCTGTTTTGATAGTGCAATTTCTGCGGATCCAAAGGTATTGTCCCTTGGGGATTCCGCATTTGAGGTTTACTTGAGTGGGTTATTGGCTATTCACTCGGGGGCCCCTCTTTTACTGCTTTGACCAGACCTTCACCTTAACTTCCCCAAATAAGACACAGAGACCCAAACTTGGATTATAATGGCCACAGCAGCCGTTTATTAACATAAATACAATAACCATAAATAACATTACAATTTTATACCCATGACTAGGGAGGTCCTTTAAGCCCCAAATTTGTTTAAAACACAAGTCCCCAAAAACTGGCACCTCCGTCTTGCCTCCAGCCGTAAAGCACCAGCTCGGAGACCACCTGACGGACGCCTTTCATCCGAGCCAACTGTATAACCATGGGAGTCCAGCCCCACCATTGAGGCCCTCCCATTCACCTGAAGCCTCCTTACCACCAACTTCGAGGACCTCCCACCGCCTAGACTGCCGCGACATAACACACAAACAACACATAAAAAACCCCTGCCCCAACCCAACATGCCACCTACCCCCCAAAACCTTCCCCAAGGGAGGGAGGGTGGGAGTTTGCTATGTCTCCACTAACTTTTTGGCAACTAAAATGGCTCCGACACCGCTCACCTTAATATAACCTTTCTAAACCACCCCCCCTTTACACTCCACCCACCGCAATACCTAAGCCATTTAACCCTATCACTACCAGCCCCCTCCCGCCAAAACCCCTCATGACGGCCTCCCCCAACTGTCGTCCAGTACGGCCTCACTTGAGTGGGTTATTGGCTATTCACTCGGGGGCCCCTCTTTTACTGCTTTGACCAGACCTTTACCTTAACTTCCCCAAATAAGACACAGAGACCCAAACTTGGATTATAATGGCCACAGCAGCCGTTTATTAACATAAATACAATAACCATAAATAACATTACAATTTTATACCCATGACGAGGGAGGTCCTTGAAGCCCCAAATTTGTTTAAAACACAAGTCCCCAAAAACTGGCACCTCCGTCTTGCCTCCAGCCGTAAAGCACCAGCTCGGAGACCACCTGACGGACGCCTTTCATCCGAGCCAACTGTCCAACCATGAGGGTCCAGCCCCACCATTGAGGCCCTCCCATTCACCTGAAGCCTCCTTACCACCAACTTCGAGGACCTCCCACCGCCAACAACGTGCAACCTGACTCAACACCCTCAGAATTGCGCGTTCCTCCACACACCCAATGCTCACTCGATTCCTCCTTGAAGCCCCAACGACCACAAGTCAATACCAACGGCATTCAAATGTACTCCATCGGCCCTCCAAAACGCCCCCACTCCAGGCTCCAACTCTGAATGCCGCACTGCCACCGCCCCATTCCTGGCCATAAACTTACCCAACGCCCTGTTAACCTTTATCCTTGCCTTATTGAGTCGCTCCACTGAACGCACCCCACGCCACACTTGCCTAGGCACAATGTCCGACCACACCGTGACCATACCTGGGAACAAAGACCACAAACGTAACAGGTCGAACTTAATATCCCTTAAAAGCTCTCTCACAGGCCGCCCCCTCAAATCGTTCCCCCCCACATGAAGCACCAATACATCCGGCGCCCTACTCAACCGTACATAACGATGAACCTCCCTTAACACCCCGTGCCACAACATACCTCTCACCCCCAACCATCTAACAACCGCGACGTCCCTGTCAAACCCCAGCTGCCGACCCTCGTGCCGAACATCTGCCCTCAAAGCACCCCAGAACACGAATGAGTGCCCCAAGATCCAAACCAACGCGGGACCGGAATCTGAAAAATAGGACAAAGCAACACAACACATCAGTCAATGCACTTCTACAACATCCCCACCCGCACATATGACCTAAACCTAACAGACTCCCATCTACCAATCCTTTTGATTACCTCGTCACTCATTCCCCACCTAGCTGCCTCCGTAGCCGCCCCTATCCTGAACGAGTGCCCTGCAAAATCCTCCGCTGCAATACCCAGCTCATGCAAACAACGCCTAAACACCGCCAAGAACTGGTACCGCGATAAATATGAACCATCCGAGTGCCTTAACAGCGGACCTACCTCCGCGATACCGTCAGCTGCATACTCCCCTACACACCGAACCGGACACATCGAACAACCTGGCACCTCAAACAACCGCACAAAACTCCCCTTACCTTCCTTATCGTCTTAGACCTACAAATTTTAATCACCACCCTATCCCCTGACAAAACTACATCTTCCTTCAACAACCCCCCACCAACAGCACGCACACTCTGACACACCAACTCACCTAACCGAAACGCTCCAAAAAACGCCAAAGAAAAGGCTGCCCTAAACAACTTCACCTCCCAACCCGAACTACAAACCAATTCCAACTGCGTCCCTAGTCTTAATAACAACTCAAACGAAACTGGCCTCCTTTTGTCCGCAACCTTCTGTCCACGCCGCCAACCCCGCAACACTTGCCTCACTAAGAACGTTCTCGTCACATCTGCGAAACCCCTCAACTTGAATCCAAAAGCCAGCCCAGCAATCCATTTATTCAATTTTGAAACTGACCAATCCAGTTCCTTAACATGCCCCAGAAACAACAATAACGGGATATCCCCCTCATCTACTCGGGCCCCCAACTCCTCGCACCACCGCAGCCACTCCCCCCACACTTTACCGTACGCCAACCACGTCCCGGTACTCATTAAATCCCGCAGGAGACCATCTATGGTACCTCCAACATCTCCCACATGGACTCCGGGCACTCCAATCCCTCGGCATCCGCTCCTGGCGCCAACTGCCGAACCCGCTCCAGCTGCGAACGAGAAAGGGCATCCGTGATATTATTAGAAATACCTGGCACATGTACTGCAACCACCCAAACATTACGTGACAAACAGACCAAAACCAAATGCTGTAACAAACGAATAACCGGCGGCGAAGACGCCGTCATACCATTAATGGCCTGAACCACCCCCAAATTATCACAATGAAAACAGATTTTTTTATCATTAAAACGATCCCCCCACAACACCATTGCTAATACTATCGGAAAAAGTTCTAACAATGCCAAATTCCGAACCCATCCCCTCTCCACCCAGGTCACCGGCCACCTGCCCGCACACCATTGCCCATGACAGTACACCCCGAATCCCATTCCGCCAGCCGCATCCGAAAACAAATCAAAGTCAAAATTATCCACAGCTGCCCCCAAAACCAAAGTCCGTCCATTAAAATGGTGCAGAAATTCCTCCCACACCGCCAAATCCCCTTTTAACTTCTTCCCCAACCTAATAAAATGATGCGGGGCCGTAACACCCGCCGTAGCCCCCGCCAACCGACGACAAAAAATCCTCCCCATTGGCATAATCCGACACGCAAAATTGAGTTTACCAAGTAGCGATTGCAAGTCCTTCAACCTAATCTTCGCCGATTTCCTAGCCCTCTCTACCACCATACGTAAATCCTGCACTTTATCCTCAGGCAACCGACATTCCATCCTTTCCGTGTTAATAACAATACCCAGAAAACTCAATTCCGTAGTGGGACCCACCGTCTTACCCCCCGCCAATGGTACCCCAAACAAGCCAAAAACCGACTCCAAAGTGCTAAGTAACAACGAGCAAACCCTAGACCCCGCCGGACCCAAACAAAGAAAATCATCCAAATAATGAATAATGGATGAACAACCCGAAACATCCCGAACGACCCACTCCAAAAATGAACTGAATGCTTCAAAATATGCGCAAGACACTGAACACCCCATCGGTAAACACCTATCCACGAAATAACCCCCTTCCCAATAGCATCCCAACAAATGTAAACTATCCGAATTAACTGGCAACAACCGGAACGCAGCCTCAATATCCGTTTTAGCCAACCACGCCCCCACCCCCAATTTTCTCACCCAATCTACAGCCGCATCAAATGAAGTATATACCACCGAACAGAGTTCCGGATCAATACCTTCATTGACCGACGCACCTTTAGGAAAGGATAAATGATGAATCAGCCGAAACTTATTCGGCTCCTTCTTGGGGACAATCCCCAAAGGTGATATCCTCAAATTGACCAAAGGCGGACTCAAAAAGGGGCCGTCCATACGCCCCAAAGATACCTCCTTCGCCAATTTTTCAGACACCACCTCGGGATGCTCAAGTGCCGAACGCAAATTTTCCCCCCCCCCAATCACCGGTACGGGAGAAGAGGGTATGCAAAACCCTTCCGTAAACCCGACCCTCAAAAATTCCGCCATCCCTTGATCAGGATATCTACTTAGAAAGGGCCCCATCTCTGCTACCCGCACCGGCGTCAGCCCCTTTTCCACCTGCCTCCCCCCCCTTTTGCCTACCCCCTCTAAAACAACGACTGAATCCATGATTTCCGCCGCAGGCGGAACATTCATGCTTAAAACGACACTTTGCCCCGAACCTGCAGTTACCCTCGTTAAAGAGGAAGCAAAGCCCTTTCGCCGACGCCGCTGAGAAAGCTGCCTGTCCTGTTCCACCCGACTCCCCTCAAAAGGACTGCCCCGCACGTACCGGGGCCATCACCCGCATCCATAACCCTATGTCCTTATGATCCCATCTAATGGTACTACGCACCGCCATCCTCTGCTGGAACTGCTCGTCATAACGCAACCAGCCCGTCCCCCCGTACACCCGAAACGCTTCCCCAATCGCATCCATATAGCAAAAAAGAGCCGAACAACACTCCGGCTTCTTTTCCCCTACCACACTGGCTAAAATAGCAAAAGCCTGCAGCCAATTAGCAAATGTCCGTGGAATCAGACGAAACCTCCGTTTCTCCTCCTCGTCCTTCTTGCCATCCGCCTTCTTACCTCTATCCAAATTAAACCTTTCCAGGGGGAGCAAGGAAAATATTTCCACATACTCCCCCTTCCATATGCGCTCCCGCACCTCCATTTTCAAGTGCGCCCCCAACGGACCCTCAAAGCAGACATATACTTCCCCACGCGCCGTGTCATCCACTTTTGACTTATCCTCCTCCCCCCCAACCTGCGTCTGCACGGACACCGAGTCTCCCGTCCTGCTCGCCACGCTGGCCGGTCCTCCGCTAACCCCAGCCCCCCCTCCCCATGCTGGCACCGGTGAACTTCCTGACCCCCCAAAACCAGACACCCAACCCGCCAAACTCTGAAAAAGCTGCCCCAAACCCCTACCCAAATCCCCTTGTGGCACCCCACCCCCCCCTGGGCCACCCGTCCATGCATTAATAGTACCCCAGTTAGCCTCACCAAGCTGCCGGGGGGCTGTGAACCCCGCAGCCGAAGGTCCTGCTTCCTGATGATCCTCAGCCTCAGCACGAACATCCTCTCCCTGCGCCACCAACATCCCAGCACCTGGCCTGCTGGATGTGCCTTGCACCGGCCCTTGATCTTCTCCTCTCACACGATGGGCGGGGCCTCCGCCATGCTGTACATCCTGTGCGCAACCGCCATCTCCCTGCACACAGCCACGACCGCCACATCAGCATTCCCACGCAGGGCGGCCTCCCCCGGACTGGGGGCACCCGCCGCACCTGGTCCCGCATCCAAGCCTCCCGCTGCAGAAGACGGGGGAGGAATCCGCCCTCCCGTTATAGGGCTCCGCCGTGCATATTGATTCCTCCCGCGTCGGGAGGGCCTGGCAGCAGGCACACCGCCACCCTCCCTAGGCGAAGGGTCCCCGGAGGGGCTCTGCACCCGGCGCCGAGCCCTGGGGGTCACGTCCGGACTAAGGCGCGCCGGCGGCCGTACCCGCCGCGGCCGTCTAACATTTGGCGGTGAGCTGACACTACTTACCGCCGCCCCCTGTAAAACGCCAGCCACCTGATCCTGCAGCCACTCGGGTCCCCGGGACTCCGCCGCTGCCCGCAACTGCTGGATTAAGGCCTCAACCTCCATCACGTAAGTACACCGTTAGTTTGCTACGTCTCCACTAACTTTTTGGCAACTAAAATGGCTCCGACACCGCTCACCTTAATATAACCTTTCTAAACCACCCCCCCTTTACACTCCACCCACCGCAATACCTAAGCCATTTAACCCTATCACTACCAGCCCCCTCCCGCCAAAACCCCTCATGACGGCCTCCCCCAACTGTCGTCCAGTACGGCCTCACTGGATGATGACTCTCCCATCTCAACAAATTATTTGTAGCTGTGGGTTTCCTGTACGTTTTGGTGGTAATCATACCATTATTCAGGGTAATACATACAGTAGGTCCAGGAAAGCCAGGCTCTGTTCATTAACTTCTGAGGTAAAATGCATGCCTATCTTGCTGTTGTTTAAAGAGGACCTTTCACTTGTATAAACTATGGTAACTAAGTATGCTGCCATATAGAGCGGCACCCGGGGATCTCACTGCACTTACTATTATCCCCGGGCGCCGCTCCGTTCTCCCGTTATAGGCTCCGGTACCTTTGCTTCTTAAGTTATAGTAGGCGGTGTCTTCCCTTGTCCTGTGGGCGTCTCCTTCTCCTAGGCTGCAGCTCTGGCCAATCGCAGCGCACAGCTCACAGCCTGGGAGAAAAAAACCTCCCAGGCTGTGAGCTGTGCGCTGCGATTGGCCAGCGCTGCAGCCTAGGAGAAGGAGACGCCCACAGGACAAGGGAAGACACCGCCTACTATAACTTAAGAAGCAAAGGTACCGGAGCCTATAACGGGAGAACGGAGCGGCGCCCGGGGATAATAGTAAGTGCAGTGAGATCCCCGGGCGCCGCTCTACATGTCAGCATACTCAGTTACCATAGTTTATACAGGTGAAAGGTCCTCTTTAAGTCAGCGACAAAATCTGAGAATTGTCTTCTGGAGCCGCTCCAGAATATCAATATATCATCGATATAGCGGCCCCAGAAGACAATCCTTGATGTCCTACAGAAGATAGTATCTGGACATCAAGGATTGTATTTTAAGGGGGCAGTCTCAGACATCTGTCTGGACTGCATCTATTCAGCTGGGACACCGTAAAGAGCGATTGAGCTAACGGTTATCAAGCCGTATATTCATCATTTTTACATCCCCTGATGAATCTGACAGTACTGTCTGTCAGAGGAAACGCGTCGGGAAAAAAACCATTAGAAAATACCTGACTATCCCGGCACTTGGAGACAACTTATAGGGTGAGAATAACAGGGCCAGCCACCGATAAGTGGGGTCGCTCCCTAGGGGGTGATTCTCCCGCATATAGGCGGGAGACCTCTCCGCTTTTAGGCAGGGTAAAACTAGTTTGCTAGGGATACTCTCCTATCTGCCTGATCCATCATCAGTAACCAAAATATCATTGGACCCACTTTTCCAGCAGACAAAGTGACTACTGCGGATCCAATAGGACCATCTAACTGCCTGGATACCAAAAAGCATCACGAATCTCTCATGAGTGGTGATCATAACAAATTGGTCTGACTGTATTCTCATCCCTACCCAGTGCATTGTACTGTTTATTTATTTGTGCATGGTTGGTCATAGGCCAGATTTTTTCTATGCAGTCATCTACAACTATTAATGTGGGACATATTTTTTTATAAATAATCTGATAAAAGTTAAGTTTTAGTAGTAAGCTATATATACACTGTAACACTGCCCCATCTTGTGGAGAAACTAGTGTAGCACACTCTAACTAGGCCTGTGTAAATGATCTTACATATAAAATCACATTGTGACATGGGAGAATATGACATGAGATAAATTACAGCATATAGGCATAATACAAGACATTAAAACATAATAAAACATGTTTGCGGTGCCCACGGCCACGCAGTGGGACACTGCATACATTATTTACCAAAAGCTATCATGAGTTTTCTTTTATTCTAGAAATTGTTTTGCCAAGAAGTCCTGATTACAAGTTTACTTTAGGATATCCTACTTTAGAATATGGCCATAAATATAGTACTTTTCACAGCAGTTTCACCACTTATTTATCGCAAACAAAATGAAAGAATGAAAAGAATAAAATAATCTTTATCTTGTTTTGAAGTCTTTTCACATTCATCAAATTATTTCTAAGCCAGTTTTATCTTTATGGAACAGTGTTCTCTGCTGAACAAAAGTTTGCCCTTTAGGGTTGACAGATGAAGTAAATCCTAACTTGATAAAAGTTAAGTTTTAGTAGGATAACCAATCAGTGATACAGTTAATTGTTCCTACAATATATTTATCTCAAACCAATACTGTGAATTGTATATATAGCTTAGCTCAGGCCCAAGTTAGCAGTCTTTCCCTGGAGTTTAGACAGAGAGCAGCCATGAAGTAGCTGCCTGCTGGAGGGCGGCCTCCTGCCTCTCTGCTCTCTCCCTGTTGGCTCCACAGCCAGGTGAGAAGTCCACTTCTACATCATACTCTTCCGGGGTGACCAGTGTCTAGCTACTAAAGCAAGTATTCAAGGGGATTCTTACATACATTTCAAGTCAAAGGATAGCACACGGCCATACTTAAGGGCTTCCCAGGTACCTTTGCAAGCAGGTGTAGGACACATCTTCTGGCATCCACACCTCCAGTTTAAACCCTGAGGACAGATAGGCCATCTATCATAAAACACTGGAAAATAGAGGTTCAAGGACTCCGCAAACCACCTTCAAATCAGGTTAAGATCAGGCAAGAGTTTTTACCAGCCAAAGACTTTTATTTCTTCAAAGCCTAGTCTGAAGCAGTAGCTTTCTTGCATATATATTTAGAAGAGCCTGTTTCTTTTGAGGACTTACACTTTCCTACCCCTGTATGCATGAGACTGTATTTTACACTGGGATGTACAAAAGACTGTTTTATAAATTGGATGGAATTGTTACTAGAAGCAACGTTCAGTAAAAGTTATAATTTGGATTGCACCATCCTGGTCTCAGTCTTCAGTTCCTCAATTAACACTACAGTAAATGGTTGTACCACCACAAAAGGTACTGGTGTCATGACTACAAGGGACCTTGCCATAGGCACATTAATACATACCATCAAGGGCACCTCAAACCACCATCTGGCCTGTGTGCCTTACACCAGAGTGTGCCCCAGAGAATCCTTGTGCTGGTCTCCTCTTCACTTATGCGAGCTTGCCCAGGGACGATGTAACTGTGAGTAACCAGAACTGTGTTTCCCTCGGCCCACCTATTGCTCACACCGTGGCCTCACGTGTAATTCCCCTGTTTGGTCTGGCATATCGCATGTCATTTTTTTAACTGTAACTCTTTGCTTGTGTCACAAACCAATGGGTGTTAACCCACTGCGCCACGTGACCAACCTCCGCGTTTTCTAAGTGAACTCCTCGTTCTTCACAGAACCCCTGATGGTGGGGATATCTCTTGAGGAGGATTTGTTTACAAAACAGCTGGTCCAGACAGACCAGGGAGTACCAGAGCAAGGTACTAGAGGTACGGACATAGTCAACAGGCCAATTCATAACCAGGAGCGACAGTGCATGACCAAAGATGAGGCAGTGGCATAGTCATGCAAGCAATGGGTCAGGTCAGACAGCACAGATACAGGTATGGCAATCCGGGTTAGCAACAGGAGAGTTATGACATAGCAGGCAAATATCAGACAGGTAGCGAAATCCAGCAAACAGTGTGGGGAGTGTGCACCTGTATGGAGGGAGCTGGTGGTCACCCGCCTGGTGCAGCACGTCAGACTCCCAGTACTTTCCACCACCTCTGTGCACGGACTGTCACCCTGCGTGTGACATAAGCCTGCACCCATGTAGTCCAAGGAGCTCACAATGGCTCAAGATTCACCAAGAAGCTCAGTAGCTGAAATTCCTGTAACCAGCAATGGAGACTATGACGAAACCGTAGAGCACAATTTTAACATGGACTTGAAGCGATCAGTGCCAGTAGGACTTGGCCTTTCAGAAACACACATCAACTTTCATGGCTTTGCTAGCACTAAAGAAGGAATCGCAGAAGCCGGGCCCTTTCAGGCTGAAGGGCAGATGACACAGCAGAGAAGTGGCCCAGTTGTCCTCGCCGAAGAACCAAGAAGTACTGCTATTGAAAAATTGGAACTAGTGAGAAGGTGGAGTTTAAATACATACAAGTGCACCAGGAAGATTCTCTCCGAGAAGCTAGGAGGGGGCTCAAGAACAGTTGACCTGGAATTATAAGCACAGATAGAAATTCTGAGAGACAACAAGAAGAAGTATGAGTATATATTAAAGCTGGTGCAGACACTCTCCTCACAGCTTTATCAGATGGTGCAGATCCAGAGGCAATTTGGAGATGCATTTGCAGACCTCAGCTTAAAGTCCTTAGAGTTACATGAGGAATTTTGATACAATGCAGACACTCAGAAACTTATTGCCAAGAATGGAGAAACGCTTCTGGGGGCATCAACTTTTTTTATTTCCTGTGTAAATACACTAGTTAACAAGAAAATTGAAGACATGCTTGTTACTGTCAAGCAGTATGAGACATCCAGGATTGAATATGATGCCTACCGCACAGATCTGGAGGAGCTAAACCTGGGACCACGAGATGCAACAACATTGCCGAAGATTGAGCATTCTCAGCAGATGTTCCAGATTCACAAGGAAAAGTATGACAAGATAAGAAATGATGTCTCTATCAAACTTAAGTTCCTAGAGGTGAACAAGGTTAAAGTTCTTCACAATCAGCTCGTCTTGATCCACAATGCTATCACTGCCTACTTTGCCGGGAACCAGAAGCAACTTGAACAAACATTAAAGCAATTCCATGTTAAATTGAAAATCCCAGGAGTGGATGCTCCATCCTGGCTGGAAGAGCAGTAATTTAACCAGAAATTCAGCAGGCGATCTCCGATCAGAACCAATGCATTTAATTTGAAACAAGTACAGGTCAGAAATACAGGAACTCAAGCGCACAGACAAATGCTACCTTTGCAGGGTACAAAGACCTTTGACGTTCAGGCACCTAGGAAGGGGGCTGGACCACTTATATAGGTTCAGTATGGCTGGGATTGGTCACACAGGTTACATGTGTAAAACCCTTAAATCACAGGAAGTGACGCATGCCAGCCCCTAATGAGCTGCTACAGGGAACAGGCTGGAAGGTATGCTGTGTCCAGGGATAGAAGAAAACCATGGAGCGGATTCAAGGAAGGACAGTGTCTGTAAGGACAGGGGAGAGTAGGTGAACATCGGCGTTTAGCAACCGCCGTTACAGCTTGGTAGTTAGGTTCAAATAAACAAGGGTCTGTAAGGCAGTAACAGAAGTTCCCAGGATGCATTACTAGGTTGAGAATAGAGTTTAGTTGGGTGCAGAGCTTAGATGTGCGACTAAGATAGAAATTAGTGGTGCAATATGGCAGACTTACCAGTGCAACAGGGCCCCCAGACATAACTTGGTTTGGGGCTCCAGAATAAACCAAATCCACCCCAGATTGTAGAATATAAAAGGCTTTTTGTTAGACCCATAATTTTAGTGGATTAATATGACTATTTCTCCTCTAAATGTTTATGTTAAAACCATCCATTAGAAGCCAAGTGCAGTGCTGTAAACATGATATCAAATTTTCCCCAAATATAAAGAAAAGATACAGAAAGATTGTAATGATTATATATATATATATATATATATATATATATATATATATGTATATATATATATATATATATATATATATATATATATATATACAGTCCTGATCAAAAGTATAAGACCACTTGAAAAATGGCAAAAAATCATATTTTAGTTTGTTGGATCTTAACAAGGTTCCAAGTAGAGCTTCAACATGCAACAAGAAGAAATAAGAGTGAGACAAAACATTTTTTGAGCATTCAATTTAATGAAAACAACGAATAAACTGAAACAGGCTGTTTTTCAGCTGATGAAAAGTTTAGAACCACACCTCCCAAAAAAAACCTAAACCCCCCAAAACAGAAATCCAACTTCCAAACATGAACTCAGTAATGAGTAGCTCCGCCGTTATTGTTGATCACTTCAAAAATTCGTTTCGGCATGCTTGATGCAAGCGTTTCCATGAGGTGAGTGGGAATATTTATCCAAGTGGTGAAGATGGCCGCATGAAAGCCATCTACTGTCTGGAACTGTTGTCCATTTTTGTAAACTTCCCTTGCCATCCATCCCAAAAGGTTCTCGATTGGATTTAGATCAGGGGAACACACAGGATGGGCCAAAAGAGTGATGTTATTCTCCTGGAAGAAGTCCCTTGTCCTGCAGGCATTGTGTACTGTAGCGTTGTCCTGTTGAAAAACCCAGTCGTTACCACACAGACGAGGGCCCTCAGTCATGAGGAATGCTCTCTGCAACATCTGGACATAGCCAGCATCCGTTTGACGCCCCTGCACTTCCTGAAGCTCCATTGTTCCACTGAAGGAAAAAGCACCCCAGACCATTATGGCGCCCCCTCCACTGTGGCGCGTAGAAAACATCTAGTTTACGACCACAAAGGGTTAATTGCGTTTGTAAAATAATTTTTAATAATTTGCGAGGAGTAGGCTCTAAAATGGGGTAATTTATATGTTGTTTCTATTATGTAAGCCCCTCAAAATAACTTTATGACTAAATAGGTGCTAAAAAAGTCAGTTTTGGAAATTAGACTTCTAACAACCTAAAAAAAGAAAATTACATTTACAGAATGATGTCAACATAAAGTAGACATATGGGAATGTTGATTAGTAACTGTTTTATGAGGCAATACTATCTATCTGAAAAGCAGAGAAATTCAAATTTAGTAAATTGCTAATTTTTCCAAACTTTTTGTGAATTTACCACTAAAATGAATTTACCACTAATTTCAGAATCAGTTAGATATGTAAAAGCATTCTAAAGTTATTACCACATGCTGTAAAATTACATGTCATATTTGGAAAAATAGGCCTGGGAAGGAAGGTGAAAACTGTCTTGGTCTTGAAGGGGTTAATAATATGCCTCACTTATCTATAATAGGAAAGCAAACAGATTAGTAAGCTTCACTTGTCAAGTAAAAATTAGGCAGCATATGGAACAACATTTTGAAACTTTTTTTTTTAAACAGTTAATGCAAATAAGTTGACTAATAATAATAAGTTGACTTGATTAACTGTTGCATAGGTAAGAAAAATAGTTCACTTGCTTAAGAATTTCGACAAATTTCCTGTGTATATCAAACAGTGCCTCTTAACAGTCGATCTAGAGTGTCATGCCTCAAGTGACACAACACAACCCTATGGTCCATTAATAATTACTAAGTTGTAATGGAGTTGCATATCCATGTTTTTTAAGATGTTTTGGGTGCATTTTGATTTATTTAAATTTATCGGATCGTGGGGGGTCTACAGCCCTTGTTGTCATAAACCAAGTAGGCTTGGCACCTGGGGTCAGAAGAGTAGCTAGACGTTCCTGCACTGGGGTAAGGATTCAGATTTGCCTCCCCCCTATCCACACCCCCATGCCAGTCAAATTTTTATTTTTTTTATACACTAAGCCACTCCTCTAACTCAGCCCAATGCATAACTATACTCACTCAGCCCCCCCTAATAAAATCTATCATAGGGTACCTGGTGGTACCAATACACTTTGCAATAAAAAAAAAAAAACTGATCCTTTCACACGAGTGGATGCCATATGAGTAATCTGCTGTGTGCAAGAGTGCCAAGCCCCACTCCGGACAGCAGAGACACGGAGCATTAACATGATCGACAATGCTCTGTGCCTCTCTGTGATCTTTTTACTACAAAATCACAGTGACAACTTTATCCCACTATGATTTTGTAGTAAAAAGATCAGAGAGGCACAGAGCATTATCAATCATGTTAATTCTCCATGTCTCTGCTGTCCGGAGCGGGGCTTGGCACTCTTTCACGCAGAGGATTACCCGCATGGCATCTGCTCATGTGAAAGAGCCCTAACTCATCCAGGTTGTCACTGGCGCGTCAGTGTGGTGTCTTATGGATCCAGAACAAGGTCCCTGTGGTGACAGAGAAAAAAGAATAAACACATAATATAAGAAAGGGATGGTGACTGTCCCTGTTAAATACCTACGGGTGATGTCATAGCCCTGTAAGACCGAGCCATCCCAATGTATAACAGGGTAATTTAGAGCATTTCCCCTTAGTTCTACCACACAATACTAATGTCTACATTGTGCCCTCTCACAGTAA
The DNA here is from genome assembly GCF_905171765.1 of Bufo bufo. Classification (NCBI taxonomy): domain Eukaryota; kingdom Metazoa; phylum Chordata; class Amphibia; order Anura; family Bufonidae; genus Bufo; species Bufo bufo. Next base: position 467,953,036 of record NC_053392.1, on the reverse strand, counting down.
TTATGCCCACATTATACCTCCTTTACAGCTGAAATGCCCACACTGTGCCCCCTGACAGTAGTTATGCCCAGATTGTGTGTCCTTTACAGCATAAATACCTACATTGTTCCCCCACTCACAGTAGTTATGCCCACCTTGTGGCCCCTTCACATTTGTTATGCCCATCTTTGTGCCCGTCACAGTAGCTATGCCCATCTTTGTGCCCCTTGATAGTAGTTATGCCCAACTTTGTGTCCATTGCAGTAGTTATGCCCACCTTTGTACCCCCCCTTAACTGCTGTTATACCAACATATGTGCCCCTTCAATGTAGTTATGTCCTCCTTGTGGACCTCTTTTGGTCCCTAGTGCCCTCTCTAGCTCCATGAAAGAAAAAAAAACACAAATACTTACCTGCTTCCCTGAACTGACAACATGCTCCCACATACATCATGCTGCTGGCTGTGCAGGAGACTGATTCATGGGCTTTCAGTGATGATTCATGGGCTTGGTGCACCCCCCCAGCCATGGGCAGGTGCACCCCCCCAGCCTCTGTGCCACATAGCCTGTCTGCCCCCCCCCCCTCTTGCAACGCCCCCTGCCTGGGGCAATTCTGAAGAAATCAATATGATTGTTCAGTTGGAGTATTGGTGATGTGTTTCTTTCTCAAGGATCATAATGAAGGGCACATCTATACTTTGAATAAATATCTGTCACTATATCCTAGGGTAGCAAAGACTATGTTTTGCCCTGGAGCAGGGAGTAATTTGATATTTGGACATTTGTGGACATTTGTCTAGTCCTCTATGCAAAGTTATAAACTTTCATTTCACATGAAAAGGTTAACTTGCACTGTTTAATACTGTGTAACTGCATTTTTTATAGTGTGATATATATCCTGTTCATTATTACTGTATTTGCATGGTTCTGTGGAAAGGGTTAATAAATACTGAGAGACTGCTATGATTTTGAATGAGAAGATGGCTATTTTCCACAGCTTCCATAGATTTTGAAGAAGACCATGTTTTGGAGGGAAAAAGCCAGACGTTGTTTATTACCAAACCTAGACAGACTGACCTTGTGACTGTCTGGTTTAGCTATGTTGTTATGTCTGGAAACTTGTTTTTGTCTGGAGAAACTGATGTGCCATTGCCATGGAGTATCATTGAAACTGTAATGTAAGTCTATGAGAGATGGAAAGTGTTACAATGTATCTGTTTGTGCTTAGCTTCTCTGCTCCACCCCTTCCCCTAGAAGGTTCTAGTCTAGCTAAAACTGTAAATATGGAGAGCCCCTAGTGTACTGCAGTTAGGGACCAGTGCTTATAGACCCATTCCAGCCTGCATAAGTAGCATAGTAACATAGTATATAAGGCCAAAAAAATACATCTGTCCATCCAGTTCAGCCTGCCGTCCTGCAAGTTGATCCAGAGGAAGGCAAAAAAAAAACTGTGAGGTAGAAGCCAATTTTGCCCACTTAAGAGGAAAAAAATTCCTTCCCGACTCCAATCAGGCAATCAGAATAAATCCCAGGATCAACGACCCATCTCTTGTAGCTATATCCTGTAATATTATTACACTCCAGAAATACATCCAGGCCCCTCTTGAACTCTTTTAGTGAACTCACCATCACCACCTCCTCAGGCAGAGAGTTCCATAGTCTCACTGCTCTTACAGTAAAGAATCCTCTTCTATGTTTGTGTACAAACCTTCTTTCCTCCAGATGAAAAGGATGTCAATTTCTCTACTTTTATAATAGATAGTAATACCTCCAAAAATTGTTATTATTTTACATTCCCTATATGTCTACTTCATGTTTGGATCATTTTGGGAATGACATTTTATTTTTGGGGGACGTTACAAGGCTTAGAAGTTTAGAAGCAAATCTTTTTTCAGAAATTTTCAAAAACCCACTTTTTAAGGACCAGCTTAGGTCTGAAGTCACTTTGTGAGGCTTACATAATAGAAACCACCCAAAAATGACCCCATTCTAGAAACTAGAATCCATTTTTTCCAATAACAAAGCAAGGGTTAACAGCCAAACAAAACTCAATATTTATTGCCCCGATTCTGTAGTTTGCAGAAACACCCCATATGTGGCCGTAAACTACTGTACGGGCACACGGTAGGGAGTAGAGGGAAAGGTGCGCCGTGTGGTTTTTGGAAGACAGATTTTGCTGGACTGGTTTATTTACACCATGTCCCTTTTGAAGCCCCCCTGATGAACCCCTAGAGTAGAAACTCCATAAAAGTGACCCTATTTTTGAAACTACGGGATAAGGTGGCAGTTTTGTTGGGACTATTTTTAGGGTACATATGATTTTTGGTTGCTCTATATTACATTTTTGTGAGGCAAAGTTACCAAAAATAGAATTTCTGAAATTTCATCTCCATTTGCCATAAACTGCTGAGGAACACCTAAAGAGTTAATAAAGTTTGTAAAATCAGTTTTGAATACCTTGAGGGGTGTAGTTTCTTAGATGGGGTCACTTTTATGGAGTTTCTACTCTAGGGGTGCATAAGGGGTTCTTCAAATGGGACATGGTGCCAAACAAAAAAGGCCATCAAAATCTGCCTTCTGAAACCATACAGCGTTCCTTTCCTTATGCGCCCTGCCATTTGGTCATACAGCAGTTTACGACCACATATGGGGTGTTTCTGTAAACGGCAGAATCAGAGTAATAAATATTAAGTTTTGTTTGGCTGTTAACCCTTGCTTTGTTACTGGAAAAAAAACGATTTAAAATGGAAAATTTGCCAAAAAATAGCTGTTTTGGCACTTTTTATTTATTTATTTAGGTTTTACACTATATTATCCTTTTAAAAAAAAAAGAAAAAAACCTTTTAGAATCTCTATTTTCTAAGAGTCAGTTTTTTTTATTTTTTTATCGCCGATTATCTTAGGTAGGGGCTCATTTTTTGCGGGATGAGAGGGCGGTTTTATTGGTACTATAATGGGGGGCATATGACTTTTTGATCGCTTGCTATTACACTATTTGTGATGTAAGGTGAAAAAAAAGACCTTTTTTTGCATCGTTTTTATTTTATTTTTTCGACCGTGTTCATCTGAGGGGTTAGATCATGGGATATTTTATATAGAAGATTCTTACGGACGTGGCGATACCTAATATGTCTACTTTTTTTATTTATTTTAGTTTTACAAAATAATATTTTTGAAAAGTTTTTTTGTTTTTGTTTTAGTGTCTCAAGTCTGAGAACCATAGTTTTTTTTTCCGATTGTCAGTTGCTAAATGGAATTAAAATTGGGGAAGGGGATTATAAATTTAGTACTCCATGGAAGTGTGGTACTCCCTAAAGCAACCAATAATGCAGAGGCCCGGATTATCGGGGCGCGTGTCACAATGAGTGGTGGGGTCCACTGGGTTTTTTGACTAGGCCCATGTGTAGCACGAGGCCCCAAAACGTCCTCATCTCGGCTGCACTGACCGGAGTCAAGCCACCAGCCCGAGCCAAAAAGGAGCCCGGGTGTTGAGCAATGAACTGTTGGGCAAACACGTTTGTTTGCTCCACCATCAGATTCACAAAGGGGTCACTGAAAAAAAGACTAAAATAGTCATATTCAGTGAAGCCCACTCTGGGAATCTGGATTCCTGATTGGCCAACAAAATCAGGAATCACAGGCTCAAAATGCTCTGGGGTACACCATGCAAGTTCACCAGGAAAATTAGTACAAGCCCCAGAGCTTCTCGTACTTGCTCCGCCTGGCGGCGTCTCTGCCGCCTTGGGGGCTCATCATCATCGCTAGATGATGAGGAGGACGCGGATGACAAAAGGAAAGGGGGGTCATCCTCGTCCTCACTGGGGCTCTCGGAGTCGGAGGCAAGGGGAGTGTGTGTGTGCGTGTGTGTGTGCGTGTGTGAAAATCTTTATTTAGTGTGTGTGTGTGTGGCGGCACGGGTGTTCGCAGACTTTGCCCTAAAACTAATAGAAAAAAAAAACGAAATAAAAAATGCGCCCCAAAAAATGTAGGGGGGGCAGGGGGCAAGCTGCAGCACCCCTGGGGGGTCTAGGGTCACACAGCTCTGCTGTGGACCCCAGACACCCGATTAGAGTGATGCAGCAGTTAAAACTCTTTTTTTTTCTTTTCACTCAACTTTCCCTGAATATCCCTGCCTAACCTAACCTGTCCCCAACCTTTCCCTAAATACCTTTTAGTGCCAGATGGCACTGTGGAGGGTCAGAAGGGGGTGCTGGGCAGATATGGGGGTGCTGGCTCTGGAGATCCGATGCAGCCTCCTCTCTCCTCCTCTCTCCTCGCTCCTGGACACAGAAAGGAGGAGGAGAGGAGCGCTGCAATAATTTTAACCTCCCGCCCGTCCTGCAGCCAATCAGAAGCGATCCTGAGAGGTGATGTCACCATCACCTCTCAGGATCACAGGATTGTGATTGGTGGTGTAGTATCACACCACCGATCACCATCCTGTTCCGGGTTATCGGGTCCCCTGGACCTTATTAACCCGGAATAAACTCTGAATTGACCTGCGGTGTGCCACGATCGCCAATACGGGGGGGGGGGGGGGGGTCACAGGATCCCCATGCGCATGGTCCCAGGGTGCCTGCTGATTGATTTTTGAGCAGGCACCAGGTTCCGATAACCTGCAAGGAAGGAAAGGGATGGCACTCAGAACATTTGTGTTGTATGGGTAGATAAATTAATATATTTATTAAGGGGTGGCTATATGCCTAAAAAAATATGATAGGAGGTGGTATCAAAGTGATAAAATTACATACCTAAAATAGCAGTATGAATAAAGCACATTAGAATAACAATTGATTCTACAAAATCCTGTTAAGGAAAGAAAGTCCTAAAAATTGGATAGATGTCTGTTTAAAAATGGAAAATTCAGTCTTAGGTAAAAGGAGTTGATAACATATCCTTATGTATAATGTCACTTATCCTGGTAGATCATAGATAAAATATCAGTTAGTGAAAGAAATCCTGTTGAGGAAGGGGGAATAATAGGAAATGTCTTGTAGACCTGTGGGAGGAAATTACAGTCTCAAGTTTCGATATCCAGCAATATATTGTGGTATAATCTCCTGAAAAATCAAAGCTTCCTATAGGAAGTAATGTGGAATAGTGCAGAATAGATATCTCCTTATTATTTGAGAATCAATCATATCCGATTTGGTGATAGTACTATGTGGTCATCAATTGCTGCTGTTAAAGCAGGTACATTACCCTCCTGGTGGCCGTCATGGATCGGGGCCGTCAGTGGATCGGGGAGCGGCTCCTGCCTGCAGGTTGGCGTCCACGTGTGTTCTTCGCGCCCGCTGTGTGATCCGGCCGTTGGTTTGCTGCTGCTCTTCGTCACTTCCGGTGACGTCACATACGTGTGAGGGATCTCCCGCTCAATTCAATACCAGCGTGCTACGTGGAGATAGGTGGCGGGAAGAGACGTTACAGCTTGCAGGAGGGAAAATAGGCTCCGGAGCTTTTCTTTGGTTGTAGGATCCTGGTGCTAGCTAGTTACAATGGGCTTGGCTCAATACCCCATACGCGTTTCGGAGCTTGCTGCTCCTTCATCAGTGGGAATGAGTGGCCCATTTCTTCTTGGAGATTTATATGGATCTAATTGGATCCAATTAGTAGTTGTAGGAGTGGTCAGGAGATTTTTTTCTTTTTTTGGGGGTTGAGTAAATTGTGTGCTGGACTTTCATAAATTGTGTGCTGGACTTCAACCCCCAAAAAAAGAAAAAAATCTCCTGACCACTCCTACAACTACTAATTGGATCCAATTAGATCCATATAAATCTCCAAGAAGAAATGGGCCACTCATTCCCACTGATGAAGGAGCAGCAAGCTCCGAAACGCGTATGGGGTATTGAGCCAAGCCCATTGTAACTAGCTAGCACCAGGATCCTACAACCAAAGAAAAGCTCCGGAGCCTATTTTCCCTCCTGCAAGCTGTAACGTCTCTTCCCGCCACCTATCTCCACGTGGCACGCTGGTATTGAATTGAGCGGGAGATCCCTCACACGTATGTGACGTCACCAGAAGTGACGAAGAGCAGCAGCAAACCAACGGCCGGATCACACAGCGGGCGCGAAGAACACACGTGGACGCCAACCTGCAGGCAGGAGCCGCTCCCCGATTCACTGACGGCCCCGATCCATGACGGCCACCAGGAGGGTAATGTACCTGCTTTAACAGCAGCAATTGATGACCACATAGTACTATCACCAAATCGGATATGATTGATTCTCAAATAATAAGGAGATATCTATTCTGCACTATTCCACATTACTTCCTATAGGAAGCTTTGATTTTTCAGGAGATTATACCACAATATATTGCTGGATATCGAAACTTGAGACTGTAATTTCCTCCCACAGGTCTACAAGACATTTCCTATTATTCCCCCTTCCTCAACAGGATTTCTTTCACTAACTGATATTTTATCTATGATCTACCAGGATAAGTGACATTATACATGAGGATATGTTATCAACTCCTTTTACCTAAGACTGAATTTTCCATTTTTAAACAGACATCTATCCAATTTTTAGGACTTTCTTTCCTTAACAGGATTTTGTAGAATCAATTGTTATTCTAATGTGCTTTATTCATACTGCTATTTTAGGTATGTAATTTTACCACTTTGATACCACCTCCTATCATATTTTTTTAGGCATATAGCCACCCCTTAATAAATATATTAATTTATCTACCCATACAACACAAATGTTCTGAGTGCCATCCCTTTCCTTCCTTGCACATTATTCTTACTACAAGCGTTGGGTACACTTGTCTGGATTGAGCACCTAACTCCATCTTTTTGGGTTATAGAGAGCCGCCCTATTCTTATATCACGGGTTCCGATAACCGCCCGCCGGGCGGCGGTTATCGGAACTATACATGACGTACCGGTATGTCATGTGTCCTTAAGTATTGGGAAATCATGACTTACCGGTATGTCATGTGTCCCCAAGAGGTTAATGGCCTTGGCAGCAGCTGCATGATGCTGGTTTTTACAGCTTAGTTTGCTGTTCACTAAAATCCATGTCAGTGTTACCCAGTATTTTACAATTTAGTATGTACGGGCGACTTGCATTATTACTTCCCATGTGCATAATGTTACATTTGTCAGTGTTAAACCTCATCTGCCACTTATCTGCCCAAGCCTCCAATCTATCCAGGTCCATCTGTAGCAGTATACTGTCCTCTTCTATGTCAATTACTTTACACAGTTTAGTGTCATCTGCAAAAATTGATATTTTACTGTGCAAGCTTTCTACAAGATCATTAATAAATATATTGAAGAGAATAGGGCCCAATACTGACCCCTGAGGTACTCCACCAGTGACAGTGACCCAATCTGAGTGTGTACCGTTAATAACCACCCTCTGTTTTCTACTGAGCCAGTTACTTACCCACATACATACATTTTCTCCCAATCTAAGCATTCTCATTTTATATACTAACTAGTGTTGATCGAGCACCATAGTGCTCGGGTGCAGGGGCCGAACACATCGGGATACTCGGGTGCTCTACCGAGCAACCGAGTATAATGGAAGTCAATGGGAGAACCCGAGCATTAAACCAGGCACCCTCCCTGCTCTGAAGAGGGGAGGGTGCCTGGTTCATAGGAAAAGGTCAGAAATTGATTGAAACACCACCAAAATAGTTTGGGAACAGCATGGGGAGGATGTCTGGATGCATCTTAGACTCTAAGGTCACTGCTGGGAATGATGTTGTACGAGTAGTAAGCCACTTTTACAGACTGACAATAATATGCACAAAACCGAAGATAAAATCGATTTTAGAGGAAAAATTGTTAGGTAACATTCTTTCCTGTAGATTTACCTGTATATAAAGTGCAAGTGCTGCCAAAAATTACAAGGAAGAGGTACTCCGATACAACCTGTATATCACATAAAGGAGGGCCTCATTCACATTGTGTTACAATTGTTCATGTAGTGGGACTCCTACACTCATAAAGCCTTTGCACTAAGTGAAAGGGCTGCCAAAAACTACAAGGAGCTGGCACTGCAATACACCCTTTGTTACACATAAAGGAGGGAATTATACACAGCCTTGAAAAATTATGATTGATGGCCTGCTGGTGACCCTCAAAAACATTTGGAGCAAGGGCCTTCTTATCTGACCATCTAAAACATTATGGGCGAGTGCCTGCTGCTGCTTTGGTGACTCTAGTTAACCTGGGGACGATCGCACGTCCCCGTGACGGTGACGATCCATTCGGATGTCTGCCCTATCAACTTTCGATGTTATTTTCATCCCAAACCATGTAGACTATGGGTAACGGGGGAATCATGGTTCGATTCCAGAGAGAGAGCCTGAGAAACAGCTATGGCTACCACATTCAAGCAAGGCAGCATGCGTGCAAATTACCTATTAGGTATAATTAGGTGAGGGCCTGCAGGTGAGCTGACCCTGTAAAAGATTATAGGTGCAGGCCTGCAGGTGAGCTGACCCTGTAAAAGATTTTAGGTGTGGGCCTGCTGGTGAGCTGACCCTGTAAAAGATTGTCAGTGAAGGCCTGCTGGTGAGCTGACCCTGTAAAAAATCATATGTGAGGTCCTGCTGGTGAGCTGACCCTGTAAAAAAATTATATGCGAGGGCCTGCTGGTGAGCTGACCCTATAAAAAATTATATGCGAGGGCCTGCTGGAGAGCTGACCCTGTAAAAATTTTTAGATGCAAGCCTGCTGGTGAGCTGACCCTGTAAAAGATTTTATGTGAGGGCCTGCTGGTGACCTGACCCTCTAAAAGGTTGTAGGTGAGGGCCTGCTGGTGAGATGACTCTCTAAAAAGATTTGAGGTGCAGGCCTGCTGGTGAGCTGACCCTGTAAAAGATTTTAGGTGCCGGCCTGCTGGTGAGCTGACCCAGTAAAACATTGTAGGTAAAGGCCTGCTAGTGAGCTGACCATTTAAAAAATAATATGCAAGGGCCTGCTGGTGAGCTGACCCTGTAAAAAATTATATGCGAGGGCCTGCTGGTGAGCTGACCCTGTAAAAATTTTAGTTGCGGGCCTGCTGGTGAGCTGATCCTGTAAAAGATTTTAGGTGCGGACCTGCTGGTGAGCTGACTCTCTAAAAGGTTGTAGGTGAGGGCCTGCATATGAGCTGACCCTCTAAAACATTATATGCGGGGGCCTTCAGGTGAGCTGACACTGCAAAAGATTGTAGGTGAAGGCCTGCTGGTGAGCTGACCCTGTAAAAAATTATATGCATGGGCCTGTAGCTAAGCTCACCCTGTAAAACATTATATGCAAAGGACATATATGCAAAGGCATTATATGCGACAAATAAGCATTTGTTGATATGATGGAAGAAGAGAAGGAGGATGAGAAAAGAAAGATTCAACCATATACCCTTGTCTGTGGTGGAAGGGGTGCATGGGAATACAGTGTAATCAGTACATTATAAACAACACATTTAAAGTGCCTTTATGTTCATCAGCTTTCCTCTGGTGGAGTCGAGAAGTCTTGGTCAATCCAGGCCTTGTTCATTTTTATAAGAGTCAACCTGTCAGCATTTTCAGTTGACAGGCGGATACGCTTATCTGTTATAATGCCACCAGTAGCACTTAATACCCGCTCAGCCAAAACGCTGGCGGCAGGGCAGGCCAGGACCTCCAAGGGGTAGAGCGCCAGTTCGTGCCACATGTCCAGCTTGGGCAACCAGTATGTAAAGCACTGAGGGATCACTGTGGACGCTGACACAGTCTGCTATGTACACCTTCACCATCTTCCAAAATGTTTCCTTGTGACACTAGGATGCACATCAGGGTAAGGGTGCTGGCTGAGTGTCATGAAACTGTCCCAGGCTTTGGAGAGTCTTGCCCTGCCTCTGTTGGAACTGCTGTGTGTTTTCCTTGTCTCTTCTCCTCGGTTGGCCAAGGAACTACGGACTCTGCCGCCAGCGTTGTCAGATGGAAATTTCTGGAGCAATTTTCTCAGCAAGGATCTTCTGGTATTGCACCGTTTTGCTCGTCCTCTCCACCAGAGGAATAAGAGATGGGAAGTTCTCTTCGTAGCGGAAGTCGAGAAGGGTGAAAAACCAGTAATCCGCGTTGTCTAAAATGCGTATAATGCACAGGTTTCAGGAAAGGCAGCCTAACCAACAGGCAATACTTCGCTGTCGTCATCAGGTGGATCACTCTCAATCTCCTCTTCCTCCTCTTCTGCCCATCCAGATTAAACTTCCATGGGTACTACCCTCTGTAGCGGAGGCAACCGTCTCCTGCTCCTCCTCCTCTTCATTGTCCAATTCGCGCTGAGAAGATGAACTGAGGGTGGTCTGGCTATCACCCTGTGTAATGTCTTCCCCCATATCCACCTCTTCCACATGCAAAGTGTCATCCTTAATTTTGAGCAGCGAGCGTTTGAGTAGACACAGAAGTAGGATGGTTATGCTAATAATACGCTCACCATCTGTGTTGATTCCTTCAAGTTTTTTGAAACCTCACAGAGGTCAGACATGAATATTGGAAGCTGAATGGAAAGGCGACAACCATGTGGCAGCTGGTATTATACTACTGCCCTCTGCTGCTCACAAAGCCTGGCCAACATGTGGAGCATGGAGTTCCAGCGTGTGCTCACGTCGCACGACAGCCGGGGAGCTGACAATTTCAAGCGCTGCTGCAGCATTGACAGACAGGCTGAAGCTGTTGATGACTTGCGGAAATGTGCACACACACGGCGCACCTTCACCACTAGCTCAGGCCAATTGGGGTAGGTTTTGAGAAACCGCTGAACCACAAGGTTGAATAAGTGGGCTAGGCATGGAACGTGTCTGAGCTTGCCGAGCTCCAAAGTAGCCACCAAGTTACGGCCATTATCAGACACAATCATGCCTGGTTGTAGGTTGAGTGGCGAGAGCCACAGCTCAGTCTGGTCTCTTATCCTCTGCCATAGCTCTGCGGCGGTGTGCTGTTTGTCCCCTAAGCATATCAGCTTCAGCACGGCCTGCTGCCACTTCCCCACTGCAGTGCTACACTGCTTCCAGCTACCGACTGATGACACACTGGTGCTACACGCTTATAAATCGAAAGGGGAAGTGGAGGAGGAGGCGGAGGAGAAGTGGGGTTTGGAGCCACTAACGTAGGTGCTGGCGGAAACCCTGATCAACGTAGGGCCCGCAATCCTTGGCGTCGGTAGCACCTGTGCCATCCCAGGGTATGACTTGCTCCCAGCCTCCACCAGATTCACCCATTGTGCGTCGATGAAATGTAGCATCCCTGGTCGAATGCACTTGTCCATGTGTCTGTGGTTAAGTGAACCTGTCCAGTAACTGCGTTGGTCATGGCAAGTTTAATGTTAAGAGACACATGTTGTTGTATGGCGGGCACGGCACACCTTGAAAAATAGTGGCGGCTGGGGATGTGTAACGCGGGAAGGCTGCCGACATCAGGCTGCGGAAAGGCCTCAGTGTCCACAAGCCTAAATGGCAACATTTCCAGGGCCAGTAATTTGGAAAGCTGCGCATTTAGTGCTATGGCCTGTGGGTGGGTGGCTGGGCATTTTTGCTTGTGTTCAAAGGCCTGGGGTAAGGACATTTGGAAGCTGCGCTGGGACACGGAAGTGGATGTATTCACTGATGGTGCTTGCAAAGGTGCAGGTGCAGGGAGGGAGGCATCGGGGCCTGCACCTTCAACAGGGTATTAGCCAGCACGTAACACAGGGGAAGAGGAGGCAGTGGTGTGACCTGCAGACACAGATTGTGGACCCAGGCGTTCATCCCACTTATTATTGTGCTTGGATGCCATGTGGCGGATCATGCTGGTGGTGGTGAGGTTGCTAGTGTTCACGCTACGGCTTATTTTCGTATGGCACAGGTGGCAAACTACTATTCTTTTGTAGTCTGCACTTTCCTCAAAAAAGTGCCATATTGCGGAAGATCTACCTCTAGGCAAGGGAGATTTCCGCATGGGGGTGCTCCGTGGAACAGTTGTGGGCCTGTTTGGTGTGGCCCGCCTTCTCGCTTTTGCCACCCCACTGCCTCTTCCAGCCTGTTGCGGTGCTGAAGATCCCTTCCCCTCTGTATTGCAGTACTCGCTCGGCTTTCCACTTTCCCAGGTTGGATCAGTGACCTCATCATCCACCACCTCCTCTTCCACTTCCCCACTCTGATCATACTCCTGATTTGTTGACCTAACCATAACCTCAGTGATTGACAACTGTGTCTCATCCTCTTTAACCTCTTGTGACAGTAATTGTGGTTGACTCATTGGCAACTGTGTCTCATCATCATCCACCTCATTAAACACTAATTGCAATTCCCCACCGTCATGTTCTTGTGACTGTGGATGCTCAAGAGGTTGGGATTCAGGGCACAAGATCTCATGTCCCTCTTCAAGCGTGCTTGGCGAGAGGGCCAAATCAAGTAATGGCGATGAAAAGAGGTCCACGGAATATCCAAGTGTGGGATCACTTGTTTCGCCAGACTGTACACAGTGGGAGAAAGTAGGATCAGGGTGAGGATTGTGTTGACCAGACCACTGGCTACTGAGACTGGACTTGGTGGAAGACAGGGTGGTGCTTAACCGACTCAAAGCAATATCTGCTGCAATCCAACCGACCACCTGGTCGCACTGGTCTGAAGTCAAGAGTTGTGTCCTGTGCCGCCCTGGGACATGAAGCTATGTAGGTTTCGAGGATGATTGTTTTTCTTGTGCTCTGGCAGCGGGCACAGTTTCTCCGAGTCAAGGGCCACGGCCTCTGGTTTGCACCATACGCATCATGGCCACTTCCCCGTCCCTTACTGCTCGCCTTCTTCATTTTAAATGTTATAAATGCTTGAAAGTATGTCACACGTACAGTAGCATAGGAATTAGAAGTGTATTCGCAAAAAAAATTACAAAGTTATTTGTGACTAGGAAACGTTATACAGGACAGGTACCACAGGTAATGTCACTGTTCGCAGTGTCTACGGAAAAAGGTACACTGGATGTCACTGATATTTTAGGGATGCGCTCACTTTAAACAGGAGATGTGGTGTGGATAATTTAACTGTGCACAGCGGACCCCATCTATGGAAAAAGTGCACTGGATGTCACAGATATTTTAGGGATGCACACACTTTACCCCTGCACAGGACCTGTGTAATGAAGAATTTATTAAAGAATGGGAGTTGTTACTGTTCTCCCAATCAATGTCCCTAATACAATTAATTATAAAAAGGAGGTGTAAAATACTAGAAGAAATCACTGAGAAAATTAATCAGATAAAGACGGTAGTGGAAAAGCTACCGCCCAGTGATGAATTACGGATGTGGCAGGAACGCCTGTGCAGGAGTCTGGATAAAATGGAGTCAGAAATAATCAGCAAGAAAACAAAGAAATATAGACATAACCCCAGACTGGACGAAAGGGAGAGATATAGAAATAATTCACTGGAGAGAGAAACAAACATTAGACCTCCGGAACAATCTAATACTGATGATAATCCTAATAGATACAATATTCCGGTTAATAATAGGTTTGAAGCACTGAACTATAATCATTTTTTAGACAGGACTCCGCCCCACCACAAGACGAGAATCAGAAGGAGATCAAAAACACCAACTGATGCATACCCTCAACATCAACAAACATCACCTGTACATCACAACACAAGAAACAGACGCAGGTCACAATCACCGCCAATAGGACATCAACAACACCTACAATCACCACCAACACACACGTACAACCTGAGGAACAGACACAATCACCATATAGAGAATTACGAACAACAGAGAATGTGGCAACCACAGAACAGACACTATCATGCACCCAGATATGTAAGAGAAGGGACACACAGACAGCAACAACAAACAGACCTAAATGGAAGACACGAAGAGGTCAAAGAAAAAAGAGGGACTTACAACAGACAAAGATGATGACAGATAAGGAAGTCATAGTGAACCTGAGCTCAGTAGTCCTGACTGATCATCAGACAGGACTGCTGAGCAAAGGACTGAAATTTGCACCAACGGCGAAATTGAATAAATTTGATACCTATGTGGGAGTGGAGAAATTCATACGGAAACTCTGTCTTAAGAAATATTTCTTAAAAAACCCGATCATAACAAATTCAAATGAACATAGGGATGGAGAAATTAAACATACAGAATCAAAATTAAGGTCAAAAAAATTTCCCAGACAGGAGATCAGTGCTGAGATAGCCACCTTTCAGAAAAATATAGAGACCGAGCTAAGGAAGATACCTGATAAATATGGACGGAGAAACAACTTAACTATGCAGGAAATCCATGCAATAAAAGAACTGCAAAGCTGTAATAATCTTACCATTCGTCCTGCGGACAAAGGGGGAGCTATTGTCCTCCTAGAAACTGAGAAATATAATGCCGAATGTCTGAAACAATTGGGGGATATCACCACATGTAGGAGGCTGACAAGAGACCCTACAGAAGAATTCTCAAAAATATTGAGCCAATTCTGTGAAAAAGGCCTCAATGGAGGCTTATTAACTAAGAAGGAATCGGATTTTATTTTGGGGACCCAAGTCTTCTATTGCCTCCCAAAAATACATAAGAGTATGACTGACCCACCAGGACGCCCGATAATATCTGGTATAGAGTCGTTGACATCCAATTTATCCCATTATATTGACCAAATGATTCAACCTACGGTCAAGAAGATCCCTGCTTACATTAAAGACACCACGCAGGTCGTCCAATTATTGGAGAATTTGCGGGTAGAGCCACATTGGCGTATAGGGACTCTGGATGTACAATCGCTCTATACCGTTATCAACCATGAACAGGGCATAAATAACATGAAATCGCAACTTAACAACTATGGAAATTTAAATGCTAAACAAATAGAATATTTGGCGGAGGGTGTTGAACACATACTCACACACAATTATTTTTTCTTTGAGGGGGCATACTACCTCCAGATTCGGGGCACTGCCATGGGCACCAGATTCGCCCCCAGCTATGCCAATCTCTTTATGGCACAGTGGGAACTAGAGACTATACTACCCAAGCTGTGGTCGGATCTGGTGCTCTGGCAGCGCTTTATCGATGATGTCATCTTTATCTGGCAGGGTGATGAAGGGGACCTATCTTCCTTCTTAGAAGATATTAATAATAATGATTATAACCTCAAATTTACATCAAATATTAACCAAGAGCATACAGAGTTCCTTGATCTATTGATCACCACTCAAGTGGACCACTATGTGTGTACCACTTATCAGAAAAAAGTGGCGAAAAATAGCTTTATACTCTACTCCAGTTGTCATCTGCCTTCATGGTTGATGAACATACCTACAGGACAATTTCGGAGGATTAAAAGGAACTGCACTAATGAGGATAAATTTGAAGAGGAAGCCACCAATATGAGGGAACAATTCTTGGCTAAAAATTATCCAGATGTAGTGGTGGATAAAGCCTTACAAAAAGTCAGGGAAATGGACAGAAACCAGTTTTTTATGCCAAATCAGATTGATATTGAAACAAAAACCAGTGAAGAAAAGTTCCGTATAATATTACCCTATAATATACAACATAAAAAAATTGAGCGGATCATTAAAAACCACTGGCATCTGATCCAGAAGGACAAAATCATAGGCCCTCTAGTTCCGCTGGTACCGGAGATAGTATATACTAAAGCACCCACAGGATTGGCGCATGGCAAATGTGGTGCCAATATTCAAAAAGGGTCCAAAAACAGAGCCTGGAAACTATAGGCCGGTAAGTTTAACATCTGTTGTGGGTAAACTGTTTGAAGGTTTTCTGAGAGATGCTATGTTAGAGCATCTTATGGGAAATAAGCAAATAACGCCATATCAGCATGGCTTCGTGAGGGATCGGTCATGTCAAACTAATTTAATCAGTTTCTATGAGGAGGTAAGTACTAGACTTGACAGCGGCGAATCAATGGATGTCGTGTATCTGGACTTCTCCAAAGCATTTGACACTGTACCTCATAAAAGGTTAGTATATAAAATGAGAATGCTCGGACTCGGAGAAAACGTCTGTAAGTGGGTAAGTAACTGGCTCAATGATAGAAAACAGAGGGTGGTTATTAACGGTACATACTCAGATTGGGTCACTGTCACTAGTGGAGTACCTCAGGGGTCAGTATTGGGCCCTATTCTCTTCAATATATTTATTAATGATCTTGTAGAAGGCTTGCATAGTAAAATATCAATTTTCGCAGATGACACTAAACTGTGTAAAGTAATTAACACTGAAGAGGACAGTATACTACTACAGAGGGATCTGGATAGATTGGAGGCTTGGGCAGATAAGTGGCAGATGAGGTTTAACACTGAGAAATGTAAAGTTATGCACATGGGAAGGAATAATGCAAGTCACCCGTACATACTAAATGGTAAAACACTCGGTAACACTGACATGGAAAAGGATCTAGGAATTTTAATAAACAGCAAACTAAGCTGCAAAAAACAGTGTCAGGCAGCGGCTGCCAAGGCCAATAAGATAATGGGTTGCATCAAAAGGGGCATAGATGCCCGTGATGAGAACATATTCCTACTACTTTGCAAATCACTGGTCAGACCACACATGGAGTACTGTGTACAGTTCTGGGCTCCTGTAAACAAGGCAGACATAGCAGAGCTGGAGAGGGTCCAGAGGAGGGCAACTAAAGTAATAACTGGAATGGGGCAACTACAGTACCCTGAAAGATTATCAAAATTAGGGTTATTCACGTTAGAAAAAAGACGTCTGAGGGGAGATCTAATTACTATGTATAAATATATCAGGGGGCAGTACAGAGATCTATCCCATCATCTATTTATCCCCAGGACTGTGACTGTGACGAGGGGACATCCTCTGCGTTTGGAGGAAAGAAGCTTTGTACACAAACATAGAAAAGGGTTCTTTACGGTAAGAGCAGTGAGACTATGGAACTCTCTGCCTGAGGAGGTGGTGATGGTGAGTACAATAAAGGAATTCAAGAGGGGCCTGGATGTATTTCTGGAGTGTAATAATATTACAGGCTATAGCTACTAGAGAGGGGTCGTTGATCCAGGGAGTTATTCTGATTGCCTGATTGGAGTCGGGAAGGAATTTTTTATTCCCCTAAAGTGAGGAAAATTGGCTTCTACCTCACAGGGTTTTTTTTTTTTTTTGCCTTCCTCTGGATCAACTTGTAGGATGACAGGCCGAACTGGATGGACAAATGTCTTTTTTCGGCCTTATGTACTATGTTACTATGTTACTATGTTACCCAATCTGGGCTTAAAAATAGCATCATCTATTAAACAGAAAATAGGAGCTAATGGATCCATTAACAACTGGCTCAAAAGAAGCGGATTCCACAGATGTGGATGCTGTGCGAACTGCAAAATTACATCTTTTGCGAGGAAAACCACACGAGTGAACTCAACCCAGAACACTTTCTCCGTTGAAATTAAAAAACTTTTGACATGTAATAGTTCAAACGTTTTATATGTAATTGAGTGTACGTGTGGCAAACAATACATAGGAAGAACCAAAAGACCATTAAAAGTAAGAATAGCGGAACACATAAACAATATCAAAAAGGGATATGATAAGCATGTATTATCCAGGCACTTTAAACTGGTCCATAACCAGGACCCAAAAACCCTGAAATTCGCAGATTTCGAACAGCTAGATCGGCATTGGAGGGGAGGGAACCATATTGCCCGGATGTCCAGGGCGGAATCAAGGAGAATTTTCGAATTCGGCAGCCTGGCACCGGCCGGACTTAATGCTGAACTTGAAATCTTCGGATTCCTTTAAAGGGTTGGGTGCCTTTGGATCATGGGGGGTACCAGTCTGGCTGATTATTAGCACTGTGACCCCTCCTGGTCGTTGGGCTCCCAACCCAATTACATCATGAAAGATCAGCGAATCATACCCCTCTGGACACCATTATATACTGGAATATAACGTATGACTAATGAAGCATACGGGGTTAGTGATTGTATCCCAGATTCCACAATAATGGTATCATCCATTTAGTTCCTTTTATATATCTCCCAAATTTATTCACATGAATATCTTATATATGTCTTTTAATTTAAAAAAAAATAATTTTTTTTATATTTTTTTAAAAAACGAATAAAATTATTAGTTTTACTTCTATATATTATGTATTTATATTTGACTTTTTTGTAAAAATATCGAGTGATGTATATTATGAATACCCATCTATACCACATCATCAAGTATAATCAGTGACCCCATATTCCCCATGTCACCTGAGTTATATGATATAGCATGACTATGGGATAATTTTGTACATGACTATTGATATATTTTGTTAATATTAACAAATATATATACGCTGCTGGGATGCATGACTTTCCAATATATATTGGAAAGAAGAATACAATAAATGTGAGATTGCAAGTATCTTTCACAAAAGTAACCTATTGGAAACATTAGGGATAAGCTAAAATAAATGTGGAACAAAAAAACGCATGAACTCATCAAAAACCGCAGAGGAAACGCAATGAAAACGCAACAAAAAATGTTTCAGATCTACAAGATCCATTCCAGGATTTACAGAGAGCCCTTCTGATAGCCAGATCCACAAGATCCACTTCATGATTAATAGAGAGCCCTTCTGATAGCCAGAGGAATAAAAGCCGGACAGCCAGACAGTTCTTACTAAAGCCACTGAGGAAGAAGGTAGTCTAACATTCGAAATGCGTCTGGCGTGGAAAGATAAAGTATTGGACCCTGGCAATGAACCGGCAAAACTAGATGAACAAATAGTATTGTTATCTAGAGAAAGCGCTTTCACTGAACAAACAAGCTCCAGATCTATTGGCCATAGTCTGGTAACCTACGGATAAATACAACACAGCCGGTGCCACTAAACTAGAAGCACAGACTGTGAATTAACTACGGCGAAAACAGAGAGAGACCTGTGACCTGCTACCAGACCTTTACAATAGCCAAAGCGGACTATACAGATCTGGGATACAACAGTAAGACAGTCTTGAAATCTGCGCCTATAAGGTAAGCGTGCCTTGCACTCACGCCACAGACCGGACACTACTAAGCGTGAGTACCACTGCACTGCATGATACCTTAGATAGTAGGGAAGAATTCCGAATATTTGGCATTGCAGTCCTCTGCTAGATAACTGTGGTCAGCGCACAGTGGTAAACTGAAAACCACCGAGACCGCAATATTGGAAGATAAAGCTATGCCTATACGCAAGCGGCCACAGATATAACAGCATTTCGCCGCTAACATTGTTGAACCTCTGCCGTTTGTGGACAATTTAAGAAAGACTGTAACAACTGAACATTCATCTATTATTTTATGCACAGTAATTCAAGATTATTAGATTCTATTCCACAGGATTTTTATTTATGCACACAGATGGATTTGGACTGATCACATGTGATTGCACCCTGACCTTTTTTTCTCTGGATCCTTTTTTTCCCTGGATTCTTTTTCAATTTTTTCTAATATTGACACTTTGACACCATTAGGATTGTTCCTTTAATACCAGCACATTGGGACTTTTGTGTTTGTTCACATTTATTTTAGGTAGTAGGTATATTGAATAGATTTGCTCAGTCAACACTCCACTACAGCAGGAGTCTTCATACGTTTGCAGATTGGGTGGACCCGACTAGGTTAATCACCAGCGGCCCCATTCAACCTGCAGTAACTCATTGCGTACTCATAGTGGCTACCACCAGTATTATAATATTTTATTGTGTAGTTTATTTTCATTCTATTATCTTTATTGTATATTTTATTGTATAGCGACAGGCCTGCATTTTATATAGTTGTTGAAGATACTAACAGATTGTCCACGTATTTATTCCTGTTTGGAACAATTCTGTATTTTACATTATATTTTATATATTAGTATTGCGATTATTAAACTTTACCTGTTGGTTCCGGATATTAGAGTGCCCATCTTTCTTTTTATGCACACACTTTAAACAGGCGATGTGGCACGGATAATTTAACTGTCCGCAGTGGCCTACTACACGGTATTTAGCGCAAGATGCGCTAAAAATATATATTGCTGCTGTCACACACAATAGTCCTTAAAAGGACTTTTGGGTCTCTGAAAAGTTTTTTGTATAAAAATCTTCCTATTACACTCCCTTCACTGTCTTTCCCTTCCTATGCACAGCTCTCCCTAACACTTAGCAATTTAGCACAGGTTGCGCTAAAAACATATATTGCTGCTGTCCTTACAAGGACTTTCGGGTCTCTGAAACGTTTTTGTACAAAAAAATATTCAATTACACTCCCTACACTCTCTGTCCCTTCCTATGCTCAGCTCTTCCTGACTACGAATGAGCCGAACATGCGTCATCGGGGTGCTATATAGCACCCAATGACACATTCTGGCCAGCCAATCACTGTAATGCCAGTAGCCAACATGGCTACTGGCATTAGAGTGGGGGCAGTACTTACCTGCACATTTATTGGCTGCGTGGCAGCCAAGAAACGTGCGTGGAGGAGACTCGAGCAATATACCAATTGCTCCACAAAAAAAGGGATTGAGGCAGGGATGTGATATGCCAATAATATACTTTCTATATAGAGCATTTGGTTAGTGCAGCATTTCTTTGCAGTTTTGCTGCATTACCACAGCTACAAAGATTGACAAATGCAATTAGAACAAATAATTTCTTTTTGTGTGATATACCAGTTGCCCCCCAAAAAAACTGATTGAAACAGGTGTGCTATATACCAATAATATACTTTCAATATAGTGCATTTAAGTAGTGCAGCATTTGTCTGCGGTTTTGCTGTGTTACCGCAGCTACATAGAGTTACAAATGCTATTGGAACAAATAATTTCTACTAATGTAATATACCAGTTGCCCCGCAAAAAAAATGATTGAAGCAGGGGTGTAATATTCCAATAATATACTTTCTATATAGTGCATTTAGGTAGTGCATCATTTGTTTGCGGTTTTGCTGCATTACCGCAGCTACACAGAGTGACAAATGCTTTTGGAATAAAAAAATTCTACTGGTATGATATACCAGTTGACCCCCCCAAAAAAATCTGATTGAAGCAGGGGTGTGATATACCAATAATATGCTTTCTATATAGTGCATTTGGGTAGTGCAGCATTTGTTTGCGGTTTTGCTGCGTTACCGCAGCTACACACGAGTGACAAACGCTATTGAAACAAATAATATCTATTGGTGTGATATACCAGTTGCCCCCCCGCAAAAAAACTGATTGAAGCAGGGGTGTTATATACCAATAATATACTTTCCATATAGTGCATTTAGGTAGCGCAGCATTTGTTTGCAGTTTTGCTGCGTTACCGCAGCTACACAGAGTGACAAACGCTATTGGAACAAATCTTTTCTACTGGTGTGATATACCAGTTGCTCCCTCATAAAAAATTGATTGAAGCAGGGGTGTTCTATACCAATAATAATCTTTCTATATAGTGCATTTAGGTAGTGCAGCATTTGTACGTGGTTTTGCTGCGTTACCGCAGCTAAACAAAGTGACAAAAGCTTTTGGAACAAATCATTTCTACTGGTGTGATATACCAGTTGCCCTTCCAAAAAACAGATTCAATCAGGGGTGTGATATACTACTAATATATTTTCTATATAGTGCATTTAGGTAGAGATGGCCTTGCGGATCACCCGGCGGTCGGTTCGCGGCAAACTTTACTGATTCGCGGTTCGCCAAACATGCGAACATATGGCGATATTCGCCGGCGCCATATTCTTTTACATTGTGAAGAACTTTGACCCATGACACATCCATCAGGTGGTACAGGACAGCAAATTGAGACATTTCAGCACATGGACATACCCCCTACCTAAAAAATAGACCTGATCTGGCTGCCATTTTTCATTCTTTCTTTTGTCAGTGTAGGGAGAGGTTGCTGTGTGGAGCAGGGACAGACTGTTAGAGTGTTAATAGTGACACAAATCGCTAGCTAATAGGTCCACAAAAGTCCTTTTAAGGACTGGTATAGGGGTGCTATTGGTGTCCAGTATATAGGGGTGTAATACACTTATAATATACTTTCTAATATAGAAAGCATATTGTAGTGGATTTGTATAGTGCAGCATTGTGACTGGTGATCGGTTCTGCAGCGATACTACAACTACAAAGAGTGACAAACGCAATTAGAAAAAAGTATTATAACTGGTGTGATAGACCAGTGGCCCCCAAAACCACATATTAAAGCGGGGTTGTGGCGAAACCAACCTCGCCACTGGGTGGTGGAGAAGCCTGGTTCCCAGCCTCTTGCCCCAGGATTATGGGCCCTCTCAGCAGCCATGCTTCCTTTGTTCACAAAGGACTTTTGCTAACTTTTGAACCCCTGGTCTAATTCGTGCTATTTTGGGATATGTTAAATGTCTATGTTACTGCAATGGGTGGGACATTATACAGGGTGGGCCATTTATATGGATACACCTTAATAAAATGGGAATGGTTGGTGATATTAACTTCATGTTTGTGGCACATTAGTATATGTGAGGGGGGAAACTTTTCAAGATGGGTGGTGACCATGGCGGCCATTTTGAAGTCGGACATTTTGAATCCAACTTTTTTCAATAGGAAGAGGGTCATGTGACACATCAAACTTATTGGGAATTTTACACGAAAAACAATGGTGTGCTTGGTTTTAACGTAACTTTATTCTTTCATGAGTTATTTACAAGTTTCTCTTTGTTTACAGCCATTGACATGTCGCCGAGGTTAACACGTGAGGACCGGATAGAAATTGTTTTGATGTCTGGTGAATGCAGTAACCGGGTCATTGCAGCAGATTTCAATGCAAGACACCCTACGAGACCACCCATCTCCCATGCTACAGTTAGCAAACTGCTTGCTAAGTTTCGTGAAACTGGTTCAGTGATGGATTTGCCAAAATGTGGATGCATGAAATCTGTCTCTAATGAAGAAACATCAGTGGCTGTCCTAGCTTCATTCAGCAAGAGCACACAGCGTAGTACTTGCCGCATGTAACTGGAGAGTGGTATTAGTCGAACATCCCTTCGGCGGATATTAGCTACTCACAAATGGCACCCTTACAAACTCCAGCTACTGCAGCATCTCAACGAGGAAGACCCAGATCGGCGCACTGAATTTGCAGAATGGGCAAAACAAAAATTGGAACAGGACCCTCAGTTTACGCAGAAGATTTTGTTCAGTGATGAGGCAAACTTTTATGTGAATGGTGAAGTTAACAAACAAAACCACCGCTATTGGTCTGACCCTAACCCACATTGGATAGATCCCTCCAAGACTGTTGGAACAAAAAAATTGATGGTATGGTGTGGTATATGGGGTACAAAGATAGTGGGGCCATTCTTCATCAATGGAAACCTCAAGGCCACTGGATATGCGAAATTGCTACATGATGATGTGTTTCCCTCTTTATGCACTGAAGCTGGCACGTTCCCTGCGTTTTTCCAGCAAGATGGTGCACCACCACATTATGGGTGTCAGGTCCGAGCATTCCTAGATGAACAGTTTCCTGGAAAGTGGATTGGTCGTCGTGGGCCAGTTGAATGGCCCCCAAGGTCTTCCGATCTGACCCCCTTAGACTTTTATCTTTGGGGTCATCTGAAGGCAATTGTCTATGCTGTGAAGATACGAGATGTGCAGCACCTGAAACTACGGATACTGGAAGCCTGTGCTAGCATTTCTCCTGCGGTGTTGCTATCAGTGTGTGAAGAGTGGGAGAAGAGGGTTGCATTGACAAACCAACACAATGGGCAGCACATTGAACACATTTTATAAGTGGTCAGAAACTTGTAAATAACTCATGAAATAATAAAGTTACGTTAAAACCAAGCACACCATTGTTTTTCTTGTGAAATTCCCAATAAGTTTGATGTCTCACATGACCCTCTTCCTATTGAAAAAACAAAAGTTGGATTCAAAATGGCCGACTTCAAAATGGCCGCCATGGTCAGCACCGATCTTGAAAAGTTTCCCCCCTCACATATACTAATGTGCCACAAACATGAAGTTAATATCACCAACCATTCCCATTTTATTAAGGTGTATCCATATAAATGGCCCACCCTGTATATTTGAGTAGGGATGTCTGTCCTATTGTCTCCACGTGTGTATTGGCGATTTCCCTTTATCCTGAGAGATAATTGAATTACTCCTCAGTTGTCTCCAGGACAGAAGACATTGTGTATTCTCCTGCCTGTGATAATTACATCAACCCATTGTGTAAGGTAATTGTATCAAAATTGTAGGCAGAGGGGAGAATTTTGTGTGGGAGTGTTTTACTGTATTGTACGTGTTTATTGGTTGTTTTACAAAACCCTGTGGGTGGTACTAGTGTGTAACAATGTTATATAAGAACAATAAACACACAGCTCTGGATGACCACTGCTTGACCCTCAACACGGAGCCACGTCTCGTTCTTGGGGGGATTCACTGTATGCTGTTAGAGACTGCATGCTAGGAGTGTAAGCCGCTTGGGTGCGTTTCCTATTCGTCTGCTAGCAGCTATTCGTGAGGTTCCATTCAGGGGTTTGGAGCATTCCCTTGTATGCCGTTACAATTGGTGGCAAGCATCGGGATTATTCTCACAGCCCAGAAGGACAGCTACAAAGAAACATCATTCCCTGGATTTTACAATTTGAGGGCAACGCATGTACCAGTACAGTGACCCTGACAGCAGCAGGATGGAACCAGCAGTGGCATACGATGAGGATGGCCGGGATGCATTAAGGAAAGGCATCTGGTACCAGGCCCTGGATAATGTACAATACCAGCGAGGCGAGAGTCTCCCCAGTGAAGAGCAGCGATTGCAGAAGCAAGTGGCCCTGCGGATGCCCTTCCTGGGAGAGCAGCCCCTGGAGGAATGGGTGAAGGAACTAGAACACCGGGTATGGCAGGAGCTATGGCTGGAGGATGCCTACCAGGTGCTCTGGTGGTATATGGCTCAGTATATACCCTGGACAGCTGAGCATGACAAGCCAGAGGGAGAGGAGTTTGATGGTCCTGGCTTATTATGTAGAGCCTGACTTCGGGAGCCCTGCACAGTCCAGACTTCAGGACATTTTCTACGAGAGGGAGGCTAGGCAGGATTGGGATGATCCCCATGAGGTAGAGAAAGACCTGGCTCACCTAGCAACCCTGGAGTGGGAACTGGAGCAGGACTACCGAGATCTCTTCCACTCCATTGGGAAGGCTCAGCAGGAAAGCAAGAAGTCAGACCCAGGTCCAGAGCCCTTCAGCTGGGAGGATATTGTGGATATTTTATGGGAAGAACCCCAGGTGGCCGGTGGAGATGGGACCGAGGTCTCTCCACTGCTCCTGCAGGGAATTGGGAGCCCAGTCTCCATTCCCCAGCGGCAGGCTGAGTTACAGGGGGCAGAGACAGTCGGTCCTGTCCCCCAGCGGCAATGGGAGTTATTGGGAATTGGGAGCCCAGTCTCCATTCCCCAGCGGCCGTGTGATATGCAGGGAATTAGGAGCCCAGTCTCCATTCCCCAGCGGCAGTGTAATCTACAGGGAATTGGGAGCCCAGTCTCCATTCCCCAGCGGCTGTGTGATGTACAGGGAATTGGGAGCCCAGTCTCCATTCCCCAGCGGCAGTGTGATGTACAGGAAATTGGGAGCCCAGTCTCCATTCCCCAGAGGCCGTGTGATATGCAGGGAATTGGGAGTCCAGTCTCCATCCCCCAGCGGCCGTGTAATATGCAGGGAATTGGGAGCCCAGTCTCCATCCCCCAGCGGCCGTGTGATATGCAGGGAATTGGGAGCCCAGTCTCCATTACAATGCGGCAGTGTAATCTACAGGGAATTGGGAGCCCAGTCTCCATTCCCCAGCGGCCGTATGATCTACAAGGAATTGGGAGCCCAGTCTCCATCCCCCAGCGGCAGTTTAACGCACCAGGGGGAGACAGTAAGCCCCACAACAGTGCAGATGGGACCATGGTCTCTGCACTCACAGCACAGGGGGTAGGGACAGTCGGTCCTGTCCCCCAGCAACAGGGCTGTTTAGCCAAAGGGGAGACAGTCGGTCTCCCCCCACAGCAGCATGGTGGTCTATCTAAAGGGGAGACAGTCGGTCTCTCCCTACAACAGCAGAGCGGTGTATCTAAAGGGGAGAGAGTCGGTCTCCCCCTCCAACAACCAGGCTACAACCAGGCTTCTTCCGTGGTAGCGCTGGCACCAGGGCAAAGTACTGCTGGTCTCTGCCCACTCAGCAACCCACCAAGGCAGTCTACCAGTCCCCCACACAGCCGTGGTAAGGGCCCATGGACATGGACAGGTTTATCCCTTGCTCAGGTGTAGTAACCATTTATTGTGGGTGGGCTGTACTGCTGTTTCTGTTTTGTGGGTGGGCTGCTGGACTAACAAGGGCGCTGACCGGCAGAAGGTCAGATACCCTGTTAGTCTGTTTGGAAAAGGGGAGAAATGTGGTGAAACCAACCTCGCCACTGGGTGGTGGAGAAGCCTGGTTACCAGCCTCTTGCCCCAGGATTATTGGCCCTCTAATCAGCCATGCTTCCTTTGTTCACAAAGGACTTTTACTAACTTTTGAACCCCTGGTCTAATTCGTGCCATTTTGGGATATGTTAAATGTCTATGTTACTGTAATGGGTGGGACATTGTATATTTGAGTAGTGATGTCTGTCCTATTGTCTCCACGTGTGTATTGGCAATTTCCCTTTGTCCTGAGAGATAATTGAATTACTCCTCAGTTGTCTCCAGGACAGAAGACATTGTGTATTCTCCTGCCTGTGATAATTACATCAACCCATTGTGTAAGGTAATTGTATCACAGGCAGAGGGGAGGATTTTTGTGTGGGAGTGTTTTACTGTATTGTACGTGTTTATTGGTTGTTTTACAAAACCCTGTGGGTGGTACTAGTGTGTAACAATGTTATATAAGTACAATAAACACACAGCTCTGGGTGACCACTGCTTGACCCTCAACACGATGCCTCGTCTCGTTCTTGGGGGGATTCACTGTATGCAGTTAGAGACTGATTGCTAGGAGTGTAAGCCGCTTGGGTGCGCTTCCTAAGAAAGAAAGGCTGCTCACAGGGTCAGCCCTGCAGAAGAGACCGCAGGTAAATGTAGATAAAAAAGGTGGGAGGGAGGGTAGGGTGTGTGTACACTCCCAGTCCCTCTCCAAGTAGACCCTGGAAAAAGCGCCAATCAAAATAGCAGTTGGTGGAAAAGAAAGGAGGGTGGGTGGTAGGCTAGGTCACAGATGGTGGCAGAATGGGTTGTGGACATTAAAGGGCAATAAAAAACTATAAAAAACAATAAGAGGAAATAGAAGAAAATTACTCAACAAATATTAATCAGCAATAGTGAAGCCGTTAAAAAATTGTGTGTATCTAAAAAATGAGTGGGAGACAGGAAGGGGGGTGGAGTGACGTAAAATTTAAAGTATTGGAATTAAAAATAAAAATATAAATAAAATGTAATGTGGTGTGCTTAAAATCTTTTTGTGTTGCACTGAATAAACTAAAAGTCGCCGCCTGGGTGGCAAATGGATGTACAGGTGAATACACTTCGGTGTAAGTCTGCACAATAAGATGTTACTCACTTCACGGGGGGGAGTTTACTCGGATAAGCATAATACACCGGTAAACCAATATCCCCCCAGCCAGGTTTGCCTCTAGATGGTGAAAGATGAAGGCAACCAAAGTCAGGAAGCTTCTGTTCAAATTTCTTTTATTCGTGTTTAAAAAGCTGGCTCAACGCGTTTCAGGACGATGTCCCTTCATCAGGAGTAGAATTACTGGCAGTGTGCATGGTCGGGCTATTTATGGCCTGGGTGATGGCTTAATTGGCTGGGGGAAGCTGAAAAAAGCGCCAAAAACGGGGGGAAGGGGGGCAGAAAATGGCGCCAAAAGGTGAGGGGGCGTGGTTGGCTTTACCTGTGGTGATGTCAGCAGCTCAGGGTGGGCGGTAGCGATGTAGGTGAGTGGTGGTTAGTCCGGTGCGCAATTCGGGCTTACTGCGCATGACCAGAAATGACGTCGGCGAACAATGCGTTCCAGTGTTGAACGCAAAAAGTGGAAGTTGCGCTGCGGCCGTTCGGATCAGGCCGAGAAGTGTTAGAACTGTTTGTGGATGGCTAATGTTAGGCTAGTGTGGACTTGGTGGTGGCACGTTAGGGAGAGTCGTGTTTTTATTTGTTTGAGTGTTAGATTGTGGTTGTAGTCTGTGTTCTCATTGGGCCAGATTGCAATGACATCATCTGTGGGGGTGGAGTTATGTGCGATGGGGGTGTGAGGGGAGGATGGATGGTGGGGGAAGATAGGGAAAGCAATGAAGTAGGATCGATAGTTTCTTTGTTCTTAGATGGAGGGGAATCATTATTCATCTGTATTCCTTCACATAATGAGGGAGCTTTAGGGTATTTTGGGGAGAAAATGATAAAAAAAATTATAAAAAAAATGATGGGGTGTGGCGGGGGTTGGTGTAAACAGAAGATGGGTGTGTGTCAGGTTATGCATATGATCGGTGTTGTACGGAAGACTGGCGGTGTGAGGTTGTTAATTGTTGGAAACAGAACAAATGGAACTTACACTTCACTTCAGATTCCCATCCCACAGAGGCCATTTTCCTCGACCTACACCTCATCAGCAGCAATAACACCATCTCCACACGCACACACTTCAAAAAAGTAGATGCCAACAGTTTCCTGGACTTCAAAAGCAGCCACTACCTTTCCTCAGTGGTCACTATTCAATACCCCGAAACGCGTCTGTTTCAAACCCCCCAAAGGATCACTTACCAAGTGTAATGGAACATTAATATAAGAAATTGCTCGTCCAATACTGTCTGCCGCGCAGTAGATGATTTAAAGCTTGTCGAAGTAAATATTGTGCACAACTATCGAAGTCCACGTGCAAACAAGCCGCCGGCGTGGGGATCTAGACGGAAGAAATTCGTACAACTCGTAAGACTACGGTCGACTGCATTGAAAGACCAACGTCGAGAGCAACGTATGGACATTTGTTTCATCGAATGGTAAGACTGTTCGATTTTTGTATGCCGGCTTAAGTGTGTTGGGAACACACAGCTAAGTGTTTCAGCGAGACGCCGCTAAGAATCCAGTATAGCGGGACGCCGCTAGGACAATCTTTGGGTGAATAGCTTATCATAAGATGTATTTGAGTTCCAATCGATTAATCTTGTTCATCCGAAGTGATTCATATGTGATTTAGACTTTTATCTTCATATTCCAAGTTCGGATCGAACACTATCGATCATTTCGATTTGAATGTCACATATTTTACACCCATGAATGCTGCTATTGAATGCTGATATAGTCCGAAAATTAATATAGGCATTTTATTTAGCGATTTTTGATAGAATATTTAGCGATTTTATTGTGATGATTGTTTATGTCTTCGACTTTTCTTGTGATTTTTAATTGTGCCTAGTACCCTTCACTATAGGGTAGCACACATTATTATATATAATAAATTCAATATTGGTCGTGATATCCGAGAGTGCCCAGTGTACTTTTTGTTCATACATATCTGGGCATATTTACTGTGAGGGGGCACATATCTGGGCATATCTACTGTGAGGGGGCACATATCTGGGCATATCTACTGTAAGGGGCACATATCTGGGCATATCTACTGTGAGGGGCACATATCTGGGCATAATTAATGTGAATGGCACATATCTGGGCATATCTACTGTGAGGGGCACATATCTGGGCATATCTACTGTGACGGGCACATATCGGGCATATCTACTGTGACGGGCACATAATCTAGCATAACTACTGTGAGGGGACACATAATTTGGCAGAACTCCAGTGAGTAAACACATAATCTGGCATAACTACTGTGAGGGGGCACATAATCTGACATAACTACTGTGAGGGGGCACATATCTGGGCATATTTACTGTGAGGGGGCACATATCTGGGCATATCTCCTGTGAGGGGGCACATATCTTGTCATATCTACTGTGAGGGGGCACATATCTGGTCATAGCCTCTGTGAGGGGGCACATATCTGGGCATATCTACTGTGAGAGGCACATAATCTAGCATAAATACTGTGAGGGGTCACAAATTCTGACATAACTACTGTGAGGGGGGCACATATGTGGGCATATCTACTGCGAGGGGGCACATATCTGGGCATATCTACTGCGAGAGGCACACAATCTAGCATAACTACTGTGAAGAGGCACACAATTTGGCAGAAGTACTGTGAGTGGGCACATAATCTGGCATAACTACTGTGAGGAGGCACATAATCTGGCATAACTACTGTGAGGGGGCACATAATCTGACATAACTACTGTGAGGGGGCACATAATCTGACATAACTACTGTGAGGGGGCACATATCTGGGCATATCTCCTGTGAGGGGGCACATATCTTGTCATATCTACTGTGAGGGGGCACATATCTGGTCATAGCCTCTGTGAGGGGGCACATATCTGGGCAAATCTACTGTGAGAGGCACATAATCTAGCATAAATACTGTGAGGGGTCACATAATCTGACAATTACTGTGAGGGGGGCACATATGTGGGCATATCTACTGCGAGGGGGCACATATCTGGGCATATCTACTGCGAGAGGCACACAATCTAGCATAACTACTGTGAATAGGCACACAATTTGGCAGAACAACTGTGAGTGGGCATATAATCTGGCATAACTACTGTGAGGAGGCACATAATCTGACATAACTACTCTGAGGTGGCACATAATCTGACATATGTAACTACTGTGAGGGGGCACATATCAGGACATATCTACTGTGAGTGGCACATATCTGGGCATATCTACTGTGAGGGGGCACATAATCTGGCATAACTACTGTGAGGGGGAACATATCTGGGCATATCTAATGCGAGAGGCACATAATCTAGCATAACTACTGTAAGGAGGCACATAATTTGGCAGAACTACTGTGAGTGGACACATGATCTGGCATAACTACTGTGATGAAGCACATAATCTGACATAACTACTGTGAGGGGGCACATTATCTGACATAACTAATGTGAGGGCGCACATATCTGGGCATATCTTTTGTGAGGGGTCACATATTTGGGCATATCTACTGTTAGGGGCACATATCTGGGCATATCTTTTGTGAGGGGTCACATATTTTGGCATATCTACTGTGAGGGGCACATATCTGGGCATAGCCACTGTGAGAGGGCACATATCTGGGCATATCTACTGTAAGGGGCACATATCTGGGCATATCTACTGTGAGGGGCACATATCTGGGCATAATTAATGTGAATGGCACATATCTGGGCATATCTACTGTGAGGGGCATATATCTGGGCATATCTACTGTGACGGGCACATATCTGGGCATATCTACTGTGAGAGGCACATAATCTAGCATAACTACTGTGAGGGGACACATAATTTGGCAGAACTACTGTGAGTAAACACATAATCTGGCATAACTACTGTGAGGGGGCACATAATCTGACATAACTACTGTGAGGGGGCACATATCTGGGCATATTTACTGTGAGGGGGCACATATCTGGGCATATCTGTGAGGGGGCACATATCTGGGCATATCTAATGTAAGGGGGCACATATCTGGGCATATCTACTGTGAGGGGGCACATATCTGGGCATAATTAATGTGAATGGCACATATCTGGGCATATCTACTTTGAGGGGTACATATCTGGGCATATCTACTGTGACGGGCACATATCTGGGCTTATCTACTGTGAGAGGTACATAATTTGGCAGAACAACTGTGAGTGGGCACATAATTTGGCATAACTACTGTGAGGAGGCACATAATCTGACATAACAACTTTGAGGTGCACATATCTGGGCATATCTACTGTGAGAAGCACATATCTGGGTATATCTACTGAGAGAGCCACAAAATCTAGCAGAACTACTGTGAGTGGGCACATAATCTGGCATAACTATTGTGAGGAGGCACATAATCTGACATTATTACTGTGAGGGGGCACATAATCTGACATTACTGTGAGGGGGCACATATCTGGGCATATCTACTGTGAGGGGCACATATCTGGGCAGATCTACTGTGAGGGGCATATATCTGGACATATCTACTGTGAGGGGCACATATCTCGGCATATCTACTGTGAGGGGCACATATCTGGCATTTCTACTGTGAGAGGCACATAATCTAGCATAACTACTGTGAAGAGGCACATCATTTGGCAGAAATACTGTGTGGGCACATAATCTGGCATAACGACTCTGAGGAGGCACATAATCTGGCATAACTACTGTAAGGGGGCACATAATCTGGCATAACTACTGTGATGGGGCACATATCTGGGCAGATCTACTGTGAGGGGCATATATCTTGACATATCTACTGTGAGGGGCACATATCTCGGCATATCTACTGTGAGGGGCACATATCTGGCATTTCTACTGTGAGAGGCACATAATCTAGCATAACTACTGTGAAGAGGCACATCATTTGGCAGAAATACTGTGTGGGCACATAATCTGGCATAATGACTCTGAGGAGGCACATAATCTGGCATAACTACTGTGAGGGGGCACATAATCTGGCATAACTACTGTGAGGGGGCACATATCTGGGCATATCTACTGTGAGGGGGCACATATCTGGGCAAATCTACTGTGAGGGGGCACATATCTGGGCAGATCTACTGTGAGGGGGCACATATCTGGGCAGATCTACTGTGAGGGGCACATATCTGGACATATCTACTGTGAGGGGCACATATCTGGGCATAGCCACTGTGAGGGAGCACATATCTGGGCATATCTACTGTGAGGGGGCACATATCTGGGCAGATCTACTGTGAGGGGGCACATATCTGGGCTTATCTACTGTGAGAAGGCACATATCTGGGCATATCTACTGTGAGGGGGCACATTTCTGGGCAGATCTACTGTGAGGGGGCACATATCTGGGCATATCTACTGTGAGAGAGCACATATCTGGTCATATCTACTTTGAGGGGGCACATAATCTGCCATAACCACTGTGAGGGGGCACATATCTGGGCATATCTACTGCGAGAGGCACATAATCTAGCTTAACTACTGTGAAGAGGCATATTATTTGGCATAACTACTGTGAGTGGGCACATAATCTGGCATAACTACTGTGAGGAGGCACATAATCTGGCATAACTACTGTGAGGGGGCACATAATCTGACATAACTACTGTGAGGGGGCACATAATCTGACATAACTACTGTGAGGGGGCACATATCTGGGCATATCTCCTGTGAGGGGGCACATATCTTGTCATATCTACTGTGAGGGGGCACATATCTGGTCATAGCCTCTGTGAGGGGGCACATATCTGGGCATATCTACTGTGAGAGGCACATAATCTAGCATAAATACTGTGAGGGGTCACATAATCTGACATAACTACTGTGAGGGGCACATATGTGGGCATATCTACTGCGAGGGGGCACATATCTGGGCATATCTACTGCGAGAGGCACACAATCTAGCATAACTACTGTGAAGAGGCACACAATTTGGCAGAAGTACTGTGAGTGGGCACATAATCTGGCATAACTACTGTGAGGAGGCACATAATCTGGCATAACTACTGTGAGGGGGCACATAATCTGACATAACTACTGTGAGGGGGCACATAATCTGACATAACTACTGTGAGGGGGCACATATCTGGGCATATCTCCTGTGAGGGGGCACATATCTTGTCATATCTACTGTGAGGGGGCACATATCTGGTCATAGCCTCTGTGAGGGGGCACATATCTGGGCAAATCTACTGTGAGAGGCACATAATCTAGCATAAATACTGTGAGGGGTCACATAATCTGACAATTACTGTGAGGGGGGCACATATGTGGGCATATCTACTGCGAGGGGGCACATATCTGGGCATATCTACTGCGAGAGGCACACAATCTAGCATAACTACTGTGAATAGGCACACAATTTGGCAGAACAACTGTGAGTGGGCATATAATCTGGCATAACTACTGTGAGGAGGCACATAATCTGACATAACTACTCTGAGGGGGCACATAATCTGACATATGTAACTACTGTGAGGGGGCACATATCAGGACATATCTACTGTGAGTGGCACATATCTGGGCATATCTACTGTGAGGGGGCACATAATCTGGCATAACTACTGTGAGGGGGAACATATCTGGGCATATCTAATGCGAGAGGCACATAATCTAGCATAACTACTGTAAGGAGGCACATAATTTGGCAGAACTACTGTGAGTGGACACATGATCTGGCATAACTACTGTGATGAAGCACATAATCTGACATAACTACTGTGAGGGGGCACATTATCTGACATAACTAATGTGAGGGCGCACATATCTGGGCATATCTTTTGTGAGGGGTCACATATCTGGGCATATCTACTGTGAGGGGCACATATCTGGACATATCTACTGTGAGGGGCACATATCTGGGCATAGCCACTGTGAGAGGGCACATATCTGGGCATATCTACTGTGAGAGGCACAAAATCTAGCATAACTACTGTGAAGAGGCACATACTTTGGCAGAACTACTGTGAGGGGGCACATAATCTGACATAAATACTGTAAGGGGGCACATATCTGGGCATATCTACTGTGAGGGGCACATATCTGGGCATATCTACTGTGAGGGGGCACATCATCTGGCATAACCACTGTGAGGGGGCACATATCTGGGCATATCTACTGTGAGCGGCACATAATCTAGCATAACTACTGTGAAGAGGCACATAATTTGGCATAACTACTGTAAGGGGGCACATAATCTGACATAACTACTGTGAGGGGGCACATATCTGGACATATCTACTGTGAGGGGCACATATCTGGCATAACCACTGTGAAGGAGGCACATATCTGGGCATAACTACTGTGAGAGACACATAATCTAGCATAACTACTTCGAAGAGGCACATAATTTGGCAGAACTACTGTGAGTGGACACATAATCTGGCATAACCACTCTGAGGAGGCACATAATCTGGCATAACTACTGTGAGGGGGTACATAATTTGACATAAGTATTCAAGAAAAAGGCAGCAGTCGAGGCTCATCTGGTCAAGGTCTGAAATGGAGGCACGGATAATCGCCAGGAATTCAGCGATAATGGAAATATAAGAAAAAAGGAAATTAATTATTAAATTCTGCACTGTAGCTAGTAGAGAAGACTGGGGCTCTATTCTTTAGGACTTCACATCAGTAGCCTTGTGGTGCAAGGAGTGGAAAGAGTCAAATTCCCTAAACGTGGAGGTGATCATAGGAGAGTTCTTTTAAACAGAGAATCATATTGGATCTTCACCATGGGTACTTGTGTACCAATAGGTCTTAATCGCAGACATGATCTTACATTACATTATTGACCGTGGTACACCTTTTCTGTATCCGTTGAAGTTTTTCCTCCTTTCCTTTCACTTTTAACATATGTTTTTATGTGTTTGAGGTGGTGGAGCTATGTGTTGATTGTGTCCACCTGATATGCTTGACCTGCCCCTTATTTAAGGCTAGTGTCTTACACTATCATGTTGTCATGAGTAAGAATCTGAATTTGTTGATCTGAAACGCGTAGACCTGGTGTACATGTCCGGATTTTAGGACGTTTTTTCATTAAAGCATTTATATGGTCGCCTGGAAGCTGGATTTCCTTTTTTCTTATAATCTGACATAACTACCGTCAGGAGGCACATATTTGGGCATATCTACTGTGAGGGGGCACATATCTGTGCATATCTACAGTGAGTGACACATATCTGGGGATATCTACTGTAAGGGGGCACATATCTGGGCATATCTACTGCGAGAGACACATAATCAAGCATAACTACTGTGAAGAAGCACATAATTTGGCAGAACTACTGTGAGTGGGCACATAATCTGGCATAACTACTGTGAGGAGGCACATAATCTGACATAACTACTGTGAGGGAGGCACATATCTGGGCATAACTACTGTGAGGGGCACATAATATGGCATAACTACTGTGAGGAGGCACATATTCTGGCATAACTACCGTTAGGGGGCACATATCTGTGCATATCTACTGTGAGGGGCACATAATCTGGGGACTGAGAGTCATAATGGGGGCTGCCTGAGAGGCATAATGGGAGCTGATGAGAGGCATGGGGGTTTCATCTGAGGTTTGATTGGGTGTAATTTACATTGGGGTCTGAGCTGAGGTCTGATTTGAGGTCTTATTGGGGTCTTATTTACATTGGGGGTCTGATTGGGGCTGTCAGCTGAGGTCTGATTAACATTGGGGGTCTGATTGTTGGTATCACCTGAGGTGTAATGAAAATATATTTTTTTTCTTATTGTCCCCCTCTAAAACCTAGGTGCCTCCTATGGGTCTCCTGAACTGTAGAGCGGTGTCCACTTCCAGCCCTGAGCCCAGCTGCCCAGAGCACTGATCCTGAGCATGCTGGAGTCTTCAGAACTGTAAGTATTTACAGTAATTCACTGTAAGCTATATTATATATATTACTTGTTTTATGTGAGTAAGGTTGCTGGATGGTTGTAGAAGGTGGGGGGGATGGTAAAGAGAAATTCTGTACCAAGTGTAGGTGATGTGGGCGACGCAATATGTGGGTGGGGCTGTGGGTGGGTGTGACTTGTGGGTGGGCGGGACACAGGGGCCCCTATTGCCCTGGGGCCCCATGAGTTGTCAGTCTGCCCCTGCAACCCTATGACAGCAAAGGACAGGTTATTGACCCAGGAGAAGCTTTTTTTTGCCACAGCATAAATTCATTTCTGTCTAAAATAGAAATTTGAAGTGTTTATTATCTGCAGAACCGAAAATACTCTGTGCCCCTCCATTAGCTCATTCTCAGGGACCTCAGCAGCCTCAGAAGAAAAAAAACACTGAAATTCTCTAGGAGTCCTACACACAGGGCTAGACATCTCAATAACCTCCTCACCCTCCACCTGCACCTGTGCAGTTGCTCCTTGCCAGCAGGGGTGTAACTACCATAGCGGCAGACCATGCGACTGCTATGGGGCCCAGGGCAAGAGGGGGCCCAGTCTTAGTCGGGATTATCTCCTCTTCTACTGGAGGTGAAAACTTGGTCAGGACTCTACCCTTTAACCCCTTAAGGACATAGGACGTACCGGTACGCCCTATTTCCCGAGTCCTTAAGGACCAAGGACGTACCGGTACGTCCTGACTTAAATTCGGAATTCCGGCGCCGCGGGGGTTAATCGGAATGGGACGCCGGCTGAAATCATTCAGCCGCACTCCCGTAACAACGCTGGGGGGGATCATTTGACCCCCCCGTATCGGCGATCGCAGAAAACCGCAGGTCAATTCAGACCTGCGGTTTTCTGCGTTTCCGGTCCATTCGGGTGTCCTGTGACCTGATGAACCGGAAAAAGACTGCGATCGGTGGCGTAATTTTACACCACCTATCGCAGTCCGAGGATTTGGAGAGGCGGTGCTGGCCCTGGTGCTGAACGCCGCTGTCCAGGGTGCTGATTGGTGCAGGGTAGAGAGGCGCGAGATTCAAACTTCCTGCGCTCCTCTCTCCCCTCCTCTTCCTGCCCAGCACCCTGACCGTGCAGCATCGTCCAGCACCAGCTCCTGTGTCCCCCTAATCGGCATCCATCACCCTCCTGCACCCATCGCCACCCAGGTAGGTTAGGGTCAGTGAGGGAGAGGCACCGTTAGGCAGGGAAAGAAGGGAAAAGTTAGTTAGGAAAAAAAAAAACTTTTATTCCAAACTTCCATCTATCCATCTAACCCTAACCCAGACCCCCCCAGTCCACTAGAGAACATAAAACACTATGGCTCTCAGACTTTGGAGACACGGAAACAATTTCTCTTTCCCCCAAAAATATTAGTTTTAGTGCAGGCATCCTCAAACTGCGGCCCTCCAGATGTTGTAAAACTATAACTCCCAGCATGCCCAGACAACCTACAGCCATCAGCAGGGCATGGTGGGAATTGTAGTTTTACAACATCTGGAGGGCCGCAGTTTTAGGATGCCTGCTTAGTGTTTCCAAAGTCTGAGAGCCATACATATTGGGCATCGTCGCGTGCGTAAAAGTCGTCACTATAAAAATAACTTTTGACTAAACGCCTCAGATGAACGGTGTTAAAAATATAAAAAAAAAACTGTGCCAAAACACCAATTTTTGGGCAAAATTTCAATTTGAATCCATTTTGCCGGTAATAAAGCAAGGGTTAACAGCCAAACAAAACTAAATATTTATTGCCCCGATTCTGTAGTTTGCAGAAACACCCCATATGTGGTCGTAAATGGCTATATAGCCGCACGGCAGGGCATAGAACGAAGGGAACTCCATATGGTTTCTGGAAGGCAGATTTTGAAGGACAGTTTTTTTTTTTACACCATGTCCCATTAGAAGCCCCCCCTGATGTAGCCTAGACTAGAAACTCCAAAAAAGTGACCCCATCTAAGAAACTACACCCCTCAAGGTATTCAAAATTTACTTTACAAACTATGTTAACCCTTTAGGTGTTCCACAAAACTAAATCGCGAATGTAGAAACAATTTTAGAATTTAATTTTTTTGTTACATTGCCTCAAAAAAGAGTAAAATAGAGCAACCAAAAATCAAATTTACCCCAAAAATAGTCCCAAAACAACAACCACCGTATCCCGTAGTTTCCTAGATGGGGTCACTTTTATGGAGTTTCTACTCTAGGGGTGCATCAGGGGGCTTGAAAGGGTACATGGTGTCAATAAACCAGTCTAGCAAAATCTGCCTTCCAAAAACCATATGGTGTTCCCCTTCTTCTATGTCCTGCCGTTTAGCCAAATAGTAGTTTATGACCACATATGGGGTGTTTCTGCAAACTACAGAATCAGGGCAACCCATTTTGAGTGTTGTTTGGCAGTTAACCCTTGTTTTACTCCTGGAAAAAATTGATTATATTGGAAAATTTTCCAAAAAATAGAAATTTCAAAATTGTTTCTCCATCTGCCATTAACTCTTGTGGAACACCTAAAGGGTTAACAAAGTTTGTAAACCCAGTTTTGAATACCTTGAGGGGTGTACTTTCTTAGATGGAGTCACTTTTTTGAAATTTCTATTCTGGGGGTGCAACAGGGGGCTTCAAATGGGACATGGTATAAACAAAACCAGTCCTGCCAAATCTGCCTTCCAAAACCCATATGGTGTTCCCCTCCTTCTATGTGCTACCGTTCGACCAAACAGTAGTTTACGACCACATATGGGGTGTTTTTGCAAACTACAGAATCAGGGCAACCCATTTTGAGTGTTGTTTGGCAGTTAACCCTTGTTTTACTCCTGGAAAAAATTGATTATATTGGAAAATTTTCCAAAAAATAGAAATTTAAAAATTGTTTCTCCATCTGCCATTAACTCTTGTGGAACACCTAAAGGGTTAACAAAGTTTGTAAGCCCAGTTTTGAATACCTTGAGGGGTGTACTTTCTTAGATGGAGTCACTTTTTTGAAATTTCTATTCTAGAGGTGCAACGGGGGCTTCAAATGGGACATGGTATAAACAAAACCAGTCCTGCCAAATCTGCCTTCCAAAACCCATATGGTGTTCCCCTCCTTCTATGTGCTCCCGTTCGGCCAAACAGTATTTTACGACCACATATGGGGTGTTTTTGCAAACTACAGAATCAGGGCAACCCATTTTGAGTGTTGTTTGGCAGTTAACCCTTGTTTTACTCCTGGAAAAAATAGATTATATTGGAAAATTTTCC
Source organism: Bufo bufo (assembly GCF_905171765.1). Classification (NCBI taxonomy): domain Eukaryota; kingdom Metazoa; phylum Chordata; class Amphibia; order Anura; family Bufonidae; genus Bufo; species Bufo bufo. Next base: position 467,913,451 of record NC_053392.1, on the reverse strand, counting down.
AAAAAATAGAAATTTCTAAATTGTTTCTCCATCTGCCATTAACTCTTGTGGAAGACCTAAAGGGTTAATAAAGTTTGAAAAACAGTTTTGAATACCTTGAGGGGTGTAGTTTCTAGAATGGGGTCATTTTTGGGAGGTTTCTATTATCTAAGCCTCACAAAATGACTTCAAACCTGAACTGGTCCATAAAAAGTGGGATTTGGAAGATTTCTGAAAATTTTAAAATTTGCTTCTAAACTTCTAAGCCTTGTAACATCCTCAAAAAATAGAATATCATTCCCAAAATGCTACAAACATGAAGTAGACATATGGGGAATGTAAATTCATCACAATTTTTGGGGGTATTACTATGTATTACAGAATTAGAGAAACTGAAACTTTGAAATTTGCTAATTTTTTAAAAAAAATGGTAAAAATTGTATTTTTTTATGCAAAAAAATTAACTTTTTTGACCCAATTTTAGCAGTAACATGAAGTACAATATGTGACGAAAAAACAATCTCAGATTGGCCTGGGTAAGTCAAAGCGTTTTAAAGTTATGAGCACTTAAAGTGACACTGGTCAGATTTGCAAAAAATGGCCTGGTCCTTAGGGTGAAAATGAGCCCGGTCCTTAAGGGGTTAAAGAAATAACTTTTAGCAAATGAGGCAGGGGTTTAGGCAGAAACCCTTCTGTCCTGTGTGGGGGGCCTGGGTTGATCCATGCTATGGGGCCCTTACTTCTCTATGTACGCCACTGCTTGCCAGTTATAATTCTGTCTCAACACAGCCCTCTCCCTTCTGTTCCTGGCTAGCCCTCGCTCCTTTTTTCCTCCTCCTTCCTCCTCTGTTTTTATAGCAAATTCTTCATTTGTATGGACGCCTTCTTTGTGTGATCCCGCTCTCTCCATCTCTGCTGCTCCAGGCAATATCTATAGAGGTGCCCCAAAGGTCACAGGCCCAGGTTGTGGACAATTACCCGCCTCATGACTCGGGATCTTACATTTTCTCACTGAGACACTGCTCTCTTACAAACCCAAACCTAAAGCAGTTCCTTCAAAATTCAAGTGGATCTTGGTAGAATAGGTAACTTCTATTTTCCACAATGGAAATATTTGCAGTATTGCCTCCTTTCACACTTGTACAATACAGTACAAGTATAGTATAAAGTTTGAAATTTAGTGATGGAACTGAAGATGGGAACAAACAGAATTTTCTCCTCCAGCTCAAAGAAAGGCATAAATATTATATAAAAATATTCTTCATAGCAATTTATTTTCCACCAGTTCATGTAATAGATGCTGTTCTATACTGAATTTGCTGGTTTCACCTTCACACTAATGGTTTTTGGCACACCAGTTCAGGACTCCATGCCAGCCATTTCCTATTGGTCAAAGACCACAGTCATAGATCACCACCGTTGGCTCCCAAGGCAACTCACACACCATCGTCCCAGACCAACAATGAACCTTGATCTGCAAACAGCTGTTTTAAAATGGTAAGCATTGCAGTTTGAAGTGTATTTGTTGCTTACAACCCAGCAGTGATCACCATAGTATTTTCTATGCTTCCCTTGAGGAAAAGAAATCTTCTTTCAGTGTCTACTAGACTAGAGGACAGTGAGAATGGTATAGCATTTTTAAAGGCTACGGAAACTCCTCATAGTTTGGAGAAATGACGTCAGAAGCCATAATACTGGAAGAAGTAGGATGAGGGGAGATGAGGAGTTTTGCCTTCATCATGCTATGATGCAATATTAACCGTGGACATAAAATCACGATGAAGTTAGTCAAATAGTAAGTTCAGTTCCGGACAAGCGTGTTCATGTGAAACCTGCTGTGTGGGAGTGGGAATTCCTATAGTGAACTCTGCTCCTTTTTACCAGACCGTAGATCATTATAATGATTTATAATGGTGTGCGTCTCTTCCCAGCCTCAGCTTTAATGATTTAGATGGACGGCATTATGTCAGTTCAAATCATCACAGTTGAGTTTCAGGTAGAGACACACAGCGTTATAAATCATTATAATGCCCTGCAGTCCGATGAAAGGTGCAGAGTTCACTATGGGAATGCACATTCCCACACAGAGCATATTTCACATAGTCAACACCTTCATCTGCAACTGGCCTAAAGGTGACATTTTGCTGTAGTTCAACTGTATAAACATTCAAAATAACAAGGTGCACAGTCTCGACAAAATTCCAGCATTATTGGAGGAAGAGATAATGTACTTCAGACAAAGCATATTATGAGATACCTCGGGAAGTACATTGATTCCAGCCTTCTAGGCAAGTTAAAATGCAATGGAAATGGCAGATTTCTGGTCCGATGCCTTTAAAGGGTGGGGTTAATACTTTGGGGGTAATTAATCATAAATATGTGTATATTAGGTGTATGTCTGGTGCAGATTGCAGCGCAAAGGTTATCTGTGGCACAATTTGTGACTTTTCCCCTCTGAAGCCAGGTCAAAAAAAGTGGGCTTGGCGTGGGTGGAGAAGGGGACAGGCTGATAGGTCCGTCTCATTCTTCATTTTCTACGCCTGTTTTAGGTATAGAAAATGTTCTAAATTTAAGACAGCAAGGAAGCTGCACCTCTACATAACGTTGGCGGATCCACAGCCAGTGCAGGGGTTTATTAATAAATGTATAAAATTACAAGTTTTAGTGAATTATTTCCCATAAAACTATATGTCAATACACACAGCTTCTCCTGATTGCAGATTGCAATACATTTCGTGGTGTCACCGGGATTTTGTGTATAGAGCTGAGGACATGGGTTGCTAGCACATCCGTAATACCCAGTCCCCATAGCTCTGTGTGCTTTTATTGTGTTAAAAAACCGATTTGATACATATGCAAATTAGCCTGAGATGAGTCCTGTCCCTGAGATGACTCATCTCAGGTTAATTTGCATATGTATCAAATCATTTTTTTTACACAATAAAAGCACACAGAGCTATGGGGACTGGATATTGCGGATGTGCTAGCGGCCATCTAGCAACCCATGTCCTCAGCTCTATACACAAAATCCCGGTGACAGGTTCCCTTTAAGAAAGTTGATCCAAATAGTCTACCTCTTTTTTAATATGTTTCAGCTCAGCTCTTCACATAGAACACCAATTATTAGTCATGAAATTATTTGATATACAGGGTAAATGCATTAAAAAGCAAATTTCGGAGTGCATGCTATTTCACTAAATGCAGTCATTAGATACAATTAACGCTCTGAAATTAATGCAAATAAATGCTCAGGAGAAGGCTTTTTTAAAAAAGACACAGATTCTGTGCTGTAATTCACTCTTAAGTTTCCAATGATCTCAATTTAAGATAACTCACCGTTAAATTAACATCTAGAACATTGCCTATTGCTGATTTATACTGCTACTAAATCAGAGGCAGCCATTTATACGTTGATTACATCCTTGCTTTATACTTTATTGAAATAGCTATAGTACTGTACAATACATTTATTGATGAGAGATGAGGAAAATAAGAAAATGTACCCTAAAGCTGCCTAATATTGCAGAATTATTCATCACAGTATAACCAAAATAGGGGACTTATTCCCAGTGTCTATTGTAAAATACAGGGACGTAACAACACCAGTTGTTCACAAGACCGCAGAACTGGACTTCACCTATACAACAAGCCTTTCCCAAGTACTAACAGTGTATCTTGGTACTCAGGTACTCAGATACTCCAGGACTTAAAATAGGGCTGAATTGGACGACAATTGGATGGTTGCAAGATACACTGGTAGAAAATAATGTAATTTTTTTATCAAATTTTTTATTACATAGTCCTATATACCATAGGTTATGTATTAAATGTTATATGATTTCCTGGATATAATATTTTGAAATCACTTCATGTATTTTTTTTCCTGGTCTAGCTCTTTAACTTCTTTATTTGCCCTTTTAGCACGGCAGACAGTCTAATTATTTTTTTTGTCAGATTATAAATGGGACCAGAGAGGGCTCAATTAGAGCATCACCCATTGTATTTATCAATGAAGTTCTCGTTTGTTGGCATCTTTATGTAGGCCGAGCAAGAGAATAAAATTACATAAAAAAGATAATAATGCACTTAGTAAAGTAGATGCAAGCATTACATATGGACAAAGTCCTCACTCTGATATGATAAAATCTGAGACATTTAGCCAATATATTTTGATCAAAACACATCTGTGCCCGCCTACCAAGCGCCAAGGTGGTCTCAGGTCAGGTGGGTCCTACACTAAACCTACCTAAGCCATTGGGCTTCTATGTTCAGGAGCGCAGAACATAGAAGCCCAACGGCTTTGGTAGGCTTAGCATAGGACCCGCCTGACCTGAGACCACCTTGGCGCTTGGTAGGCGGGCACAAATGTGTTTTGATCAAAATATATTGGCTAAGTGTCTCAGATTTTATCATATCAGAGTGAGGACTTTGTCCATATGTAATGCTTGCATCTACTTTACTAAGTGCATTATTATCTTATGTCTGTGATTTTCTTCATTAATATGGCCAGGGACATCCGCACATTTATTTATCATACCATGCAGGATGTTTTTATCTTTGTTTTTTCTATGATTTTTTTGTCTATGTAGTATTTGCTTGAGGGAGTGGCACCTTCAAGTGTGAATGCGCACCTATTTTATCTTGGGAGTAGCATTCCTCTGCACTTTTGCCCTTCCTATTCAATAGAGTGACTTGATTAGGTGGTACATATAGGTGTGCTTGCTCCTCCTCCCATTGGTTGCTTGATGCACATGGAGGTGACTAGGAGCAGCACACCATATGTGCGGCGTCTGCGCTCCTGAACATAGAAGTCCAATGGCTTAGGTAGGTTTAGCGTAGGACCCGCCTGACCTGAGACCACCTTGGCGCTTGGCACAGATGTGTTTTGATCAAAATATATTGGCTAAGTGTCTCAGATTTTATCACACCAGAGTGAGGGCTTGGTCCATATATAATGCTTGCATCTATATTATTAAGGGCTTTATTATCTTTGTTATGTAATTTTTTCCATGAATCTGGCCAGGGACATCCGCACATTTATCTATCATATAATGCAGGATGTTTTTATCTTTGTTTTTTTTTTGTGATTTTTCAGTTTATCGAGCAAGAGAATAGTTCAATGGAACATGTGATAGATCTTACTGTTACAGCAGCAGCTACAAGCAGCCTATGTCTCACTCTACTTACTGTTCCTGGCGGGCCGGACTTGCCTCCTGCTGAGATCCTCCGGGTGGCCTGGCCACTTTTTGCAGGCTGTGGTCTGCTTGCATGCAATGTCCCTCCTCCAGTGCCTACGCACGTGTGCATGTTTTTAAAGGGTCCCTTAGCAGCCAATGGCTGGCAACCTGTGTCTGAGCTATAGATGACTTAGCTTGCTAAGTTCCTGCAAAGTGTGCTGTGTCTTGTTGTCCACCTATGTACCAACCTCTGCCTGTTTACCCTTTTTCGACCCTCTACTTCCTGACCTGAACTGTGACTGATACTAGAGATGACCAAAGTTTAGAAAAATTTGATTTTGCAGCTTCGCCGAAGTTTGACAACAAATTTGATTTGTTAGGAATTAATTTGTCATGAATTGCTATGTTACAACCCTATTCAACTTATCAATCCATGGAACCGTTTTTAACCGCCACTTAGACAGAAGTGTACCATCTAACGGCCATTAAAAACACGCGAGTGCAATATGGCCTTTTGGGTTTTAAAAAAAAATCACTCAACTCATCCACTTGACAATGACATCACCATGTGATCACGCTGGGAGCGCATGGTGATGTTATCAAACTCATTACAAGCACTTCGGCAGTTTTTTTTAATCAAGAGAGGAGTGGACTGCCTCTGCTTGAGCAAGTGCATTAGATGAGTAAGACAACTCTAGCTGCCATTTTAGGAGAAATTAATCGCTACCACAAAGCGTGTGGTGAATCAAATTTTTCCTAAAATTCGTACCGAATTCAACTTTGGATGCTTTGCTTCACTCAACACTACCAGTTACTCGTACGGATCTTACTCTTACACTGCCTGCCCTGACCTTGGACTGTTTACCATATTGCATGTATTCTCCCTGCCCTGACTTTGACCTGACCCTGTACGATTTTGATGGTGTCCTGCAGCACTGTCTCTGACCCATGAGTCAATAGTGAACCACATAGAGACTACTCCAAGAGGTAGCTACCTGGTGGCTCCCCTGCAGGGAACACCAGATCCCTCTATAGGGGTTAAAGAATGAATACCAGAGGACTGTCAGGATAACACCCGTCGGCAGGGATGGACTGGGACAATAAAGTGGCCCTGGACTTCAGCCAGACCGGCCCACTGACCGGCCCACCGGGGGCGGAGCAAATAAAGGGGCGGGGCTCACATACATCCATTCAGCAGAGCCGGGGGCGGAGCAAATAGAGGGGCGGGGAAACAAGAGAGGCGTGGCTCACATCCATCCATTCAGCAGAGCCGGGGGCGGAGCGGCAGGAGGGGTGGTGGCGGTGCTCACAGCCATCCATTCTGCTAAACGGGGGGCGGAGCAGCAGTAGGGGAGGGGCTCACATTCATTCAGCTGCGCTGGAGGGCGAAGCAGGAGGCGGGGCTCACATCCATCTATTCAGCTGAGCCGGGGGCGGGGCTAACATCTCTCTTCAGTCTATCAGGGCCTCGCTGATAACCGCCCCGCCCCCGTCTGGTAGTGATGCCGCCGCTGAGTGTACTGTGCGTGCAGGGGGGTCGTGCGGCCAGGGCCCCCTGATGGCGGCCCTGGCCGGCCCATAATTCGATCGGCCCACCGGGATTTTCCCGGTACTCCCGATGGCCAGTCCATCGCTGCCCGTCGGTTTATCCTAAAGCCGAATCTGTTGATTAAGGCCTCTTGCACACGAACGTATTTTCTTTCCGTGTCCGTTCTGTTTTTTTGCGGACCGTATGCGGAACCATTCACTTCAATGGGTCCGCAAAAAAAACTAAAGTTACTCCGTGTGCATTACGTTTCCATATGTCCATATTTCTGTTCCACATAAAAATAGAACATGTCCTATTATTGTCCGCATTACGGACAAGGGTAGTACTGTTCTATGAAGGACCAGCTGTTCCGTTCCGCAAAATACAAAATGCACACAGATGTCATCCGTATATTTTGTGGATCTGTTTTTTGCAGACCGCAAAATACATAAAGTCGTGTGAAAGAGGCCTAACACAGTGGTTCCAAACCTACTGCCTTAACACTTACTAATAGATTGACACTTATCTTCCTTATAACAGCTCAGTGTGAGCTTACTTTTTGCAATCATTTTGCCAAAGAAGCTGGTTCTCCACATTATTAAATCTGATGTATTTTATGCAGCTGCTTTGTAGGCTTTTTAAAAAGAGAAAAATAATGAAATAGTAAATAGTGAAATACAAAAGGAATATTAACTAATTCTGGGTCTGGCCAATTTCTGTCTTCAGAATCAGACACAGTTTTAAAAGAGTTTCCCTAGACTTTAAGGCCTCATGCACACGACCGTATGTATTTTGCGGTCCGAAAAAAATGGATCCACAAAAAATACAGATGAAGTCTAGTCCTTGTCCGTAATGGGGACAATAATAGGACATGTTCTATTTTTTTGCGGAATGGAAATACAGACATACAGAAATGGAAGGCACACAGAGTATCTTCCGTTTTTTTGCGGACCCATTGAAATGAATGGTAACGTATACGGTCCGCAAAAAAACGTAACAGACATGGAAAGGAAATACGTTCGTGTGCATGAGCCCTAATACTGATGACCTATCTTCAGGATAGGTCATCAGTAGGGAAGAGCGTACCTGAGGTTTTCAGGTTCGGTTTCTGGTGGAATTCCGTTATGGATTCCGTTATCATGGATTATAACGTAATTAAATGACAGCATGCCAAAAGATAGCCTTTATGAGTAGTGTTGAGCGAGCATCGCTATGCTCGGCACATCAGAGTGCTCAGCCGAATACTGCGGGTGCTCAAGTACAATTTAATACAATGAAAGTCAATGGGAGACCCGAGCATCAAACCAGGCACCCCTTGCTCTGAAGAAGAGAATGTGTCTGGTTTACAAAAAAAGGTTAGAAACTGATGAAAACCCCATCAAAATGGTTTGGAAACAGCATCAAGAGGATGGCTGGATGCGTCTTTGACTCCTATTATCTACGACATACAATAGATAACCACACAAAGGCTATATGCCAAAAGCCAGGTATATGCAAGCCATCAATCTATCCATGAGACAGATGACAGGCTTAGTCAGCATACCTTACAATGGCAGCCTTATCCACTATGAGACATTCCAAACCAGCTCTCATCTGACTGAGAGCCAGTAAGCCTCAAAGTTACTTCAGATCTGTTAGGTGGCTTGGGTGGACCTGTGAACCTAGATCAATATCATTAGGGAGACAAAAAGTTTTCTGATTGTCCTAACATAATATTCAATAACCTTTCTATACAGTTTTGTCATGTAAAAACTCATTTGCATAAACATGGGCATATGGGAAAGACATGCAAATGAGCAGAATCTGCCTTGTTTTTCAGCTGAAAAACCATTTGCATGAAAAATGTGCAATCTACACTACTCATGAACAGTGCCATCTATTGGTTTCATATCTTATGACAAGAGTAATAGTATTGTCATAAGACTATGAAACCAATAGAAGGCGCTGTTCATGACTCATGAACAGCGCCATCTATTGGTTTCATAGTCTTATGACAAAGTGTTGAGCGTGAATATTCGAATAGCTAATTTTTATCTTGAATATCGCAAATTAGAGAATTCGGAAATATTTTGAATATAGTGCTATATATTCGTTATAGCGAATATTCGTTATTTTTTCCCATGTGAAAACATGATTCCTCCCTGCTTCTTGCTTCTGGCCCAATGAGTCATTGGCCCAAAAGCAACTTAAGCAGGGAGGAATCATGACTTTAGATGGAAAAAATGACGAATATTCTAAAAAACAAATATATAGCACTATATTGAATATATTTGTTTTTAGAATATTCTTAATTTTTTTTTTTTTAAATCTGTACAGTTGTTCCACTTCGTCATACTCCTCCCCGACAAGTGTCCCCATCACCATGGGAATGCCTGGGGGTTGGAATATACCATTGTATCTGAGTTTTCACAATCTCAGTACTTTTAACAGTCCCATTACATGTTACAAATGTACATAATACAATTCAGACACATTGGGTGACACCCAATGTGTCTGAATTGTATTATGTACATTTGTAACATGTAATGGGACTGTTAAAAGTACTGAGATTGTGAAAACTCAGATACAATGGTATATATCACAATTTTTGCATGACATTTAAAATACTTATTGATTATTGATTGTCTGCTGAGCTGCGTATCTAATCCTACCATGTGTGATACTGTCTGCAGAGTCATGTGTCTAAGCCTATTGGATTTGATACTGTCTGCTGAGTTGTGTATCTAATCCTATCATGTGTGATACTGTCTGCTCAGCTGAGTATCTAATCCTACCATGTGTGATATTGTTTGCAGAGTTGTGTATCTAATCATATTCTGTGTGATACTGTCTGCTGGGCTGTGTATCTAATCCTATCATGTGTGATACTGTCTGCTCAGCTGTGTATCTAATCCTACCATGTGTGATATTGTTTGCAGAGTTGTGTATCTAATCCTGTTCTGTGTGATACTGTCTGCTGAGCTATGTATCTAATCCTACCATGTGTGATACTGTCTGCAGAGTCGTGTGTCTAAGCCTATTGTGTTTGATACTGTCTGCTGAGTTGTGTATCTAATCCTATCACGTGTGATACTGCCTGCTGAGCTGCGTATAGGTTCAGGCTGGGACTAACAGAGATTGGCATTATCCGTGACACCTTGAGTGCCTTGCTACGGATGCCCAGAGTCCAGCCATGGAAGAACCATAAAGAACTACTAGCATCCCAGCAGCCATTGTGACGTTTCATTACCTTTCCAACCGTATTTCACTTTATAAATTTGACAGTCTGAGAAAGTTGCACGTTATTAGATTCTGTAAATTAACAGTTTTATTGTGTGAGAAGATATTACACAATAATTTTTTGAAGCAAGTATTTTTTTTTAAACAAACAGCATTTCTGCCATGCTACATAAGCACTTGCCCATTGCAAATATAATGTATATTGTGTGGTAATACAGAATGTACTTAGATTTGTGAGATTGTTTTTGCTGGTGTTATTGTAACAAAATAACCACATGTATCTGTTGGGTTTTATATTTTAATTGTAAAGTAAAAATATGACTGTAGGCACAATGAACACAGAAGGACAGTAAATAAAATAATATAGCAAAAGGTTTAAAAAATGTACTTTACAATCAGAAGTGTAAAATACAACTTTGGGACCTCTCTGAGCCTATTCTATATGGGGAAGGGCAATGGTATTAGTGTTTGCTCCTCTCAATAGTATGAAGGAGATCGCTACATGTAATAGCAATGGTCTCCTTCAATAACGAGCAACGCAACGATTCTTAAGAAATAATATCACCATAGTGCCCTCAATATTTATAATGCCGCCCCTGCAGGTCCCCATGTAGTTCTAATGCCCTCTGCAGTGCTCCTCCATTTTCACCAGTAGTGCCAGTATATAATCCTCTTTCGACCTCCCTCCTCATATTGCGTGCTTTGCCAATAAATATATATTGACCACCCTGTATTGCCAATGGAGAATTCCCCCTGAAAAACATACAAAAATAGGACAGGTTCTATATTCTTGGGGGGGGGGCCACAGAACAGACATTCAGATGCAGACAGCACATAGTGTTGTCCACATCTTTATTGCCCCCATTGAAATGAATGGGTCCTCAAAAAATGTGGATCAGATGCAGACCAAAAATATGGTCATGTGAATGCACTAAGGCTAAATACACAACATTTTTTGGATGAGGATTTGAAGCAGACCTGCCTACAGAAATGGATTGGAAAGGAATTAGAAATATACAGTAAAGGAAGGATTTATACTTCTGGCTTTGGCTGAAAATCGTCTGTGTTTAGCCCTGGTATGTCAGCATTTAGCATTATAGCTTCTCACAAATTCCCCATCATCTAAGTGTCCAGGCCTCATATTTACTGCTGATGTCAAGGTTCCTGTCTCCATTCCCTGTCTTTTTATTAGCTGTTTGTTTGCTCTGACTATTCACCATTGTATCCAGCTGTTCTTTGATTAGTCCCTGATTAAGTTAAATCCAGCCCCTCCTCTATTGTTCACACTTAGAAGTGTAAATGTAAGGCTTTAGTTCTTTTGAGACATTGGTCTTCATCCAAAAAGCAAACTTCCTAAGTGCACAAAATCAAATGATACCAGAATTGTAACTAATGAAATATATACTGCAAACAATGTTTCTGCTTTCCACAACTATTACCCCAATTTTCCTGCACTGCCGAAAACTCCTGCACCCAGCAAGGAACTTCTTATCTCTCCCTCCATCTGACCTCTTGCTCATATCTGTTCCTTAACATAAAACCTTCCTCTCTAGAGGGAATTGTAAGAATGATAGAGACAGAAAAACCTGGGAATGTAAAATGAGCCACTGTATCACACATGTTAGGATTAGATACGCAGCTCAGCAGGCAGTATCACACATAATATAATAAGATTCACAGCTCGGCAGAAAGTATCACACACAATAGGATTAGATACACAGTTCAGCAGACAATATCACACACAATAGGCTTAGATACACAACTCTGCAGACAGTATTGCACATGATATGATTAGATACGCAGCTGACCAGACAGTATAACAGAATGACTCTTCAGACAGTATCACACAGAATAGGATTATATACACAGCTCAGCAGACAGTATCACACATGCTACGATTAGATACACACCAGAGCAGACAGTATCACACATAATATGATTAGATACTCAGCTGACCAGACAGTATAACACATGATATGATTAGATACACAGCTAAGCAGGCAGTATCACACATGATATGATTAGATACGCAGCTGACCAGACAGTATAACACATGATATCATTAGATATACAGCTAAGCAGGCAGTATCACACATGATATTTGGAATCTGGATTTAGGCCCCTTTCACACGAGCGAGTTTTCCACGCGGGTGCAATGATTGAGGTGAATGCATTGCACCCGCACTGAATCCGGACCCATTCATTGCTATGGGCCTGTGCACATGAGCTGTGATTTTAACTCATCACTTGTGCATTGCGTGAAAATCGCAGAAAGCTCTATATTGTGCATTTTTCCCTCAACGCAGGCCCCATAGAAATGAATATGGCTGCGTGAAAATCGCAAGTATCCGCAAGCAAGTGCGGATGCGGTGTGATTTTCATGCATGGTTGCTAGGAGACAATCTGGATGGGAACCCGATCTTTATTATTTTTCTTATAACATGGTTATAAGGGAAAATAATAGCATTCTGTATTAAGAATTCTAAGTAAATTAGGGATGGAGGGGTTAAAAAAATTTATAATAAAAATTAAACTCACCTCATCCACTTGTTCGCGCAGCCCGGCTTCTCTTCTTTCTTCTTCTTTGATGACCTGGGAGGAAAAGGACCTTTGGTGACGTCACTGCGCACATCACATGGTCCATCAAACATTGGGAAATATAACCTGTGATAGCCCCCTCCAGCCGTGCTAAACAAACTTTCAGACAATACACTCGCTGCAGGGCAGGCCAGCAGTGAAGGTCAGTTCGCAGTGTTCGCCAGCGAACACATGCTGGCTGCTATCTTTAGTAAGGTAGACTCACCTGTCCGGCAATGCACAGGTAAACTCTTACCTGTGCCTGTGCCAGGAGCCGGTCTGAAATCAAATGCAGTCACCGGGAGCAGGCAGTTCCGAGAACAGCCCAATGAAGGCCCCCGGTGGCTGTTCTTGGAACTGCCTGCTCCCGGTGACTGCATTTGATTTCAGACTGGCTCCCGGCACAGGTAAGGGCTTACCTGTGCATCGCCGGACGGATGAGTCTACCTTACTAAAGATGGCAGCCCGCATGTGTTCGCTGGTGAACACTGCGAACTGACCATCACTGCAGGCCAGCACCTCCAAGGCGTAAAGGGCAAGCTCAGGCCATGTGCCCAATTTGGAGACCCAGAAGTTGAAGGGGGCAGACCCATCAGTCAGTACGTGTAGGCGTGTGCACACATACTGCTTGCTCAACCATGTTGCACGTCCCCGTGACATCCACGATCCAAATTAATATCTTCTCTATCAACTTTCAATGTTCTTTTCTGTGCCTACCATGGTGATCACAGGTAGCGGGAAATCAGGGTTCCAGACCGGAGAGGGCGCCTTAGAAAGGGATACACATCCAAGGGAGGTCAATGGATGAAATTAAATGTGATTGAGCGGAAATGTGGGACAAATTATTGAAGCAGAAGCTTCCAAATAAAGGAGGTGGCGCGCGGCAATTTCCCACTCCCAACTCGGAGAGGTGTATTATCTTGCCCAAAATGGGTGTTTTTTTAAAAATCCAGGATATAGCACCAGTATCTAACGCTTGTATTTGACTGTGACAAATGCAGAATAGGCCCCAGATGTAAGGTCTTGCACAAAATGAGGTTTTTTTTAAACCCAGAATATAACTGCAGTATTTACAGCTTGTATTTGACTGTCACAAATTCAACAAAGGACCCAAAATATATTATCTCTCAAAAATGTTTTTTTTTTTTTTAAACCCTGAATATAGCTGCAGTATTTAAAGCTTGTATTTGAACAACAAATGCACATATGCCGTGCTGGTGCACTGAACTTGCACAAAATGGCCGGCGACACCCACCTAACTAACAGATGGATAAAAGTTATTTTTCTGTGTCACTGGGCTCAGGGCAAAAAAATGGTGCACTGCACCCACAAAACAAAATTGCCGTAGATCGCAGAGTTAACAAGCACTTCTGATAACAGCTTCTTTCCTATTCTCTACCTTAACAGCAGCAGCATCCTCTCCCTACACTAGTAAGAGCAGAGTGACGTGCAGCCCTACGTGACTCCAGCTTATATAGAGGCTGGGTTACATGCTGCACTGGCCAATCACAGCCATGCCATTAGTAGGCATGGCTGTGATGGCTTCTAAGGGCACAAGAGTTACACATTTGTTGATTGGCTGCTCTGCAGCTTTTCAAAAAGCACCATTAACCATTTTTACTGAAAAGTTCGGGTTCTGGTCCGGGGTCCAAAAATCCTAAAGTTCGGTGCGAACCCGAACTTTACAGTTTGGATTCGCTTAACCCTACTCACTAAATCTAGCTAGGTTTGCCACTAAATATCTCATATTTGAGGCTAGCTTCTCTTAAGCTTAAGCAATAAGCTAAATGTGGAGCACTCACCGCCCAGTGGTTGTGATGTGTATTGCAGCTTTTTAGAGTTTAGTTACAGTCTCGCGATATGATGTTGTTCTGCTGTCAGGGCAAAATTGTCACCACTTCCAGTTTGGAGATCAGGTAAGAGAGGACGCATCTGTACTTGCTTCCATAAAATACTGATTAAGGGGATTGATATACCTGCTTCCACCAAATAATAATTGAGGCCTGCCCGATACCTACTGATTCCACAAAATACTGATTAAAGGGATTGATATATCCGTTTCCACCAAATATTGATTGAGGCCTGTGAGATACCTGCTTCCACAAAATACTGATTAAGGGGCTCGATATACCTGCTTCCACAAAATACTGATTAAGGGGATTGATATAACTGTTTCCACCAAATATTGATTGAGGCCTGGAATATAACTGCTTCCACAAATACTGCTCTTCTCTAGGGACTTAGGCACAGGGTCATTTTGAAAATGACTGGCAGAGGAAGAGGCAGGCTGTTCTGCAGGGGTGGTAGGGGTCGGGCAGGTGCACCAGGCCAGAACCTAAGTGGGAAGTTGGAGAAGGAGCGTGCGATTACTTCAAAGTAAGCACCATATTCAGGGCCGTCTTTAATATTGATTGGACCCTGGGCAAGAATTTACTTGGGCCCCCTGGATCCCGCCCCCCCGCACTTTGCTGTACTTGCTATACAGCAGGACACACCTGTCACGTCCAGGGCCTCCAGATGACGTCTCCTCTCTGTCATCATCTTCTCTGTAGATCTTCTCTGTCATCATCTTCTCCAATCGGTCTGGAAAACTTCTCTCAGCCGCCTCGTCTCTGCAGAGTGTGACACATGGACATCTTAGCTTCCTCACATTCTATCATTATCCCCCAACTGGAGTCCCCACAGTGTTATCCTGCTGCTTGCTGTGCCCCCCCCCCCCCCCCAGGGGTGTAGCTATAGGGGCTGCAGAGGTAGCAGTCACTACCTGGCCCAGGAGCCTGAGGGGCCCAAAGACACTTGTGCCGCATAAGAAGACACACAAAGCACTGAGGGAAGGGGGGCCCAAGCTGAACTCTTTCACCGGAGCCCATGAGCCTTTAGTTACGCCCCTGCCCCCCCCCAATACCCCCAAATACTATCCTGAAGAAACATTACTGCCCCCCATAGTAATAGTGCTCCTCATAGTCCCACCAATAGTAATTCCCTTCTAGAATGCCCTCATTAATAACACTGCGCCAACCGTGATAATGCTCCTCAACAATGCCCCCATTATTAGAAGAGCCCTCCCATATTAATAATACCCTCACAGAGCCCCCCAGTAGAAATAAGGCCCCCTATTGTTCCCCCAGTGGTAATAAAGCTCCCTACAGACCCCTCAGTAGTAATAAGTTCCCCATAGTGCGCTTAGTAGAAATAAGGCGGATCTATAAGACCCTCCTATAGAGCCCCCAGTAGTAATAAGACTGCCTATAATGTCCCCTGGATCTGCAGTGCCCCCTGCAGTTATAATCCTCCCTCCACCATACAGTCCCATGTAAATAACATCACCTCCTCCCCAGCCGCCTCCAACACACAGTCCCATGTAAACATCACCCCCTAAGGCTACTTTCACACTTGCGTTTGTGCGGATCTGTCCTGTACTTGTACAGGACGGATCCGCACCGATAATACAAACGAATGCATCCGTTCAGGACCGATTCGTTTGTATTAGATTTGAATTTCTAAGTCCCAATACGGATCCGTCCTGACTTACATTGAAAGTCAATGGGGGACGGATCCGTTTACAATTGCACCATTTTGAGTCAATGCAAAGGGATCCGTCCCCCATTGACTTACATTGTAAGTCAGGACGGATCCGTTTGGCTCCGCAAGGCCATGAGGACACAAAAACGCTGCTTGCAGCATTTTGGGGTCCGCCTCCAAAACGGAACAGGTGGCCGTACGGAGCCGAACGAATGCATTCTGAATGGATCCGCATCCATTCAGAATGCATTGGGGTTAAACTGATGCATTTGGGGCTGCTTGTGAGAGCCTTGAAACGGATCTCACAAGCGGATCCCCAAACCCAAGTGTGAACGTAGCCTAAACATTAAGTCCCATGTACATAAACATCATTCCCCCCCACCATCCACTTTCAACATACAGTCCCATTTAAATAACATCACTCCCTCCCCCAGCCACCTCAAGCACACAGTTCCATGTCAATAACATCCCTCCCTTCAGCCCTAACATACATCCCAGTTAAATAACTACAACTCCCAGCATTGC
Organism: Bufo bufo; assembly: GCF_905171765.1. Taxonomy (NCBI): domain Eukaryota; kingdom Metazoa; phylum Chordata; class Amphibia; order Anura; family Bufonidae; genus Bufo; species Bufo bufo. The sequence goes on along the minus strand of NC_053392.1, from coordinate 467,896,924 downwards.
TCTGCCTCTCACGTCACTTACCTCTCCAGTCCTCATATACAGACATCAGCATTAGGCTCCTCCTCTTCACTCCGGTCCAATCCTGCACTGGTCACATGATGGTTACATCATCCAGGTCATCCTATCACAGCCTGCTTTGCTGATCACATGACCTGTGATGTCACCACAGGTCCTTCACCTCTACACCCAGCGTATTAGATTCAATTGTATTGCCGTTCTGTGTACGGCAATACAGTTGTATCTAGCAGGCAGGCAGGACATTCGGGGCCTGGGACAAAACATCAGGGGCCCAGGCCCTGAATGTTTTAACCTAGCGACACAGTCACTAATGAATGGGAGTCGGGAAACGGAGCTCCCTTGGGCCCCCAGGAGCAACTGGGCCCGGGGCAGCTGCCCCTTTTGCCCTGTGGCAAAGACGTCCCTGACCATATTTGGTTGAGTGGCTCATTCAGCGTTCCGCTTCTGCAACCTCCTCATCCTCTGTATCTGCACCCTCCTCACTCTCTGCTGTGTGCACCACCAAAGAAACCACCACCACCACCACAGCCCCTCCACTCAAGTCAGAGGAATTATTTTTCCATCCGTTACCAGACTTTACCGATGTGCAGCCATTCTTGACATCGGATGAGGAAGAGGAGGTAGCAACGGCTGCCACCTAGCGGTCTGACAATAGTACCCAGATCAGCCCAAGGAGGGGGGTCCCTGCTGTTGCTGCCTAATCTAAGATCTCAAATGTCAGTGGTGGTGAAGGTGACGATAATGACATGTCGATAGACGTCACGTGGGTTCCGATAAGCCCAAAACTCACCTAAGGATGACCGCCTTAAGAAGGCAATTGGACTCCCATCACCGAGCCCAGTGGGAGCAATGCCGTCAGAACCCACAAAGCCACACTCCCGGCGCTCCACTTCCTTCCTCTTCTCCTTCTGCTCTCTCCTCCCATTTGTCCTCCACTCCACTTTCCACCGTGCCGTCGTCGCGTTCATCTGGCAGAAGGCAGGCTTCCGTGGCCCAAATGTTCGAGCGTAAAATCTTGATTATGCTGGATAACCCTCTTTCCCAGTGGGAGCAATGCCGTCAGAACCCACAAAGCCACACTCCCGGCGCTCCACTTCCTTCCTCTTCTCCTTCTGCTCTCTCCTCCCATTTGTCCTCCACTCCACTTTCCACCGTGCCGTCGTCGCGTTCATCTGGCAGAAGGCAGGCTTCCGTGGCCCAAATGTTCGAGCGTAAAATCTTGATTACGCTGGATAACCCTCTTTCCCAATGGCTGACCGCTGGCTTGTCGGAACTGCTAGCCCGCCAACTACTGCCATATGAACTGGTGGACTCTGAGGCCCTTTGAAAATTTGTGGCCATTGTCACACCACAATGGAAGGTCCCTGGAGGGAAATATTTCTCCCAGAAGGGCATCCCAGAGCTATATGGCCGCGTTCAGCGGCAATTGAATATATCTCTGGCACACAGTATCGGTGCCAAGATACATCTGACCACAGACACGTGGTCTAGCAAACAAGGGAAAGGAATGTACATAAATTTTACTGCCCACTGGGTGAACCTTCTGACGGCTTCAAGCATGTAACCTGTGGCTCCCGTGTGGATTTGGTGTTAGCGCCACGGATTGCATGCAGGCCTGCCTCTTCTTTTCCTCCTACTCCATATTCTGTCTCCTCCTCGGCTGACTCCTCCTTTTCCACTGCTATTGCCTCTTCCACTGCACCGCCCAAGCTTCCCAGAACCTATTCGACATGCCAGGTGTGACGTTGCCATGCTGTGCTGCGGCTGTCGTGCCTGGAAGCCAAGAGCCACAACGGTTCTGCACTGCTTTCAGCTCTGCGGTCACAGGCCGATTAGTGGCTAACCTGGCTCAATTTGACAGTTGGTAAAGTGGTGTACGACAATGGTGCCAATCTGCTGAGTGCGCTGAAACAGGGCGAAATGACACACGTGCCGTGCATAGCACACGTCCTGAAATTAGTTGTGCAGCAATTCGTTGCCAAATGCCTCGGGTCCAGGACGTCTTGCGGCAGGCCAGGAAAGTCTCAGGATATTTTAGAAGATCTTACACCGCCATGGCTCGCCTTGCTGATGTTCAGCGATGACACCACCTGCCCATCAGACGTCTGATTTGTGACTGCCTGACGCGCTGGAACTCCACCTTGTATATGCTTGATAGGCTGTTTCAGCAGCCTATTAATGACTACCTGTACGAACTCAGCAGCAGGACATGTTCTGGGGAGCTTGGTTTCTTTTCACCACACCAGTGGCTGCTCAAGCGCGATGCATGCAGACTTCTGCGGCCATTTGATGAGATCACCAAACTGGTCAGTCGCAGCCAGGGTGCCATCAGTGACATCATACCTTACGCCTTCTTTCTAGAGCATGCATTGCGTCGTGTCATTGATGAAGCCGTCGAGGAGCAGGAGCTGGAAGATGAGAAAGTCGCAATGCTGAATGAATTCCCAGGGGGGGCTACTCCATCTGAGACAAGTCAGCAGGAGTCTGAAGAGGAGTCAGAGGAGGATGTTGGCTGGGGGGGGGGGGGGGGGGGTGGAGTAAGAAGAACTGGCTTTGAGGGGGACTTTAAACTGTTCGGGGATCCCTGGTGTTGTCCGAGGCTGGGGGAAGGAGATCAAGGACGACATTCTCCTGGGCTATTAGCAGTAGCCAGGGCGCTCCACCGCTTCCAATCTAGTGCAAATGGGGGCCTTAATACTCCAGTGTTGGAAGAGGGACCCCCGTATAAAAAGCATAAAGGGCAAGGACCAGTACTTGGTGGCATTGTACTTAGACCCCCGATACAAACACAAAATTGCGGACATGTTACCAGCATCACAGAGGACTGTCAGAATGCAACTTTCCCAGGCCTTGCTGCGAGAGATGCTGCATTCTGCTGTTGCGGGCGCTGGCAGAGGAATTTTCACTGACAGCAAAACAGGTGCGGGTATCAATCCAACAGTGCATGCCAGAAGAGGGTGGTTTGAAGATGTGTTGGTCACTTCGGATAGGAGATCATGCAGCCAACCCATCGACAGCCGCCATCCGGATCCAGCCCCAAGGAATGCTTAAACAGACAGGTGTCTGACTACATCGGGTTAACGGCCGATGTGGACGCTCTGAGATGCGAGGAACCCCTGGACTTCTGCGTGTGCAGGCTTGACCTGTGGCCAGAGATGGCACAATTTTCCATGGAATGCTTGGCTTGCCCCTCGTCGAGTTTTTTTGTCCGAAAGGCCGTTCAGCGCATCAAGGGGGATCGTGACCGATAAGCGCACTCGCCTAGCTCATGACAGTGTGGACTACCTCACATTTCTAAAAATGAATGAGGCATAGATCTCGGAGGAATTCATCTCTTGTGACGACCACATGTAATTGAATTTCCTCATGCCAGCCCACACATATCCGCCACCACCCAGAACAAAGAATGGTCCTTGTCTTATGTATATACAGCGGCATAAAAGGTCTTTTCTGTCAGGTGAATGCATAATTTTTGGGGCCTCTACTCCAGTGGCCTACAGTAAAATTTTTATCCAGTGACCACCTAATGTACCTCCAGCCACATAATCACAAGTTCTTTTCTGTCAGGTGAATGCGCGAATGCGCGTTTGCGAACCGTCCCGGCCGATTTTCATCCATCACTACTCCCGATCAGCTGTTTGAGAAGGCAGCGGGGCCCCTGTTAACTCCACTGCCTTCTTGTAGCTCACCAAGCACTGCGCTGTATATTGTATAGCAGCTGTGCTTAGTTTTGCAGCTCAGCCTCATTTACTTCAATGGGGCTGAGCTACTTCTAGGCCACGTGTAGAAGGTTGTGGAGCTCACAGGAGCATCAGTGCCTTCTCAAACAGTTGATAGGCGGGTGACGGGAAAAATCTCTTCAATGTCTTTGAAAGAAATTAGTTCAACAGTTGTTGGCCTAAGGATGTTTTTTTTCAGTTTTTTTTTTTTTTTGGTGGGGGAATAATTCAGTCTTCTCAGTCTTTACATAATTTTTTATACATATGGAGAATAAGAGAAAACTCTTGTAAAATGTTTGGCACACACCCCACCCCATTTTGGTAACTTTTGTGGTTTTTCACTGAGCTTGACACTTGGGTGATGGGTAGAGTGGGATGGGGAGTGGGTGATGGTGGTTAGGTTATTTTTTGGGGTATTTTTTTTAATTAAATTTGTTTCCTTTTTTTCAGAAAAGACCATTGGGGGACTTTTTCTATTTAACTTACCCTTTTTCACTGTAACTGGGGCTATTACATAGAAAGGAATCTGACCAGTTGAAGTGAAAAGTGTCACTGCTATTGTTACTCAGATTAACTAACCCTATTGTGTAGGTGCAGCGTTATTGATCCATATTCAGTAATGCATTTTCATAAGACTACAAAGGGTGTCTTTTTCCACCTACATACTTATTTTGCTAAAGCTTCACTTTTATTAATATAATTTATAAGCTTAACTAATAAGAAAAATCAAACAAAAAGAAACTTAGCTTAAAAACTACAAGGGTGAGCTAGGGCTATTGCACTTGCCGTGCTGAACTGTACTGAACTTAGCAGCCTAACTATCACGATTACTCAGTTTATCTGAGTCGGTGGCCACACGCTGCCACCGGCGCTTACACTATCCAACCAGTCTGTCTCTACCTCATGTGAATGTTTCTGATAGGGCTCACTACCTGTGCTAATAACTCTCTTGTTAGACACAGCAGAAGTTTCTTAGTACCAGTATACTGGGGATCGTGTGATCATATGATCACTGAGATGAATCTAGGCAGTGGCAGTATGTTCTATACACTGTGCTATGCATTGGGTGCTGTGTTTATGAGAACAGAGAAGGAAAAGTTGTGAAAAACCCTTCTGTCTTTTCTCCAGGGTCCTTGGCAGTCGTTCATTGTGGAGACGCAACACTCAGCTTCCTGATCATTTGGGCAGCTGGCCAGTGCCCATGTCATGAATATACTATGGTGTGGGCTTTAAAAACCTAGACCTTAATTAGTTAAATACTTAATAAAATGGCACAAACCATGTGTGCCTAAATTCTTATTAAATTGAGACAGCATTCTTGTGCATTTACAATTGTCTGCCCAAATGAATGTCTTTTCTCTTGAGAATACCTTGCGCATTTCACCATTGCACTGACTTTGGTACTGAAGTCCAAGATAGTAAAATAACTGTAAAATGATCCACAAGAAAAAGTAGTTCAACTTTATAGATTGGGAAAAGGATATCAAAATGGCCAAAGATTTGAAAATGCAAAATCAGTTGAGCACAAAATCTGGCAGGTTTGTAGAAAACTATGGCCCTGATTTATGAATACCTGTGTGTGCTTGATGGACTCTACGTTGTTTGAGCAGGCATTTAATTTATGATGAAGCATGGGCTCATCATAAATTAACCACCTCAGCCCCCAGTGCTTAAACACCCTGAAAGACCAGGCCACTTTTTACACTTCTGACCTACACTACTTTCACCGTTTATTGCTCGGTCATTCAACTTACCACCCAAATAAATTTTACCTCCTTTTCTTCTCACTAATAGAGCTTTCATTTGGTGGTATTTCATTGCTGCTGACATTTTTACTTTTTTTGTTATTAATCGAAATTTAACTATTTTTTTGCAAAAAAATGACATTTTTCACTTTCAGTTGTAAGATTTTGCAAAAAAAACGACATCCATATATAAATTTTGCTCTAAATTTATTGTTCTACATTATTTGATTAAAAAAAAATGTTTGGGTAAAAAAAAAATGGTTTGGGTAAAAGTTATAGCGTTTACAAACTATGGTACAAAAATGTGAATTTCCGCTTTTTGAAGCAGCTCTGACTTTCTGAGCACCTGTCATGTTTCCTGAGGTTCTACAATGCCCAGACAGTACAAACACCCCACAAATGACCCCATTTCGGAAAGTACACACCCTAAGGTATTCGCTGATGGGCATAGTGAGTTCATAGAACTTTTTATTTTTTGTCACAAGTTAGCGGAAAATGATGATTTTTTCTTTTTTTTTTCTTACGAAGTCTCATATTCCACTAACTTGTGACAAAAAATAAAAACTTCTATGAACTCACTATGCCCATCACGAAATACCTTGGGGTCTCTTCTTTCCAAAATTTGGTCACTTGTGGGGTGGTTATACTGCCCTGGCATTCTAGGGGCCCAAATGTGTGGTAAGGAGTTTGAAATCAAATTCTGTAAAAAATGACCTGTGAAATCCGAAAGGTGCTCTTTGGAATATGGGCCCCTTTGCCCACCTAGGCTGCAAAAAAGTGTCACACATCTGGTATCTCTGTATTCAGGAGAAGTTGAGGAATGTGTTTTGGGGTGTCTTTTTACATATACCCATGCTGGGTGAGATAAATATCTTGGTCAAATGCCAACTTTGTATAAAAAAATGGGAAAAGTTGTCTTTTGCCAAAATATTTCTCTCACCCAGCATGGGTATATGTAAAATGACACCCCAAAACACATTCCCCAACTTCTCCTGAGTACGGAGATACCAGATGTGTGACACTTTTTTGCAGCCTAGGTGGGCAAAGGGGCCCATATTCCAAAGAGCACCTTTCGGATTTCACAGGTCATTTTTTACAGAATTTGATTTCAAACTCCTTACCACACATTTGGGCCCCTAGAATGCCAGGGCAGTATAACTACCCCACAAGTGACCCCATTTTGGAAAGAAGACACCCCAAGGTATTCCGTGAGGGGCATGGCAAGTTCCTAGAATTTTTTATTTTTTGTCACAAGTTAGTGGAAAATGATGATTTTTTTTTATTTTTTTTTTTTCATACAAAGTCTCATATTCCACTAACTTGTGACAAAAAATAAAAACTTCCATGAACTCACTATGCCCATCAGCGAATACCTTGGGGTCTCTTCTTTCCAAAATGGGGTCACTTGTGGGGTAGTTATACTGCCCTGGCATTCTAGGGGCCCAAATGTGTGGTAAGGAGTTTGAAATCAAATTCTGTAAAAAATGACCTGTGAAATCCGAAAGGTGCTCTTTGGAATATGGGCCCCTTTGCCCACCTAGGCTGCAAAAAAGTGTCACACATCTGGTATCTCTGTATTCAGGAGAAGTTGAGGAATGTGTTTTGCGGTGTCTTTTTACATATACCCATGCTGGGTGAGATAAATATCTTGGTCAAATGCCAACTTTGTATAAAAAAATGGGAAAAGTTGTCTTTTGCCAAGATATTTCTCTCACCCAGCATGGGTATATGTAAAATGACACCCCAAAACACATTCCTCACCTTCTCCTGAATACGGAGATACCAGATGTGTGACACTTTTTTGCAGCCTAGGTGGGCAAAGGGGCCCATATTCCAAAGAGCACCTTTCGGATTTCACAGGTCATTTTTTACAGAATTTGATTTCAAACTCCTTACCACACATTTGGGCCCCTAGAATGCCAGGGCAGTATAACTACCCCACAAGTGACCCCATTTTGGAAAGAAGAGACCCCAAGGTATTCGCTGATGGGCATAGTGAGTTCATGGAAGTTTTTATTTTTTGTCACAAGTTAGTGGAATATGAGACTTTGTATGAAAAAAAAAAAATCAGCATTTTCCACTAACTTGTGACAAAAAAAAAAAAATTCTAGGAACTCGCCATGCCCCTCACGGAATACCTTGGGGTGTCTTCTTTCCAAAATGGGGTCACTTGTGGGGTAGTTATACTGCCCTGGCATTTTCCAGGGGCCCTAATGTGTGGTAAGTAGGTAAATGACCTGTGAAATCCTAAAGGTGCTCTTTGGAATGTGGGCCCCTTTGCCCACCTAGGCTGCAAAAAAGTGTCACACATGTGGTATCGCCGTATTCAGGAGAAGTTGGGGAATGTGTTTTGGGGTGTCATTTTACATATTCCCTTGCTGGGTGAGAGAAATATCTTGGCAAAAGACAACTTTTCCCATTTTTTTATACAAAGTTGGCATTTGACCAAGATATTTCTCTCACCCAGCATGGGTATATGTAAAATGACACCTTAAAACACATTCCCCAACTTCTCCTGAGTACGGCGATACCAGATGTGTGACACTTTTTTGCAGCCTAGATGCGCAAAGGTGCCCAAATTCCTTTTAGGAGGGCATTTTTAGACATTTGGATACCAGACTTCTTCTCATGCTTTGGGGCCCCTAGAATGCCAGGGCAGTATAAATACCCCACATGTGACCCCATTTTGGAAAGAAGACACCCCAAGGTATTCAATGAGGGGCATGGCGAGTTCATAGAAATTTTTTTTTTTTGGCACAAGTTAGCGGAAATTTATATTTTTAATTTTTTTCTCACAAAGTCTCCCGTTCCGCTAACTTGGGACAAAAATTTCAATCTTTCATGGACTCAATATGCCCCTCACGGAATACCTGGGGGTGTCTTCTTTCCGAAATGGGGTCACATGTGGGGTATTTATACTGCCCTGGCATTCTAGGGGCTCTAAAGCGTGAGAAGAAGTCTGGAATATAAATGTCTAAAAAATTTTACGCATTTGGATTCCGTGAGGGGTATGGTGAGTTCATGTGAGATTTTATTTTTGACACAAGTTAGTGGAATATGAGACTTTGTAAGAAAAAAAAATAATAATTCCGCTAACTTGGGCCAAAAAAATGTCTGAATGGAGCCTTACAGAGGGGTGATCAATGACAGGGGGGTGATCAATGACAGGGGGGTGATCAATGACAGGGGGGTGATCAATGACAGGGGGGTGATCAGGGAGTCTATATGGGGTGATAACCACAGTCATTGATCACGCCCCTGTAAGGCTTCATTCAGACGTCCGTATGCGTTTTGCGGATCCGATCCATCTATCAGTGCATCCGTAAAAATCATGCGGACATCTGAATGGAGCTTTACAGGGGTGTAATCAATGACAGGGGGGTGATCAGGGAGTCTATATGGGGTGATAACCACAGTCATTGATCACGCCCGTGTAAGGCTTCATTCAGACGTCCGTATGCGTTTTGCGGATCCGGTCCATCTATCAGTGCATCCGTAAAAATCATGCGGACATCTGAATGGAGCTTTACAGGGGGGTAATCAATGACAGGGGGGTGATCAGGGAGTCTATATGGGGTGATAACCACAGTCATTGATCATGCCCCTGTAAGGCTTCATTCAGACGTCCGGATGCGTTCTGCGGATCCGATCCATCTATCAGTGGATCCGTAAAAATCATGCGGACGTCTAAATGGAGCTTTACAGGGGGGTAATCAATGACAGGGGGGTAATCAATGACAGGGGGGTGATCAGGGAGTCTATATGGGGTGATCACCACAGTCATTGATCACGCCCCTGTAAGGCTTCATTCAGACGTCCGGATGCGTTTTGCGGATCCGATCCATCTATCAGTGGATCCGTAAAAATCATGCGGACGTCTGAATGGAGCTTTACAGGGGGGTAATCAATGACAGGGGGGTAATCAATGACAGGGGGGTGATCAGGGAGTCTATATGGGGTGATCACCACAGTCATTGATCACGCCCCTGTAAGGCTTCATTCAGACGTCCGGATGCGTTTTGCGGATCCGATCCATCTATCAGTGCATCCATAAAAATCATGCGGACATCTGAATAAAGCTTTACAGGGGGTTGATCAATGACAGGGGTGTAATCAATGACAGGGGGGTGATCAGGGAGTCTATATGGGGTGATAACCACAGTCATTGATCACGCCCCTGTAAGGCTTCATTCAGACGTCCGTATGCGTTTTGCGGATCCGATCCATCTATCAGTGCATCCGTAAAAATCATGCGGACATCTGAATGGAGCTTTACAGGGGGTTGATCAATGACAGGGGGGTAATCAATGACAGGGGGGTGATCAGGGAGTCTATATGGGGTGATCACCACAGTCATTAATCACGCCCCTGTAAGGCTTCATTCAGACGTCCGGATGCGTTTTGCGGATCCGATCCATCTATCAGTGCATCCGTAAAAATCATGCAGACATCTGAATGGAGCTTTACAGGGGGGTGATCAGGGAGTCTATATGGGGTGATCACCACAGTCATTGATCATGCCCCTGTAAGGCTTCATTCAGACGTCCGGATGCGTTTTGCGGATCCGATCCATCTATCAGTGCATCCGTAAAAATCATGCGGACATCTGAATGGAGCTTTACAGGGGGGTGATCAATGACAGGGGGGTGATCAATGACAGGGGGGTGATCAGGGAGTCTATATAGGGTGATCACCACAGTCATTGATCACGCCCCTGTAAGGCTTCATTCAGACGTCCGGATGCGTTTTGCGGATCCGATCCATCTATCAGTGGATCCGTAAAAATCATGCGGACGTCTGAATGGAGCTTTACAGGGGGTTGATCAATGACAGGGGGGTAATCAATGACAGGGGGGTGATCAGGGAGTCTATATGGGGTGATCAGGGGCTAATAAGGGGTTAATAAGTGACGGGGGGGGGGGGGTGTAGTGTAGTGTATTGGTGCTTGGTGCTACTTTACTGAGCTACCTGTGTCCTCTGGTGGTCGATCCAAACAAAGGGGACCACCAGAGGACCAGGTAGCAGGTATATTAGACGCTGTTATCAAAACAGCGTCTAATATACCTGTTAGGGGTTAAAAAAAACACATCTCCAGCCTGCCAGCGAACGATCGCCGCTGGCAGGCTGGAGATCAACTCTCTTACCTTCCGTTCCTGTGAGCACGCGCGCCTGTGTGCGCGCGTTCACAGGAAATCTCGCGTCTCGCGAGAGGACGCGCCGGCGCGTCCAGAAGGAATGAATCAACCACCTCCAGGACGCGTCTGTGCGTACAGCGGTCCGGAGGTGGTTAAATGTCTCCTCCAGTAGTCCTTGCACCAAAGTGAGATCTACTCCACCTCATAGATGGTATAGATTTCAGTCATCATTTAAGCCAGTTTCTGGCCCCGCCCACATTCAATTCTCACCTCTCACATTTTGGAAACTGGGAAAATATCTTAAACTAGAGAATTGCATTATTGTGTTGCTATCATTTGTTTAATAATTGTTCTATTTTGTGATGTGTAAACGTTTAACCTTTTCAGCCACTGAGGTTTTTTCATTCTTATGTTCTTGGTTTTCACTCCCTGCCTTTCCCGTGCCATAATATTTTTACTTTTCTGTTCACGTAACCATATATACACATAGCAATATTGGACTTGCTTTTTTCAGGACAAGTTGTACTTTCTAATACCAACATTTAGTATTGAAAACAATGTAGTGGGGAGCTGGAAAAATTGTGGTGAAATTAGAAAAAACTAAATTCCACAACAGTTTTATGGTTTTGTTTTTAATTATAGTGATACCACATATGTATAGTGTACTTTTCATTGATAGAATTTTATGGTGTGTATGACTATGATCAGTTTTTATAAAAAAAAATTGTGGAAAGTGAAATGACCAAAAAACGTCAAATTGGCCTTTTTTACTTTTTTCTTTACTTTTCACCATTTTTCATATGAGATTAATATTTATAATATTTTAAATATTTTAATAGTATAGGCATTTTCCCATGCTGCGATGGCCATGATCAGAGGTAAGAGAAATTTACAAAAATGTAATTTGTTTGCTTTGCTAAATTTCACAAAGAAATTTGCTTTGTGACGAATAACTTTGCCACAAAGCGTATTTCTTTGTAAGTAGCGGGCACAATGACAGTTGTGATTGGGCCACCCCTGTCATTGAACTCCTCAGATGCCACATTCATTGCTGAAGGAAAGGAACTGCTCATGATCCTAAGCATACCATCTCATCAGTGAAGCATGGTGGTGGTAGTGTCATGGTGAGGGCATATATGGCTGCCAATGGAACTGGTTCTCTTGTATTTATTGATGATGTGACTGCTGACAAAAGCAGCAGGATGAATTCTGAAGTGTTTCGGGCAATATTATCTGCTCATATTCAGCCAAATGCTTCAGAACTCATTGGACGGCGCTTCACAGTGCAGATGGACAATGACCCAAAGCATACTGCAAAAGCAACCAAAGAGTTTTTTAAGGGAAATAAGTGGAATGTTCTGCAAGGGCCAAGTCAATCACCTGACCTGAATCCGATTGAGCATGCATTTCACTTCCTGAAGACAAAACTGAAGGGAAAATGGCCCAATAACAAGCAGGAACTGAAGACAGTTGCAGTAGAGGCCTGGCAGAGCATCACCAGGGATGAAACCCAGCGTCTGATGATGTCTTTGCATTCCAGACCTCAGGCTGTAATTGACTGCAAAGGATTTGCAACCAAGTATTAAAAAGTGAAAGTTTGATTTATGATTATTGTTATGTCCCATTACTTTTGGTCCCTTAACAAGTGGGAGGCACATATGCAAACTGTTGTAATTCCTACACGTTCACCTGATTTGGATGTAAATACCCTCAAATTAAAGCTGACAGTCTGCAGTTAAAGCACATCTTGTTTGTTTCATTTCAAATCCATTGTGGTGGTGTATAGAGCCAAAAATGTGACAATTGTGTTGACGTCCCAATATTTATGGACCTGACTGTATGTAATATCTTCATATTTGTACAGACCTGGAGAATGAAGAGCACAAGTCAGTTGTATCACATAATGAATCATGTAAAAACAAAACCCTTAAAACTGTGGAGGAATTACGTTAAGTTTTTCCAATTCCACACAATTTGGAATTTTTTTTCCAGCCTCCCACTACATTAAATGGTCCCATTAGAAAGTAAAATTTGTTGTGCAAAAAATAAGTTCTCATACTGCTATGTGAACAGGAATATAAAAAAAAAAAGTTGTGGCTCCGGCAAGGCAGGGATTGAAAAATAAAGATGCAAAAACAGAAGATTGCTGTCAGAAAGGGGTTAAATATGATTTTCTCTCTAGAAAACCTGTTTAATATGAATCTAATTAAATAACAAATGCATTTTGTCTGATCAATCATGTATGCATGAGTACAACTTCTGCCTGGGCAGGTAAACTTATGAGTAGAGATAGATAGATGGAGAGATAGATAGAATAGATAGATGGAGAGATAGATAGATAGATGGAGAGATAGATAGAATAGAATAGATAGATAGATAGATAGATAGATAGATAGATAGATAGATAGATAGATAGATAGATAGATAGACAGTCCCAGCAAGAGGACTGAAACGTTTCTGTCTTTGTGAATAAAGGGCATACATTTTTCACTGATTGGATGTGCTGCGGTTTGTCATTTTTATAGATAGATAGATAGATAGATAGATAGATAGATATGTGATAGATAGATAGATAGATAGATAGATATGTGATAGATAGATAGATAGATAGATAGATAGATAGATAGATAGATAGATAGATAGATAGATAGATAGATAGATAAAAGCAGCATTGAAGACCATCTTATACACTGTGTGCCAGATTGCATAATATTACTTACAACTTGGCACCATGTTTTTTTGTGTTTCCTAAACTGATTTTTCTACAAATAAATGACAAAAAATATCTAGCTGTTCTACCTCGTAAGAGTTCATCTATTTCCATGGCAACATCTACATCCTAGCAACCAAATATTGGTACTCAGCTGGTGAACAGAGGAGAGTAATGGTTCTAAAAGTATGAAGTGCAGAATACGTTTAAATAGATTATGCTTGAAAAAAATGACACAAAAATGATGTAAATATGTAGTTCATCTGAAATAAAATGAATAGTCAATAATGCTTAATTAAATCTAATAAGACACTGGATGCCGGTGCAATTGAAAGAAATCAGCCAATATTGGAAAGGTTTTTTTGTTCAAGAAGGAAATGTTTTATAGGTCAATATAAATTAATCTAAACAGCGTTGGACTGGGGACCACCAGAGAAATTGGTACTCAGGACTCACCTTCTATCTATGTCGCAAATGTCATAAATACATTTTTGTACTCATACCATATACATATAATACCAGCATGTACTGTACATATAATGCTGTGTTCATATTGCGTTTATAGGCTCTATTTGACATACACACCCAGGATGTATATACATTGAACAGATATCTCTGACAGATACCATATAATGACATTTAACATTTCTTTACTTGAGGCCAAAAGCACATGATTTTGGTCTATAGCTAATATACAGTACTCCTACGGACACATTTACCATTTACGTCGGCAGTTTTCCCGATGTACATGCTAAACATAAATTGCACACATGATATGAACCCAGTATAAATTACACACCTGCAAATACATACGAAATGCACATTTACATGACTCACATACATGAATTACACACCGTATATTCTGTATACATGTTATACATGCAGTATATACCCATTTTTTTATATATATATATATATATATATATATATACAGTCAGGTCCATAAATATTGGGACATCAACACAATTGTACCATTTTTGGCTCTATACACCACCACAATGGATTTGAAATGAAATAAACAAGATGTGCTTTAACTGAAGACTGTCAGCTTTAATTTGAGGGTAATTACATCCAAATCAGGTGAACGGTGTAGGAATTACAACAGTTTGCATATGTGCCTACCACTTGTTACTTGACCAAAAGTAATGGGACAGAATAATAATCATAAATCAAACTTTCACTTTTTAATACTTGGTTGCAAATTCTTTGCAGTCAATTACATCCTGAAGTCTGGAACGCATAGACATCACCAGACGCTGGGTTTCATCCCTGGTGATGTATTTACATTTAGTCGAATGACTATTGGTTGCCTACTCTTGACATGTGCATTATATTTTTATTTTTATTAGTGTCTACTTACTTAGGTAAAATTTAACTTTTATTAGTTATTTTTAAACATTTAATGAATACTTAATCTTGACCTACTATATTTAAAACTATCACAGTCGACCTATGATGTGCTGTACTTGTATTTATTCTTTTATGTTTTCTACTTATATTCAGATGGCAGTTTCTTGCATGGCTGCCTATCTTTTCACTGTATGTCTCTGTATATGCTCTTTGAGCTGTGACAATAGCACTTTGCTGACTATACTGCCTGCTGGCTTACTCTAGGCTTGCTGGCTTGTTGTAACAACGTATCATGCTACTTTGTAGCTGGCGGCTATTGTTACGCTACACTGGCTGGGGTCTGTTTGCTTTCATTGCCCTATTTGCCTTGTCGGCAAAAAAGAATAAATACAAGTACAGCACATCATAGGTCGACTGTGATAGTTTTAAATATAGTAGGTCAAGATTAAGTATTCATTAAATGTTTAAAAATAACTAATAAAAGTTAAATTTTACCTAAGTAAGTAGACACTAATAAAAATAAAAATATAATGCACATGTCAAGAGTAGGCAACCAATAGTCATTCGACTAAATGTAAATACATCACCAGGGATGAAACCCAGCGTCTGGTGATGTCTATGCGTTCCAGACTTCAGGATGTAATTGACTGCAAAGAATTTGCAACCAAGTATTAAAAAGTGAAAGTTTGATTTATGATTATTATTATGTCCCATTACTTTTGGTCAAGTAACAAGTGGTAGGCACATATGCAAACTGTTGTAATTCCTACACCGTTCACCTGATTTGGATGTAATTACCCTCAAATTAAAGCTGACAGTCTGCAGTTAAAGCACATCTTGTTTATTTCATTTCAAATCCATTGTGGTGGTGTATAGAGCCAAAAATGGTACAATTGTGTTGATGTCCCAATATTTATGGACCTGACTGTATATATATATATATATATATATATATATATATATATATATATATAAAAATGGGTATATACTGCATGTATAACATGTATACAGAATATACGGTGTGTAATTCATGTATGTGAGTCATGTAAATGTGCATTTCGTATGTATTTGCAGGTGTGTAATTTATACTGGGTTCATATCATGTGTGCAATTTATGTTTAGCATGTACATCGGGAAAAATATAGTAGGTCAAGATTAAGTATTCATTAAATGTTTAAAAATAACTAATAAAAGTTAAATTTTACCTAAGTAAGTAGACACTAATAAAAATAAAAATATAATGCACATGTCAAGAGTAGGCAACCAATAGTCATTCGACTAAATGTAAATATAGCAAAAGTGCCTCTACATGTGCAGGGTATCTAAGATTGTAAAATAATCATCCCTGGTGATGCTCTGCCAGGCCTCTACTGCAACTGTCTTCAGTCCCTGCTTGTTCTTGGGGCATTTCCCCTTCAGTTTTGTCTTCAGCAAGTGAAATGCATGCTCAATCGAATTCAGGTCAGGTAATTGACTTGGCCATTGCATAACATTCCACTTTCCCTTAAAAAACTCTTTGGTTGCTTTTGCAGTATGCTTTGGGTCATTGTCCACCTGCACTGTGAAGCGCCGTCCAATGAGTTCTGAAGCATTTGGCTGAATATGAGCAGATAATATTGCCCGAAACACTTCAGAATTAATCCTGCTGCTTTTGTCAGCAGTCACACCATCAATAAATACAAGAGAACCAGTTCCATTGGCAGCCATATATGCCCACGCCATGACACTACAACCACCATGCTTCACTGATGAGGTGGTATGCTTAGGATCATGAGCAGTTCCTTTCCTTCTCCATACTCTTCTCTTCCCATCACTCTGGTACAATTTGATCTTGGTCTCATCTGTCCATAGGATGTTGTTCCAGAACTGTGAAGGCTTTTTTAGATGTCGTTTGACAAACTCTAATCTGGCCTTCCTGTTTTTGAGGCTCACCAATGGTTTACATCTTGTGGTGAACCCTCTGTATTCACTCTGGTCAAGTCTTCTCTTGATTGTTGGCTTTGACACACATACACCTACCTCCTGGAGAGTGTTCTTTATCTGGCCAATTGTTGTGAAGGGTGTTTTCTTCACCAGGAAAATAATTCTTCCCCATCCACCACAGTTGTTTTCCGTGGTCTTCCGGGTCTTTTGGTGTTGCTGAGCTCACCGGTGCATTCCTTCTTTTTAAGAATGTTCCAAACAGTTGTTTTGGCCACACCTAATGTTTTTGCTATCTCTCTGATGGGTTTGTTTTGTTTTTTCAGCCTAATGATGGCTTGCTTCACTGATAGTGACAGCTCTTTGGATCTCATCTTGAGAGTTAACAGCAACAGATTCCACAAATAGCACACTTAAAATTAACTCTGGACCTTTTATCTGCTCATTGTAATTGGGATAATGAGGGAATAACACACACCTGGCTATGGAACAGCTGAGAAGCCAATTGTCTCATTACTTTTGGTTCCTTAACAAGTGGGAGGCACATATGCAAACTGTTGTAATTCCTACACCATTCACCTGATTTTGATGTAAATACCCTCAAATTAAAGCTGACAGTCTGCAGTTAAAGCACATATTTGTTTCATTTCAAATCCATTGTGGTGGTGTATAGAGTCAAAAATGTTACAATTGTGTCAATGTCCCAATATTTATGGACCTGACTGTATATATATTGTGGGGATTCGCTCTGGTAGTTGGGATAAGCGGGTGCAGTACACAGGCAAAGTACAAGTTCGTAATTTAAATGTCTGTGTTTCTTCACACATAAGGTCAACCAAAAAACACTCTTTGCAGGGTTGGTGTTTGTTCACACCGAGTAGAAAGTTCATGCATAACAAAAAATGTCCCATTGTCGGCGGTTCTGCCTCCAGCAGTCTAAATGCAGGCTTTAGGTGGCCTGCTCTCCCAACACACAGGTCTCAGCTTTTCAGCCCAGCAAAGGGCTCAGATCACAACACACAGGGCGTTCTCTGCTGCTGAGCCCAGCTGCCTTTTTAAGGATAGCAAGGTGCTGTCAAAACCCGGCCTGGAACATGGGAAATAGTCACCCACCTAGCACTTTGACTACTCCCAATAAAATCTGTGTCGGATCAGCTATTTACAGCCATACTAAATAGCAAAAGTGTCAATCAGCATTAGCTGCCACTGACACATGAAAATACCGGCTCTTACTTCACCGAGGCCAGGAACCTCGGTGACACATACCTACTATCAATGACAACCCCTTGTACCTTCCGACATACCTCCCCTGTTTGTTCAACCCGGAGGGGGTGAACACACTCTAGACAATATACCCGGGACAGGGCATCAGTGTATCCCTGTAACCGGCCTGCCCTGTGTTCCACCGAAAACTTCTAGTTCTGTAAAGAGAGAAACCACCGGGTGACCCGGGAATTTCTGTCCTTGGGCTGGCTCATTCATTTGACAGGGGAGTGGTCAGTCACCAGGCGGAACTTTCTCCCCAACAAATAGTAGCAAAGAGATTTTAGTGTCCACTTGATAGCCAGGCACTCTCTCTCCACTATACTGTACTTGGTCTCGGGTGGGGTAAGCTTACGGCTGAGGAAGACAACGGGATGCTCCTCCCCGTTGACTTCCTGAGACAGTACAGCACCAAAGCCTACTTCGGAGGCATCGGTCTGTACCATAAACTCCCTTTTGAAGATGGGCATCACCAAAACCGGGGAGCCACACAGGGCCGACTTCAAAGCAGAGAAAGCCTTTTCCTGCATCCCAGTGAACCATCACTGACTTGCGTCCTTTCAAGAGCCCTGTCAAGGGTGCGGCCACTTTAGCAAAGTGGGGGACAAATCTCATATAATATCCCACCATTCCCAGGAATGACTTTACTTGCCTAGTCGTGACTTGGGGTTTGAATACTCCGCGTCCAATGACATACCCCCGGTATTTCGTCTCCTCTAACCCTATCGCACATTTTTTTGGGTCAGCTGTTAGTCCAGCCTTTCGAAGGGAGTCCACTACAGCTTGTACCTTGGGTAGGTGATTTTCCCAGTCGGTACTGTGGATGAAAATATTGTCCAGGTAAGCCGAAGCATACCGACGGTATGGACACAGCACAATGTTCATGAGCCGTTGAAAGGTGGCGGGGGCGCCGTGCAGACCAAAGGGTAGCACCTTATACTGATACAGCCCCTCTGGTGTGATGAAGGCAGTTTTATCTTTGGCAGCCTCCAGTAAGGGTACCTGCCAGTACCCTTTGGTGAGGTCCAAAACAAAAGGATACCAGGATTGGCCTAACCTCTCGATAAGCTCATCCACCCAAGGCTTACGCATCAAATTTGGAAATCTCATTTAATTTGCGGAAATTGTTACAGAACCGTAACGTCCCGTTTGGCTTGGGAATCAAGACTATTGGACTGGCCCATTCACTTTTGGACTCCTCAATTGCGTCTAGTTGTAGCATTAGCTGCACTTTTTCCAAGATGGCTTGTCGCCGAGCCTCGGGTACCCAGTATGGTTTAAACCGGACTCTGACCTCTTCCCATAGAAAACTCGGCCTTGGGCTGGTGTACCTTGTAGCTTACCTCACCAAATTTTTCAAGTACTTCATAGGGTCCCTGCCACCTAGCCAGGAACTTACTGTCGACCATTGTTACCAGAAACAAAACCCGATCTCCCAGGTAAAAGATCCGGACCCGAGCATGCTAATTATAGACCCTACTCTGGGCTCGCTGGGCTGCCTCCATATGTTCCCTAACAAGCAGCAACACTATCTCTACCCCCTCTTGCATCTGGGTGACATAAAGTCAGTTCCATAAATATTGGGACATCGACACAATTGTAACATTTTTGGCTCTATACACCACCACAATGGATTTGAAATGAAACGAACAAGATCTGATTTAACTGCAGACTGTCAGCTTTAATTTGAGGGCATTTACATCCAAATCAGGTGAATGGTGTAGGAATTACAACAGTTTTCATATGTGCCTCCCACTTGTTAAGGAACCAAAAGTAATGGGACAGAATAATAATCATAAATCAAATTTTCACATTTTAATATTTGGTTGCTAATCCTTTGCAGTCAATTACAGCCTGAATTCTGGAACGTATAGACATCACCAGACGCTGGGTTTCATCCCTGGTGATGCTTTGCCAGACCTCTACTGCAACTGTCTTCAGTTCCTGCTTGTTCTTGGGGCATTTTCCCTTCAGTTTTGTCTTCAGCAAGTGAAATGCATGCTCAATCGGATTCAGGTCATGTGATTGACTTGGCCATTGCATAACATTCCACTTCTTTCCCTTAAAAAACTCTTTGGTTGCTTTTGCAGTATGCTTTGGGTCATTGTCCATCTGCACTGTGAAGCGCCGTCCAATGAGTTCTGAAGCATTTGGCTGAATATGAGCAGAAAATATTGCCCGAAACACTTCAGAATTCATCCTGCTGCTTTTGTCAGCAGTCACATCATCAATAAATACAAGAGAAGCAGTTCCATTGGCAGCCATACATGCTCACGCCATGACACTACCACCACCATGCTTCACTGATGAGGTGGTATGCTTAGGATCATGAGCAGTTCCTTTCCTTCTCCATACTCTTCTCTTCCCATCACTCTGGTACAAGTTGATCTTGGTCTCATCTGTCATAGGATGTTGTTCCAGAACTGTGAAGGCGTTTTTAGATGTCATTTGGCAAACTCTAATCTGACCTTCCTGTTTTTGAGGCTTACCAATGGTTTACATCTTGTGGTGAACCCTCTGTATTTACTCTGGTGAAGTCCTCTCTTGATTGTTGACTTTGTCACACATACACCTACCTCCTGGAGAGTGTTCTTGATCTGGCCAACTGTTGTGAAGGGTGTTTTCTTCACCAGGGAAAGAATTCTTCAGTCATCCGCCACAGTTGTTTTCCCGGGTCTTCCGGGTCTTTTGGTGTTGCTGAGCTCACTGATGCGTTCCTTCTTTTTAAGAATGTTCCAAACAGTTGTTTTGGCCACGTGTAAAGTTTTTGCTATTTCTCTGATGGGTTTGTTTTGTTTTTTCAGCCTAATGATGGCTTGCTTCACTGATAGTGACAGCTCTTTTGGATCTCATCTTGAGACTTGACAGCAACAGATTCCAAATCCAAATAGCACACTTGAAATGAACTCTGGACATTTTATCTGCTCATTGTAATTAGGATAATGAGGTTATAACACACACCTGGCCATGTAACAGCTGAGAAGCCAATTGTCCCATTACTTTTGGCTCCTTAACAAGTGGGAGGCACCTATGCAATCTGTTGTAATTCCTACACCGTTCACCTGATTTGGATGTAAATACCTTCAAATTAAAGCTGACAGTCTGCAGTTAAAGCACATCTTGTTTGTTTCATTACAAATCCATTGTGGTGGTGTATAGAGCCCAAAATATTACAATTGTGTCGATGTCCCAATATTTATGGACCTGACCGTATTTAATTACACTTTTATATGGTGTGGGTTGTTGTTCCCAACAGACCGCGAGGATGTCGGCCATATAGCAGTTTGAAGGGCGAGAACCCAGTAAAAGCCTGGGGCACCTCTCGCACTGCGAACATGAGATAGGGCAGAAGAAGGTCCGAATCCCTCCCTTCCTTAGACACCACTCTTTTTAACATGTTTTTTTAATGCTTGATTAAACCTTTCTACCAGGCCGTCCGTAGATGATAAACGGACGTCCGTAGATGTATTATGTGCAGTAATTTACAGAGTTCCCTCATGACCTTTGACATAAAAGGGGTCCCTTTGTCGGTCAGAACCTCTTTAGGTAGCCCCACTCGGGAAAACATCTCCATTAACTCCTTAGCTATGAGTTTGGCTGATGTATGTCACAGGGGCACCGCCTCCGGGTACCGAGTGGCATAGTCTAGGACGACCAAGATGTGTTGGTGTCCTCTAGCGGACTTCGATACTGGGACAATGAGATTCATAGCGATTCGCTCAAACGGAACATCGATAATCGGGAGAGGTACCAGGGGACTATGGAAATGTGGCTGGGGGCTAGTTATCTGGCAGGATGACAAAACTTACAAAATTCTTCCACCTCTCTGACTACACTGGGCCAGTAAAACCGCTGTAGTATCCGGTCCTGCGTTTTCTGCCATCCCAGGTGTCCCCCAAGAACATGTTGGCTTTAACACAAGCTTGCGATGTGCCTTGGGCACCACCAGCTGTTCAACATGCTCACCCCGTAGTTGGTTTACCCGATACAGCATCTTCTGATGAACCACAAAACAGGGAAACATCGACTCAACCCCCGGTTGTTGAGGTTCACCATCAACTATTACAACGTTTTCCCAGTGTCACTACCAGAGTTTTGAGACGTTCTCACAGCTCTGTTTCTCCACCCCTGTGATGATGTCACTACTAGAGCTTGGAGGAGTCCTCCCAGCTGTTCCTCCTGCGTTTGATTTCCCTTCCTTTCTAGGTTGTGGATTATAGTTCTCATTTGAGTTGTAGCTCTTGCTTGAGTATCTTCACTTGTTAGCTATCATTTCACTGGACCTGTGTTCTGCTGCAGCAAGCACTCCGGATATTGCCAGCTGTCCTTGGATCCGTCTTCTCTGCGGCTGCAGCACCTTCAGCTAAGTGTGCAGACTTTGTTGTGTACCTGTTTATTTTCTGACTGGATCTGAGGCGGCCACAGTTCCCTCCATATTCTGAGCAGGGCACCGGTGGCCGTGCCCCTTCCACTATTGTAGGGGTTACAGTGGTCATCAGTTTTAGGTATGTGGGCATGCCCCGTTCCACCATTTGGATCCGGGCATGTGCTTTAGCAGCATAGGGAGAGCTTTGAGGGTCTGACAGGGGTCACCCTTTATCCTCCCTAGTTTGGGTCCGGTCAGTAGCTCTATTAACTGTGTATGCTCTTGTTGCTAACATACAGCCGTGACATTATAATCCACCAAAACCGTCCTTTTGACATGGATCCGCTTTCTGGCCTGGTTGACCGCATGCAGGGTCTTTCTTTGGAAGTAGCGGATCTCCGTCAATCTATGTCTCAGCTTCAAGCATTGGGCTCTGCTCCGGCTCATGGAGTCTGTTGCGAGCCAAAGGTCTCACTTCCGGAAACGTTCTCCGGGGGCAGTGAGAATTTTGTTCGCTTCAGAGAGGCATGCAAACTCCATTTTTGCTTGTGTCCCCACTCCTCTGGTAAGGAGAAGCAGAGGGTGAGGATTGTCATCTCCCTGCTCAGGGGTAATGCTCAGACTTGGGCTTTTTCGCTGCCATCAGGGGATCCCTCCCTTCGATCCGTGGAAAGATTTTTTGTGGCCCTGGGGCAGATATATGATGACCCGGATCGTGTTGCTCTGGCCGAATCTAACTTACGTGTTTTATGCCAGAACAAACTGTCTGCGGAGCTTTATTGTTCTGAATTTCGGAGATGGGCAGCTGATTCAGGTTGGAATGATGCTGCACTCCGGAGTCAGTTCTGTCATGGTCTCTCAGAGAGATTGAAAGATGCGTTTGCTTTCCATGAGAGACCAACGTCCTTAGAGTCTGCCATGTCATTGGCGGTACGCCTTGACAGGCGTCTAAGAGAAAGAAACGAGACCTCTCTGTCCAGCCATTGTCAGTCTAGGGGCAGTGGTGCGGACACATTCAGTGTGCAGGGGCCTCATCCTGTCTCGCTCCCCTCTGAGGAGGAGCCCATGCAGCTAGGTCGACTTGCCCCTGATAAAAGAGGATTTAGTCCTCAGAGTATGGTGTGTTTTTGTTGTGGGGGCATAGCTCATTTGGCAAATGTTTGTCCGTCTAGGAGATTCTTGAACTGTACTAAGAGCAATAATAAGAGAA
This sequence comes from Bufo bufo, assembly GCF_905171765.1. Taxonomy (NCBI): domain Eukaryota; kingdom Metazoa; phylum Chordata; class Amphibia; order Anura; family Bufonidae; genus Bufo; species Bufo bufo. The sequence continues at coordinate 467,873,488 of NC_053392.1, read as the reverse complement.
ATACCTCAAAAAGTTAATCATCATATTCTGCTTCATCTGCTACTTTGGGCAAAGTTGATGTAGGAATTGATGCTTTTCCTCTGACCTGCAGTTCCTGTTTCTCCTGTCTGCCAGGGTGGCGCTAGAGAGCAAAGTCATTTCTTGTGAGATTTTTGTCGATAGTGGAGCGGCCGTCAATCTTATTGACACTCAATTTGTAGCCATGCATGGTTTTCAGGTTTGCACATTAGAAAAGGATATACCTGTTTTTGCTATTGACTCTGCTCCACTCTCACAGAGATCCCTGAAGGGCATTGTTCACAATATCCGGCTAGCTGTAGGTGACACTCATGTGGAGGATATATCTTGTTTTGTCCTTAACGGATTGCCTTCTCCTCTAGTTTTGGGGTTACCCTGGCTCACTAGACATAACCCCACTATTGATTGGCAAGGAAGGCAAATAAATGAGTGGAGTGACTTTTGTAGAGAGAATTGTCTCACAGCGACTTTTGCAGAGGTGTCTACTAAAACTGTTCCATCATTTCTCTCTGATTTCTCGGACATGTTTTCCGAGAGCGGTGTTCAGAAGCTACCTCCTCACCGGGAGTTTGACTGTCCCATTAACCTCATTCCCGGCGCCAAGCTGCCAAAAGCACGCCTCTACAATCTCTCACAACCGGAAAGAATCGCAATGCGAACCTATATCTCCGAGAGTCTCGATAAGGGGCATATTCGTCCCTCAAAATCACCTGTTGCCGCGGGTTTTTTTTTTTGTTAAAAAAAAAGATGGCTCTCTGAGACCTTGCCTAGATTTTAAGGAGCTGAACCGTATCACGATTCGCGATCCCTATCCCCTTCCTCTGATCCCGGACCTCTTCAACCAAATTGTTGGGGCCAAGGTTTTTTCCAAATTGGATTTGAGAGGCGCGTACAACCTGGTCAGGGTCAGAGAGGGGGATGAATGGAAAACGGCCTTTAATACTCCTAACTAGAGTTGAGCGAACACCTGGATGTTCGGGTTCGAGAAGTTCGGCCGAACTTCCCGGAAATGTTCGGGTTCGGGATCCGAACCCGATCCGAACTTCGTACCGAACCCGAACCCCATTGAAGTCAATGGGGACCCGAACTTTTGGGCACTAAAAAGGCTGTAAAACAGCCCAGGAAAGAGCTAGAGGGCTGCAAAAGGCAGCAACATGTAGGTAAATCCCCTGCAAACAAATGTGGATAGGGAAATGAATTAAAATAAATAAAAAAAAATAAAAAAATGAACCAATATCAATTGGACAGAGGTCCCATAGCAGAGAATCTGGCTTCACGTCAGCAGAGAATCAGTCTCTTCATGCCAGAGCAAAGAATCTGGCTTCATGTCAGCAGAGAATCAGTCTCTTCATGCCATATCAGAGAATCTGGCTTTGTGTCAGCGCAGAATCAGTCTTCATGTCATAGCAGAGAATCAGGCTTCACGTCACCCACCACTGGAACAGGCCACTGTCACACATTTAGGCCCAGGCACCCAGGCAGAGGAGAGAGGTCCCGTAACAGAGAATCTGGCCTTATGTCAGCGCAGAATCTGTCTTCATGTCATAGCAGAGAATCAGGCTTCACGCCACCCACCACTGGAACAGGCCACTGTCACACATTAAGGCCCAGGCACCCAGGCAGAGGAGAGAGGTACCGTAACAGAGAATCTGGCCTTATGTCAGCGCAGAATCTGTCTTCATGTCATAGCATAGAATCAGGCTTCACATCACCCACCACTGGAACAGGCCACTGTCACACATTTAGGCCCAGGCACCCTGGCAGAGGAGAGAGGTCCCGTAACAGATAATCTGGCCTTATGTCAGCGCAGAATCTGTATTCATGTCATAGCAGAGAATCAGGCTTCACGTCACCCACCACTGGAACAGGCCACTGTCACACATTTAGGCCCAGGCACCCAGGCAGAGGAGAGAGGTCCCGTAACAGAGAATCTGGCCTTATGTCAGCGCAGAATCTGTATTCATGTCATAGCAGAGAATCAGGCTTCACGTCACCCACCACTGGAACAGGCCACTGTCACATATTTAGGCCCAGGCACCCAGGCAGAGAAGAGAGGTCGCGTAACAGAGAATCTGGCTTCATGTCAGCACAGAATAAGTCTTCATGTCATAGCAGAGAATCAGGCTTCACGTCACCCACCACTGGAACAGGCCACTGTCACACATTTAGGCCCCGGCACCCCGACAGAGGAGAGGTTCATTCAACTTTGGGTTGCCCCGCAATATAATGGTAAAATGAAATTAAAAATAGTATTGAATGAAGAAGTGCCCTGGAGTAGAATAATATATTGTTAAGGGGAGGTAGTTAATATCTAATCTGCACAAGGGATGGACAGGTCCTGTGGGATCCATGTCTGGTTCATTTTTATGAACGTCAACTTGTCCGCATTGGCTGTAGACAGGCGGCTGCGTTTGTCTGTAATGACGCCCTCTGCCGTGCTGAATACACGTTCAGACAAAACGCTGGCCGCCGGGTAGGCCAGCACCTCCAAGGCATAAAAGGCTAGCTCTGGCCACGTGGACAATTTGGAGACCCAGAAGTTGAATGGGGCCGAACCATCAGTCAGTACGTGGAGGGGTGTGCACAGGTACTGTTCCACCATGTTAGTGAAATGTTGCCTCCTGCTAACACGTTCCGTATCAGGTGGTGGTGCAGTTAGCTGTGGCGTGGTGACAAAACTTTTCCACATCTCTGCCATGCTAACCCTGCCCTCAGAGGAGCTGGCCGTGACACAGCTGCGTTGGCGACCTCTTGCTCCTCCTCTGCCTTCGCCTTGGGCTTCCACTGGTTCCCCTGTGACATTTGGGAATGCTCTCAGTAGCGCGTCTACCAACGTGCGCTTGTACTCGCGCATCTTCCTATCACGCTCCAGTGTAGGAAGTAAGGTGGGCACATTGTCTTTGTACCGGGGATCCAGCAGTGTGGCAACCCAGTAGTCCGCACACGTTAAAATGTGGGCAACTCTGCTGTCATTGCGCAGGCACTGCAGCATGTAGTCGCTCATGTGTGCCAGGCTGCCCAGAGGTAAGGACAAGCTGTCCTCTGTGGGAGGCGTATCGTCATCGTCCTGTGTTTCCCCCCAGCCACGCACCAGTGATGGGCCCGAGCTGCTTTGGGTGCCACCCCGCTGTGAACATGCTTCATCCTCATCCTCCTCCACCTCCTCCTCATCCTCGTCCTCCTCGTCCTCCAGTAGTGGGCCCTGTCTGGCCACATTTGTACCTGGCCTCTGGTGTTGCAAAAAACCTCCCTCTGAGTCACTTTGAAGAGACTGGCCTGAAAGTGCTAAAAATGACCCCTCTTCCTCCTCTTCCTCCTGGGCCACCTCCTCTTCCATCATCGCCCTAAGTGTTTTCTCAAGGAGACATAGAAGTGGTATTGTAACGCTGATAACGGCGTCATCGCCACTGGCCATGTTGGTGGAGTACTCGAAACAGCGCAACAGGGCACACAGGTCTCGCATGGAGGCCCAGTCATTGGTGGTGAAGTGGGTCTGATCCACAGTGCGACTGACCCGTGCGTGCTGCAGCTGAAACTCCACTATGGCCTGCTGCTGCTCGCACAGTCTGTCCAGCATATGCAAGGTGGAGTTCCACCTGGTGGGCACGTCGCATATGACGCAGTGAGCGGGAAGGCCGAAGTTACGCTGTAGCGCAGACAGGCGAGCAGCGGCAGGGTGTGAACGCCGGAAGCGCGAACAGACGGCCTGCACTTTATGCAGCAGCTCTGACATGTTGGGGTAGTTGCGAATGAACTTCTGCACCACCAAATTCAGCACATGCGCCAGGCAAGGGATGTGCGTCAAACCGGCTAGTCCCAGAGCTGCAACGAGATTTTGCCCATTATCGCACACCACCAGGCCGGGCTTGAGGCTCACCGGCAGCAACCACTCGTCGGTCTGTTGTTCTATACCCCGCCACAACTCCTGTGCGGTGTGGGGCCTGTCCCCCAAACATATGAGTTTCAGAATGGCCTGCTGACGTTTACCCCGTGCTGTGCTGAAGTTGGTGGTGAAGGTGTTTGGCTGACTGGATGAGCAGGTGGAAGAAGAGGAGGAGGAAGCTGAGTAGGAGGAGGAGGAGACAGGAGGCAAAGAATGTTGCCCTGCGATCCTTGGCGGCGGAAGGATGTGCGTCAAACAGCTCTCCGCCTGGGGCTCAGCCGCCACTACATTTACCCAGTGTGCAGTTAGGGAGATATAGCGTCCCTGGCCGTGCTTACTGGTCCACGTATCTGTGGTTAGGTGGACCTTGCCACAGATGGCGTTGCGCAGTGCACACTTGATTTTATCGGACACTTGTTTGTGCAGGGAAGTCACGGCTCTCTTGGAGAAGTAGTGGCGGCTGGGAACAACATACTGTGGGACAGCAAGCGACATGAGCTGTTTGAAGCTGTGTGTGTCCTCCAGCCTAAATGACAGCATTTCATAGGCCAGTAGTTTAGAAATGCTGGCATTCAGGGCCAGGGATCGAGGGTGGCTAGGTGGGAATTTACGCTTTCTCTCAAATGTTTGTGAGATGGAGAGCTGAACGCTGCCGTGTGACATGGTTGAGATGCTTGGTGACACAGGTGGTGGTGTTGGTGGTACATCCCATGTTTGCTGGGCGGCAGGTGCCAACGTTCCTCCAGAGGCGGAGGAAGAGGCCGAGGCGGCGGCAGCAGCAGAAGAGGCCGAGGCAGCAGCAGCAGAAGAGGTAGCAGGGGGAGCCTAAATGACTTCTTTGTTTTTAAGGTGTTTACTCCACTGCAGTTCATGCTTTGCATGCAGGTGCCTGGTCATGCAGGTTGTGCTAAGGTTCAGAACGTTAATGCCTCGCTTCAGGCTCTGATGGCACAGCGTGCAAACCACTCGGGTCTTGTCGTCAGCACATAGTTTGAAGAAGTGCCATGCCAGGGAACTCCTTGAAGCTGCCTTTGGGGTGCTCGGTCCCAGATGGCGGTGGTCAGTAGCAGGCGGAGTCTCTTGGCGGCGGGTGTTCTGATTTTGCCCACTGCTCCCTCTTTTGCTACGCTGTTGGCTCGGTCTCACCACTGCCTCTTCCTCCGAACTGTGAAAGTCAGTGGCACGACCTTCATTCCATGTGGGGTCTAGGACCTCATCGTCCCCTGCATCGTCTTCCACCCAGTCTTGATCCCTGACCTCCTGTTCAGTCTGCACACTGCAGAAAGACGCAGCAGTTGGCACCTGTGTTTCGTCATCATCAGAGACGTGCTGAGGTGGTATTCCCATGTCCTCATCATCAGGAAAAATAAGTGGTTGTGCGTTAGTGCATTCTATCTCTTCCACCCCTGGGGAAGGGCTAGGTGGATGCCCTTGGGAAACCCTGGCAGCAGAGTCTTCAAACAGCATAAGAGACTGCTGCATAACTTGAGGCTCAGACAGTTTCCCTGATATGCATGAGGGTGATGTGACAGACCGATGGGCTTGGTTTTCATGCGCCATCTGTGCGCTTTCTGCAGAAGACTGGGTGGGAGATAATGTGAACGTGCTGGATCCACTGTCGGCCACCCAATTGACTAATGCCTGTACCTGCTCAGGCCTTACCATCCTTAGAACGGCATTGGGCCCCACCAAAAATCACTGTAAATTCTGCTGGCTACTGGGACCTGAGGTAGTTGGTTCACTAGGACGTGTGGCTGTGGCAGAACGGCCACGTCCTCTCCCAGCACCAGAGGGTCCACTAACACCACCACGACCATGTCCACGTCCGCGTCCCTTATTAGATGTTTTCCTCATTGTTCCCGTTCACCACAATTTTGAGAATGGCAAATTTGGGAATGCTTTTTCAACCCAGAAAAAAAAGTCTGCTTTTAAGTTCACTACAAATAACTTGACCAGCTACAACAGTGCAGATTTGGTTGAATAGAGATGTGAGACCTGTTTTTTTTTCTGCTGTGTGACAGGTATAGGTTTAATCACAGAATCACACTTCTATCAGCACGCTAGCTTGTGTCAGGTTTTTCTGAATAGGAGGTAATGAGATCCGCACACCCTATTAAGTGAAGGGTGCCCACGGAGGACGAGGGGTCGTCACGTAGTAAGTGAAGAAATTCGTGGCACACCAAAGTAGATTCAATGCAATTTAATAATTAGTTGATGTTTTACATCATTTCATATTCCATATGTTCACATATATAATCAATACATCCGGGTAGGAGCAGTGTACAGTTGTACACTGCTCCTACCCAGGTTTTTCTGAATGACACTATCAATACCTTCAATGTAAGATTTTCTTTTTGGGATAGATTTCAAGTAGGCCTCAAATACCAGAAACTAGTTATTTTGAGAATGGCAAATTTGGGAATGCTTTTTCAACCCAGAACAAAAAGTCTGCTTTTACGGTCACTACAAATAACTTGACCAGCTACAACAGTGCAGATTTGGTTGAATAGAGATGTGAGACCTGTTTTTTTTTGCGCTGTGTGACAGGTATAGGTTTAATCACAGAATCACACTTCTATCAGCACGCTAGCGTGTGTCTTAGGTTTTTTTGAATGACACTATCAATACCTTCAATGTAAGATTTTCTTTTTGGGATAGATTTCAATTAGGCCTCAAATACCAGAAACTAGTTATTTTGAGAATGGCAAATTTGGCAATGCTTTTTCAACCCAGAAAAAAATGTGTGCTTTTACGGTCAATACAAATAACTTGACCAGCTAAAACAGTACAGATTTGGTTGAATAGAAATGTCAGGTCTATTTTTTAGGCGCTGGGTGACAGGCTCAACTTGCCCCTGATGTAATATATGGCCAAAAAATAACCACACTGTTGATAGTTAAATGCACTTGGGTGACACAGGCTCAGCCTGCACCAGATGTAGTATATGGCCAAAAAATAATCAGACTGTTGATGGTTAAATGCACTTGGGTGACACAGGCTCAGCCTGCACCAGATGTAGTATATGGCCAAAAAATAATCAGACTGTTGATGATTAAATGCACTTGGGTGACACAGGCTCAGCCTGCACCAGATGTAGTATATGGCCAAAAAATAATCAGACTGTTGATAGTTAAATGGACTTGGGTGACACAGGCTCAGCCTGCAGCTGATGTAGGATATAGCACAAAATAACCACACTATCAATGGTTAAATACACTTGGGTGACACAGGCTCAGCCTGCAGCTGATGTAGTATATGGCCAAAAAATAACCAGACTGTTGATGGTTAAATGCACTTGGGTGACACAGGCTCAGCCTGCACCAGATGTAGTATATGGCCAAAAAATAACCAGACTGTTGATGGTTAAATGCACTTCGGTGACACAGGCTCAGCCTGCAGCTGTTGATGGTTAAATACACTTGGTGATAGCTCGTGCTGGCGCACCACAAGTCACAAAATGGCCGCCGATCACCCCAGAAAAAAAGTGATCTAAAAACGCTCTGGGCAGCCTCAAAAAAGTGAGCAAGTCAATAATAGCACTTCAATGATCCACAGCTGCAGATCGATCACAGAATGAGGTCTTTTGGAGGAGTTAATCTGCCTAATCTCGCCCTAACGTCGCAGCTGCAACCTCTCCCTATACTGATCATAGCAGAGTGACGTGCGGCGCTACGTGACTCCAGCTTAAATAGAGGCTGGGTCACATGGTGCACTGGCCAATCACAGCCATGCCAATAGTAGGCATGGCTGTGATGGCCTCTTGGGCCAAGTAGTATGACGCTTGTTGATTGGCTGCTTTGCAGCCTTTCAAAAAGCGCCAAGAAAGCGCCGAACACCGAACCCGAACCCGGACTTTTACGAAAATGTTCGGGTTCGGGTCCGTGTCACGGACACCCCAAAATTCGGTACGAACCCGAACTATACAGTTCGGGTTCGCTCATCCCTACTCCTAACGGGCATTTCGAGAATCTCGTTATGCCTTTCGGCCTGATGAATGCTCCGGCCGTCTTTCAGCATTTTGTTAATAGTATTTTCTACCATTTAATGGGGAAATTTGTATTTGTGTATCTTGATGATATTTTGATTTTTTTCCCCTGATGTTCAGACCCATCAAGATCATCTTTTTCAGGTTCTGCAGATTCTGCGGGAAAATAAATTGTACGCCAAGCTGGAGAAATGTCTTTTTATGGTATCGGAGATTCAATTTCTGGGTTTTCTCCTCTCTGCTTCTGGTTTTCGCATGGATCCGGAGAAGGTCCGTGCTGTACTTGAGTGGGAGCTTCCTGAGAATCAGAAGGCATTGATGCGCTTTCTGGGTTTTGCGAACTATTACAGAAAGTTAATTTTGAATTATTCCTCTGTTGTCAAACCCCTTACTGACATGACAAAAAATGGGGCGGATCTTTCCTCTTGGTCGGAGGAGGCGCTTGCAGCTTTTTCTAAGATTAAAGAGAGTTTTGCGTCTGCTCCCATCTTGGTGCATCCCGATGTTTCCTTACCTTTTATTGTTGAGGTGGATGCTTCCGAGGTGGGTGTGGGTGCGGTTTTGTCCCAGGGCCCTTCTCCTGCCAAATGGCGACCCTGTGCCTTTTTCTCTAAAAAACTCTCCCCGGCAGAGAGAAACTATGATGTGGGAGATAGGGAGTTGTTGGCCATCAAGTTGGCTTTCGAGGAATGGCGCCATTGGTTGGAGGGGGCCAGGCACCCTATCACCGTTTTTACCGACCACAAGAATCTGGCATACTTGGAGTCGGCCAGGCGTATGAATCCGAGACAGGCCAGATGGTCTCTGTTCTTCTCCAGATTCAATTTTGTCGTTACATTCCGCCCTGGGATCAAAAATGTGAAGGCTGATGCTCTCTCTCGCTGTTTTCAGGGAGGAGGAAACTCTGAGGACCCGGGTCCCATTTTGGCGGAGGGGGTAGTTGTTTCTGCTCTATATTCCGATTTGAAGGCCGAGGTCCAGGCTGCCCAGACTGAGGCACCTGCCCGTTGTCCTTCTGGGAAGTTGTTTGTGCCTCCTGAGCTACGTTACAAACTCTTCAAGGAGCATCATGATACTGTTCTTGCTGGTCACCCCGGGAGTAGAGCCACGGTAGATCTCATTGCTCAGAGATTTTGGTGGCCGGCTCTTCGTAAGTCGGTGGAGGGTTTTGTGGCTGCTTGTGAGACGTGCGCTCGCACTAAGGTCCCTCGTTCACGGCCTTCAGGTTCCCTTCTCCCGTTACCCATACCTTCCCGTCCTTGGACACACCTGTCCATGGACTTTATCACGGATCTTCCTCGTTCCTGAGGGAAGTCGGTGATCCTGGTGGTGGTGGACCGTTTTAGCAAGATGGCTCATTTCGTACCTTTCCCTGGTTTACCCAATGCTAAAACGTTGGCGCAAGCTTTTGTCGACCATATTGTTAAATTGCACGGCATTCCCTCTGATATTGTTTCCGATAGAGGCACGCAGTTTGTGTCCAGGTTCTGGAAGGCTTTCTGTTCTCGCCTGGGGGTTCGGCTGTCCTTCACTTCTGCTTTTCACCCGCAGTCGAATGGTCAGAATGAGCGCCTCAATCAGAATCTGGAGACATATTTGTGCTGTTTTGTGGCAGAGAACCAGGAGGATTGGTGTTCATTTCTCCCTCTTGCTGAGTTTGCTCTGAACAACCGTCGTCAGGAATCTTCTGATAAGTCACCATTCTTTGGTGCATATGGGTTCCATCCGCAGTTTGGGACATTCTCGGGAGGGGCTCTTTCTGGTTTACCTGAGGAGGAGAGATTTTCCTCGTCCTTGTCTACCATTTGGCAAAATATTCAGAGTAATCTTAGAAAGATGAGTGAGAAGTATAAGCGTGTGGCTGATAAGAGACGTGTGCCTGGTCCGGACCTGAATGTGGGTGATCTGGTGTGGTTGTCTACAAGAAATATTAAACTGAAGGTTCCCTCCTGGAAATTGGGTCCCAAGTTTATTGGGCCTTATAAAATCTTGTCAGTCATCAATCCTGTTGCCTTCCGTCTTGATCTTCCACGGGTTTGGAAGATACATAATGTATTTCACAGATCTCTCTTAAAACCATATGTCCAGCCCACGGTACCCTCCTCTTTGCCCCCTCCTCCGATTTTGGTTGATGGCAATCTGGAGTTTGAGGTTTCCAGAATTGTGGACTCTCGCATTGTCCGCGGTTCTCTTCAGTACCTCGTTCATTGGAAGGGTTATGGTCCTGAGGAGAGGATGTGGGTTCCGGTGTCGGACATTAAAGCCACTCGTCTCATCAGGGCATTTCATAGGGCTCATCCTGAGAAGGTGGGTCCTGGGTGTCCGGAGTCCACCCGTAGAGGGGGGGTACTGTCACTACCAGAGTTTTGAGACGTTCTCACAGCTCTGTTTCTCCACCCCTGTGATGATGTCACTACTAGAGCTTGGAGGAGTCCTCCCAGCTGTTCCTCCTGCGTTTGATTTCCCTGCCCTTAAATCACCCCTCCTCCTTTCTAGGTTGTGGATTATAGTTCTCATTTGAGTTGTAGCTCTTGCTTGAGTATCTTCACTTGTTAGCTATCATTTCACTGGACCTGTGTTCTGCTGCAGCAAGCACTCCGGATATTGCCAGCTGTCCTTGGATCCGTCTTCTCTGCGGCTGCAGCACCTTCAGCTAAGTGTGCAGACTTTGTTGTGTACCTGTTTATTTTCTGACTGGATCTGAGGCGGCCACGGTTCCCTCCATATTCTGAGCAGGGCACCGGTGGCCGTGCCCCTTCCACTATTGTAGGGGTTACAGTGGTCATCAGTCTTAGGTATGTGGGCATGCCCCGTTCCACCATTTGGATCCGGGCATGTGCTTTAGCAGCATAGGGAGAGCTTTGAGGGTCTGACAGGGGTCACCCTTTATCCTCCCTAGTTTGGGTCCGGTCAGTAGCTCTATTAACTGTGTATGCTCTTGTTGCTCACATACAGCCGTGACACCCAGGCCTGAGAAAGTGTTCGGTCCCGGTGCTGTGCTGTACCAACGGCAGCAAATCGTCCACGTCTCCCACCATTACACTCAGCCAGTTGTCTCTCCCTCTTCCACCGAAGTGGCGGCTACCCCTACCGCTGGCCCTTTTGTCTCAGGTTCCCAGGGTTCTGGCCTCCCCCCTGAGCAAGGCCACTCTACTGGGGTTATGCCACTCTCAAGGGTATCAGTAACTTTGTATCGGGCCGCAGTGCCGAGAAACCCGTGACGTCTCTTCCAATTATAAGTTCATAATGTAAATTGGTGGCAATGGCCACCTCATGGGTCCACCTGCCGGCCACCGTGGACAGAGACACCAGGGTGGTGGGATAGTCCTTTAAGTCTCCATCGATGCACACAACCCCCACTTTTCAGTCAGTATACGCAGCGGGCTGCACCAGGGAAGCTCTTAACAGGAACACCAGACTCCCTGAGTCCAGCAGAGCTACCACCAGAGTGTCTCCCACTTCCACCTGGCACAGGTGGCTATTGTCTATAGTGTCTGGGGTACCTGTTGTACATAGCTTCCTGGCATACAAGGAGTGGCGGTAGGGGTTCATCCCGATGGGGACAGTCAGCCCTTATGTGGCCAGGCTCCTGACACTGCCAGTAGACTATCGGTGCTAGGTCTGTAGGGGGTATATTCCGGGCGGGTTTTGCTGGCACCAGTCGCTGGGTCTGGGGTGGAGATTTCCGGGGTTTGACTGCCTCCCTCTCAAAAGAACCCCCCTGTAGAGTGCTGGTAGCCTCATAGCGCTCCACCAGGGTGACCATCTCAAGGGCATTACCAGGAGACACCTGGCCTATCCAGTGCTGGAGAGGGTACGGCAAAGCCCTCCAGAATATATCAGTCAACAGATGGTCCAGCATAGCAGTGGAACTTAGCACGTCAGGCTGCAGCCATTAATCTCCCACTGATGCACCTGTTGGACCCGGATCAACACATTCACCCCCAGTCTTGCCAGAATTCACCCTTTACTGTTGTGTAATCTGCTGCTTGATCATCTGGTACTAGAAGTCAAAAAACACCTGCTGGGGTCCGGATACCAGGAACGGAACGACAACCTCAGCCCACTGATCTTGGGGTAGTTTCTCCCTCACGGCCACCTTTTTGAACACTGCCAGATAGGTCTCGACGTCGTCCAAGGGGGTCATCCTAGGTATCGCCGCATGGACCCCTTTTCATGCATCGTGGACGCTCTGGAATGCTCCTGTCGCTTGTAAAGCCATCACATGTTGCAATAGCAGATTGGTTTCCTGCTGCTGGTTATTAGCCTCCTGCTGTTGCAAGTTAGCCTCCACGAGGTCTTTTACAACAGCTTCCATTTTGTCAGGTGCTGTCTAAACCCGGCCTGGACCGTGGAGTATAGTCACCCACCCAGCACTTTGACTACTCCCAATAAGAGCCATCCCAGATCAGCTATTTAGAGCCATACTAAATAGCAAAAGTGTCAATCAGCATTAGCTGCCGCTGACACATGAAAATACCGGCTCTTACTTCACCGAGGCCAGTAACCTCGGTGACACATACCTACCATTAGTGATGACTCCTTGTACCTTCCTTATATACACATACAGTATACCTATTAGGCTTGTTTCAAATCTGAGTTAAAACAGAGCCGTATCCGTGAATCCTGGGCACAATGTGAGCTGCAGAGATACAGTCTGGCCCTATTCACTATAATGGGGACCAGCAGAGATCAAGCTGCAATCTGGCAAATTTGCTGAGAAGTAGTGTTGAACGTGAATATTCTCAGCACTTCGAGAATTTACAAAGATGTAGAATATAGTGCTATATCTTCGTAATATTCTAGATTTTTTTCATCAGTATCCTCCTGCTTCTTGCTTGTGGGCCAATGAGAAGGCTGCAATATTTTTGTCTGAGCTTAGCAACATCCCTAGCAACCAATAGGAAAGTTGCCTTCCCCTTACTATATAAGAAACTCCCCAGCAGCCATTTTCTGCTGATTTTTGCAGTTCTGAGAGAAAGAACAGTGTCATTGCTGTGCTCTGTGCTTTGCTGAGTCATCTGGATGCTTATTCAATTACATTAGATAGTTAGCTCATATACAGAATATAATACAGATAGTTACCGGGAGATAGTCAGTGTAGGTTAGATAGTGATATAGTGTAGCTGGTTCCAGTGCAGGGTATTAGGTAGTGTGATAGGAATTACTGTACTGTGCATTTTCTCCAGTCTCAGGAAACTTCTAATAGCTTGAAAAATGTAGTAAAAGTGAGCCACGCCTGTATTGTGCATGCAATACGCGCATATTACATTGCTGATTTTCGCAATCAAGAAAATAATGACTAGTGTTGAGGAACGGTTGAGACGTATGCATATATATCCATGCATGCCTGCAAACACGTGCGGGCATGTATGGTATATATGTGCATACATTAGACATAGCATCATGGGACGATGTGCGCAGATGTGCCCAGCATCTGCGCACGTCTGCCCATGGTGATCCCCAGGGGCTCATGCTGGCCCCTGTGGGAAATATGTGCCCCCTTATGATGTAGGGGCTTGTGCCCCATTAGGATGTAGGGGCTTGTGCCCCCTTATGATGTAAAGGCTATTGTAGGGGCTTGTGCTCTCTGATATTCCCAAGGGGCTCATTCATGCCCCTGTGGGAATTCATATATGTATGTGCCCCCTTAATAGATATAACATATAATGCCCCCTGTATCCTATAATGCCCCCTTATCATATATATCCCCATACCATATAAACCCCCCCTCCCTACATGGACACAGATGCATCAATGTAAATGTGCCCCAAGCATTTACATTGATGTAATCTGGGTGAAGGCGCCAGAATGACCGGGCAAGGTCCGGTCATTCTGGTGAACTCAAAAGGATTCAAATTCAATAGAATTTGAATCCTTTTGTTCTAATTATCTGCAGTCCTGCTGGAGATAATTAAGCATAATAGAGAGAGAGAGGAGATACCTCCGCTCACTCTATTATGTGCATTCTGGCATCGCAATTACCATTGCGATGTCCAGGAATGCTTAGAGCTACAGGCGGGAGATCAAAGGATCTCCCGCCTGTCATCAAGTGCACGCGGCCCTGCGGCGCGCGTGCAGGGACGCGCGGGCAGGCGCGGTGACGTCATGTCATCGCGCCGGCCCATGTGTCCTGCACTGTGGTGTGTGGGTGCGCGCGAGCGCCCCCTGGTGGCGCGGGAGTGCGGGCCGCCGGGGGATAAATATCCGGCGGCCCCGGCACTCTGGAGTTAGGAGAGGGCCCCCACCTGGAGAAGCGCATCGGCGCTTAGGACGCGGCCCCTGCACTCGGGGTTAGGATCGGGGCCCCCACCTGGAAAGCACATCGGCGCTCAGGACAACGCGCCCCCCCCCCCCCCCTCCGGCACAAGGAAAAGAGGATCGGGACCCCCCCCACCTGAAAGGGCAGCGCATCCTGCGCTCCACCGGACCGGACCCGACCCCTGCAGCCCTGACAACCACCATGAGGAGAGAGCGCAATATGCGCTCAGGAGGAGCGTAGAATCACCCTGGACAACGAGCATAAACATTAAGTATCACCCCTGATCCCCTATTCCCCTGGTTCCTCCCTGCTGTGTCCCTGATCTGTCCCAAACCCCTATCCCACCAACTATCCCCTTATTAACCCTTTATCCCTCCCCTGGTTATAACCCCCTGGTCCCTTGATATTACCCCTGGAAACCCAAACCCTAATCCCCTGATCCCCTATTGACCCCTGGAACCCCACACCCCTGGTTATCCCTGATTAACCCCTGGTTCCCTGTGTGCCTGCTCTCCCCTGGTACACCCCCCATAGACCCCTGAACCCTGGTAACCCCTGGTTCCCTGCCTTGGTTCCTCTGTAGAGCATGCCTCTGCTCTGCAAACAATCCTTTTTAACCCTTCGTCATACCCCATAGGGACAGTGAATAGTCAGGTGGGGTGGATTGTTAATATACTTGTATGTGTGAACTGTTTAGATAGTTTATAGGTGGAATTGGGAATGTGTAGTGTAGTATAGGATTGTATATTTAGTGCTGTATTGTAGTGTACTGCGTGCGTAGTGTATTGTTAGTATTGCGTGCGTAGTGTATTGTTAGTGTATTGCGTGGTGTAATAAATACTGTTATATTTGTACCCTTTTGTGTAGCGTGTACTTGTTAGCGGTAGCGAGTTAGTAAGGCGCATGCAGCTAGCATAGCGATCATTGTAGAGCATAGCGAAAGTATTATTGTTGTCATATAAAGGCATAAATGGGCGGAGTTATCACTAGATGGTTCCTCCCATTTATGAATATTAATTATCAATATTTGCATAAATATTGGTGATTAATATTCCCCCTTTACAACTAGCGATCACGAATTCTAGAATTTGGGAATTTTTGGCGAATATTAGGCCAAAAATTTGTCAAATATCGCAAAAACAAATATTGCCTATGCTGCTCATCACTACTGAGAAGCAGCTGGGAAAAAAAATGCAGTGCACAGCGGTATGTATCTGGACGCTCCTGCATTTTTGCTGGGTTGCGGCCAGATCTCCACTGGTCCCCAATATAGTGAATGGAGCTGTAAGGAAGCTCGGCAGCATACGTAGCGCCGGAACATCCTGCTGTATCTGTTTTAACACAGATGTGAAACGAGTCTTACACACATATACAGTATACAATGTATACTGTATCTATGTATATAATGTGTAATGAATAAATCTAGTGCTATAATTTTATCACTTTTCTAAAGCACTGTACTGTCCTGTTTTTAGGCAGTATCAGAAATAAAATATATGTACAAATCCAGGGAAATATGTACCAACATATATCCAATAATTTATTCCATGAATTTATTATTAATGGTATGGTTGTCTATTGTCTAAACAGTTAATATGGGGCAGTAATAAGAGGTGAATGTGATACTACAGTAGGTTCTGTTTGGTGCTGCAGATGACTTCTTATGATTATGTGGTGTTATTGTAAGATAAACAGCTGTTGTATGATCAATAGTCAATGTAACATGATGTCATCATTGAACAAGTTACATTAAAACTAATTTGATACAAGCAATACAAATGCGTCAGAGTCTGTTCAAGGAAGGCCTCATGCACACAACCGTTTTTCGGGTCCGCATCTAAGCCGCAGGGGCGGACACACTGTAGCAAGCGGCCCGGGCGTAACTAGTTAGCACGGAGGAGTCTCGTTCGTTATCGGAGTGATTAAACTGGGACTCCGATCGGTACTCTCCGCTGCCACCAATTATGGGGGGTGATTTTAATTAGGGGGGGGAGAGGGGAGGCCACACTGGTCACATTTAATACTGGGAATCCGCACTGGCCACCAATGAATATAGAGGGAGGGGAGCCGCACTGGTCACATTTAATACTGGGGAGGGAGGGAGGGGGGTGCCGCACTGGCCACCAATGAATATAGAGGGAGGGGGGCCGCACTGGTCAGATTTAATACTGGGGAGGGAGGGAGGGGGGGCCGCACTGGCCACCAATGAGTTAAATACAGGGGGGAGAAGGGGGGGTCTGCCCCCTGCTGCCTGGCAGCACCTGCCAGGCAGCAGGGGGCAGTCGTGTACACAGTTCTCAGTATATTCTAACTTGAAGCGTCCCCATCACCATGGGAACGCCTCTGTGTTAGAATATACTGTCGGGTCTGAGTTTCACGATCTAACTCAAATCCGATGGTATATTCTAACATAGAGGCGTTCCCATGGTGATGGGGACGCTTCTAGTTAAAATATACTATCAGATTGGAGAAAACTCCAATCTGAATGTATATTAATAGGGGACTCCTGACTTTGCATTGAAAGTCAATGGGGGACAGATCCGTTTGAAATTGCACCATGTTGTGTCAACGTCAAACGGATCCGTTTCCATTGACTGTAAGTTTGGCTCCGCACGGCCAGGCGGACACCCGAAAGCTGCAAGCTGCGTTCAGGTGTCCGCCTGCTGAGCGGAACGGAGGCTGAACGCTGCCAGACTGAAGCATTCTGAGTGGATCCGCATCCACTCAGAATGCATTGGGGCTGTACTGATCCGTTCGGGGCCACTTGTGAGAGCCTTCAAACGGAGCTCACAAGCGGAACCCCGAATGCAAGTGTGAAAGTAACCTTAATTGTGCTGTTCTGTCTGAGGATGACCTGATGGGATTTTTTTTTTTTTTGCACCAGTGACAGGGAAATATAATAGTTAATTAGTCTGTAATTTGTGTGAGACATACCTATTTTTTGGGTGAAAAAAACTTTACTTGCCACTGTCACAGGGAAATATAATAGTTAATCAGCCGGTTAACCCCTTAGTGACCAAGCCTGTTTGGGCCCTAATGACAAGGCCAGATTTTGGAAATCTGGCATGTCACTTTAGCAGAGAATAACTTTGTAAATGTTTTGTACATCAAAGTAATTGTCATCACATATTGTTTTGTCATCACATATTGTACTTTAATTAGGTGGTAAAATTTTACAGATACATATTTTCCTATTTTCAACGGCAATATTTCACATATATACTGTACATACTATTTAATATTTTTTATCAGAAATATATTTCCACATCTTTACTTTATTTTGGTTGCACTTTATTTATTTAAAAGACCATTTTAAGAGTAATTAAAAATGTTTTGAAGTACATATAGGAGCACCCAGTGGCTATCAGAAAATAAATTGAAAGTGTTTCAGGCCTCATTGCACACTTTTAACGGCGTTGAGCTGCAAAATGATAGAAAACCCTTATAAATGACCTAGATCCCTTAAAGCATGCATCTAGTGGTGTACTGAGCATGCTGAGTGCCAAATTATTTTTAAAAATTAATTTTAAATTGTTTATAAAATGTTCACAGGAAATTGGAGAAAAATATTTTTAGATGCATAACCCTGTTACTGTCTTAGAAATACGCCACATTCGTATCTTTCTGGTGCATACAGATGAGAAGTAAATCTGTGCACTTATAAGGCAGGCAAATTTCTAAAAAGGCATTTGCCTGTACATATGACTACACCCTGTTCCAAATTATTATGCAAATTCTATTTAAGTGTCACAAAGATTAAAGATTGTTTCTCAGTTTAAGGCCTCATGCACACGACCGTTGTGTGCACCCGTGGCCGTTGTGCCGTTTTCCGTTTTTTTTCGCGGACCCATTGACTTTCAATGGGTCCGTGGAAAAATCGGAAAATGCACCGTTTTGCAGCCGCATCCGTGATCCGTGTTTCCTGGCCGTGAAAAAAATATGACCTGTCCTATTTTTTTCACGGCCAACGGTTCACGGACCCATTCAAGTCAATGGGTCCGTGAAAGAACACGGATGCACACAAGATTGGCATCCGTGTCCGTGATCCGTGGCCGTAGGTTAGTTTTTATACAGACGGATCCGAAGATCCGTCTGCATAAAGCTTTTTCAAAGCTGAGTTTTCACTTCGTGAAAACTCAGAACCGACAGTATATTCTAACACAGAAGCGTTCCCATGGTGATGGGGACGCTTCTAGTTAGAATACACTACAAACTGTGTACAAGACTGCCCCCTGCTGCCTGGCAGCACCCGATCTCTTACAGGGGGCCGTGATCAGCACAATTAACCCCTTCAGGTGCGGCACCTGAAAGGGTTAATTGTACTATCATATCCCCCTGTAAGAGATCAGGGCTGCCAGGCAGCAGGGGGCAGACCCCCCCCCCTCCCCAGTTTGAATATCATTGGTGGCCAGTGCGGCACCCCCCCCCTCCCTCTATTGTAATAATTCGTTGGTGGCACAGTGTGCGCCCCCCCCCCCTTCCTCCCTCTATTGTAATAAATCGTTGGTGGCACAGTGTGCGCCCCCCCTTTCCCCCCCCCCCCCCCCCCTCTATAGCATTAACAACGTTGGTGGCCAGTGTGCAGCCTCCCATCTCCCCCCCCCCTCCCCCCCATCATCATTGGTGGCAGCGGAGTTCTGATCGGAGTCCCAGTTTAATCGCTGGGGCTCCGATCGGTAACCATGGCAACCAGGACGCTACTACAGTCCTCGTTGCCATGGTTACTTAGCAATAGTACAATAGTAGAAGATTAATACTTACCTGCTGCTGCGATGTTCGTGTCCGGCCGGGAGCTCCACCTACTGGTAAGTGACAGTGACAGGTCTGTGCGGCGCATTGCTAAATGAACCGTCACTTACCAGTAGGAGGAGCTCCCGGCCGGACACGAACATCACAGCTCCCAGGTAAGTATGAATCTTGTACTATTGCTAGTAACCCGCTGCCACCAATGATCGGGGGGGGGGGGGGGGGGGCGCAAGATGGGAGGCCGCACACTGGCCACCAATGTTGTTAATGCTATAGAGGGAGGGGGGCCAATGATTGCCACCAACGATTTATTACAATAGAGGGAGGAAGGGGGCGGGGGGGGGGGGCCACACTGTGCCACCAACGAATTATTACAATAGAGGGAGGAAGGGGGGGGGGCGCACACTGTGCCACCAACGATTTATTACAATGGAGGAAGGGGGGGGGGCCGCACTGGCCACCAATGATATTCAAACGGGGGAGGGGGGGGGGGGGGGGGGGTCTGCCCCCTGCTGCCTGGCAGCCCTGATCTCTTACAGGGGGATATGATAGTACAATTAACCCCTTCAGGTGCGGCACCTGAGGGGTTAATTGTGCTGATCACGGCCCCCTGTAAGAGATCGGATGCTGCTAGGCAGCAGGGGGCAGTCATGTACACAGTTTGTAGTATATTCTAACTAGAAGCGTCCCCATCACCATGGGAACGCCTCTGTGTTAGAATATACTGTCGGAAATGAGGTTTCACGATCTAACTCATATCCGACAGTATATTCTAACATAGAGGCGTTCCCATGGTGATGGGGACGCTTCAAGTTAAAATATACCATCGGATTGGAGAAAACTCCGATCTGATGGTATAAAAGGGACTCCGGACTTTACATTGAAAGTCAATGGGGACGGATCCGTTTGAAATGGCACCATATTGTGTCAACGTCAAACGGATCCGTCCCCATTGACTTGCATTGTAATTCAGGACGGATCCGTTTGGCTCCGCACGGCCAGGCGGACACCAAAATGACTTTTTTTTCATGACCGTGGATCCGCCAAAAATCAAGGAAGACCCACGGACGAAAAAACGGTCACGGATCACGGACCTACGGACCCTGTTTTTGCGGACCGTGAAAAAAAACGTTCGTGTGCATGAGGCCTAACTCATGGATGGCATTGTGTCTCAGGGCTCTTTTGATCACTGAAAGAAATCTCGGACACCTGTGATAATTATTAGATTGGCAAGTGAGCCCAATTTAAGGACAAAACTACTAAAGGAGAGTGTTCCACATTATTAAGTAGAGTACCATTTTCAAGCAATATGGGGAAGAAAAAGGATCTCTCTGCTGCCGAAAAGAGTGAAACAGTTCAATGCCTTGGACGAGGTGAGAAAACATTAGATATTTCATGAAGACTTAAGCGGTATCATCGCACTATTAAGAGATTTGTGGCTTATTAAGAGCACAGACGGGTTCATGCAGATAAAGGCACATTGAGGAAGATTTCTGCCAGATCCATGCATCGGATCAAGAGAGCATCTGCTAAAATACCATTACATAGCAGCAAACAGATAATTGAAGCTGCTGGTGCCTCTGGAGTCCCACGGACATCAAGGTGTAGAGTCCTCCAGAGTCTTGCAACTGTGCATAAACCTTCTATTCGGCCACCACTAACCAATGCTCACAAGCAGAAATGGCTGCATTGGGCAGAAAAATACATGAAGACTAATTTACAAACAGTCCTGTTCACTGATGAGTGCCGTGTAACCCTGGATGGTCCAGATGGATGAAGTAGTGGATGGTTGGTGAATGGCCACCATGTTCCAACAAGGCTGCAACGTCAGCAAGGCGGTGGTGGAGTCATGTTGTGGGCCGGAATCATGTGAAGAGAGCTGGTCGGCCCCTTTAGGGTCCCCGAAGGTGTAAACATGACCTCTGCAAAGTATGTGGGGTTTTTGACTGACCACTTTCTTCCCTGGAACAGAAGGAAGAACTATGCTTTCCATAATAAAATCATCTTCATGCATGACAATGTACCATCTCATACTGAAAAGTATACCTCTGCATCAATGGCTGCTATGGGGATAAAAGAAGAGAAGGTCATGGTGTGGCCGCCATCCTCCCCTGACCACAATCCTATTGAGAACCTTTGGAGCATCCTCAAGCAAAAGATCTATGAGGGTGGGAGGAAGTTTACATCCCAACAGCAGCTCTGGGAGGCTATTCTGACATCTTGCAAACAAATTCAAGCAGAAACTGTCCAAAAACTCACAAGTTCAATGGATGCAAGACTTGTGAAGCTGCTATCAAACAAGGGGTCCTATGTTAAAATGTAACGTTAACTGTTAAAATGTTTAAAAAGTTAAAATGTTGTTAAAAGTTTGATTTAAATAGCTTTTGATTTCAGTAAATATGTGAAAGTGTTTTGAAACTTACTGTGCGTAATAATTTGGAACAGTGCATTGTAAGTTTATGTTTAAAAAAAATATCATTAGGAGGTTTGTTAAATAAAATTTGAATTGTACTCTTTATAGTTGATAACATGTGAATTATGCTGACTGTTATTTACATCAATTATTTAGGTAAATGAGAAAAACATAATTTGCATAATCATTTGGAACCGAGTGTATGTCTATCTAGCAAAGCAGTTGTCCTGCATTTCTGTCATTCTGATGCTGTTGTGAGCAGCATTCTGGTCTGACATATCATAAATTATTGCAGGAAAAAAACTGAATTGTAGTGAAAGGCAGCATGTCCAAGAGAACGGAGCAAAATGTCTCCAACTATGTTGCAAATTCCAGTTTGTTCACAAGATGCAAGAACATCGATAGGGCTATAATGACAAGCTGACATTCAAGGCAGTGACAGGTCGTATAACGTCTCTTTAGCCCCATCAACCCTATCTGAGAGATGAACGTGCCAAGTGACGCGTTGCACTATAACATGCCCACTATAACGGACCTCTTTGGTGCCTCACTGGCCTCCATTTTGTTCAGGGAATGCAGTTTCCACTAGCAATGCTGAGACAACTCTGTATTCCACCTTTCATGGTGCCAAATGGCCTCCAATATATACAGGGAGAGCAGGCTACAGCTTTATAGTTTCACTAAATAAAATCAGCCTATGAGGCAGACAGGTTAATCAGGAGTGCACTACAAACAGAGTCAGCCACACCTCCAATACAAACTGCAAAGAAAAATTGGGGGACAGTCAGCACATCCCAGTGTGCAGGTGCACGTCGCCATGGCTGCAAGCAAAAAATATACAATGCGACAGCAATCTGCGAACCAAATAAAGTACAATAATGCCAAAGTAATAGAAAGTATTCTGGTGCTAATGCTACGCTTATTTGTAAATTTGAGATTCTTGGCAAATACATTTTGTACAAAAAATTTTGGGCCCGTCTGCCAAACGTTAAGGCGATATCATGATACAGTAATGTGAATAGAATTAACAGCTTTGTATGGCAGGACATAATCATAAAAAAAATGAAATGATGAAAATTAAGAAAACAAATCAGAAAAGGTAAAATTTGTTCCAATGTCTGAAAAAAATGGCTCCACAACCCATCCCAAAAGGATCTCTCTCCCCCTGGAAAGGCCACAAACTAAACCGAAAATGAGAATAAATTTACTTCCCTTCTTTATATTAAATAAAATTAATAATTAGCAACTGTATGGTACGTTTCAAAAGAGGGGTAATTTCAGAGGCCTGGTTGTGATGGGCAACTGGAGCAATAAAATCCGTTATCCCTCCTCCTTCCATGTTTGCTACATACCCGGCATCGTTTCTGAGGATATTTTTTGCTGGCAGTGACAGGGATAGGGTGAGGGAAGTGGCGTTCTGAAAACCTTCAAACCTCCTCAGATTTAAAGGCTTTTCCAGGTGTGGGGGACTCAAACAGGAGACACTCAACCACCTTCTTCTGGAACTCAAGGAAGTTGAGGGTTCCTTGGGCCTTTTTAAATAAAACAAAACTATTAGGTAAAACTAGGTAGCAATCTTTTTATACCAGTCCCTGTTTTTTCGCTTCACCAGGTAGGGTTGAAGCGCCTGGACCAAGAGGTCTACACCTTCCATAAATTTATTATAGTCAGTAACACAGACCGATTTGTGTTTGTCAGCAGTAGCCCTCCTCTCCCTAACTGCCACTGTGGTGTCTGCGTGCACGGTGGTCAGCATATAGACACCTTTCCTGTCCTTCCATTTCACTGCAAGCAGCTGGTCACTTGCAAGGGCGAAGAATGTTCCTCTCTCCAAATGCTTGGACACCAGCGGTTGTGGGACGGTCCCACAAGCCCCTGTGTTTGCAGCATGGAGGGTTTTAAAATGGGGTATACTAGTGTAAAAATTATCCGTGTACACCTGGTACCCCTTGTGTAGGAATGGCACCAATAGATCCCACACAATTTTTCCTGATGTCCCAATAATTTTGGGGCAGCCAAAGAGTTAAGTTGGGAGTCTCTGCCTTCATAAACAGAAAACCACAGGTGTAGCCTGTTGTGCTCTTGCACACCTTGTATAATTTTACCCCATGTCTGGCACACTTGAAGGGAATAAACTGACGGAAGGAAAGGCAGCCTTTAAAACTAAAAAGGGATTCATCGACGGATAGATTTTTAATCGGGGGTATATCATTTCAAGAATGAATCCCTAAGGAGGGAAATAAGGAGTCTCAATTTATTTAGCCAGTCATAGGCTGGGTCAGTTCTGGGGGGTAAACATGTTTAGCAATGTAAAACATTTCATTCCCAAACACGCACAGATACCTCCTGCCCTCTCTTATTCTTGCCTACTAACAATTTTTGTGCTTCTCCTTATTGCTGGTGATATCTCTCCAAATCCAGGCCCCCCTCAGCAAATCCCCACTATTACCTCTACATCCCAGTACAAATCTCCTTCTACAAATTTCTGCAACCGCTTAAGCCTAATAACTATTCCTCTGACCCCTTTGGTTCCTCTTGCAGGAGCATTATGGAATGCACGCTCTGTCTGTAACAAACTGCCCTACATCCATTGCGCTCACTTCATTTGAAGTACACTCTGTTCATATCTACTCTCCCTCCAACCTTTAAGTAGCTGTCATTTACCACCCCCCAGGCCCAGCCATCATCTTTCTTGACCACTTTAACACCTGGCTACTACACTTTCTTTCTGCCCACATCCCCACTATCATCATGGGTGACTTCAACATCCCTATTGACACCTGCCACTCAGCCGCCTCTAAACTCCTATTGCTCTATTCCTCCTTCGGCCTCTCACAGTAGTCTTCCGCTCCCACCCACAGAGATGGTTACACTCTGGATCTTATCTTTACCCGCCTCTGCTCCCTATCTAACCTTTCTAATATGCCTCTCCCCTTATCTGACCACAACCTATTCACCTTCTCTTCATTGGTCTCTTCTGCAGCTCCCCCGGTCCACACACGAGCACACCCCCGCAGGAACCTTAAAAATCTCGACTTTCGCTTGCTTTCTGAATCTCTTCTACCACTCTCTACTATTTGTTCCCTCCAAGACCCACATGCTGCCCTCACCCTATATAACACCATAATAAGTACAGCTCTGGACACTATTGCCCCCCTCACACACAACAAAACCCGAAAAATCAACAGACAACCCTGGCACACCAACCTGACCAAAAAACTCAGACAAGTTTCCCGGGCTGCTGAGTGGCAATGGAAGAAATCTCATTCTAAAGATAAATTCACCGCATACAAGCAATCCCTCCATATTCAAATCCTCACTCGCTGATGCAAAACAAGCCTACTTCTCATCTCTCATATCTTCCCTGGCCCACAGCCCTAAACAACTTTTTAACACTTTTAACTCCCTTCTCTGTCCCCCCTCTCCTCTCATCTCAGCTCAGCTAAAGATAGTCAACATCAGAGAAAGCTTCAGTGCACAGTCCCCACAGACCCTCTACACAACTGCTCAGTCCTCTTCTCCCAAAACCCGCTTCTCCAACATTAGAGAAGAAAAACTCTCCAGTCTACTCTCCAGATCACATCTCGCCACCTGTGCACTTGACTCAATCCCATCCCACCTCATCCCTAACCTCACCACAGTGTTTATCCCACCCTTAACACATCTTTTCAACCTATCACTAACCTCTGGCGTCTTCCCCTCTGCTTTTAAACATGCTATCATTACACCCATCCTCAAAAAGCCTTCACTTGACCCATCTTTTTTGTCCAGTTTTCTCCCCACATCACTTCTTCTGTATGCCTCAAAGCTACTTGAACAACATGTCCATTCGGAACTGTCCTCTCACCTCTCCTCCTGCTTCCTCTTTGAATGACTACAATCTGGCTTCCGATCCCACCACTCGACTGAGACTGCCCTTACCAAAGTCATCAATGACCTACTAACAGCCAAAACAAAAAAAACATTACTCTGTCCTCCTTCTCCCCTGACCTGTCCTCTGCCTTTGACACTGTCCACCAGTCCCTTCTGTTGCAAACCCTCTAATCTTTTGGCATCACTGACCTGGCCCTCTCCTGGATCACATCATGCCTCACAGACCGGACGTTTAGCGTCTACTACTCTCACACCACCTCCTCGTCTCATTCCCTCTCTGTTGGTCTCCCGCGAGGCTTTGTCCTAGGACCCCTGCTTTTCTCTATTTTTATAAAAGAGAATAGAAAGGATAGCTCACTTGCCCACTACCAGGATGCAGGTGCTCTAGTCAATATGATTCACCCACACATAAAAAGAGAATATTCAATATGATTGGCACTCTTTCTGGAATCACACTGGAACATATATTCTGAAATGATGTACTTTATTAGTCAAGCTAAAAATATAATGATAAAAAGATATAAAAAATATAATAAAAAAAATATAAGAAAAGACCTCTCCAGAATACACTCAATTAAAATGGAGACCGCAATTCAAATACCAGTAGAAAACTAAAAGAAGCTTGCACTGTGTATATTTATGTGATACTGATATCACATATCCTTCATAGATAAAAAACATCAGTTCATCCTTTGATGGCACATTCCGCTCTAATGGCTATAGCAATGTCCGTTCTTATGCCCATTTGGTGGCCCTTGTTTTTGGATATACCGTGCATATATATATATATATATATATATATATATAATCAATGGAAGTGTCCAATGTGAAATATTCACAATATAATTGATTTATGTCCAAGATCCTTCTTGCTTTCAGTTTAGTTCCAGCCTAAAGTATCCTTATTCATATTCACGCTGCATTCATTCATACATTACGGCAATCTCCCCTTTCTTTTCTCCCACATATATGCACTGATTCACAGTTTGTTACTGAGGGATCTCAGATACATGCCGGCCCTGGCCTCAAATGTGTCGCTCGGCTTGGAGCGATCTTACCTAAGATATGTTGTTCTGTTAGCTCGCGTGCGCTTGGGAATGGTGACATCAACTGGGTGGCGTGAAAAGTTGAGCCGTAAAGTTTGGGTTCGTACCGAACTTTAGTTTTTTCGGCACCCGGACCCGAACCCGAACATTTACGTAAAACTTTGGGTTCGGTGTTCGGCGCTTTCTTGGCGCTTTTTGAAAGGATGCACAGCAGCCAATCAACAAGCGTCATACTCCTTGCCCCAAAAAACCATCACAGCCATGCCTACTATTGGCATGGCTGTGATTGGCCAACTGTAGCATGTGACCCAGACTCTATTTAAGCTGGAATCACGTAGCGCCGCCCGTCACTCTGCTCGGATTAGTGTAGGGAGAGGCTGCAGCTGCTGTGAGTGAGAGATCAGGGAGAAATCTTATCAAGAACAGTTTTTTGTACTCAGCGATCTACAGCAAATGTGTTTTGTGAGTGCAGTGCACAATTTTTTTAACCTCTTCGGGCACAGGGCATACAGGTACGCCCTTATGTCCTGGTACTTAAGGACACAGAGCGTACCTGTACACCCTGTGTATTTCTTATCCCCGCCGTGCAGCGGGTGGTGATCGGAAGCCGATGCCTGCTCAAATCATTGAGCAGTCACTTCGGCTAAATGCCCGGGGGGGTCAATTCAGACCTGCGGTTTGCGGATTTTCTAAGTTGCGGTGGTGGCGTGTGGCGGTGCCATCGGGTCCCCATGCGGCTGTAGGGGGGACCCGAAGGCATGGAAGGCAGCGTGATGTCTAAGGAAGGCATCGCGCTGCCTTCCGGTGACGAGCCTGTGAGATCCAGTCCCCTGGATCTCAAAGGCCGGAAGCTGTATGAGTAATACACACAGTATTACTCATACAGCCAATGCATTCCAATACAGAAGTATTGGAATACATTGTAAAGGATTAGACCCCCAAAAGTTCAAGTCCCAAAGTGGGAAAGAAAATTAAGTGAAAAAAGAATTCCCCCCAAAAAATTAAAAGTTTCAAGTAAAATAAACAAAAACGTCATTTTCCCCAAATAAAGTAAAAAAAAAATTGTAAAAAATAGGGGGGAAAAAAAGTATACATATTAGGTATCGCCGCGTTAGTATCGACCGACTCTATAAACATATCACATGACCTAACCCCTCAGATGAACACCGTAAAAAATAAAAAATAAAAACTGTGCTAAATAAACCATTTTTTTGTCACCTTACATCACAAAAAGTACAACAGCAAGCAATCAAAAAGGCGTTTGCCCACCAAAATAGTACCAATCTAACCGTCACCTCATCCCGCAAAAAATGAGCCCCTAACTGAGACAATCGCCCAAAAAAATAAAAAAACTATGGCTCAGAATATGGAGACACTAAAACATCATTTTTTTTGTTTTAAAAAAGCTGTTATTGTGTAAAACTTACATAAATAAATAAAAAGTATACATATTAGGTATCGCCGCATCCGTATCGACCGGCTCTATAAACATATCACATGACCTAACCCCTCAGATGAACACCGTAAAAATAAAAAATAAAAAATGTGCTAAATAAACAATTTTTTGTCACCTTACATCACAAAATGTGTAATAGCAAGCGATCAAAAAGTCACACGCACCCCAAAATGGTGCCAATAAAACCGTCATTTCATCCTGCAAAAATCATACCCTACCCAAGGTAATCGCCCAAAAACTGAAAAAATTATGGCTCTCAGACTATGGAAACACTAAAACATGATTTTTTTTTTGCTTCAAAAATGAAATCATTGTGTAAAACTTACATAAATAAAAAAAATTGTATACATATTAGGTATCGCCGCGTCCGTAACAACCTGGTCTATAAAAATACCACATGATCTAACCTGTCAGATGAATGTTGTAAATAACAAAAAATATAAACGATGCCAAAACAGCTATTTCTTGTTATCTTGCCTCACAAAAAGTGAAATATAGAGCAACCAAAAATCATATGTACCCTAAACTAGTACCAACAAAACTTCCACCCTATCCCGTAGTTTCTAAAATGGGGTCACTTTTTTGGAGTTTCTACTCTAGGGGTGCATCAGGGGGGCTTCAAATGGGACATGGTGTCAAAAAAACAGTCCAGCAAAATCTGCCTTCCAAAAACCGTATATGGCATTCCTTTCCTTCTGCGCCCTGCCGTGTGCCCGTATAGCGGTTTACGACCACATATGGGGTGTTTCTGTAAACTACAGAATCAGAGCCATAAATATTGAGTTTGGTTTGGCTGTTAACCCTTGCTTTATAACTGAAAAAAAATTATTAAAATGGAAAATCTGCCAAAAAAGTGAAATTTTGAAGTTGTATCTCTATTTTCCATTAATTCTTGTGGAACACCTAAAGTGTTAACAAAGTTTGTAAAATCAGTTTTGAATACCTTGAGGGGTGTAGTTTCTTAGATGGGGTCACTTTTATGGAGTTTCTACTCTAGTGGTGCATCAGGGTGGCTTCAAATGGGACATGGTGTCAAAAAAACAGTCCAGGAAAACCTGCCTTTCAAAAACCGTATGGCATTCCTTTCCTTCTGCGCCCTGCCGTGTACCCGTACAGCGGTTTACGACCACATATGGGGTGTTTCTGTAAACTACAGAATCAGAGCCATAAATAATGAGTTTAGTTTGGCTGTTAACCCTTGCTTTGTAACTGAAAAAAAATTATTTAGATGGAAAATCTGCCAAAAAAGTGAAATTTTGAAATTGTATCTCTATTTTCCATTAATTCTTGTGGAACACCTAAAGGATTAACAAAGTTTGTAAAATCAGTTTTGAATACCTTGAGGGGTGTAGTTTCTAGACTGGGGTCATTTTTGGGTGGTTTCTATTATGTAAGCCTCACAAAGTGACTTCAGGCCTGAACTGGTCGCTAAAAATTGGGTTTTTGAAAATTTCTGAAAAATTTCAAGATTTGCTTCTAAACTTCTAAGCCTTGTAACATCCCCAAAAAATAAAATATAATTCCCAAAATGATCCAAACATGAATTAGACATATGGGGAATGTAAAGTAATAACTATTTTTGGAGGTATTACTATGTATTATAGAAGTAGAGAATTTGAAACTTGGAAATTTGCAATTTTTTACAAATTTTTGCTAAATTTGGTATTTTTTATAAATAAAAATGAATTTTTTTTAACTTTATTTTACCAGTGTCATGAAGTACAATATGTGACGAAAAAAGTTATCACCACTTAAAGTAACACTGGTCAGATTTGCAAAAAATGGTCTGGTCCTTAAGTTGAAATAAGGCTGTGTCCTTAAGGAGTTAAGCCTGCCCTGAGCCAACTACTGCTGAAAACAAACTTTTTTTATCAATATCAATACATAACCGGCAGCCATTTTATGCAACGATAGTGCACCAGCACAGGCTATCTGCATGTCTGCAAGTCCAGAAATACAGCTTTTTGCTTACTGGGGTTAAAAAAATACATCTGTTAAATATAGTGCACATCTGGGATTACATGTGCATAAGTGATTGTCACATTTAGGACAGAAATACAGCCTTTTGGTTACTGGGGTGAAAAAACCCTCTAATATACTGCACATCTGGGATTAGACAAGCATAACTGACTGTCACATTTAGGCCAGAAATACGGCTTTTTGGTTACTGGGGTGAAAAAAGCCTCTAATATATTGCACATCTGGGATTACACGTTCATAAGTGACTGTCACATTTAGGCCAGAAATATGGCTTTGTCATACTGGGGTGAAAGAAGCCTCTGATATACGGCACATCTGGGATTATACATGCATAAGTGACTTTCACATTTAGGCCAGAAATACAGCTTTTTGGTTATTGGGGTGAAAAAAGCCTCTGATATACTGCACATCTGGGATTACACGCGCATAAGTGACTGTCACATTTAGGCCAGAAATACGGCTTTTTGGTTACTGGGGTGAAAAAAGCCTCTGATATACCTCACATCTGGGATTACACGTGCATAAGTGACTGTCACATTTAGGCCAGAAATTTGGCTATTTGGTTACTGGGGTGAAAAAAACCTCTAATATACTGCACATCTGGGATTACACGTGCATAAGTGACTGTCACATTTAGGCCAGAAATACAGCTTTTTGGTTACTCGGGTGAAAAAACCCTCTGATATACTGCACATCTGGGATAATACGTATCACATTTAGGCCACAAATACCGCTGTCATATAGAGGGACGCGGTCATGGTCGTGGTGGTGGTGTTGATGGAGCATCTGGTGCAGGGAGAAGACGTGTCCGTTCTGCCACAGCTACACGTCCTACTGAACCTAATACCTCAGGTCCCAGTAGCCGCCAGAATCTACAGCGATATTTGGTTGGGCCTAATGCCGTTCTAAGGATGGTAAGGCCTGAGCAAGTACAACACTAGTCAATTGGGTGGCCGACAGTGGCTCCAGCACGTTCACATTATCTCCCACCCAGTCTTCTGCAGAAAGCACACAGGTGGCGCCTGAAACCCATGCCCATCAGTCTGTCACATCACCCCCGTGCATATCGGGGAACCTGTCTGAGCCTCAAGTCATGCAGCAGTCTCGTATGCTGTTTGAAGACTCTGCTGGCAGGGTTTCCCAAGGGCATCCACTTAGCCCTTCCCCAGGGGTGGAAGACATAGAATGCACTGATGCACAACCACTTATGTTTCCTGTTGAGGACATGGGAATACCACCTCAGCACGTCTCTGATGATGAAAAAACACAGGTGCCAACTACTGCATCTTTCTGCAGTGTGCAGACCAAAAAGGAGGTCAGGGAGGAAGACTGGGTGGAAGACGATGCAGGGGACGATGAGGTCCTAAACCCCACATGGAATGAAGGTCGTGCCACTGACTTTCAGAGTTCGGAGGAAGAGGCAGTGGTGAGACCGAGCCAACAGCGTAGCAAAAGCGGGAGCAGGGTGCAAAAGCAGAGCAGCCATCGCCAAAACAGTTCGCCTGCTACTGGCCACCGTCACCAGGGACTGAGCACACCAAAGGCAGCTTCAAGGAGTTCCCTGGCATGGCACTTCTTCACACAGTGCGCTGACGACAAGACCCGAGTGGTTTGCACGCTGTGCCATCAGAGCCTGAAGCGAGGCATTAACGTTCTGAACCTTAGCACAACCTGCATGACCAGGCATATACATGCGAGACATGGGCTGCAGTGGAGTAAGCACCTTCAAAACCAAGAAAGTGCTTAGGCCCCTCCTGCTCCCTCTTCTGCTGCTGCCTCGGCCTCTTCCTCCGCCTCTGGAGGAACGTTGGCACCTGCCGCCCAGCAAACAGAGGATGTGCCACCAACAACACCACCTCTGTCACCAAGCATCTCCACCATGTCACACGGAAGCGTTCAGCTCTCCATCTCACAAACCTTTGAGAGAAAACGTAAATTCCCACCTAGCCACCCTCGATCCCTGGCCCTGAATGCGAGCATTTCTAAACTGCTGGCCTTTGAAATGCTGTCATTCAGGCTGGTGGAGATGGACAGCTTCAAACAGCTCATGTCGCTTGCTGTCCCACAGTACGTCGTTCCCAGCCGCCACAACTTCTCCAGGAGAGCCGTGCCCTCCCTGCACAACCAAGTATCGGATAAAATCAACTGTGCACTGCGCAACGCCATCTGTGGCAAGGTACACCTAACCACAGATACGTGGACCAATAAGCACGGCCAGGGACGCTATATCTCCCTAACTGCACACTGGGTAAATGTAGTGGCGGCTGGGCCCCAGGCGGAGAGCTTTTTGGCGCACGTCCTTCCGCCACCAAGGATCGCAGGGCATCATTCTTTGCCTCCTGTTGCCTCCTCTTTCTACTCGGCTTCCTCCTCCTCTTCTACCACCTCCTCATCCGGTCAACGACAGACCTTCACCACCAACTTCAGCACAGCCAGGGGTAAACGTCAGCAGGCCGTTCTGAAACTGATGTTTTGGGGGGACAGGCCCCACACCGTGCAGGAGTTGTGGCGGGGTATAGAACAACAGACCGACGAGTGGTTGCTGCCAGTGGGCCTCAAGCCCGGCATGGTGGTGTGCGATAATGGGCGAAATCTCGTTGCAGCTCTGGGACTAGACGGTTTGACGCACATCCCTTGCCTGGCGCATGTGCTGAATTTGGTGGTGCAGAAATTCATTCACAACTACCCTGACATGTCAGAGCTGCTGCATAAAGTGCGGGCCGTCTGTGCGCGCTTCCGGCGTTCTCATCCTGCCGCCGCTCGGCTGTCTGCTCTACAGCGTAACTTCGGCCTTGAGGATGAAGCATGTTCACAGCGGGGTGGCACCCAACGCAGCTCGGGCCCATCACTGGTGCGTGGCTGGGGGGAAACGCAGGACGATGACGATACGCCTCCCACAGAGGACAGCTTGTCCTTACCTCTGGGCAGCCTGGCACACATGAGCGACTACATGCTGCAGTGCCTGCGCAACGACTGCAGAGTTGCCCACATTTTAACGTGTGCTGACTACTGGTTGGCCACCCTGCTGGATCCCCGTTACAAAGACAATGTGCCGTCCTTAATTCCCTCACTGGAGCGTGATCATAAGATACGCGACTACAGGCGCACGCTGAAAGACACGCTCCTGAGAGCATTCCCGACTGACGCCAGGGGACAAGTGGAAGCACAAGGCGAAGGCAGGGGAGGAAGAAGAGGTCGCCAACGCAGCTGTGTCAGCGCCAGCACCTCAGAAGGCAGGGTTAGCATGGACGAAATGTGGAAAAGCTTTGTCACCTCACCGCAACAACCGGCCCCAACAGCTGTTATGGAGCGTGTTAGCAGG
This sequence comes from Bufo bufo, assembly GCF_905171765.1. Lineage (NCBI taxonomy): Eukaryota > Metazoa > Chordata > Amphibia > Anura > Bufonidae > Bufo > Bufo bufo. Next base: position 467,840,504 of record NC_053392.1, on the reverse strand, counting down.
AGGCAGCATTTGAACAACATGGTGGAACAGTACATGTGCACACGACTACACGTACTGACTGATGGTTCTGCCCCATTCAACTTCTGGGTCTCCAAATTGTCCACATGGCCAGAGCTTGCCCTGTATGCCTTGGAGGTGCTGGCCTACCCTGCAGCCAGTGTACTCTCTGAACGTGTATTTAGCACGGCAGGAGGTGTCTTTACAGACAGACGCAGCCGTCTGTCCACAGCCATCGTGGATAAGCTCACGTTCATTAACATGAACCAGGCTTGGATCCCACAAGACTTGTCTGTACCTTGTGCAGGATAGACATTTATACCACCATCAAACATACATTCTTGTACTCAAGTCAAGTGCAATAATTATTTGTTTTCTTTTTTTTTATTTGTCCCAATATTTTGGGGGCTACCTACCCCAATAAAAAATAAAAAAAAAACATTGTTGGCTACCTCGTCCTCCTCCATTGCTGCCTCTACCTACAACACCACATTCACCGCCTCCTCAACCTCCGACTCCATATCCACCTCCTTCTATGAGTTGCAGGTTAATAATTTGTTATTTTATTTCATTTTAAGTTATTTCCCTATCCACATTTGTTTGCAGAGCAGTTGCCATGCTCTTAAGCACATTTTACTACCTTTTACATCCCTCTAGCCTTTTCAAGGACTATTTTGTGCCCTAAATTGAAAAAAAATCTTTTTTTCAATTGTCGGGTGACATTTTACCATTTTTGGCTTATACAAACCCCTGCTGTGCCTGGGTGACAGGGGCCTAAAACTCTCAAAATCCTCTGTTCTATTGCTGGGTGACATGAACCCCCTTTTGCCGTGAATGAACCCCTGCTGTGCCTGGGTGACAGGGGCCTAAATCTCTCAAAATCCTCTGTTCTATTGCTGGGTGACATGAACCCCCTTTTGCCGTGAATGAACCCCTGCTGTGCCTGGGTGACAGGGGCCTAAATCTCTCAAAATCCTCTGTTCTATTGCTGGGTGACATGAACCCCCTTTTGCCGTGAATGAACCCCTGCTGTGCCTGTGTGACAGGGGCCTAAATCTCTCAAAATCCTCTGTTATATTGCTGGGTGACATGAACCCAATTTTGCCTTGAATGAACCCCTGCTGTGCCTGGGTGACAGGGGCCTAAATCTCGCAAAATCCTCTGTTCTATTGCTGGGTGACAAGAACCCCCTTTTGCCGTGAATGAACCCCTGCTCTGCATTGCTGACAGGGAACTAAATTTAGTGAAAACATCTGTTACTGATCAGAAGATGCGCGACTACAAGTGCACGCTGCTGATGGCATTCCCACCTGACAGCGGGGGCACAGTGGAAGCACAAGGTGAAGGCAGAGGAGGAGGAAGAGGTCGCCAACGCAGCTGGAGCACCGCCAGCACCTGAGAAAGCAGGGTTAGCATGGCCGAAATGTGGAAAAGCTTTGTCAGCCTTGGAGGTGCTGACCTGCCCTGCAGCCATATAGTGTGAACGTGTGTTTAGCATGGCAGAGAGCATTATCACAGGCCACAGACAATGTGGACAAGCTTACGTTTATTAAAATGAACGAGGCATGGTTCGCACAGGACTTGTCCGTACCTTGTGCAGAATAGACATTTATACCAGCGTCAACCATCCATTCTTGTACTCAAGTGCACCTATTCTTTGTTTTATTTTGTTATATGTCCCAATATTTTGGGGGATACCCCAATTTAAAAATAAAAAATAACACAAATCAGTGTTGGCTACCTATTCCTGCTTCACCGCCGCTTCCACCTACACTGCCACGTCAACCTACACCGCCACATCCACCCATCCACCGCCTCCTCAACCTCCTACTTCTAGATCCAGATTGTTAATTTTAATTCTTCTGTATTTTATGTTATTTTAAGTCTTTTTCCTATCCACATTTGTTTGCAGAACAGTAGCCATGCTCTTAAGCACATTTTGATGCCTTTTGCAGCCCTCTAGCACTTTCCAGGACTATTTTAGAGCCATTTTAGTGCCCAAAAGTTCGGGTCCCCATTGACTTCAATGGGGTTCGGGGTCAAGTTCGGGTCAAGTTCGGGTCCCGAACCCGAACTTTTTTTTCAGGTTCGGCCAAACCTGCCGAACCCGAACATCTGGGTGTCCGCTCAACTCTATTTGTAAACTGTGCAGCGGTGATGTTTGGCAGGTACAATGCTTTTGTATTTCCCGCCAGAGAAAGTTGCGGAGCTCTCCGATATAATTATAAATTCCAGGTCTTTTACTACATAGACAGTCGGGGTGTCTTCCTGCACCAAACACGTTTCGGAACCCTAATTGGTCACTTCCTCAGTGGTCAAACCCCCATAATGTCAGTCCAAGGTTTAAATAACACGAGTCACATGTGTCATTGAGCTATTAAAAATCTGTGGACCGGAATCCATTCAGATATATTCTCTGTTCAAACATTGATACATATAATTGTTTAATATATTTTGTATACTCTTATGTGCCATATGTACTGTATATATCATTCCGTATAGAGTGCTGCAACATACTTGAAAAAACATACTTGAAAAAAACATGTTACATTCTCCTGTATCATGCAAGCTTATATTCTTTATTCTTTTGCTTTGATTACTGCTTTGCATACTCTTGGCATTCTCTTGATGAGCTTCAAGAGGTAGTCCCCTGAAATGGTCTTCCAACAGTCTTGAAGGAGTTCCCAGAGATGTTTAGCACTTGTTGGCCCTTTTGCCTTCACTCTGCAGTCCAGCTCACCCCAAACCATCTCGATTGGGTTCAGGTCCGGTGACTGTGGAGGCCAGGTCATCTCAATAGTCAGAGACTATACTTCCTGTTTCTGGTCTTTTCTCTAGTTTTCTATTTAAAATGTAACTTTTATTTCTCTTTTAATAAACAAATTAGCCACAAAAACATATAAATTTAAAATACCGCTATGAGTGCCAGATAAAAAATATCAGACTTGGATAAATATAGCACCATAGGAAGGGTATTTAAACCCAAGAGCGATAGCTGTAATGTGTCTGATGTCGGCTGACAATACAGACACGCATCTCGCAAATTGTTGCCAGAGATAACTAAGACCTTAGCTCACCTATAAGCAAGCAGTGGATGCTAAGCCTATAAGTCTCCTATTAGTATTGCCCTCCATATGGTATTTTAAATGTATATGTTTTTGTGGCTAATTTGTTTATTAAAAGAGAAATAAAAGTTACATTTTAAATAGAAAACTAGAGAAAAGACCAGAAACAGGAAATATAGTCTCTGACTATTGAAACCGTACCTTTTGACCTCCTGGGTCCAGTGGATCACTTGTAAATAATATGGCCAGGTCATCTGGCGCAGCACCCATCACTCTCCTTCATGGTCAAATAGCCCTTACTTTCAAAGTTTTCCCAATTTTTCGGCTGACTGACTGACCTTCATTTCTTAAAGTAATGATGGCCACTTGTTATTCTTTACTTGACTGCTTTTTTCTTGCCATAATACAAATTCTAACAGTCTATTCAGTAGGACTATCAGCTGTGTATCCACCTGACTTCTCCTCAACGCAACTGATGGTCCCAACCCCATTTATAAGGCAAGAAATCCCACTTATTAAACCTGACAGGGCACACCTGTGTCGTCGCAATTCATGCGACTCTCCTTCTTCTTTGTGTGGTGCCAAATCAATTAGAAGAATAAGTATGTGTACAGCATACTGCTTTATAATGAGACCAGACACTAGGTGGTTTCATGAAAGCATCTTCTCATCCTCTTTTTGCCATGGTAGAAGAGAGCAGGCGAGAGAGCTTTTATTCACAGTACATTCACTTAAATAGCAGACATGACATCACAAAAGGGGTGTTCCTTAAGAAGAGGCTATTGGCTCCTTAACCTGATAGGAGTGGTTTCAGAATCCCCTCTTCCCCCTCCCTCATTGACCTTCTCATACATATGGTTTGCAGCCATCTAGTGGACAGAAATGTGTACTACAGAATATTCTCATTATATATTCATAAAATCATAAATCCTTCTCTCACAAATCCCTCCTTTTGCGGGAAATAGACCAGAGGTGAACAGGCAAAGTGAGGTACTCTCCCAACGCCTGGACTTTCCTTATTGCTTCACCAGGTCCCCTCAACTCCCTTTCGGGTTTGCCTTCACCTTGTCCTATTTACCCCGCAACCACCAACAAGGTTTTATTTATTTAAGGATGGAATAATCTTTGTCTTTGACAGGGGCACAGCACATATACATAGTGTGGGCATGGATGTATTATACATTTTCAAAAACAATTTTCCTAAAATGTAGAACTATATGACAGCCCATTAAAACCAAATTCTAATAACATTGTAGTCACTGAACCAGTTCCCAAAACATTATTCTGGCCATGATATTAATTTCAGAATTTTTCCCGTCAGTTCATTTGATAAAGTCCATCAGTTTCTTCAGATCCTTGGTGATCCTTCCATCAGTTTCTTCAGATCCTTGGTGATCCTTCCATCAGGGGCAGTGTTGTCCGGGCTGTAGATGCAGCAGTTCCTGTAGACCCCTCCTTTTTCTGCTGTCAAGGACCAGTCGGTTCTGTAGAGTCATCACTGGAAAAGAGCTCAGTTGTTCCACCATTCTCTGCACAGCATCACAGATATAATTCACAAATCTCTGTTGATGACAATAGATATGTTAATCCAATCAAAAAAATTATTATTATTATTTTTTTTATACTACTAATCATGGGAATTAATGACTCGAATCCTGCAACTATCTGACTTTTTGCTTTAAATTAATCAGAAACTCTACTACAGACTCCTATGGCATCCATGTATCCATGTATAAACGTGAGTCAAAGGATGTAGGCAGTGACCTCCTTAGTCGTGACCAGACAATGTTTTCTGATTTGATCCCACTCAGGAGGTGAGAATAGAACAAATGGCATCAGTACCCGATCAGGACTTGATCAGGGTACATTGACCACTTCATTCTACCTGCATCCTGGGTCGGAGTTTCAAATCTCCACACAATCACCAGATATCTGCGTTTTGATAATTTTGGTTGATAAACCAACTGTCAGGGTAAACGTTAGAGTCACTACTTGTCTTCTTCAGCTGAATTATGTAAGAACAATATCCTGGAGGTAAAACACCAAAGGGCTTTCCTGTATAAATCCTGTCTCTAAGGTCAGTTTGTCATTATATTTTAAATTTGGCCAAATATTTAATGTCAATTATAGGTAAGGATGTAGGAGCCACAGAAGCAACTGAACTTTGAGATTTCTCCCTTACCAACATTCTAAATTTGCCTAGGGGATCTTGGTCACTTACACATGCTCCTAACACATATATCCCCAAATCCTGTTGTATAGGATTTCTAATGGACAGGAACAGAGGATTACATTCATCATGTTTACAACTGTTTGGTGGGGTTCCCTTCAGGATAGTCATTCTATGGGACAAACCTTCACCTTTACTGACTCTAGAGGTAGTTTCCACTGGTATATATTCACAACACTTCAGATTAGTACTTCATTCGGTTAATTTCCAATATCCACAGTTGGTATGGTCATATTTAAATACAATTACCATAGACTGGGTCAGTCCCCGTCACGCAGATGTACTTATCAGACCAAAACCAAGTGTCCTATCTGTCATTTGTCTTACAGTCCACTATACTGCAAAAGTCAACTTAGTTGTTCCTGACTCATCTTGATAATATATCACCGTTGGAATTGGATTTGACTGGGATTTCCCCTTTGTACAATATGGAACAAACAATAAGGCATGAAACAACATTATGGCTCTTATAGTCCTGACACTTGATTGCAATACGATCAGTTTCTCCTTGCAATTCGACAGCAGTGGCGGCGGTTATCAGGACTTAATGTAGGTCTTCAAACCATAGCTCTAGGACTTTCCGCCCGTCTCTTGTTTCACCACTATCCAATCTCCTGATTGTGAAGAATGAATCGCTTCTATACAGTCTAGGAAACAACTAAAACTTGGAAATACACATTAGACAATAAATTGTGCAACAGACAACATCATTTTGGAAAACTACTATGCTGCATCTGGAACTATTGGGGAAATAGACACCTAATCCAGGAGCATTCCCAAAGATTACTTCATAAGGACTTAGGCCTATCTTCCGGTTAGATGTATATCGGATGGAGAAAAACCCCAGGGATAGGTACTCTCACCTCAGTCAGTATCTTTTAGCTGTAGCCTTCGCTACAGGCCAAATCTCCGAATATCCTGGAAAGAGATCAATATAGACAGACATATTCACACTGTTCCACCTTTGTTCTGAATGTAGTCAATCCGCAGTCTCTGAAATGGGTAAGATGACCTTGGCATATGCCTTCCTGGAACTCCCATAGTTCTCCCATCATTATTACAGCATTCACCTAGTGGCAGCATTGTTGGACCCAGGAGTCATCCACCACAGAACCCAATCACACCTTCTCTCTCTCGATTTGCCCATGTTCTAAATCCATCCTCTTTAGGTAGAGCGCCCTCTGAAGGAAGAGTCTCTTACCAACTCTCCAGAGTCCTATTATCACTTCTACCTTTATCCTTTGATGTTTCCTTTCAGCCTCTGTAACCTGTATCTGAAAAAGGCAAACTTTTTGGAAGTCCACTGGCCATAAGCCATCCTTTATCACACAGATTTCCACTTAGGGTAGACTTCAGGTAATAATGTAGCCTCTACCTCCTCAGGCAGCATCAGGGCATCAAACATCTTTCATACACTCAGCATTCATTATTGATGGGCTTACCAATGGATCAAACAAAATCTCTGCTTCACTAGATTAGACCATAATAATGAGTGATACCGAAGGCATACCTGGATGTTAGCAGTCTTACCCTCAGCCATCTTACCAACCTCAGCGAGTGTCTTCAGCTCTGTCTCCTGCACTACCATTGCTGGACGGAGTGGTTCTTTCTTGACAACATCAGATTAAGTAGGAACAGCATATCCTGTCCGAGGTGATCAATCTTTCAGGAACCTGAAATGATCTACCAGAAACTCAAAAATGTGGTTATTAATTGGAGACATTAAATTTGAATTTGAATTTTTATATTTGTATTTACTACTCCCAGACTCCCCCCTTCCAGATGCAGCAGAGTGATCGGATCTAATTTTGCACACCCTTAAGATGGTAATTAATTGGTGAGAGGAGTAGGAATTGCATTACTAGATGCTCCTACACATGTGATACTACCCTCAGTCATGAGAGATCATGGAACATGTTTGCTATGAGGCAATGTAATTAGATCCCAAGGATTATATAAATAATAGGGATCCAGTATTTGATTCTGGGTTGTTAATTTCCTATGGGTGTTTCATTTGAAGGGGCTGAACATTTGTCTTCCTCCCACGGGCGAGGAAGTGGGCAAGTACATACAAAGTCTCCCCCCCCCCCCCCCTTGTGTTGAGGGACTGATTGGCAGCCACGCCCACCTTAGGTCTTTGTTTGATTTAACTTTAACAATATGACAAAATAGGGACAAAATTAACTTCTCTCAAGCCTAGCCAACACTAGACCTTTCTAGATGATTCTCAAGATCATACACAAAGGCAGTACTTAGGATTTTCTCATGCATAGATAAGGTAATCTCAAAAATCCAAATCCACCCAACTTTTCTGGAGTCTAGTGAAAACTTTTTTTTTTTTTTTTTTTCACACTCTCTGTCCTGAGGACAATGTGACTGACTGATGATCTAAACACTTCATCACAGACTCACTGATCTTCACTATGCATTAAATCCCCAGCTCTACATTGGACTCAATTTTCCAAATCTCATAAATAATATGAGAAAACTCTCCATATTTTAACTAATTTTCTATAAAGCAGCATAAGTAAGTCCTCTGAATTGGGAATTCTATTCATCATGGCAAAATTGATGTTGGGTGTAATATATGTCATATATCATATAATAATGCAGATATCCCTACACTTTCACTCATACCTGAATAAAGACTTAGAATGGGTGCAATCTAGATTGAGTAGACTGGCCTGGAATAATTCTAGTAGGCATCATAGGGGCAATTACTGCAGGTACATTTTTAACTGATGGGACATACAATTGGGAAGGGTTATTTTCAGCCTAAGGAAAGAGTTTTTGGGGGGTGGGGAAAAGCTAGAGAGAGCAGAAAGCACAGTGGGTGGTGCTGATTAGCACATTCCAGCACCTGGTGTAGAGGAGTGGCTGACAGAAAAAGCAATAGGTAGTCTTTGATGGACCACAAGACCCAGGATTACTTAGTTACAACACATGTGGTGGGGGGAAGGGAATGCCGCATGGCCAACTCTCTTTGTTCCCTTACCACACCCAAATCCTCCATTTTACTATAGCAGTATTGTCCATTCTTCTCAATTACTTTCAACTTTCCCTCTACACTTTTCCACAACTTTAATTTAATCTATCTCCTACTGCATTTGCAACATCTAGTGGGAACTTTAACACAAAACTGCATATTTACGGATAATACCGGAAATCGCTGCTACTTAGTATGACAGAATGCTTTCAACTTTTATTTCTAACTGAAACTTTTCCTTTATTTTCTCGCATCAACTGAGTCGCCGTTAATATCTCTTTACTCTGTCCTGTAACATTAGAATTTCCCATTATTGTAGTTGCACGAAGATCAAACAATTGCTACTTATCAAACCCGCAAACTTAAGCGTAGTTGCACAAAGATCAAACGGAATCCGATTACTATAAGTAATCGCCACCGAACCCACAAACTTAAGCGCAGTTGCACAAAGATCAAATGATATATTAGTATTGAGCCCACAATCTCTCAAAGTGAAGACCCCTAGTCAATTCACCGGGATACAAAATCTTAATAACTTCCAATTGCCTATGGCAATTGGTATTAATCCTTTTCACAAGGTTCTCGTCAGAACCTTGACTGGGAACCAAATCTACGTCACAGGATATCCGGCTCAGCTGTCTAACAATTTCCGTTTAGTTTCAGCATGTTCTACCACACAAAGAAGGAATATTTCAATAGGTTCTTTCTAACAGACAGATCAGCTATAACTTGAACCCTTATATCGCGATAACACCAATTCAACTCTTGAGAACCCACAAAAGCGGAAGTTACAGAGGAGATTTGTAAGAAATAAAGCTTTCTTACCTTGCCGGCATGTGATCTCGTCTGATGGTTCCGTTTAAGTCGCTCTCGTGGCGTTTGAATCGGAAGTTACGCAAGCTATCTGCCTCACGCTCGGCGCCATTTTGTCGTCGCAATTCATGCGACTCTCCTTCTTCTTTGTGTGGTGCCAAATCAATTAGAAGAATAAGTATGTGTACAGCATACTGCTTTATAATGAGACCAGACACTAGGTGGTTTCATGAAAGCATCTTCTCATCCTCTTTTTGCCATGGTAGAAGAGAGCAGGCGAGAGAGCTTTTATTCACAGTACATTCACTTAAATAGCAGACATGACATAACAAAAGGGGTGTTCCTTAAGAAGAGGCTATTGGCTCCTTAACCTGATAGGAGTGGTTTCAGAATCCCCTCTTCCCCCTCCCTCATTGACCTTCTCATACATATGGTTTGCAGCCATCTAGTGGACAGAAATGTGTACTACAGAATATTCTCATTATATATTCATAAAATCATAAATCCTTCTCTCACACCTGTGAAGTGAAAACCATTTCAGGGGACTACCTCTTGAAGCTCATGAAGAGAATGCCAAGAGTGTGCAAAGCAGTAATCAAAGCAAAAGGTGGCTACTTTGAAGAACCTAGAATATGACATATTTTTAGTTGTTTCACACTTGTTTGTTATGTATATAATTCCACGTGTTAATTCATAGTTTTGATGCCTTCAGTGTGAATCTACAATTTTCATAGTCATGAAAATAAAGAAAACTCTTTGAATGAGAAGGTGTGTCCAAACTTTTGGTCTGTACTGTATGCACTAGAAGTCGCTTTTATTGTCACAGTTTTTTTTAGGAAAAGACGTAATGGTGCAGTTTGTGCATTTTCCACACCTAAAAAAAACTGCAGATTTAGCCCACTGGTGTATAGGGTTATGTTTTTTCTTCATTGGCTTAATTGAGAGGGTTATTTTCAGGCCCAAATTCGGGGCTTTTGTGAAGGTTATTGATGGATTGTCAGACATCATTGGGCCCATAACTTTATCTTTCCTAACATAGTGCCAATGCCTCATAATTATTTTCCAAATCTCCCTAAGTTGTGTATTATATGGCAGGATCATACGTATTACATTATCAAGATCATTTGAAGGTCTTATTTCATCTTTAAAAAATGAAGAGAGAGGACCCGAAATACGTTTGGTGCAGGAAGATCCCCTGACTGTCTATGTAGTAAAAGACTTGGAATTTATAATTATTGGAGCGCTGGGAAATACAAAAGCATTGTACCTGCCAAACATCACCGCTGCACGGTTTACAAAGAATCACGGCACCCAGTTGACGTCACCATCCCCCAGCGCATGCGATCTAACAGAACAACATACCTGAGATAAGATCGCTTCAAGCCGAGCGACACGTGGGACGCCACGGCCAGCATGTATCTGAGATCGCTCAGCAACAAACGTGAATATGCAGCATGAATATGAATTAGGATACTTTAGGCTGGAACTAAACTGAAAGCAAGAAGGATCTTGGACATAGATCAATTATATTGTGAATATTTCACATTGGACACTTCCATTGTTATATGGTATATCCAAAAACAAGGGCCACCAAAAGGGCATAAGAACGGACATTGCTATAGTCATTAGAGCGGAATGTGCCATCAAAGAATGAACTGAGGTTTTAAAATATATGAAGGATATGTGGTATCATTGTCGCATAAATAGACACAGTGCACGCTATATATCGGTATTATAATTGTATATACCCATACACATGCATTGCTCTTATCCTTTATTGTTCTTTTAGTGCAAGCTCTATATCATCGGCATTATAATTGTGTATACGTATATACATACATTGCTATCTTCTTTTTGTTATCTACTGGTAATTGAATTGCGGTCTCCATTTTAATTGAGTGTATTCTGGAGAGGTCTTTTTTTTATTATTTTTATTATATTTTTTATATCTTTTATCATTATATTTTTAGCTTGACTAATAAAGTACATAATTTCAGAATATACGTTTCAGTGTGATTCCCGAGAGAGTACCAATCATTTATAGAACCTTCTCTATTTTACACTGAAGTAGTCTGCGGAATGCCGGTTTATGAGCTTCCCACAGGGAAACTGGGCTGAAATGGACAGGGAATTAATTGTGAAGTATTCTTCTAGGCTGGTTTTTAGTGAGTAAAATACCTCAGGGATCATTGTAGGGAGTTGCTAAGAGTCCAGGAATGGTTCGGGGGTTGACATAGGAGAGATGAACAGGAAATAGATAGAGCGCTATGGTACGATCATGGTGTAGTGTGTATGCGAGATTTACCGTAAGTATCTGAGGGATAAATAAAACTAGAGAGAAAATATGGTCAATTCTGGAATAAAGGATGTGGGGGGCTGAGAAATGCATATAGGATGGGTTTCCCACCAGGCACTCACCCACTGGTAGCATTTTCCCCAGTTCATTTTCGCCCTAGGTATTATTTTATTGCTCTGTATCCTTTAAATATTTGTAATGGCTCAAAACAGTCAAAATCAAAAATTTATATTATACAAATTTTGTCCAACAAGGGACCCACTGCTTTGTGTGCACGCTGACATGTCCTTCACAGTAAAGAAACTTATTTTTTCCGCTTTTAACACTGCTCTGACATCTGCCACTGCTGGAGTGAAACATACAATCTAATTTACTCCATCACTCTCCCCAAAAATCTGTGCACACTAGGATCAATTTTGTAGGAAGCCAATTTCCATGTCAGAGACTTTTGGACAGTAAATTAATGACTCTATTTTACATTTTGTATTTTGGTAAGCACAATTACACTGTAACAAACAAGAAACAGCTTGAAAGATCTATATTTAACTTTAATGCCGTTTTAAGATGTCTTCAGAGTGAATAGAAATAAATGAGGGCTGGTGTGAACATTTTACGCACAGTACCTTTCCATGAGTATGCTGCAAGTGCTGTAAAAGAACTGTTTTAGGTGACATTTTAACAGTTAGGCTATGATCACACAGTTAGGTTTCTGCATGTAGTTTTAGAAGCCAAAACCAGGAGTAGATAAAAAAAAGAGAAGTTGTATCTGGCTTTTATACTTTCTCTCCTTTTATAGCTTCCAAAACTGCATGTAGAAACCTGACCATGTGGTTGCACTGTTAGGACTCATGCACACGACCGTATGCCCTCCGAGACATGCGGGCCATATGTCCCGGAGCGGCATACATCGTGCGCACGGGAGCGCACAGCATCATAGGTTACAGGGCTATTGTCCAGCACTCATAATATCATATTTTTGTGAAATTTGTAATAATTCTAATTCAATTAGAATCAATTTAACCATATCTACTGAATGAGTTTAGCTCAGACAGCAGGATTTAACAGAGCAAATGTACGCTGCAGGTTGGGGCAGACACACAGCAGACACCCTGGGCTAATGTCTGTGACCAGCAATCACATTGATTCTGACTATAGTATTTGAGGCACTGTGCTGAGAAACAGATCTTTGGTAGTGATAGGCCAGAGCCTGTACCTAACGACCTACCAGAGGTAGTACTGAATTGGAATAGACTGATTTTCTCATTCACTATTGTATAAAATCACATTAGTGTACAGTAAAAGCAATCTACCTGATTGCATGTTCAGGTAAAATATAAAAAATATAAAAAAGAAATACAAATTAAAATCAGCCCCCTGTTCCCCATAATAAAAAATAAACAAAAATAAATATAATCAGTAAATCCATCAGTTTCACTGTGGGTGAAAAAATCATCTTTTTTTTGGGCCATAAAGTACCTTTGCGGCCTGCACTGCAAATCAAATAGTGAAATAAAATCAGTAAATCCATCTGTTTCACTGTGGGTGATCAAATCATATATTTTTTTCCATTAAGTACATTTGCGGCCTGCACTGCATTCCTGACAGTCCAATACAACCGTTAAATACTACTTTTATATTTTGGCGGTAACATTGTCGCTTGACATAAACCATCTGATAGTTTGGTGGGTGAACGCAAAGAATGAGGAGAGCGTCAAATAAGGGACGTGGCCCTGGTCCTGGTGCTGCTGGTGTTGGTGGAGCTCCTGTTGCAGGGAGAGGATGTGGTCGATCTGTGCCAGCTACACGCACAAGTGAAACACCTTCCTCAGGTGCGAGTAGGCGACAGTGCCTTTAGCGTTATTTGGTAGGCCCGAACGCCGCTCTACGAATGGTGAGACCAGAACAAGTACAGGCGATAGTAGATTGGGTGGCTGACAGTGCCTCCAGTTCCTTCACATTGTCTCCCACCCAGTACCCTGCTGAAAGATCAGAGTTAGCACCTACAGCCCATGGCCATCAGTCTTTCACCTCACCCCCTTGCAAATTAGCAAAGCAGTCTGAGCCCCAAGTCATGCAGCAGTCTCAACTGCTTTTTGATGACTCTGCTAGCAGGGTTTCCCAGGGCCATCCACATAGTCCTGCCCCAGAAGTGGAAGAGATTGAGTGCACTGATGCCCAACCACTTATGTTTAAGGATGAGTACATGGGAGGACCACCGCAGCATGTCTCGGATGATGACGAAACACAGGTGCCAACTGCTGTTGCTTTCGAAAGTTTACAGACCGACAAGGAGGGCAGGGGTGAAGACTGGGTGGAAGATGATGTGGAGGACGATGAGGTCCTCGACCTCCACATGGACTCAAGGTCATGCGAGTGACCTTAGTAGTTCGGAGGAAGAGGCGGTGGTCACACAGAGCCACCAGCACAGCAGAAGAGGGAGCAGGGAGCAAAAGCGTAGCGGCCGTCCCCTAGACAGTATGTCTGCTACTGCCCACTGCACCAAGGGACCGAGCACACCAAAGCCAGCTCCAAGGAGTTCCCTGGTGTGGCAGTTCTTCAGACAATGTGCTGACGACAAGAAACGAGTGGTTTGCATGCTGTGCAATCAGAGCCTGAGGCGAGGTATAAACGTTCTCAACCTGAGCACAACCTGCATGACCAGGCATCTAAGTGCAAAGCACGAACTGCAGTGGAGTAAACACCTCAAAAACCAAGAAAGGTCTCTGGTTCCTCCTGCTTCCTCTTCTGCTGCAGTCTCGGCCTCTTCATCCCCCTCTGGAGTGACAGTGGCACCTGCCACCCCGCAAACAGAGGATGAGTCAGCAACGCCACCACCTCGGTCACCAAGCATCTTCACAAAGTCCCATGGAAGCCTTCAGCTGTCTATCTCCCAAACACTAGAGCAAAAGAGGAAGAACCCCCCTACCCTTTCGCGATCCCTGGCCCTGAATGCCAACATTTCCAAATTCCTGGCCTTTCAATTACTGTCATTCCATTTGGTGGACACGGACAGTTTTAGGAATTTCATGGCGGTGGCTGTCCCACAATACGTTGTGCCCAGTCGCCACTACTTTTCCAGGCGAGCCATCCCTTCCCTGCACAACCAAGTGGGGGACAAAATCAGGTGTGCACTGCGCAACGCCATCTGTGGCAAGGTCCACCTAACTACGGATACGTGGACCAGTAATCACAGTCAGGGACGTTATATCTCCCTAACAGCACACTGGGTAAATGCAGTGGCGACTGGGCCTGAGGCGGATAGCAGTTTGGCACATGTCCTTCCACCACCGAGGATTGCAGGGCGTTTCTCTTTGCCTCCTGTTGCTTCCTCCTCCTACTCCGCTTCCTCATCCTCTACCGCCTCCTCATTCAGTCAGCGTAACACCTTCACCACCAACTTCAGCACAGCCAGGGGTAAACGACAGAAGGCAGTTTTAAAACTTATCTGTTTCGGGGACAAACCCCACACCGCCCAGGAGCTGTGGACGGGCATGGAACAACAGACAGATGACTGGTTGGTTCCAGTGAGCCTCAAGCCTGGCCTGGTGGTGTGAGATAATGAGCAAAATCTCGTAGCAGTTCTGGGACTAGCCGGTTTGATGCACATCCCTTGACTGGCGCATGTGCTGAATTTGGTGGTGCAGAAATTCCTGAAAAATTACCCCAATATGTCAAAGCTGCTGCATAAAGTGGGGGCTTTCGGCGTTCTCACAGTGGTGCTGCTCGCCTGTCAGTGCTGCAGTGTATTTTCGGCCTTCCTGCTAACCGCCTCATATGCAATGTTCCCACAAGGTGGAACTCCACCTTGCACATGCTGGCCAGATTGTGCGAGCAGCAGCAGGCGATAGTGGAGTTTCAGCTGCAGCACGCATGGTTGAGTCGCTTTGCGGAACAGCACCACTACACCACCAAAGAGTGGGTCTTCATGCGAGACCAGTGTGCCTTGTTGCTCTGTTTCGAGTACTCCCCCAACATAGCCAGTGCCGATGTCGCCGTTCTCAGCGTTACTATGCCACTTCTATGCCTCCTAAAAAACGCTTTGGGTGATGATGGAAGAGGATTTGGCACAGGAGGAGGAGGAAGAGGGATCATTTACAAGTAGAGTTGAGCGGACACCTGGATGTTCGGGTTCGACGGGTTCGGCCGAACTTCGGAAAAAAGTTCGAGTTCGGGACCCGAACTTGTCCCGAACTTGACCCCGAACCCCATTGAAGTCAATGGGGACCCGAACTTTTGAGCACTAAAATGGCTGTAAAAAGGTCATGGAAAGGGCTAGAGGTCTGCAAATGGCGTCAAAATGTGGTTAAGAGCATAGCAAGTGCTCTGCAAAGAAATGTGGATAGGGAAATGACTTTAAATAACATAAAATACGTTAAAAAAAAATATCTTGATCTAGGAGGACCAGATCCATATGGAGTAGGAGGTTGAGGAGGCGGTGAATGTGGCGGTGTAGGTGGAAGCGGCGGTGGAGGAGGAGGTAGCCTACACTGGTTTTTGGTTTTAAATTTTATTTTTAAAATTAGGGTACACCCCAAAACATTGGGAAATATAACCTGTTATAACCCCCTCCAGTCATGATAAACACACGTTCAGACAATACACTGGCTGCAGGGCAGGCCAGCACCTCCAAGGGGTCAAGGGCAAGCTCAGGCCATGAGACCCAGAAGTTGCAGGGGCTGACCCCTGTCAGTCAGTTCATGTAGGCGTGTGCACACTTACTGCCCCACCATGTCGCACGTCCCCGTGATGTTCACTATCCAATTTGATATCTGCTCTATCAACTTTCGATGTTCTTTTATGCGCCTACCATGGTGATCATGGGTGGCGGGGAATCAGGGTTCCAGGCCAGAGAGGGAGCGTGAGAAAGAGAGACCACATACAAGGGAGGATTCATTTTTTCAAATTTTAAATTAGAGTAGAAATATGGGAGAAATTATTAAAGCATAAAAGTGTGACAACTTTTCAAAGTTTAAGCATTGAATGAAAGGATGTGGTGCGCATTAATTACTGAATAATTTATTAAATTTTATTCCCTGTCACCTATGCATAACATGTGTTTATTCACATCTAAAATTGTATAATGTCAACCCAAGAATGTAACAGAAAAATTATTGAAATTTATTAAGCTGTCAACTAGGTAGAGGAGGGGTATATTACACCCAAACATTTGTTAATCTCACCATAAAATTGACAATTTTTATTTTTACCGGTCCACTAGGTATAGCAGTGGTACTATACACACCAAAATTAGTGAATTTCAACGTAAAATGTAAATGAATTTTTTTTTTCTTTTTAACCGGCCTACTAGGTATAGCAGTGGTACTATACACCCAAAAATTGGTTAATTTCACCCGAAAAAGTAAATGACAATTATTTTTTTTGTTTAACCTGTCTACTAGGTATAGCAGTGGTAGTATACACCCAAAAATTTGTTAATTTCACCATAAAATGTAACTGACAATTTATTTTATTTTTCTAACAGTCCACTAGGTATAGCAGTGGTACTATACACACCAAAATTTGTGAATTTCAACGTAAAATGTAAATGACAATTTTTTTTTTTTAACCGACCTACTAGGTATAGCAGTGGTACTATACACCCAAAAATTTGTTAATTTCACCATAAAATGTAACTGACAATTATTATTATTTTTTTTTTACCGGTCTACCAGGTATAGCAGTGGTACTATAAAAACCAAAATTGGTTTATTTCACCCTAAAATGTAAATGACAATTTTTTTATTTTGTTTAACCTGTCTACTAGGTATAGCAGTGGTACTATAGAAGTCCAGCAATACAGATAGCAAGCTTATACTAGGACAGGGTTTCAATATGTATCAATAGATAGTTCAGCAGGGGTACCCTGTTTATTCATAAAGTAACTAAATTTAATAGGTAATTACAGAATTTACATATACACAAACAATACAGTACCATGCAGATGATCCATGTGGAGGCCAGAGTATTTAAACCCAAAATGCCGGTATGCACGGCGGGGGGCCGGGGAAGATTATCCCTAGCAATGATTCCCTGAACTGGTCCTCTGCCCAGGGACGTCTCCAAATGGTGGGGGCGCCCTGTCCCCGTACCTAGACTCAAACTCCTAGATATCCCTGGTGAGGTGAGTGGTGGATAGGGACGGCATACGTGGTGTCTAGCATGGAAAACAGGCACAGAAGAAAGAATAAGTTTAAAAGGTGTCCACTGTATACTGCCCTCGTGGTATAACCAGGAGGTACAGGGCACACCTAGAAGATAAAATACACAAACAATACGCACAATTGGATATAGATATATTTAAGATAGGTATAAATGACCTACAGACCCCGACGCGTTTCGCCCATACGGAAGGTTCATCAGGGGGTTACGTGTAGTAGGCATGTAAAGATAACGGGACCGTTGCCAATGGTTATGGCCGCCCCGGTTCAGTGATGCGTGTGTGCATATATAACAGGAAAAAACAATCCTTAATGACACTGCAGACCCACAATAATAGACCGATTGCCAAATGGCAGTTTACATACGATTATGGCAGCGTGATGAGAGAACTCGGCTGCCAACATGCACACTGAAAAAAATAAAAATAAATAGATAGGACCCAGGTTAGTTCAGGTGGGAAAACAAACAATAAGTGCCCATAGCGCTAAGTATTGAATGTAAATAGATACCTGAGGTAGGCAGTAAAATATTGCACAATAGGTCATTCCTAAGGAGGCTCATAGATAAGAGCATACGTAACTGGCTGAAGTACAGCACGAAAGGTATGCGTGCCCCAGTTTAATCACCCAGGATGCCAGGCTAACCCACCAGCGGATACCTAAAAAAAAAATATATTGTATGTACCTCAACAAACACTCAGGGCTAAACATGCATTACAGATAATCAAGAGACATGGTCTGCTACTTACATGGTATGGTCAGTGGTGTGAAATAATGGGTCTGAGGTGGTGATCCTCAGTTTAGCCCTCCCTTTTAAAATCCCGAATGCCCATGCACAGGTGGATAACTGATTAATTAAGGTGTGGCCAAGCGGGGTGGGGCATGCCGGGGGGAGGCATGCTAATGAATGAGATAGTATAGTTAGTCATGACCGGCAGGCACAAGTTGGAGATACCCCATCCTATACTAAGTTGTTTATAATCAGGCGTGCTTAGCCCGTACGCCGGTGTGCGTGTCAGTATGGACCGCATACCGGAAGTGACATACCATCGGACCGGAAATGCGGTGTGTGCGTGTCAGCTTGACACGCACACTCACGCTGATGACTAACATGTAATAATACGCCGGAAGCTAGGCCGTCCTGATGTATAGAGACAGTGGGGTGAACATGTCGAAATGGAGATGCCCCATGCTAACCTTCGTTGTTAATATTCGGCCAGCATGTATGTTTGGCCCGCACGCCGGTATGCGTGTCAGCGTGGACCGCATATCGGAAGTGACGTACATGAAGTCACCATTAGACCGGAAGTGCGGGGTGTGCGTGTCAGCTTGACACGCACACTCCCGCTGATGCCTGCCAGATGATGATGCGCCGGAATTGAAGCTGTCCTGGTATATGAAGACAGTGAGGTAAACCTGTATGATTGGTCAACCAGGGCACCTATATGGTTGAGAATAAACCATGGTCCGGTAAGGCCAGGCCACACAGGTTAAAGGTGATGGGCAGAGATATGGGACATAAAAAGAGTGGGGCATGAGGAATTCCGTGCCAGGAGAGATGCACAATGAGCTGTTACTGTGTATGTATATAACTACTGAAAAACAAAAAGATATATACCCTAGGCTCCCCTAAAGATAACAAGGAAGCCCCTTACAGGGTATGTCACTGTAAATAGACATCCCATTAAATGTAACATTCGGGTACTTTACGTACCCAGGCTATATGCCAAGGAATAAAAGATATTACTGAGGTCAGAATTGCAGGGGGGATGACCACCTGATAAGAGAAATTCCACTACGGAGACCAGAGCAGCGAAGCAAAGGGAAGTAAATGACAGAATGGAGCTCACCATTCATGTCCTAGGACAAAAAAGGAAAATGAGCAGTTAAAGAAAGCAAGAAAAGGTCAAGCGCTCATTAAGTCCTCGGGGTGATTGGGAGCGAAATCTAAAAATCCACTCGCTCTCCTTCTGTAGGATACGTCTGTCCAAATCACCACCTCTAAGAGAGGGGGATATCAATTCGAGGACCATGAAGCGAAGGCAAGAGGGATCACCACCGTGACAATCATTTACATGAGTAGCTACGGGTGTGGGTTCTTTTTTGATGACATCATTTATGTGTTCTAGGATTCTTCTCCTAAACTCACGTATCGTCTTACCGACGTAGTCCATAGGACATGGGCACTGACAGAGGTAAACCAGCCCACTGGATAGACAATTGGCAAAGTCCCGGACCTGGAACGTTTGACCAGTGACTGAACAAATGACTGACTTGGTGGTTCTAATATATTGGCAGGCCTTACACCGCCCGCATTTAAATATGCCGATGGGTTTACGGTTAAGCCAAGAGCCAGCCTTCTGAGGTGGTGAAAAATGGCTGTGAACCAGACGGTCCCTAAGGCTCCTACCTCGCCTATATGAGACCGATGGATATTTGCTTATAATATCTGATATATCAGCATCCATTTGTAGGCTCGGCCAGCATTTCTGTAAGATTTCTCTAGTTTCACGGTTGGCGGCATCAAAATTGGCAACGATGCGTGCTGGTTGAGAATCATCAGAGGTACGTCTTCTTGGTACCAAGAGTTCAGTCCGTGGTCTGGTGGATGCATTCTTAAAAGCCTCCTGAAGAATACCCTTCGGATACCCCCTTGCCAAAAATCTTCCTTGAAGCTTCCCAGCCTCCTGAAAAAAGGAGGGGTCATTAGAGCAGTTTCTCCTCACTCTTAAGTATTGCCCCTTGGGTATACCTCGTCTGAGAGGGGCGGGGTGATAGCTGCTCCAGTGGAGAAGGGAGTTGGTGGCCGTGCTCTTCCGATAGATATTTGTTGAAAGGCTGTCACCGGCCTTCGTGACCCTTACATCTAGGAACGTAATGGATTCATAGTCCCATTCACATGTGAATTTAAGACCCACAGTGTTAGTATTAAGGTCCGTGACAAACCGTATGAAACTAGGGGGATCACCCTTCCAGACTATAAACACATCGTCTATAAATCTGGTCCAGAATTGGATGTAGTCAGCCCACCAGACGATGTGGTCCGGGAAAACAAGCGTGTCCTCCCACCAGCCCAGGAAGAGGTTGGCGTATGACGGAGCACAGGGACTGCCCATCGCCGTTCCCCTGAGCTGGTGGTAAAACCGTGCATTAAACAGGAAGTAATTGTGGTTAAGAGTGAACGACAAGAGTTCACGGATGAAAGCATTATGCAGAGAGCAATGGGTCCCTCTGGTTTTGAGATAGTGATCCACAGCCCTTAACCCATGCTCATGTGGTATAGAGCTGTACAGAGCCTCGACATCTATACTGCCGAGGATGCATGCTGGATCCAGATTCAGGGTATTGATTTTATTGAGGAAGTCCATCGTGTCCCTCGTATATGCGGGGAGGGACACGACGAACTCCCTCAGAATCTGGTCCAGATAGATGCCACTATTTTGTGTCAGGCAGTTGACGCCTGACACAATCGGACGACCTTTTAGAGGGGAGGTGCCCTTGTGTACTTTGGGTAGGCCATAAAATGTAGCAACCAAGGGTTTTACTGGTAGTAAAAATGTGTATTCAGTGGTGCTAATGACCTTTTCCTGTAAACCCGTGTTCAAGATGTTTTTGAGTTTACCCAAGTAGAGAGCAGTAGGGTTATTCTGCAGTACCTCATACCCCTCCCTATCTTTCAGGAGGTCCAGGCACATATTTTTGTATAATAGGGAGTCCAGGATGACAAGATTGCCACCCTTGTCAGAAGGCTTGATCACGATCGTACTATCCCTCTCCAGTGACCTAAGTGCCTCCATCTCTGAAATAGAGAGATTGTAGGACCTGGGTCTCACATGTCCCAGCTGGTCAAGATCTCGTGTGACCAGCTGGAGAAAGATATCAATGTGTTCTGAACTCAGTGGAGGCGGCATTCTACTGCTTTTGGGCCGTAACTTGGTGAACGGGCCTGTGCCTGGAATCCTAGTGTGCTCACTGTTGAGATCCACAAGGTCCAGCAGGCCCTCATAGTCAGTCTCTTCCAAGCCCAATCTACGGCACGTATCCCTGTTGGAGTTCTTGAAGAACTTATGCCATTTTAGCCTCCTGCAGAAGAGATGGAGGTCCTTGGTCCAGGCAAAGGTACTGAAGTCCGTGGTAGGTACGAACGACAGTCCCCGCCCGAGGACCCCCACCTCCTCAGCACTAAGTGTACGGGCAGAGAGATTGATGACTTGAAGGTCATCAGCAGGCTCTTTACTCAACGGTTTTTTCGAAGTGAATAAGGGATCACTCCTTTCTCTAAAAAAGAGGAGGAGGATGAGGAAGAGGCACAGGCAGCGAGAGCTGGCGGCTGCTGGGATGGAAAATTTTGAGGGGGGCCAGGGGGAGGCCCCCTACCTCAGGTATCTATTTACATTCAATACTTAGCGCTATGGGCACTTATTGTTTGTTTTCCCACCTGAACTAACCTGGGTCCTATCTATTTATTTTTATTTTTTTCAGTGTGCATGTTGGCAGCCGAGTTCTCTCATCACGCTGCCATAATCGTATGTAAACTGCCATTTGGCAATCGGTCTATTATTGTGGGTCTGCAGTGTCATTAAGGATTGTTTTTTCCTGTTATATATGCACACACGCATCACTGAACCGGGGCGGCCATAACCATTGGCAACGGTCCCGTTATCTTTACATGCCTACTACACGTAACCCCCTGATGAACCTTCCGTATGGGCGAAACGCGTCGGGGTCTGTAGGTCATTTATACCTATCTTAAATATATCTATATCCAATTGTGCGTATTGTTTGTGTATTTTATCTTCTAGGTGTGCCCTGTACCTCCTGGTTATACCACGAGGGCAGTATACAGTGGACACCTTTTAAACTTATTCTTTCTTCTGTGCCTGTTTTCCATGCTAGACACCACGTATGCCGTCCCTATCCACCACTCACCTCACCAGGGATATCTAGGAGTTTGAGTCTAGGTACGGGGACAGGGCGCCCCCACCATTTGGAGACGTCCCTGGGCAGAGGACCAGTTCAGGGAATCATTGCTAGGGATAATCTTCCCCGGCCCCCCGCCGTGCATACCGGCATTTTGGGTTTAAATACTCTGGCCTCCACATGGATCATCTGCATGGTACTGTATTGTTTGTGTATATGTAAATTCTGTAATTACCTATTAAATTTAGTTACTTTATGAATAAACAGGGTACCCCTGCTGGACTATCTATAGCAGTGGTACTATACACAACAAAATTGGTGAAATTCACCCAAAAATGTAAATGACAATTTTTTTAAAATTTTAACCTGTCTACTTGGTATAGCAGTGGTACTATACACCTAAAAATTTATTAATTTAACCCAAAAAAGTAAATGACAATATTTTTTTTTGTTTAACCTGTCTACTAGGTATAGCAGTGGTACTATACACCCAAAAATTTGTTAATTTCACCATAAAATGCAAATGAGAAAGTAGTGAAATAATATAAAATAAAACAGGCCATGTGCCCAATTTAGAGACCCAGAAGTTGAAGGAGGCAGACCCGTCATTCAGTACGTGTAGGCGTGTGCACACATACTGCTCCACCATGTTGGTGAAATGCTGCCTGCTAAGACGTTCCATATCAGCTGGTGGTGCTGGTTGTTGTGGCGTGCTGACAAAGCTTTTCCACATTTCGGCCATGCTAACCCTGCCTTCTGAGGTGCTGGCGGTGCCCCAGCTGTGTTGGCGACCTCTTCCTCGTCCTCTGCCTTCGCCTTGTGCTTCCACTGTGCCCCCGCTGTCAGGTGGGAATGCCACCAGCAGCGCGTCTACCAGCGCGCGCTTGTATTCGAGCATCTTACGATCACGCTCCAGTGACGGAATTAAGGATGGTACGTTGTCCTTGTAACGGGGATCCAGCAGCGTGGCCATCCAGTAATCAGCACAAGTTAGAATGTGGGCAACTCGGCGGTTTTTGCAGAGACACTGCAGCATGTAATCACTCATGTGTGCCAGGCTACCCAGAGGCAACGAAAAGCTGTCCTCTGTGGGAGGTGTATCGTCTGTGTCCTCTGTATCCCCCCATCCAGTGATGGCCATGAGCTGGTCTGGGTGCCACCCTGCTGTGAACATGATTCCTCCTCCTCCATCTCCTCATCCTCCACCCCGTCATCCTCCTGAACTGTGCCCTGGCTGGACAATTGTGTACCTTGGGTTTGTGGGTGCAGGAACCCACCCTCAGAGCCACTTGGGAATGACTGTCTGGAAACCCTACGAAATGATCCCTCTTCCTCCTCCTCCTCCTGTGCCACATCCTCTTCCATCATCACCCAAAGTGTTTTTTCAAGGAGGCATAGAAGTGGGATAGTAACGCTGAAAACGGCATTATCAACACTGGCTATGTTGGTGGAGTACTCGAAACAGTGCATCAAGGAACACAGGTCTCGCATGGAGGCCCAGTCATTGGTGGTGAAGTGGTGCTGTTCCGCCGAGTGACTCAACAGTGCGTGCTGCAACTGAAACTCCACTATCGCCTGCTGCTGCTCGCATAGTCTGGCCAGCATGTGCAAGGTGGAGTTCCACCTTGTGGGCACGTCGCATATGAGGCGGTGAGCGGGAGGACCGAAGATACGCAGCAGCGCTGACAGGCGAGCAGCAGCAGGGTGAGAACGCCGAAAGCGCGCACAGACGGCCCGCACTTTATGCAGCAGTTCTGACATGTCGGGGTAATTTTTAAGGAATCTCTGCACCACAAAATTCAGCTCATGTGCCAGGCAAGGAATGTGCGTCAAACTGGCTAGTCCCAGAGCTGCTACGAGATTTCACCCATTATTGCAAACCACCAGGCCGGGCTTGAGGCTGACTGGCACAAACCACTCATCGGTCTGTTGTTCAAGGCCCGTCCACAGCTCCTGCGCGATGTGGGGTTTGTCCCCCAAACAGATAAGTTTTAAAACTGCCTGCTGTCGTTTTCCCCTGGCTGTGCTGAAGTTGGTGGTGAAGGTGTTACGCTGAACGGATGAGGAGCTGGTAGAGGATGAGGAAGCAGAGTAGGAGGAGGAAGCAACAGGAGGAAAAATGAAGCGCCCTGCAATCCTCGGTGGTGGAAGGACATGCACCAAACTGCTATCCGCCTCAGGCCCAGCCGCCACTGCATTTACCCAGTGTGCTGTTATGGAGATATAACGGCCCTGACCGTGCTTACCGGTCCACGTAGTCGTAGTCAGGTGCACCTTGCCACAGATGACGTTGCGCAGTGCACACCTGATTTTGTCCCCTACTTAGTTGTGCAGGGAAGGGATGGCTCGCCTTGAAAAGTAGTGGCGGCTGGGCACGACATACTGTGGGACAGCCACCGCCATAAGGCCATTAAAACTATCCGTCTCCACCAGATGGAATGCCAGCATTTCAAAGGCCAGTAATTTAGAAATTTTGGCATTCAGGGCTAGGGATCGCGGGTGGGTAGGGGGGTACTTCCTCTTCCTCTGCAGTGTTTTGGATATGGAGAGCTGAACGCTTCCGTGGGACATTGTGAAGATGTTTGGTGACCCAGGTGTTGGTGTTGCTGGCAGATCCTCTGTTTGCGGGGTGCCAGGTGGCACTATCACTCCAGAGGTGGATGAAGAGGCCGCGACTGCAGCAGAAGAGGAAGCAGGAGGAGCCAGAGACCTTTCTAGGTTTTTGAGGTGTTTACTCCACTGCAGCTCGTGCTTTGCACTTAAATGCCTGGTCATGCAGCTTGTGCTCAGGTTGAGAACGTTTATGCCTCGCTTCAGGCTCTGATTGCACAGCTTGCAAACCACTCGTGTCTTGTCGTCAGCACATTGTCTGAAGAACTGCCACACCAGGGAACTCCTTGGAGCTGGCTTTGGTGTGCTCAGTCCCTTGCTGCGGTGGGCAGTAGGAGGCGTACTGTCTAGAGGACGGCCGCTCCGCTTTTGCACCCTGCTCCGTCTTCTGCTGTGCTGGTGGCTCTGTGCGACCACCACCTTCCTCCGAACTACATCGGTCACTCGCATAACCTTGATTCCATGTGGGGCCGAGGACCTCATCGTCCTCCACATCATCTTCCACCCAGTCTTCACCCCTGCCTTCCTTGTCGGTCTGCGCACTTTCAAAAGCCCCAGCAGTTGGCACCTGTGTTTCGTCATCATCCGAGACGTGCTGCTATGGTCCTCCCATGTACTCATCTTGAAAGATAAGTGTTTGGGCATCGGTGCACTCAATCTCTTCCACTTCTGGGGCAGGGCTAGGTGGATGGCCCTGGGAAACCATGCTAACAGAGTCATCAAAAAGCAGAAGAGACTGCTGCTTGACTTGGGGCTCAGACTGCTTGGCTGATTTGCAAGGGTGAAAGACTGATGGACGTCGGCTGCAGGTGCCAAATGTGGTCTTTCAGCAGGAGACTGGGTGGGAGACAATGTGAGGGAACTGGATCCACTGTCAGCAACCCAATCTACTATCGCCTGTACTTTTTCAGGCCTCACCATTCATAGAGCAGCATTAGGCCCCACCAAATACCGCTGCAGGTTTTGTCGCCTACTCGCACCTGAGGAAGGGGTTTCACTTGTGTGTGTAACTGGCACAGATCGACCACGTCCTCTCCCTGCAACAGGAGCTCCACCAGCAGCACCACGACCTGGGCCACGTCCCTTATTTGACGCTCTCCTCATATTTTTTAGAATTTAGGATCTTGCCCTAAATGGGTGTTTAATTAATAGTAGAATAAAACGACAGTATGTAAAGGGAGTATCTCACAGGGCCTGAACCAGTGTAGGCCTGAAGTAAATATATCTTTGCCCAAAATGGCTGTATTTCAAATGGCTGTATTTCAAATGCCTGATTCAAACCCCTGTATGTAGAGGGGGTATCTCACAGGACCTGAACCAGTGTAGGCCTGAAGTAAATATATCTTTGCCCAAAATGGCTGTATTTTAAATGGCTGTATTTCAAATGCCTGATTCAAACCCCTATATGTAGAGGGGGTATCTCACAGGACCTGAACCAGTGTAGGCCTGAAGTAAATATATCTTTGCCCAAAATGGCTGTATTTCAAATGGCTGTATTTAAAATCCCTGAATCAAACCTCTGTATGTAGAGGGAGTATCTCACATGGTCTGAACCATTGTAGGCCTGAATTCAATATTTCTTTGCCCAAAATGGCTGTATTTCTAATGCCTGATTTAAACCCCTGTATGTAGAGGGGGTATCTCACACGGCCTAAACCAGTGTAGGCCTGAATTCAATATTGGTGCACCAAATGGCGGTATTTAAAATCTCTGAATGTGTACTAAGGGTGTATCTCACAATGAGAGGCATCAAAGGCTGCCAACTAAATTTTTTGTGCCCAAACGAGTGTTTGTTTAACAACTGAATTTGACAGCAGTATATAAGCCTGTAATTTCACACGTGCTGATGCTGCAAGGCCTGAAAATAGTGTTTTTTATCAAAAAAGTATGTTTTTCAAACCCCAAAAAATAATGTGTATTTCTACCTTAAATTGCACACTGACTAATACAGATGTTAAATAACCTACATAGAAAATGCCAGACCGCTGGTACTCATTATGTCCTTTATTACAAAATCACATTATACAACATACATGATTAAAAGAATCAGTGCAGGAGATAAAAGCAACATCACTGGAGGAGATAATTTTGATTGTTTTACAGCAGTAAAAGATCTGCATATTTTCGCCCGCTCATTGCTGTTAAAAAAAATGGCATTATAAGGAGGATGTGAGTGGGGTTTTATCTACTCCTGAAGAGATGCAGGCAGTCGAAATTTTGGAAGAACTGGCAGGAGAAAATGAACTAGGAGGAAAAGAATCACAGAGAATTGAGGAGATTCCGTCTTCCATCAAGTGTAAGTCTAAAAAATTCCCTCCTTTATCACTGTGTCCAGCAGTAGACTTGTTTGTTAAGCTTGTCTCCCGACAATTTGAGAACATGTCAATGTTTGCCCCAAAGGATAATCTATCAAGGGTTCAACGGACTAGTCTGAAGAACCTTGGGAGATTACAAGATGTCGTGTTCAAACCATCCGACAAAGGTGGTAACATTGTGGTATGGCCCCATGATCTGTATGAACAGGAGGCCTATAGACAATTGAGAGAGGTAGCATGTTATAAGAAGCTCACGTTCAATCCCCTACAGGCATTTGAGAAGAACCTGAGTGTAATTCTAGGGAGGGCAGTAGATAACAATACAATATCCAAGGCATTACATGATGCCCTGATTGTAAAAGAACCGGTGGTACCCACCCTTTATCTACTGCCCAAAATTCATAAATATCCGAAAGTTCCATCTGGAAGGCCAATCATTTCAGGCCGGGGCAGTTTTACTGAGAAAATAGGACGATACCTAGATTCTCAGTTGAAAGACATGGTGGCCAGTCTGCCATCCCACATTAAAGATACGACCGACTTTTTACGGAAAGTCGATGGTATCTATTTAGGGGATGATACACTTATGGTGACATGCGACGTTGAATCGCTGTATACGAGTATAAGACACACGGATGGTATACAAGCAGTGGATTTTTTCCTTGCACAGGAAAATTTGGAGGCCAACCGTAGAGTGTTTCTCCTGGAGCTCCTCTCTTTTGTTCTTACGCACAACTTCTTCTCCTTTGGAGGGTCCTTCTACCTGCAGCTCCAGGGAACTGCGATGGGGGCGCCTTGTGCGCCGTCTTACGCAAATTTGTTCCTGGGGCTGTGGGAGAGGGACCTTTTCCTGTCAGATCAGTACATGTCGATGGACCGCGCTATTTTTTGGGCGCGGTTCATCGACGATGTATTTATGATCTGGCAGGGAAGCACCAGGGAGTTGGAGGAATTTTTTATGGCATTAAATAAGAACGCCAAGAACATCAAATTAACGTATAAGTACAGTAAGGAGCATATTGAGTTTTTGGATGTACATCTAGAGAGAGGTGCTGATGGAGGTATAGTGACGAATGTCTTTAGAAAACCTACAGCAGTAAACTCATATTTACATGCTTCTTCGTCACACCCTCCACAGATGATCAATTCAATCCCGATTGGACAATACCTACGGGCTCGGAGAATCTGCTCGACGGAGGAAATTTTTGAACAACAGGCCAAAATACTAAAGGAAAGATTCACAAGCCGCGGATACAGCCAACGCACAATCAAGAAAGCCTACAGGAGAGCAAAAACATGCTCCAGGCAGGACTTACTCTTCTCCGAAACCCAAAAGAGCAAGGACAATAAGACACGATACATCACGGGATATTATGGAAGGTGGATAGAGATGAAGGGCATTCTGGAAAAATCATGGCCGATCTTACTAACCGATCCCATTCTGACAAAATTTATAGCACCTTACCCTATGATAACGGCGAGATGTTCAAAGAATTTGAGAGATCATCTCGTACGTAGTCTGTATGTAAAACAAAAACAACCTCTGTTCCCAGGACTGGGGAAGCCGAAGTGGGGTTTTGTCCCATGTGGGAAATGTATAGCATGCCCAAATATAGAGAGGGCAACCTCTTTTAACCACCTCCGGACCGCTGTACGCACAGACGCGTCCTGGAGGTGGTTGATTCATTCCGAGTGGACGCATATACGCGTCATCTCGCGAGACGCGAGATTTCCTGTGAACGCGCGCACACAGGCGCGCGCGCTCACAGGAACGGAAGGTAAGAGAGTTGATCTCCAGCCTGCCACCCGCGATCGTTCGCTGGCAGGCTGGAGATGTGTTTTTTTTAACCCCTAACAGGTATATTAGACGCTGTTTTGATAACAGCGTCTAATATACCTGCTACCCGGTCCTCTGGTGGTCCCCTTTGTTTGGATCGACCACCAGAGGACACAGGTAGCTCAGTAAAGTAGCACCAAGCACCACTACACTACACCCCCCCCGTCACTTATTAACCCCTTATTAGCCCCTGATCACCCCATATAGACTCCCTGATCACCCCATATAGACTCCCTGATCACCCCCCTGTCATTGATTACCCCCCTGTCATTGATCAACCCCCTGTAAAGCTCCATTCAGATGTCCGTATGATTTTTACGGATCCACTGATAGATGGATCGGATCCGCAAAACGCATCCGGACGTCTGAATGAAGCCTTACAGGGGCATGATCAATGACTGTGGTTATCACCCCATATAGACTCCCTGATCACCCCCCTGTCATTGATCACCCCCCTGTCATTGATTACCCCCCTGTAAAGCTCCATTCAGACGTCCGCATGATTTTTACGGATCCACTGATAGATGGATCGGATCCGCAAAACGCATCCGGACGTCTGAATGAAGCCTTACAGGGGCATGATCAATGACTGTGGTGATCACCCCATATAGACTCCCTGATCACCCCCCTGTAAAGCTCCATTCAGATGTCCGCATGATTTTTACGGATCCACTGATAGATGGATCGGATCCGCAAAACGCATCCGGACGTCTGAATGAAGCCTTACAGGGGCATGATCAATGACTGTGGTTATCACCCCATATAGACTCCCTGATCACCCCCCTGTCATTGATCACCCCCCTGTCATTGATTACCCCCCTGTAAAGCTCCATTCAGACGTCCGCATGATTTTTACGGATCCACTGATAGATGGATCGGATCCGCAAAACGCATCCGGACGTCTGAATGAAGCCTTACAGGGGCATGATCAATGACTGTGGTGATCACCCCATATAGACTCCCTGATCACCCCCCTGTAAAGCTCCATTCAGATGTCCGCATGATTTTTACGGATCCACTGATAGATGGATCGGATCCGCAAAACGCATCCGGACGTCTGAATGAAGCCTTACAGGGGCATGATCAATGACTGTGGTGATCACCCCATATAGACTCCCTGATCACCCCCCTGTCATTGATTACCCCCCTGTAAAGCTCCATTCAGACGTCCGCATGATTTTTACGGATCCACTGATAGATGGATCGGATCCGCAAAACGCATACGGACGTCTGAATGAAGCCTTACACGGGCGTGATCAATGACTGTGGTTATCACCCCATATAGACTCCCTGATCACCCCCCTGTCATTGATCACCCCCCTGTCATTGATCACCCCCCTGTCATTGATCACCCCCCCTGTCATTGATCACCACCCCTGTCATTGATCACCCCCCCTGTCATTGATCACCCCCCCTGTCATTGATCACCCCCCCTGTCATTGATCACCCCCCCTGTCATTGATCACCCCCCCTGTCATTGATCACCCCCCTGTCATTGATCACCCCCCTGTCATTGATCACCCCCCTGTCATTGATCAACCCCCCTGTCATTGATCACCCCCCTGTCATTGATCACCCCCCTGTAAGGCTCCATTCAGACATTTTTTTGGCCCAAGTTAGCGGAATTATTATTTTTTTTTCTTACAAAGTCTCATATTCCACTAACTTGTGACAAAAAATTAAATCTCACATGAACTCCCCATACCCCTCACGGAATCCAAATGCGTAAAATTTTTTAGACATTTATATTCCAGACTTCTTCTCACGCTTTAGGGCCCCTAGAATGCCAGGGCAGTATAAATACCCCACATGTGACCCCATTTCGGAAAGAAGACACCCCCAGGTATTCCGTGAGGGGCATATTGAGTCCATGAAAGATTGAAATTTTTGTCCCAAGTTAGCGGAACGGGAGACTTTGTGAGAAAAAAATAAAAAATATCAATTTCCGCTAACTTGTGCCAAAAAAAAAAAATTTCTATGAACTCGCCATACCCCTCATTGAATACCTTGGGGTGTCTTCTTTCCAAAATGGGGTCACATGTGGGGTATTTATACTGCCCTGGCATTCTAGGGGCCCCAAAGCGTGAGAAGAAGTCTGGTATCCAAATGTCTAAAAATGCCCTCCTAAAAGGAATTTGGGCCCCTTTGCGCATCTAGGCTGCAAAAAAGTGTCACACATCTGGTATCGCCGTACTCAGGAGAAGTTGGGGAATGTGTTTTGGGGTGTCATTTTACATATACCCATGCTGGGTGAGAGAAATATCTTGGTCAAATGCCAACTTTGTATAAAAAAATGGGAAAAGTTGTCTTTTGCCAAGATATTTCTCTCACCCAGCATGGGTATATGTAAAAAGACACCCCAAAACACATTCCCCAACTTCTCCCGAGTACGGAGATACCAGATGTGTGACACTTTTTTGCAGCCTAGGTGGGCAAAGGGGCCCATATTCCAAAGAGCACCTTTCGGATTTCACTGGTCATTTACCTACTTACCACACATTAGGGCCCCTGGAAAATGCCAGGGCAGTATAACTACCCCACAAGTGACCCCATTTTGGAAAGAAGACACCCCAAGGTATTCCGTGAGGGGCATGGCGAGTTCCTAGAATTTTTTATTTTTTGTCACAAGTTAGTGGAAAATGATGATTCTTTTTTTTTTTTTTTTTCATACAAAGTCTCATATTCCACTAACTTGTGACAAAAAATAAAAACTTCCATGAACTCACTATGCCCATCAGCGAATACCTTGGGGTCTATTCTTTCCAAAATGGGGTCACTTGTGGGGTAGTTATACTGCCCTGGTATTTTAGGGGCCCAAATGTGTGGTAAGGAGTTTGAAATCAAATTCTGTAAAAAATGACGAGTGAAATCCGAAAGGTGCTCTTTGGAATATGGGCCCCTTTGCCCACCTAGGCTGCAAAAAATTGTCACACATCTGGTATCTCCGTACTCAGGAGAAGGTGGAGAATGTGTTTTGGGTGTCATTTTACATATACCCATGCTGGGTGAGATAAATATCTTGGTCAAATGCCAACTTTGTATAAAAAAATGGGAAAAGTTGTCTTTTGCCAAGATATTTCTCTCACCCAGCATGGATATATGTAAAAAGACACCCCAAAACACATTCCCCAACTTCTCCTGAGTACGGAGATACCACATGTGTGGCACTTTTTTGCAGCCTAGGTGGGCAAAGGGGCCCATATTCCAAAGAGCACCTTTTGGATTTCACTGGTCATTTACCTACTTACCACACATTAGGGCCCCTGGAAAATGCCAGGGCAGTATAACTACCCCACAAGTGACCCCATTTTGGAAAGAAGACACCCCAAGGTATTCCGTGAGGGGCATGGCGAGTTCCTAGAATTTTTTATTTTTTGTCACAAGTTAGTGGAAAATGATGATTTTTTTTTTATTTATTTTTTTTCATACAAAGTCTCATATTCCACTAACTTGTGACAAAAAATAAAAACTTCCATGAACTCACTATGCCCATCAGCGAATACCTTGGGGTCTCTTCTTTCCAAAATGGGGTCACTTGTGGGGTAGTTATACTGCCCTGGCATTCTAGGGGCCCAAATGTGTGGTAAGGAGTTTGAAATCAAATTCTGTAAAAAATGACGAGTGAAATCCGAAAGGTGCTCTTTGGAATATGGGCCCCTTTGCCCACCTAGGCTGCAAAAAAGTGTCACACATCTGGTATCTCCGTATTCAGGAGAAGTTGGGGAATGTGTTTTGGGGTGTCTTTTTACATATACCCATGCTGGGTGAGAGAAATATCTTGGCAAAAGACAACTTTTCCCATTTTTTTATACAAAGTTGGCATTTGACCAAGATATTTATCTCACCCAGCATGGGTATATGTAAAATGACACCCCAAAACACATTCCCCAACTTCTACTGAATACGGAGATACCAGATGTGTGACACTTTTTGGCAGCCTAGGTGGGCAAAGGGGCCCACATTCCAAAGAGCACCTTTCGGATTTCACTCGTCATTTTTTACAGAATTTGATTTCAAACTCCTTACCACACATTTGGGCCCCTAGAATGCCAGGGCAGTATAACTACCCCACAAGTGACCCCATTTTGGAAAGAAGAGACCCCAAGGTATTTCGTGATGGGCATAGTGAGTTCATGGAAGTTTTTATTTTTTGTCACAAGTTAGTGGAATATGAGACTTTGTAAGAAAAAAAAAAAAAAAAAAAAAATCATCATTTTCCGCTAACTTGTGACAAAAAATAAAAAGTTCTATGAACTCACTATGCCCATCAGCGAATACCTTAGGGTGTGTACTTTCCGAAATGGGGTCATTTGTGGGGTGTTTGTACTGTCTGGGCATTGTAGAACCTCAGGAAACATGACAGGTGCTCAGAAAGTCAGAGCTGCTTCAAAAAGCGGAAATTCACATTTTTGTACCATAGTTTGTAAACGCTATAACTTTTACCCAAACCATTTTTTTTTTTACCCAAACATTTTTTTTTTATCAAAGACATGTAGAACAATAAATTTAGAGCAAAATTTATATATGGATGTCGTTTTTTTTGCAAAATTTTACAACTGAAAGTGAAAAATTTCATTTTTTTGCAAAAAAATCGTTAAATTTCGATTAATAACAAAAAAAGTAAAAATGTCAGCAGCAATGAAATACCACCAAATGAAAGCTCTATTAGTGAGAAGAAAAGGAGGTAAAATTCATTTGGGTGGTAAGTTGCATGACCGAGCAATAAATGGTGAAAGTAGTGTAGGTCAGAAGTGTAAAAAGTGGCCTGGTCTTTCAGGGTGTTTAAGCACTGGGGGCTGAGGTGGTTAATGACACAGCCAATACAAAAACCTTTAAAATCACACAATGCCTCACATGCACGAGTACGGCAGTCGTGTATTATGCCAAATGTTCTTGCCCGAAAATTTATGTGGGTTTAACCACGAGAGAATTGAAGGTGAGAGTGCGAGAACATGTTAGAGATATAATGGCAGCAACAGAGGAAGAAGATCTATGTAATCTAAAACCAGTTGCAAGACATTTTAAGACATATCACGACTGTAATCCCGTGCATTTGAAGGTACGGGCGATTGACTGTGTCATGAAAAACATCAGAGGAGGTAACATCACTAAGAGATTGGGACAGCTCGAGTGCAAGTGGATTTGGAAACTAAATACACTGCACCCGGGCGGTTTGAATGAATCCACTGGCTTCTCCACTTTCCTATAGGCATCATGGTTCATATGGGTCTCCACACCCAAAAGGGGTTTAATGTATGGATTTTAATTTTGTTTTAATCACTTTTTCTTCCCCTGGCCTCCTAGGATCATCGCTGAGTGGACTTTGTGTCCCCGCCTTGCATTCCCCGGTTCACATGTACGATGTGTGCCGGGGTATGTGATGCGGTGACCAATGTATGGATCGACCATGCAATCATCTAGCGGACTGATTTAGTGTTTATTGGCTTTGATTTGAGCCCCCGCCTTGCATTTCCCGTTGTGCCTCCTGCTGAGACACTTCGGGGAATGCGATGTGGTGACCAATATCGAAACGAACAATGGGTTACTGTAATTGATATTTTTCACATAGTACATACAATGTATGGGGCTGGTAGGGTGCAACCAATAATTATACGGTTGAAGCATCTAGCCTCAGGCTCTTGTTCCACATCATCCTCTCCCTCTCACTTCCCCTTCTTCTTTTCTTTTCCTTTTCCCTCCTCTCCCCCCCCCCCCCCCTTCTCCCCCCCCCCTTTCCCCCCTCTCCTTCCCCTTCCCTCCCCTCCCCTCTTTTCCCTTCTTTCCTCCCCTTCTTTTCCTTCCTCTTTCTTTCCCCTTCTCGTTTGTCACCCTTCCAATAGCACAGTACACTATACGAATCTGTATATGTATCTAAGTTGATACATTTATTTGTATGCACTTTGCACTTTTTTCAATATTCACTGGTTCAAACAGTGAAGGTAATACATATATATATATATGAGGTGGTTTGTTTTTACATAATATGGATTTTTTATATTTCTATTTCTATTTATATTTTTCACTTGATATATGAATTACCAATGGTATTATTATACTGAGGGTTAACACATATAATAAATATATATACACATTTTTTATGGATTGGTATATATTCTCCTATTTATGCACTTTGCACTTTTTTATTATTACTGTAAAGATTTGATCATTCATAGATGTAAAGGTTAGGCATGAGCCTATATGATAGATGCACATCTGCTATCAGAACAATGAGAGAGAGGATGCCGTACCCAATTGGTTTAATGGCACGTCTGTGGAATAAGTTGTTATATGACATGTGTATGTAGTGAATAATTCTGTATATTAACTTCTTTATATTAATTCGGTTTTCAGTTTTGTATGTCCATATTAAATGATGATGTATGTGTCTATCCGGTACAATTTGATTGCGTATGTACGCCCTTTCGGCCTGTTAAATACACGAATATTTCAATATGATGGATCCGAATCATATAGTAAGTTTGGATGACGCTACTGAGCTGCGACTAGCCTGTGCGCGCTCAAGTGACGTCATTCGGATCACGTGACCAGAAGCGGATCACATGCTTCCGGGTGGTCACATGTTCCTCTAGATGCCGGCATCCAGGAAGCTCATTAGAGTAAATCCGGCGCAGTCCGGTGATGTAGGAACAATGTTTACCGGTATGTGGATTGGCCGATGCTTGTATTTAAACCATGTCCTCCAGTGATGACGCTACCCCCAGACGAAGGTACGCCGAAACGCGTGTTGGGGTTGGCGCCATCCTGGAGGAGACTCTGTATGGGTAAATGTCCCTTTTCCTCAATATGTATTATTCATTATATGTATAATCATGTCTTTTGTACAATTCTCTAGGATAGGGACTCCGTTCATTGTATGTCTCCTCCAGTGATGTTGCTTTTATCTCCTGCACTGATTCTTTTAATCATGTATGTTGTATAATGTGATTTTGTAATAAAGGACATAATGAGTACCAGCGGTCTGGCATTTTCTATGTAGGTTATTTATATGTATTTATTGCCACAGGCTAGGACATCACTTTAACCACCTCCGGACCGCCTAACGCAGGATCGCGTTCCGGAGGTGGCAGCGCTGCGCACAGTCACGCATATAAGCGTCATCTCGCGAGACGCGAGACTTCCTGTGAACGCGCGCACACAGGCGCGCGCGCTCACAGGAACGGAAGGTAAGAGAGTTGATCTCCAGCCTGCCAGCGGCGATCGTTCGCTGGCAGGCTGGAGATGTGTTTTTTTTAACCCCTAACAGGTATATTAGACGCTGTTTTGATAACAGCGTCTAATATACCTGCTACCTGGTCCTCTGGTGGTCCCCTTTGTTTGGATCGACCACCAGAGGACACAGGTAGCTCAGTAAAGTAGCACCAAGCACCACTACACTACACTACACCCCCCCCCGTCACTTATTAACCCCTTATTAGCCCCTGATCACCCCTGATCACCCCATATAGACTCCCTGATCACCCCCCTGTCATTGATTACCCCCCTGTCATTGATCAACCCCCTGTAAAGCTCCATTCAGATGTCTGCATGATTTTTACGGATCCACTGATAGATGGATCGGATCCGCAAAACGCATCCGGACGTCTGAATGAAGCCTTACAGGGGCGTGATCAATGACTGTGGTGATCACCCCATATAGACTCCCTGATCACCCCCCTGTCATTGATTACCCCCCTGTCATTGATTACCCCCCTGTAAAGCTCCATTCAGATGTCCGCATGATTTTTACGGATGCACTGATAGATGGATCGGATCCGCAAAACGCATCCGGTCGTCTGAATGAAGCCTTACAGGGGCATGATCAATGACTGTGGTGATCACCCCCCTGTCATTGATTACCCCCCTGTAAAGCTCCATTCAGATGTCCGCATGATTTTTACGGATGCACTGATAGATGGATCGGATCCGCAAAACGCATCCGGACGTCTGAATGAAGCCTTACAGGGGCATGATCAATGACTGTGGTGATCACCCCATATAGACTCCCTGATCACCCCCCTGTCATTGATTACCCCCCTGTCATTGATTACCCCCCTGTAAAGCTCCATTCAGATGTCCGCATGATTTTTACGGATGCACTGATAGATGGATCGGATCCGCAAAACGCATCCGGACGTCTGAATGAAGCCTTACAGGGGCATGATCAATGACTGTGGTGATCACCCCATATAGACCCCCTGATCACCCCCCTGTAAAGCTCCATTCAGATGTCCGCATGATTTTTACGGATGCACTGATACATGGATCGGATCCGCAAAACGCATCCGGTCGTCTGAATGAAGCCTTACAGGGGCATGATCAATGACTGTGGTGATCACCCCCCTGTCATTGATTACCCCCCTGTAAAGCTCCATTCAGATGTCCGCATGATTTTTACGGATGCACTGATAGATGGATCGGATCCGCAAAACGCATCCGGACGTCTGAATGAAGCCTTACAGGGGCATGATCAATGACTGTGGTGATCACCCCATATAGACTCCCTGATCACCCCCCTGTCATTGATTACCCCCCTGTCATTGATTACCCCCCTGTAAAGCTCCATTCAGATGTCCGCATGATTTTTACGGATGCACTGATAGATGGATCGGATCCGCAAAACGCATCCGGACGTCTGAATGAAGCCTTACAGGGGCATGATCAATGACTGTGGTGATCACCCCATATAGACTCCCTGATTACCCCCCTGTCATTGATTACCCCCCTGTAAAGCTCCATTCAGATGTCCGCATGATTTTTACGGATGCACTGATAGATGGATCGGATCCGCAAAACGCATCCGGACGTCTGAATGAAGCCTTACACGGGCGTGATCAATGACTGTGGTTATCACCCCATATAGACTCCCTGATCACCCCCCTGTCATTGATCACCCCCCTGTCATTGATCACCCCCCTGTCATTGATCACCCCCCTGTCATTGATCACCCCCCCTGTCATTGATCACCCCCCTGTCATTGATCACCCCTCTGTAAGGCTCCATTCAGATATTTTTTTGGCCCAAGTTAGCGGAATTATTTTTTTTTTTTCTTACAAAGTCTCATATTCCACTAACTTGTGTCAAAAAATAAAATCTCACATGAACTCACCATACCCCTCACGGAATCCAAATGCGTAAAATTTTTTAGACATTTATATTCCAGACTTCTTCTCACGCTTTAGGGCCCCTAGAATGCCAGGGCAGTATAAATACCCCACATGTGACCCCATTTCGGAAAGAAGACACCCCCAGGTATTCCGTGAGGGGCATATTGAGTCCATGAAAGATTGAAATTTTTGTCCCAAGTTAGCGGAACGGGAGACTTTGTGAGAAAAAAATTAAAAATATCAATTTCCGCTAACTTGTGCCAAAAATAAAAAAATTCTATGAACTCGCCATGCCCCTCATTGAATACCTTGGGGTGTCTTCTTTCCAAAATGGGGTCACATGTGGGGTATTTATACTGCCCTGGCATTCTAGGGGCCCCAAAGCGTGAGAAGAAGTCTGGTATCCAAATGTCTAAAAATGCCCTCCTAAAAGGAATTTGGGCACCTTTGCGCATCTAGGCTGCAAAAAAGTGTCACACATCTGGTATCGCCGTACTCAGGAGAAGTTGGGGAATGTGTTTTGGGGTGTCATTTTACATATACCCATGCTGGGTGAGAGAAATATCTTGGTCAAATGCCAACTTTGTATAAAAAAATGGGAAAAGTTGTCTTTTGCCAAGATATTTCTCTCACCCAGCATGGGTATATGTAAAATGACACCCCAAAACACATTCCCCAACTTCTCCTGAATACGGCGATACCACATGTGTGACACTTTTTTGCAGCCTAGGTGGGCAAAGGGGCCCATATTCCAAAGAGCACCTTTAGGATTTCACAGGTCATTTACCTACTTACCACACATTAGGGCCCCTGGAATATGCCAGGGCAGTATAACTACCCCACAAGTGACCCCATTTTAGAAAGAAGACACCCCAAGGTATTCCGTGAGGGGCATGGCGAGTTCCTAGAATTTTTTATTTTTTGTCACAAGTTAGTGGAAAATGCTTATTTTTTTTTTTTTTTTTTTCATACAAAGTCTCATATTCCACTAACTTGTGACAAAAAATGAAAACTTCCATGAACTCACTATGCCCATCAGCGAATACCTTGGGGTCTCTTCTTTCCAAAATGGGGTCACTTGTGGGGTAGTTATACTGCCCTGGCATTCTAGGGGCGCAAATGTGTGGTAAGGAGTTTGAAATCAAATTCTGTAAAAAATGACCTGTGAAATCCGAAAGGTGCTCTTTTGAATATGGGCCCCTTTGCCCACCTCGGCTGCAAAAAAGTGTCACACATCTGGTATCTCCGTAATCGGGAGAAGTTGGGGAATGTGTTTTGGGGTGTCATTTTACATATACCCATGCTGGGTGAGAGAAATATCTTGGCAAAAGACAACTTTTCCCATTTTTTTATACAAAGTTGGCATTTGACCAAGATATTTATCTCACCCAGCATGGGTATATGTAAAAAGACACCCCAAAACACATTCCTCAACTTCTCCTGAATACAGAGATACCAGATGTGTGACACTTTTTTGCAGCCTAGGTGGGCAAAGGGGCCCACATTCCAAAGAGCACCTTTCGGATTTCACAGGTCATTTACCTACTTACCACACATTTGGGCCCCTAGAATGCCAGGGCAGTATAACTACCCCACAAGTGACCCCATTTTGGAAAGAAGAGACCCCAAGGTATTCGCTGATGGGCATAGTGAGTTCATGGAAGTTTTTATTTTTTGTCACAAGTTTGTGGAATATGAGACTTTGTATGAAAAAAAAAAAAAAAAAATCATCATTTTCCACTAACTTGTGACAAAAAATAAAAAATTCTAGGAACTCGCCATGCCCCTCACGGAATACCTTGGGGTGTCTTCTTTCCAAAATGGGGTCACTTGTTGGGTAGTTATACTGTTCTGGTATTCTAGGGGCCCAAATGTGTGGTAAGGAGTTTGAAATCAAATTCAGGAAAAAATGAGGAGTGAAATCCGAAAGGTGCTCTTTGGAATATGGGCCCCTTTGCCCACCTAGGCTGCAAAAAAGTGTCACACATCTGGTATCCCCGTACTCAGGAGAAGTTGAGGAATGTGTTTTGGGGTGTCTTTTTACATATACCCATGCTGGGTGAGATAAATATCTTGGTCAAATGACAACTTTGTATAAAAAAATGGGAAAAGTTGTCTTTTGCCAAGATATTTCTCTCACCCAGCATGGGTATATATAAAATGACACCCCAAAACACATTCCCCACCTTCTCCTGAGTACGGAGATACCAGATGTGTGACACTTTTTTGCAGCCTAGGTGGGCAAAGGGGCCCATATTCCAAAGAGCACCTTTCGGATTTCACAGGTCATTTTTTACAGAATTTGATTTCAAACTCCTTACCACACATTTGGGCCCCTAGAATGCCAGGGCAGTATAACTACCCCACAAGTGACCCCATTTTGGAAAGAAGAGACCCCAAGGTATTCGCTGATGGGCATAGTGAGTTCATAGAACTTTTTATTTTTTGTCACAAGTTAGTGGAATATGAGACTTTGTAAGAAAAAAAAGAAAAAAAATAAAAATCATCATTTTCCGCTAACTTGTGACAAAAAATAAAAAGTTCTATGAACTCACTATGCCCATCAGCGAATACCTTAGGGTGTGTACTTTCAGAAATGTATTTACAAATGCCTATAAGGGCACACCTAGGGTTTTGAAGTTTTGGGGCATTTGTAAAAAAACTTTAGGGGCAAGAAAAGGCGACCTGGATGTTATTCTTCTACAAGAAGAAACTAGGTGGATTTATCGCCTT
Source organism: Bufo bufo (assembly GCF_905171765.1). Classification (NCBI taxonomy): domain Eukaryota; kingdom Metazoa; phylum Chordata; class Amphibia; order Anura; family Bufonidae; genus Bufo; species Bufo bufo. The sequence goes on along the minus strand of NC_053392.1, from coordinate 467,799,440 downwards.
GATAGTCTGAGCCCAAAGGGACTCAATGAAGGGTTTGCTTTCACTGCTTTTTTATAAATTATAACTTGGGAGGTATGTTTTTGGAATTAATCAGTTACTCGAATATTTCATCCATCCACTAATGTAGTGTTTGAAGTGTCAGTAGAATCCATATTCAGACACAGACACAGTGTCAGAATAATAGGTTTGGATCCTTGTTACCGGATTTAATAATTTCCTTCAAAATAAACATTTGGATTCTCCAATAATGAAGAGGCCTATCACCTCATATATGTAGAATGGTCTACCGTCAAATAATGAACAATTCTTTGTTCCGGACTGTTAAGATGCACTTGTTATTCAGTTACAAATAACTGTTGCCATGCCAATTGATGAATGAAAACATGTGCCTGTCAGGTAATATGGTGGTCTGCTTTGCTCTACTTTATAATGTAGTAGCCTTCCAAAATACTTTTTCCTGATGAATAGGGAGTTATCAACATCAATTATTGGTATGGTTTTATTTGAATATTCAGTGGCTATAATGACACCTGTCATCTTGGTTGCATTTTCCCATAATGACATCCAATCTGTCCCCTTTCCTTTGGTGTGATATCAGACCTGGTTTCAAGTGTTCCGCGGTGCTATCCGTCCTGTTCAGAGCCAGCGCGCAGTCATCTCTTGCGCAGCGCATGCGCAATGAGTTGCCCTGTCAGAGGGCCGATGTCGGAGTGCCGGCGCATGCGTGCTGAGGACGGATGACATCGTGTTTGACGTCAGGTGGAAAGCGACGCAGGAGACTGGCACAGAGTAATGATGTCAGCCTCCTCTGTCATGGTGACTGGTTGATGGCAGGTTCCGCCTTCATTGCGGATAGGTTTGAAGCATCTGTCAGTCATTGGTACTCCATTTATACTTCCGGTACAGGATTCCATTCATTGCTGCCCGTTACCCCTGAAGAAGCCAGAGTTACTGGCGAAACATGTCGGGGGGCAGTTTAGGGTTTTAATCAGCAGCCATGTTGCCCACTGTTAGAGAGCAATAGCAGCCCGGACCTTATACTGTTACCTGTTGGCACCAACGACAGGCCACACTTTTAGGAGGACAGCAAGTCCACTAGTCCCACATTTATGACTAATACCTGTTTGGCAACTCCTAAGCAGGCTGTACTTTCAGGTGGTTAGCGGTGTTGTTGGCCCTGAGTGCATATGACCTGTCTGGTATCACCAGCGGGCTGTGTTTTCAGGTGATCAACAGCGTTGCTATTGTCTGCACTAAATGGTCAGTTGCCAAAGATTACTCTTTGCTGTGTGGAGGGTTGATGCCACAAATCTCCCCCTCACAAATAAGTCTGGTCTTGCTGTCCATCAGCTTGAGCAGACATCAGTATTCACAGACGTGACAACGCACCCTGTCAGAAATAAATAGTGGCTGGGTCCGTTCACTGGTATCTGACTGGCACTACCATTAGTTTACACACTCCAGCCTGCTGGTGATACCAAATAACTTGTAGGCTGTTAAACAGCCTTACAATCCTTATGGTGGGATGAAGGATTCAGTCTCCCACCATTGACAATTGTTAATGTTAGCCGACAATCCCAGCTGGTATTTATTTGGCATAACATATGTGGGACGTGGAAGCATCTTTGCTGCTCTCATGTTGTTTGGAGTGATTGATCAAATATATCATCTCCAACCGGTGACATCCACCATCTCTCACAGTGGGCTTTTGACTGTGTTTTTAATACCTTAGTAGGTTATTCTGTTTGTTTGTCTGTGTCCCATCACATGTGAATCACACTTACCAGTGACACTTTTTAATGATTAAATTAATAAAAGTGAAGTATTAGTTTGCACTTGGGCCAAGATAGGTTTCTATTGCCCTTATAGGCATTTGTAAATACAGTTGTGGTTAACCTTGCCCAAGTCAGGTCCTGAATTTAAGGATTACTTTCAGAAATGGGGTCATTTGTGGGGTGTTTGTACTGTCTGGGCATTGTAGAACCTCAGGAAACATGACAGGTGCTCAGAAAGTCAGAGCTGCTTCAAAAAGCGGAAATTCACATTTTTGTACCATAGTTTGTAAACGCTATAACTTTTACCCAAACCATTTTTTTTTTACCCAAACATTTTTTTTTTATCAAAGACATGTAGAACTATAAATTTAGAGCAAAATTTCTATATGGATGTCGTTTTTTTTTGCAAAATTTTACAACTGAAAGTGAAAAATGTCATTTTTTTGCAAAAAAATCGTTAAATTTCGATTAATAACAAAAAAAGTAAAAATGTCAGCAGCAATGAAATACCACCAAATGAAAGCTCTATTAGTGAGAAGAAAAGGAGGTAAAATTCATTTGGGTGGTAAGTTGCATGACCGAGCAATAAACGGTGAAAGTAGTGTAGGTCAGAAGTGTAAAAAGTGGCCTGGTCTTTCAGGGTGTTTAAGCACTGGGGGCTGAGGTGGTTAATGTGTATTCAATCAATGGTTGAGGTATCTATTTCGGTAGTCTAATACAGATGTTGTAGATTGCCAAAATAGTCTTTTTTTGGTAACAGAATATGAAAGCACTTTAACACTTGCAGGTCTGGAAAAGAATGTTTTTTTGAAAAAAATGGTGTGTTTTTAAAACCCCAGAAAATGATGGGTGCATTTCTACCTTAAATTGCACACTGACTAATCCAGATGTTGTAGTTTGCCCAAGAAAAAATGGTGATTTGCAATGTCCCAAAAGCTCAGATGCAGTGCTAGTGCACTGAGCTTGCATAAAATGGCCGCCGCCACCCACCTAACTAACAGAATTATAAAAGTTATTATTTTTTTGGTCAATGGCCTCAGGGCAGGGTAAAACGATTGTGTCCTGCACCCACACAACTATTTCTAGGAAGATCGCTGAGTTAGATTCTCTCCTATTCTCTCCCTGAAATCACAAGTCCAGCAGCATCCTCTCCCTACACTAGGTAACAGCAGAGTGACTTGCAGCAGAGTGACGTGCAAGCTTATATAGGGCCTGGGTCACATGCTGCTCTGGCCAATCACAGCCATGTCATTAGTAGGCATGGCTGTGATGGCCTCTTGGGGCAAGTAGTATGACGCTTGTTGATTGGCTGCTGTGCAGCCTTTCAAAAAGCGCCAAGAAAGCACCGAACCCGAATCCGAACTTTTACGGAAATGTTCAGGTTCGGGTCCGGGGTCCAAAAAACCTAAAGTTCGGGTTCGCTCAACCCGATTTACAAGGGTTTCAGGCCAGTCATTCACAAGTGGCTCCGATGGTGGGTTCTTGCACCAACATATGCCTGGTACACAATTGTCCAGCCAGGGCACAGTTCTGGAGGATGATGAGGTGGAGGATGAGGAGATGGAGGAGGAGGAACCGTGTTCACATCAGGGTGGCACCCAAACCAGCTCATTGGCATCACTGGTGCGTGGCTGGGGGGATACAGAGGACACAGATGATAGACCTCCCATAGAGGACCGCTTGTCGTTGCCTCTGGGCAGCCTGGCACACTCGAGTGATTACATGCTGCAGTGTCTCCGCAACGACCGCTGAGTTGGGCACATTCTAACTTGTGCTGATTACTGGGTGGCCACGCTGCTAGATCCCCGTTACAAGGACAACGTACCATCCTTAATTCCGTCACTGGAGAGTGATCGTAAGATGCTAGAGTACAAGCGAACGCTGGTAGACGCGCTGCTAATGGCATCCCCACCTGACAGTGGAGGCACAGTGGAAGCACAAGGCGAAGGCAGAGGAGGAGGAAGAGGTCACCAACGCAGCTGGGGCACCGCCAGCACCTCAGAAGGCAGGGTTAGCATGGCCGAAATATGGAAAAGCTTTGTCAGCACGCCACAACAACCAGCACCACCAGCTGATATGGAACGTCTTAGCAGGAGGCATTTCAGCAACATGGTGGAGCAGTATGTGTGCACACGCCTACACGTACTAACTTCTGGGCACATGGCCTGAGCTTGCCCTTTACGCCTTGGAGGTGCTGGCCTGCCCTGCAGCCAGTGTAATGTCTGAACGTATGTTTAGCACGGCAGGGGGCTTTATCACAGACAAGTGCAGCCGCCTGTCTACAGCCAATGTGGACAAGCTCACTGTCACGAGGGTGTCAAGTCCCACGCCTGACTCCGTTATACCCGGGGTCAGGAAGTCGCAGTGGTTAGGGCTGTTTCCTTATGGTAGCTTTCTGGGTTTGCTTTGCAACCCTTTTTGGCTCACTCAGGGATCCGTAGCTCCTTCTCCTCAGCTGTTCCTTGTCCAGCACTCCCAACCTCCTTATATTCCCCTCTCACACTTCTCTGGTTGCCAGATATAGAGCTTCCTGCCTGGACTTCTATACTGACCCTCTGGAGCTGTGTTGCTGCGTTCTCTGGTAGTTGGTCCAGAACGTTACCCTCCAGATCCCTGTTGGACCTTGGTGGTCTGCTGTGGTTGCCCACCTGGGTGTATGTGTTTGTCTGTATTGTCTGTCCTCTCCCTGATGTTTCCCTCTTAGTGTCAGTGGTGCGGACTAGCGATCCCACCGGCCTGTTCACTATCTAGGGCTCATTCCAGGGAAAGCCAGGGTTTAGGCACGTGATCGCCGCACGGGTGAGGAACCCGTCTAGGGACGCCAGGGCAGTCAGGTGCCAGCCGCAAGGTGAGTCAGGGGTCACCACCTTTCCCTCTCCCTTGGGCAGGGCTTTCCCTTTTCCCTCCCTGTGCGTGACGCCGGTCATTACATTATATCTGGCCCTTATTTTGTGTAGGTAAAAAAAAAAAAAATAATAATTTTTTTACCTACTTAGAATCCAGTATGGATCCAATTGCTGCTCTGTCCAAACACTTTCATGGCCTGTCTTTGGAGGTGGCAGGATTGAAGGCGTCGGTCCTCCAGCAACAGCAGCAATTACAACTGACCGCAAGCCCAGCGGTTGCTACTGGTAACCAGGTTGTTGCAGAACCCAAGGTCCCTCTCCCAGACAGATTTTCTGGGGGAAGGGACAAGATTTTGACATTCCGTGAGGCCTGTAAATTATATTTTAAACTGCGCCCTTACTCCTCTGGTAATGAAGAACAGCGGGTGGGGGTTGTTATTTCCCTGCTGCAGGGGGACCCGCAGTCCTGGGCATTCTCTTTACCCTCTGATTCCCAGGGTCTTCGGTCAGTGGATGAGTTTTTCGGGGCCTTGGGTCTCATATATGACGACCCTGACGAGTTGCACTGGCTGAATCAAGTTTACGGAGACTCCTACAAGGAGAGCGGCCGGTAGAGGAGTATTGCTCTGACTTCTGTAAGTGGGCTACGGATACCCAATGGAACGACCCGGCTCTCAGGAGTCAGTTCTGCTCTGGGTTATCCAAAAGGGTTAAGGATGCACTTGCATTATATGAGACCCCCTTTTACCTTGATGCGGTTATGTCCCTTTCTATTCGAATAGATAGACGCCTCAGGGACAGGTTGAAAAAACCGGAGCAATTGGTAACCCCTCCCAAGCAGCAGTTAGTCTGTACAGACTTAGACGCGCCTATGCAGCTAGGAGGAACTACTCGTCAGGTCCGTCCTCCTGAGGCTCGCGTAGGCGTGGGGTTTGTTTTTTTTGTGGGGAGAGGGGTCATTTCATTAATGTCTGTCCTTCTTTCCTCAGAAACAAAAGACCGTCGGAAAACTACTAACCCAAGGCTATGTGGAGGATGTCAGCCGGGGGTATATGTTTCCTCCATACGTACATCGCAATTTGTGTTGCCAGCAGTTATTGCTTTTGGTGTTAAGACGGAGACTATTTCTTTCTTTCTAGACAGTGGAGCAGGGGTAAATTTGATAGATGCCCATTTTGCCCGCACTATGGGTTTGTCTCTCTATACGCTACAGAGACCTATTCCCATATTCGCTATTGATTCTGCTCCTCTGTCTCAGAGAAACCTCACCCACATTGTTCATAATTTACACCTTCGGGTAGGGGACCACCATAACGAGATGCTTTCATGTTATGTTCTGGAGGGGCTTCCCACTCCGGTAGTGCTGGGCCTTCCCTGGTTGGTAGCGCACAATCCAGTGGTGGATTGGCGGGCCAGGGAGATATCGGAGTGGAGTGAGCATTGCAGAGAAAATTGCTTAAATAGCAATTGCTTAGTCGCCTCCATAACTACCCTACCTACATTTATTTCGGACTTTGAGGACGTTTTTTTCTGAAAAGGGTTGTCAGAAGTTACCACCTCACCGTCCTTATGATTGCCCGGTTAACCTTATTCCCAGCGCAAAATTACCCAAGACCAGGTTATATAATCTTTCGGGTCCAGAGAGACAAGCCATGAAGGATTATATCTCCGAGAGCTTGGCTAAAGGACACATCAGACCATCTTCTTCACCCGTGGCTGCAGGGTTTTTCTTCGTTAAAAAGAAAGATGGGGGCCTGCGTCCTTGCCTAGATTTTCGCGAATTAAATCGGATAACCATCCGAGACCCATACCCTCTTCCTCTCATTCCTGACCTGTTTAACCAGATTGCGGGTGCTAGGTGGTTCTCCAAACTCGATCTTAGGGGGCATACAATCTGATTCGTATCAAGGAGGGGGATGAGTGGAAGACAGCTTTTAACACCCCTGAGGGGCATTATGAAAATCTAGTTATGCCTTTCGGTCTGACCAATGCTCCTGCCGTCTTTCAACATTTCGTTAATGACATTTTTAGTCATCTAATCGGCAGGTTTGTGGTAATATACCTAGATGATATTTTAATTTATTCGTCTGATCTGAGAACACATGAGGTGCATGTCAGACAAGTACTGCAGGTCCTACGGACAAATGAATTATATGCTAAAATTGAAAAATATGTCTTCGCCGTTCAGGAGATACAATTACTAGGTTATTTTTTATCTGCGTCAGGTTTCCGTATGGATCCTAGGAAGGTCCAGGCAATTTTAGATTGGGATCTTCCTGAGAACCTCAAAGCTCTGCAACGGTTCTTGGGCTTCGCGAATTTCTATAGGAAATTCATAAATAATTATTTAGTTATTGTAAAACCCCTTACTGACATGACTAGGAAGGGGACAGATTTTTCTAAATGGTCTGACGCCGCTAAAGAAGCTTTTTCCTCTCTAAAAGAGAGGTTTACCTCGGCACCTGTACTAGTCCAACCTGATGTCTCTCAGCCTTTTATTGTTGAAGTCGATGCGTCAGAGGTGGGAGTGGGGGCGGTGCTGTCTCAGGGTCCGTCTCCTGGCAAATGGCGTCCTTGTGCTTTCTTTTCTAAAAAACTATCTACAGCAGAAAAGAACTACGATATTGGCAATAGGGAACTATTAGCTATTAAACTAGCGTTTGAAGAATGGCGTCACTTTTTAGAGTGGGCAGTCCACCCCGTCACTGTGATTACGGACCACAAAAATCTTCTGTACCTCGAATCAGCTAAGCGTCTCACCCCTAGACAGGCTAGGAGGTCGCTATTTTTTACCAGGTTTAACTTTGTTATTACCTATCGTCCTGGGGCAAAGAATACCAAGGCTGATGCACTATCTCGTTGTTTCTCTGGAGGGGGTAATGTGAGTGATCCGGTACCCATTCTTCAAAGAGGAGTGGTTGTTTCTGCGGTACACTCTGCTCTGGAGGGGAAGGTGTTAGAGGCCCAGGGGGACACCCCGGTCTCTTGCCCCTCAGAGAAATTGTTTGTACCGTTGAACCTGCGTTTCAAACTATTAAAGGAACATCATAATTCGGCACTTGCTGGTCACCCGGGTAGTAAAGCAACCTTGGAGCTATTGTCTCGTCATTTTTGGTGGCCAAGGTTGCGTCAGGATGTATTGGATTTTGTATCTTCTTGTTCTACCTGTGCGCGCGCAAAAGTTTCACATACACGTCCTGCAGGGTCTCTATTACCACTCGTCATTCCCAATAGACCATGGACACATCTGTCAATGGATTTTATCACTGACTTACCTTTGTCTGCGGGTAAAACAGTTATTTTGGTAGTAGTGGACAGGTTTAGCAAAATGGTACACTTCATTGAGTTACCCGCACTACCTAATGCTAAGACTCTTGCTCAGGTATTCGTCAGTGAAATTGTGAAGCTTCACGGGGTCCCTTCCGATGTTGTTTCGGATCGGGGTACCCAGTTTATTTCTAAATTTTGGAAAGCTTTTTGTTCCCGTTTGGGGGTACACTTGTCCTTTTCCTCAGCTTTCCATCCTCAGTCGAATGGACAGACTGAGCGTACCAACCAAAACCTGGAGACATATCTGAGATGTTTTGTGTCTGAAAACCAAGAGTTGTGGTCATCATATTTACCGTTAGCTGAGTTTGCCATAAATAATCGTCGTCAGGAATCCACTGGCAAGTCACCATTTCTTGGTGCATATGGTTTTCATCCCCAATTCTGTACTTTCAAAGAGGGGGGGTCTTCTGGGGTTCCCGAAGAGGAACGGTTTTCGTCATCTCTTTCATCGGTATGGCAGAAGGTGCAAGCTAACTTGAAAAATATGGGAGGTAAATACAAATGCATGGCTGATAAGAGACGGTCGCCAGGTCCGGACCTAGGAGTGAATGATTATGTGTGGTTGTCTACTAGGAATATTAAATTGAAGGTTCCCTCTTGGAAACTGGGTCCTAGGTTCATTGGCCCTTACAAAATTGTAGCCATCATCAACCCCGTGGCTTTTCGCCTGGAGCTACCTCAGACTTTTAAAATCCATAAATTGTTACTCAAAAAATATGTTCCACCTCTAGAACCGTCACCGCTGCCACCCCCTCCTGTTGTTGTGGATGGTAATCTAGAATTTCAGATATCCAAAATTGTTAATTCTCGTCGGGTCCACCGCTCTCTTCAATATCTGGTGCATTGGAGAGGTTACGGTCCCGAGGAAAGAATGTGGGTTCCTGCGTCTGAGGTAAACGCCGACAGGCTAGTTCGGGCTTTTCATGCCTCTCATCCTGAGAGACCTTGTCCTGAGTATCCGGAGGCCCCTCGTAGAGAGGGGGGTACTGTCACGAGGGTGTCAAGACCCACGCCTGACTCCGTTATACCCGGTGTCAGGAAGTTGCAGCGGTTGGCTGTGTGCTCTATGTAAGATAGCGCTGTTTCCTTATGATAGCTTTCTGGGTTTGCTTTGCAACCCTTTTTGGCTCACTCAGGGATCCGTAGCTCCTTCTCCTCAGCTGTTCCTTGTCCAGCACTCCCAACCTCCTTATATTCCCCTCTCACACTTCTCTGGTTGCCAGATATAGAGCTTCCTGCCTGGACTTCTATACTGACCCTCTGGAGCTGTGTTGCTGCGTTCTCTGGTAGTTGGTCCAGAACGTTACCCTCCAGATCCCTGTTGGACCTTGGTGGTCTGCTGTGGTCGCCCACCTGGGTGTATGTGTTTGTCTGTATTGTCTGTCCTCTCCCTGATGTTTCCCTCTTAGTGTCAGTGGTGCGGACTAGCGATCCCACCGGCCCTTTCACTATCTAGGGCTCATTCTAGGGAAAGCCAGGGTTTAGGCACGTGATCGCCGCACGGGTGAGGAACCCGTCTAGGGACGCCAGGGCAGTCAGGTGCCAGCCGCAAGGTGATTCAGGGGTCACCACGTTTCTCTCTCCCTTGGGCAGGGCTTTCCCTTTTCCCTCCCTGTGTGTGACGCCGGTCATTACACTCACGTACATTAAAATGAACAAGGCATGGATCCCACAGGACTTATGCGTACCTTGTGCAGAATAGACATGTATACCGGCCTCACCCAGCCATTGTTATACTCCAGCGCACTCTCATTGTTTTATTTTTTATTTTTCCCAATGTTTTGGGGTGTACCCTAAATTAAACAAAAAAATAAAAAATTACAGGGTTGGCTATCTCCTCCTCCTCCACCTCCGCTTTCACCTACACCGTAACGTCCACCGCCTCCTCAACCTCCTACTCCAAATGGACCTTCACCTCCTAGATCAAGATTATTATTTTTTTATTTTTACGTATTTTATGGTATTAAGTCACTTCACTAATTCGTCTGATACATTGTTGGGGGACTTTCCCAAATTTTTGGCTGTGATATACCCCTGCTCTATATTGTGAATAGGAAAATATATTTCAGTAACTCGTCTGTTACATTGTTGTGTGACATTCACCAATTTTTGGCTGTGATATACCCCCTGCTCTACATTGTGGACAGGAAAATACATTTCACTAATTCATCTGTTACATTGTTAGGTGACATTCACCAATTTTTGGCTGTGATATACCCCTGCTCTACATTGTGGACAGGAAAATACATTTCAGTAATTTGTCTGTTGCATTGTTGTGTGACATTCACCAGTATTTGGCTGTGATATACCCCTGCTCTACATTGTGAACAGGAAAATACATTTCACTAATTTGTCAGTTACATTGTTGGTTGAAATTCACCAATTTTTGGCTGAAATATACACCTGCTCTACCCAGTGGACAGGGAAATACATTTCACTAATTCATCTGTTACAGGGCCCATTCACACGACCGTATGAACGGATCCGCATCCGTTCCGCATTTTAGCGGATGGTATGCGGATCCATTCATTTCTATGTGCTCTGAAAAGATGCAGACAGCACACCGTGTGCTGTCCGCATCTGTAGTTCCGTTCCGCGGATCCGCTAAAATAAACTCACATGTCCTATAGTTGTCCGCATTAAACGTTCCGTTGACCCATTCAAGTCTATGGTTCCGCAAAAAAACGGATCATACGGATGAATGTCCGCAATTTACATATCCCTGCCCCCAGTAAAAATAGATACATTTATCAGACATGTCTATGTGCCCCTCACAAAAATCAGATAGAAGAGCCATATTTGTCTTACAGCAAAGATGTCTTTCTCTGTGGAGCGCTTAATAGTCTTAATTCAAGAAAAGCCAGAGCTGTGGGATACACGCTCTGATTTGTACCACGACCGTGTCCATAAGGATAGGTCGTGGTATGAAATTGCTGAGGAGCTTATCCCTGAGGAGTGGGCGAAGGGCGATGGCAAGGTGCACAAGAAACTTGGTAAGTAAACTAAAAATGTATAAAAAAAAGATAAAAATTAAAAGTTGTATAGGTTTTATTGTAGTGTAGCATGCTCAGAGAACTTTGCAAACTTCCCTGAGCTTCCACATCATATTATATAAGTGCACGTGCATCATGTCATTTTTTTTAAGTGCACTTGCAGGTACTATCTAGCATGATCTGCATGCTCAGAGAACTTTGCAAACTTCCCTGAGCTTCCACATCATATTATATAAGTGCACGTGCATCATGTCATTTTTTTTAAGTGCACTTGCAGGTACTATCTAGCATGATCTGCATGCTCAGAGAACTTTGCAAACTTCCCTGAGCTTCCACATCATATTATATAAGTGCACGTGCATCATGTCATTTTTTTTAAGTGCACTTGCAGGTACTATCTAGCATGATCTGCATGCTCAGAGAACTTTGCAAACTTCCCTGAGCTTCCACATCATATTATATAAGTGCACGTGCATCATGTCATTTTTTTTAAGTGCACTTGCAGGTATTATCTAGCATGATCTGCATGCTCAGAGAACTTTGCAAACTTCCCTGAGCTTCCACATCATATTATATAAGTGCACGTGCATCATGTCATTTGCTTTTAGTGTACTTGCAGGTACTTTATTTAATACATTTTGAAATTGTATTGTGACATTAAAAAATTCATACTATATTAATTTTTTTTCTTTAATTAATTTTATTTAAATACAGTCAAAAACTTGAAAACAAGATGGCACTCTTGCCGGGATCAATTTCGGCGGGAGGAGACGTCCAAAAAAGGACGTAGTGGCGATAGTGGTGGGAAAAAAATAAAACCATATCTATACACCTAGCAACTTCAGTTCCTGAAGCCCATTTTTGAAATGCGGCCGTAAGTTTATTTATGGTATTTAAAAAATATATATACAGTACAGACCAAAAGTTTGGACACACCTTCTATTCAAAGAGTTTTCTTTATTTTCATGACTATGAAGGCATCAAAACTATGAATTAACACATGTGGAATTATATACATAACAAACAAGTGTGAAACAACTGAAAATATGTCATATTCTAGGTTCTTCAAAGTAGCCACCTTTTGCTTTGATTACTGCTTTGCACACTCTTGGCATTCTCTTGATGAGCTTCAAGAGGTAGTCCCCTGAAATGGTCTTCCAACAGTCTTGAAGGAGTTCCCAGAGATGCTTAGCACTTGTTGGCCCTTTTGCCTTCACTCTGCGGTCCAGCTCACCCCAAACCATCTCGACTGGGTTCAGGTCCGGTGACTGTGGAGGCCAGGTCATCTGGAGCAGCACCCCATCACTCTCCTTCATGGTCAAATAGCCCTTACTTTCAAAGTTTTCCCAATTGTTAGGCTGACTGACCTTCATTTCTTAAAGTAATGATGGCCACTAGTTTTTCTTTACTTAGCTGCTTTTTTCTTGCCATAATACAAATTCTAACAGTCTATTCAGTAGGACTATCAGCTGTGTATCCACCTGACTTCTCCTCAACGCAACTGATGGTCCCAACCCCATTTATAAGGCAAGAAATCCCACTTATTAAACCCGACAGGGCACACCTGTGAAGTGAAAACCATTTCAGGGGACTACCTCTTGAAGCTCATCAAGAGAATGCCAAGAGTGTGCAAAGCAGTAATCAAAGCAAAAGGTGGCTACTTTGAAGAACCTAGAATATGACATATTTTCAGTTGTTTCACACTTGTTTGTTATGTATATAATTCCACATGTGTTAATTCATAGTTTTGATGCCTTCAGTGTGAATCTACAATTTTCATAGTCATGAAAATAAAGAAAACTCTTTGAATGAGGTATGTCCAAACTTTTGGTCTGTACTGTATATATATATAAATTTGAAATTATTAATTAAAAATTCATATTTTATTCCTTATTAAGAACTGTCAACAGTCTGGATGAAGGCCCATCTGAAACACGGTCTGTGGATAGTAATCAGGTGATGTCACCTCCGGACCCCTGCTCTCCAGCGCGTACACCACCACAGCCTTCTACTCCACCAGCTGACCTTCCGGATGAACCCCAGACTAGCAGAGCATCCAGGAAGAGGAGACGACAGAGTCCCACTCCGCAGCCTATTTCGGGATCAAATACTCGAGAACTGGTGGATACTCACGTTCTCGAGTATTTATCCCGAAACAGGCCGGAGTGCCAGGAGGACTCTATAATGCTAGGACTGGGACCATTTCTACAAATAGTACCACGGTCAAGGCAGCATATGTGTGTGTCGTCATTGACTGCTGTCCTAGAATTATTTGCTGGGCCAATAATGCCCATGAATATTTTTAATTCTTTAAATGAGGCGAGAAAAAAACTGCATGTAACGTCTGACCAGCCAACGTTTGAGCCAGTATTGAGCCAGCCTCAAAGGGTCACACGAGTTTACCCCCCCGCCTCTACCTCCTCAACATGTGAGGGTTACTCTTTTACCCAAGACCTGTATGAGTTATGATTATATATATTTTTTTATAATTTTTTTTTTATTCAAACACATTTATGTCTTTTTCATATTGTTTTATTAATTCAGGTAACTCTAGATGAAATACACAACTAGATTGGAAGAGGTTGCACCTTACACACTGTAGTTTCGTTAATAACAGGATTCATCTAACTGCGGCCCTTCAGCTGTTGGAAAACTACAACTCCCACCATGCCATGTAGTAGGCTGATAGCTGTAGGCAGTATGGGAGTTGTAGTTTTGAAACAGCTGGAGGGTCGAGTTTGGCCATCCCTGGTAGCCATTCAATAATTTTATGGCCTCTAATTACACACGGCCATTGGGCGGCCATGGCTGTGCCTGACTACATTCAGCCGTGATATAGCATAAAGTTTGTTTCTATATCCCAATGAGGTATTAGTCAGTTTTTGGATAAATCATTGATTAAATGTTTTAATGATTCTCCAAAATACCTTAGCTCGCAAGCCAACGTCAAGGCTCCTCATTATATTGCGAGTCCCTAATCTAATCTAACAATATGGGAACTAACTAACTTGAAAATTATTTTAAATTAATTTAGATAACCATAACCCAAAAATTAACGACGAGTACCACGGATGCTGTTCAGCTGCCATGATAATGCACCCTCTCTACTAATGAAGTAATCGGCAAAGAGTTCTCGAACTGCTAGTCCAGCAGATCCAGGCCTTCCTTGCGGATTATGGTCTAATCCAACAGATGTGGTTGTTGGAAAAGGGGCCACTTCAGGTTCAAAGGGTGCATCATGAATCCTGGTGAAGTTGTGTAAAATCACACATGCCTGTATCACCAGGGTGGCATTTTGCGGACTCATTTGCAAGGAAGACAAGAACACTCTCCATTTATTGGACAGTATCCCAAAAGCACATTCTACATATCGACGTGCACGAGACAGACGATAATTAAATATGCGCTTTCGGTCATCCAAATCGCGTCTAGGAAAAGGTCGCATTACATGTGGAGATAATGCAAACCCTTCGTCTGCCACGATTACAAATGGAGCGGCTGAAGCAGAAGATCCGGGTAGTCGTCTGGGCTCTGGCAAGGCAAGTTGGTTGGCGCGAAGCCGTTCACCCATTCGGGAAGAACAGAAGATGCGGGCGTCTGCTGTGCTTCCATAGGCCCCAATATCAACAATAATAAATCTATAATTACTGTCAACTAATGCCAACAGCACTATAGAAAAATATTGTTTAAAATTAAAATACTGGGACCCTGAATGAGGCGGTTTCTTAACACGTATGTTTGCCATCCAATGCCCCTAGACAGTTTGGAAACTGCGCAGATTGATAAAACCCATCAGCAATTCTAAGCCAATCTTCTGCCTTGGGTTGGGGCATCACCGCATCTCTGAGTCGCTGCCAGATAAGTTGACATGTGTGACAGACGATCCCAGATATCGTTGAGATTCCCAGCAGATACTCATAATGCAAGGAGGCAAAAGAGTTCCCAGTCGCAAGGAATCTGTGAAGAGAAAATTGACATTATTAAGTTTTTATTTTTTTAATTTAATCATTTTCAATAAATAATATAGGATAGACTAGTAAACTTACCTCAACGTGACTAGAAGTCTTTCTTCAGGTGAGATGCTGCGCCTCATGTTGGTGTCCTGGAAAGTGAGCCCAGAACGGAGAGACGCGAGCAACATATCAAATGTCTGTACAGACATACGGCAGTAACCCTGAAATTTATCAGGGTGCTGCCGTAAGTCAAAGTATAATTTGTGAAAGTGGCCCTTCTGTAGACGCTGCGAGACAATGGGATGAACCCACCGCCTCCTCCTCGGTTCTTCAGACAGCATTGCTGGCTGCTGTCCAAATCTGCGAGAAATTAGCCAGTACAGAAGAACCTCTCGATGATTAGCCGACCAAGCACAAGTCTCACACTAAGCTCTCGGTGCAATCAAAGCCAGACAAAATGGCGCTCAAGCTATCTGACAGGAATTATTTATATCACATTTTTTTTTCTGCACAGAAATCTTTATCTAAAAATTTACAAAGACACTTTCCGTTTTTTTGCGGATCCGCAAAAAACGGAACATCATCCGTTCCGGTCTTTCACGGAAGAACGGATCCGCATATTTGCGGATCCGCAAAACACACACGGTCGTCTGAATGAGGCCACATTGTTACAATCATCAAATTGTTCACTACCCACATACCGATACTACATAATCGAATGGGTAACAATTCATGTTATAAAAGACAAAATCACCATTCTTATTCACCACTGATGGTGCACTCTATCAAGTAGATTTTATTGTCATATATTTGAATGGTGATTTTACAACCTCAGCCATCATTTTTAGTTTTACATATTCTAGTAGTTGTTATATATTAGGTACATTTGAACTATTATTGTTTTTTAATCATATGTTTTAGTTGTCATATCTGCATTTGTGTAATAATAAATTATTTAATAGTTACCATTGCCCACATTTGTACGTCTCTGTGTGGTCCAGGTGGTGAGTGCTCAGCCTTTATAGCTATTTACTGTATATCCGAACATCAGTCTATCATCCAAAAACTGATGGGTTGGTGGAAAGATTTATAAAACCCTGAAAAACATGTTGAGAAAAGTGATTGCAATGGATGGGAGGGAATGGTATTGACTACTTCCTTATTTAATGTTTGCCTAACGGGAAGTATCGGAATCGTCTACGGGGTTTTCACCTTTTGAACTTCTATATGGCAGGCAACCCAGAGGGCTACTTGACGTGGCTAAAGAAACATGGGAGCAGGAATCTACCCCCTACCATTGTGTAACTGAGCATGTATCGCTGATGCAGGACCGGATCAAGGCAGTCATGCCCTTGGTTCGGGAGAATATGCAGCAAGCCCAACAGTCTCAAAGTAGAATCTATAACAGGGGTGCGAAACTTCGTCATTTTAATCCAGGGGATTGGGTGCTTGTGTAAATACCCACAGTAGAGAGCAAATTCTTAGCAAAATGGCAAGGGCCCTTCACAATTATTTAAAAAAAGTAAGTGAGGTGAACTACCTAGTTCATCAGCCCGGAAAGAGAAAACCAGAACAGAACTATCATATTTACTTGATAAAGCCCTGGAAAAATAGGGAATCTCTGGTTGTAAACTCTGTTCCAAAATGCTCCACCTTACCTGAGGTAAGAATTGCCGAGTCCTTATTCCCACATCAAAAACAGGAATCGCAGGGATTCTTAATGAGAAATAAAGACTTTTTCTCAGAACTCCCAGGCCTCACTCATGTGATAAAACACGATATTGTCACAGAACCCAGGGTTAAGGTGAAGGTTAAGCCCTACCGTGTCCCCGAAGCAAGACGAGAGATCATTAACCAGGAGATGAAAAAAAAATTAGAACTAGGGGTAATAGAAGAATCCATAAGTGAGTGGTCTAGTCCCATTGTTTTACTCCCCAAACCTGATGGGTCCATCAGGTTCTGTAATGATTATCGCCAGTTAAACTCTGTCTCAAAGTTTGATGCCTACACAATGGTGAGAGTGGACGAACTAATAGAAAAGCTGGGTAGTGCTTGGTACATAACAACATTGGACTTAAAGGATAACTGTCACATTTAGACCTTAATTTCAATTTTCATATATGTAGTTGCTAATAACATGATATTCCAGAATCAGATTCAGCCCTTAGCAACCAGTCTGCATAAAACTGCAATTTCACTATTCAGTTAAGATGGCCGCCACTGCCCTCACCCTGAGGCTAATCCTGCCTGCCCTCACTACCCACAATGCATTGAGCTCCTCACATGCACTAGCCAGTAACAATAGCCCACCAAAAGTGTCAGTAACCAGAGCCCTCCCCCTTAAAGGGTTAATCTCCTGCAGCAAAAGGGGTCCTCTTACCACATGTTGCTTTCATTTATACACTGAGCAGATGGCAAATCTCCCTTCCCTGGTCTGCGTTACTCCAACCCTGCATTCTCCAGCTCTGCTGAGTGAGGGAGCGTCTGCCAAGCGCAGGGACAGGGAGAAGTGCACACAGCCCAGGCACTGTTATCAGCTGCTGGGGAGGACCTGGCTTTAATCATTTACTTACAGTCCCCGGCTGTCAGTAATGTGAGCCTGTGAGCCTCAACAGATAGACGGACCATGCCTAGCAACCCTATTTTAAGCACAGGTAAAAATAGGCAGTACAGGTAACAAAAATGTGGAATTAAGGGGTAATTGAATACACAGTGAAAAGTTGAAATAGGGCCACCAAGGTCATATTAATCACCACAATCCAACACTCCAAAAAATATATAAACGACAGTTATACTTTAACCAAAGGGTACTGGCAAATTCCGCTAACTGAAAGGCCAAAGGAAAATACTGCTTTTTCTCCACCAAGAGAAGTACACCAGGTTGCCGTTTGGCCTACATGGGGCACAGGCAACATTTCAGAGTATGATGGACAGGATTCTAAGACCCCATATTAGTTATGCATCAGCGTATCTTGATGATGTAGTAATATACAGTGGCGACTGGGAATCCCACCTACAAAAACTGCAGGCTGTGGTGGATTCACTAAGCCAGGCAGGTCTCATGGCAAACCCTAAAAAGTGTGCCATCGGCTTGGAAGAAGCCAGGTATTTGGGCTACACCATTGGGCGGGTTTACTTAAACCACAGCTAAACAAAACGGAAGCAATACAAAACTGGCCTAGACCCATAAGGGGTCGTTTCTGGGAATTGCAGGGTATTATGGAAGATTTATCCCTAATTTTGCATCTATGGCGGTTCCCTTAACAGACCTTACGAAAGGGAAGAGTTCTGTGATAATAAAGTGGAACCCAGAGGCCGAGAGGGCGTTCCAGTTCCTGAAGCAAGTCCTGTGTTCCCAGCCAGTACTGTTATGTCCGGATTTTCAAAAACCCTTCTCGGTGCAAACCGATGCTTCTGATGCAGGGTTAGGAGCAGTGTTGTCACAAATTATTAATGGGGAAGAACACCCTGTCTTAGAGTACTTTCATACTTGCGTTAAAGTTTTCCGGTATTGAGTTCCGCCCTCGGGGCTCAATACCGAAAAAAAAAACTGATCAGTTTTATCCTAATGAATTCTTAATGGAGAGCATTCCGTTCAGGATGCATCAGTTCAGTCCCTCTTACGTTTTTTGAACTGAGAAAATACCGCAGAATGCTGAAGTTTTCTCTCTGGCCAAAAATACTGATCACTTGCCGGAATGTCGGATCCGGCATTAATTTACATTGAAGTGTATTATTGCCGGATCCGGCATTAAATGTTCCGGCAAAACGGATCCGGCTTTCCGGTCTGCGCATAAAAAATGCAAAAAAAAATAAAAATGAAAAAAAAAAAATAATACCGGATATGTTTTTCCAGATGACACCGGAGAGACGGATCTGGTATTGCAATGCATTTGTGAGATGGATCCGCATCCGGATCCGTCTCACAAATGCATCCATTTGCATCTGGAGGCAGTTCCGGCGACGGAAGTGGGCCCTTGACTCTCTCAAATACTATCTGCTTGGTAGAGAGTTCACCCTCATCACAGACCATGCACCTCTGAAGTAGGGTTACCACATGGTGAAGTAATTGAGGGTGTACATGTGTCTCCCAGGTTCCTAACATATGCTGAGGAAAGCTATTTAGGAATGGGTTAAAACCTAAGCCTGGTCCTGATGAGGTGCACCTGGCGAGTTGCTAGATAACCAGGCTGGCAGTGCACTTGCTCTCAGCTTTTGGGAGAGGGAGAAGACACATCTCTCTGAAAGACACTGAAGGTCCTGTGCAAGGAAACCGCAAGTATCACAGGTTGCTCTTCAGACTGTGTGTTTATTTGGTTGGACTGAGGTTAGTTCAGCCACGTCTTAGAGAGGGACCAAATGTTTAGTTAGAGCCCGGACAAGGCTAGGTGTTGTGTTTATGATTTTGTTTTATGCAACCTGTGGAAAGAAAACTGTCAGGACGTCAGTTTAACCACCTCAGCTCCCCTAGCTTAAACACCCTTAATGACCAGGCCACTTTTTGCACTTCTGACCTACATTACTTTCACCGTTTATTGCTCGGTCATGCAACTTGCCACCCAAATGAATTTTGCCTCCTTTTCTTCTCACTAATAGAGCTTTCATTTGGTGGTATTTTATTGCTGCTGACATTTTTACTTTTTTGTTATTAATCGAAATTTAACGATTTTTTTTGCAAAGAAATGACATTTTTCACTTTCAGTTGTAAAATTTTGCAAAAAAAGCGACATCCATATATACATTTTTCTCTAAATTTATTGTTCTACATGTCTTTGATAAAAAAAAAATGTTTGGGTAAAAAAAAAAAATGGTTTGGGTAAAAGTTATAGCGTTTACAAACTATGGTACAAAAATGTGAATTTTGGCTTTTTGAAGCAGCTCTGACTTTCTGAGCACCTGTCATGTTTCCTGAGGTTCTACAATGCCCAGACAGTAGAAAAACCCCACAAATGACCCCTTTACGGAAAGTAGACACCCTAAGGTATTCGCTGATGGGCATAGTGAGTTCATAGAACTTTTTATTTTTTGTCACAAGTTAGTGGAAAATGATTTTTTTTTTTTTTTTTTCTTACAAAGTCTCATATTCCACTAACTTGTGACAAAAAATAGAAACTTCCAGGAACTCACTATGCCCATCACGAAATACCTTGGGGTGTCTTCTTTCCAAAATGGGGTCACTTGTGGGGTAGTTATACTGCCCTGGCATTTTAGGGGCCCAAATGCGTGCAAAGTAGTTTGAGATCAAAATCTGTAAAAAATGGCCGGTAAAATCCGAAAGGTGCTCTTTGGAATGTGGGCCCCTTTTCCCACCTAGGCTGCAAAAAAGTGTCGCAAATCTGGTATCGCCGTACTCATAAGAAGTTGGGCAATGTGTTTTGGGGTGTCTTTTTACATATACCCATGCTGGGTGAGAGAAATATCTTGGCAAAAGACAACTTTTCCCATTTTTTTTTTTATACAAAGTTGACATTTGACCAAGATATTTATCTCACCCAGCATGGGTATATGTAAAATGACACCCCAAAACACATTGCCCAACTTCTCCTGAGTACGGCGATACCAGATGTGACACTTTTTTGCAGCCTAGATGCGCAAAGGGGCCCACATTCCTTTTTCGAGGGCATTTTTAGATATTTGGATCCCAGACTTCTTCTCACGCTTTAGGGCCCCTAGAATGCCAGGGCAGTATAAATACCCAACATGTGACCCCATTTTGGAAAGAAGACACCCCAAGGTATTCAATGAGGGGCATGGCGAGTTCACATTATTACTATTTTTTTGGGCACAAGTTAGCGGAAATTTTTTTTTTTCTTTTTTTCTCTTTTCTCACAAAGTTTCCCTTTCCGCTAATTTGGGACAAAAATTTCAATCTTTCATGGACTCAATATGCCCCTCACGGAATACCTTGGGGTGTCTTCTTTCCGAAATGGGGTCACATGTGGGGTATTTATACTGCCCTGGCATTCTAGGGGCCCTAAAGCGTGAGAAGAAGTCTGGAATATAAATGTCTAAATATTTTTACGCATTTGGATTCCGTGAGGGGTATGGGGAGTTCATGTGAGATTTTATTTTTTGACACAAGTTAGTGGAATATGAGACTTTATAAGAAAAAATTTTTTTTTCCGTAACTTGGGCCAAAAAAATGTCTGAATGGAGCCTTACAGGGGGGTGATCAATGACGGGGAAGTGATCAGGGAGTCTATATGGGATGATCACCTCCCTATAAGGCTCCATTCAGATGTCCGTATGTGTTTTGCGGATCCGATCCATGTATCCGTGGATTCGTAAAAAACATACGGACATCTGAATGCAGCCTTACAGGGGGGTGATCAGGGAGTCTATATGGGGTGATCACCCCCCTATAAGGCTCCATTCAGATGTCTATGTGTTTTGCGGATCCGATCCATGTATCCGTGGATCCGTAAAAAACATACGGACATCTGAATGCAGCCTTACAGGGGGGTGATCAATGACAGGGGGGTGATCATGGAGTCTATATGGGGTGATCAGGGGTGAATAAGGGGTTAATAAGTGACGGGGGGGTGTAGTGTAGTGGTGTTTGGTGCTACATATTACTGAGCTACCTGTGTCCTCTGGTGTTCGATCCAAACAAATGGGACCACCAGAGGACCAGGTAGCAGTTATATTAGACGCTGTTATCAAAACAGCGTCTAATATACCTGTTAGGGGTTCAAAAAATCGCTTCTCCAGCCTGCCAGCGAACGATCGCCGCTGGCAGGCTGGAGATCCACTTGCTTACCTTCCGATCCTGTGAACGCGCGTGCCTGTGTGCGCGCGTTCACAGGAAATCTCGCGTCTCGCAAGATGACGCATATATGCGTGACTCTGCGCAGGGCTGCCGCCTCCGGAACGCGATCTTGCGTTAGGCGGTCCGGAGGCGGTTAAATGCTCTTCTGTCTCCTGAGTCCTCCTTGTGCGTAATAGACTGACTATTCCACTACCTTTCACCCCTGGAAAGTTGAGCTTGCAAGACACATTGTCACACAGGGTGCATTACAACACTCTGGATATGCTGGGAGTTGTAGTCCTCTCCTCTTATACGTCCTCTTATAATGTACTCTGATATTGCATAACGGTTTAGACATGCTGGGAGTTGTAGTGTTATCTTATACGCCCCCTTGTAATGCTCTCTGATATTAAATTTCTTTAAAGTTATTTTGCTAAAAAACAGGTTTTACTAACCTGTCACTCAAAGAAATAAGGTGCCCAAGGGCATGTCAAGGAATGCAAGGTGCCGGACGCACCCACCGCCGTTCGTGCCCAGCGACGCCTTTCCAGACTTCTGCACCGCCTCCTAATCCTCTGTGCCGCCTCTCGCTCTCCCTCCATCCTCCCTCCTCTCTCTCCTCCTGCTGTAAGATCTTGCGCGTGCGCACAGGGTTCTGCCTGATGCGCCCATGCGGACTTCTTGATTTGGCTTCTTACAGCGAAGTGCGCATGCGCCGGCACTTCGCTCAACCCAGGTATGACCTGCACTCTGGCGGCAGCCTCTCAGAGCCCTGTGCGCACGCGCGATATCTTACAGCAGGAGGGGGGGGAGGGAGGGAGAGCGAGAGGCGGCACAGAGGATTAAGAGGCTGTGCAGAAGTCTGGAAAGGCGGCGCTGGGCATGAACAGCGGTAGGTGCGGCCGGCACCTTGCATCCCTTGACATCCCCTGACATCCCCTTGGGCACCTTATTTCTTTGAGTGACAGGTTAGTAAAACCCGTTTTTTAGCAAAATAAGGCTACGGATCACATTTAGAAGCCCACATTAGGAATCGTGATGAGGCCCTGAACATCAGCATATGTTTAGCTGACAGGGGTGAAACCTGGTGACAGAATCCCTTTTTAAATAAACATTGATAAACACGCGGGTTCAGTTTGATACAGGGCCAGGCTTTCTCAGTATTCACATACAATTGAATGATGCCTACTGCATACTGATATATTATTCAGTGTATGAATGGAATGCAATCAAATCCCAAACCACTGGCAGCAAAATGTTAATATTTAACTGGAAGTCAGTGAGATTGATGTGAAGCTCTGTATAAGAAAACACGGCTACGGCCACTATAAAAACAGTAACAAAATTTTGACCTTTTTACATACATTTTCTTTATTGTCTACAGGTGGATACTAACTGATCATAGACGGCAAATAATTCTCATCTTAAATAAATGACTGTCTCTCTCAGATGTCACTGCTATACAGACCAGCCATGGTGATATTGCTTGGGAAAGAAGTGCTTAGTCCTTTCTCTTAGTTAATGCTTATATTTTCCTAAAAGCTTTGCTGTCGTTAGCAAATAGGGCTGAGTGGATTTTCTAAAATTTCTTTCAGACTCATTTAGGCTGTCAGATTTGATTCAGTCTGAATGGATTCAGTTGAATCAAAAGTGCCAAGATTTCCCTGAAAAGAATGACACTATGCGTTCTCCTAGGACTAGATCCCACACCTTTACAGCGCTTTAACACCACAACTGCATTAGTAAGATCAAAGTGGCAGCAACATGTATGGCTATGACTAAGCTGCCTGCTTAAAAAAGACACTGCGCTGTCAGTTTTTTTTTTTTTTAATTATGTGTTCTTGCATAGCATGTTATCTCACATATATATTCTTATTCTTATTATAGCCAAATTTGCCACCCTAACTCCTCCCACAGTTTTTACACTACATAGACAAAAATTTGCCAAAACGTGCAGATTGTTCCCGATCGGATTGCTATTACTTTGTGGAACGATCCCACCCCCGGGGCCCCCGTGGCGGGCCCCGGAAGCCCCCTTTTTTCCCATAGACTTTGACAGGGTACATTTTCAAATCACTCCCACTCGCCAGACTATGACGCTAAAGTCATCAAACTTGGGTCACTTAGTCATGGGGTCAACCCGAAAATTTTTGGCACATTTCGGGGACCCCAAAATGTGGGCGGGGCCACACAGAACCAATCAAAATCTCCCCATTGACTGTAATGAGACTTTCAAATTGCTACTCCTCCCACATTTTTAGGAGTACAAATTCCAAACTTTGCAGTCTTGGTCGGCACCCTCCCTAGTATCTTGTTTGTGCTTTGTTAACCGATCCCACCCTCCGGGCCCCTGGGACGGGCCCCCAAAATCCACGTTTTTCCCATTGACTTTGACAGGGAAAATTTTTAAATCGCTCCCAGTCGCACAGATTTGAAACTAAAGTCACCAAACTTGGGTCACATAGTCATGGGGTCAACGCGCAATTTGTTAGAACATTTCGGAGACCCTAAAATGTGGGCGGGGCCACACAGGACCAATCAAA
Source organism: Bufo bufo (assembly GCF_905171765.1). Taxonomy (NCBI): domain Eukaryota; kingdom Metazoa; phylum Chordata; class Amphibia; order Anura; family Bufonidae; genus Bufo; species Bufo bufo. The sequence goes on along the minus strand of NC_053392.1, from coordinate 467,775,252 downwards.
TTCTCCCCATTGACTATAATGAGACATTCAAATTTCTACTCCTCCCACAGATTTAGGAGTATAAATACCGAACTTTGCACTCTTGGTCGGCACATACCCGAGTATCTTGCTTGTGCTTTGTTAACCGATCCCACCCTCCGGGCCCCTGGGGCGGGCCCCCGAAAACCTCTTTTTTCCCATAGAGTTTTATTGGAAAAATGCAAACGTTTGTCACTCATACAGCATCGGAGTGAAACTCACCAAACTTGGGTCACTTAGTCATGGGGTCAACCTGAAAATTTATGTCACATTTTGGGGACATTGGTTGTTTGTGGCCCTGCCCACTTTTTAATCAGATTTTCCCTATTGACTTCAATGAGAAAATTTTAAATTGCTGCCATTTCAACAATGTTAATGGCAGGGTTGTTAAACTTAATATATTCGGTTAATAGGTGACTAGAATTCAAATGTTTAAAAGTGGGCGGAGTCTACAACGGCCAATCAAATTTCAGCCATATGTTTTAATGGGAAAATTTAAAACTACCGCTGCTCGTAGAGGGTCAATGGCAAAGTCACTAAACTTGGAACAGTTGGTCAATGGGTGACTGGGATTCAAATTTTAAAAAGTGGGCGGAGCCTAAAATAGCCAATCAAATTTCAGCCATTTAACTTAGACCACCAGGTGACCCCCCCCCCCCCCCCACCGGACTACCCCAACGATTAGGTGCAACCACCCCAACCGTTAGGTGCACCCACTCCGACCCTTAGGTGCAACCACCCCAACCCCCACTCCAGTTGTAAGCTACTGGTGGAGGCAAGAACACTTCACACAATTTCCCCAGAAATTGTACCTTTTCTAGTTAAAAATGTTTCCCTTTTTGGTGGCAGATGCCTTCTTCTCAGTGTTGGCCACCATTTTGAAAGATTTGTGTGGAAAGAATCCCAAAATGTAGCTCAAATTCTGATCTTTTGGGAAATTCATAATGAACTTGATTCATGTAGAATCGATTTGCTGATCTCTAAGAACAAAAAGTTAATACTTCATTAGCAAACTGCGTAGATCTGCAGCTACTGTAGTCTGTGAAATGGCCGTATGGTGGCCACCACGTCTCACAGCACCCCAAGGGTACCTGTACAAGTTGCCGATTATGCAAGGTTTTACTGTGTGGATTTTTGTGTGGAAAAAATGCAGCATAATAGAGCACTAGCAAAGTTTTATTTTATTTTTTTCCTGTGCAGATTTAGATTTAGAAATCCACAGCATTTAAAATTTTTGGTGTAGATTTTACCCTTTGCAGTTCAAGGGCAAGATCTTCGACACATCTGTATCAAATCCCCCCAAAAAACACATGTGGATTTGATGCAAAAAAGCACAGATATCTTTAAAAAAGTCTGTGGTGAATTTCTGTTTGTCAACTTGCACCCATGTGCAGGTACCCTAGGGCATTGTTGTCCTAGTTAGTCATGTATTATTGGTGTGTCTTGTATTTTCTCTCTTGTACATTAATGATCATGAGACAAATGACTAATTAACCATTTTACATACTTTTATTGCTTCTTCAGCTGATGTATTCTTTTGTAAACAACGGGGCAGATTTACTTATCCTGTTTAAAGGGAATGTGTCATCAGAAAATGACCTTTTTATGATTAGAAAATCAATTTTTTTTGTTTAACATACTTTGGTGATGTTATTTTTCATGTTTATCTGTATTTAGATGTATAAGATCCTGTAGTTTCCCCACTGGATACTAAGAATAATAATAGTCCCCACTTCTTGGTCTGTACAGATCACTTTACTGCAGTTACCTGCTTATCTGTGCACAGAGGAGATATCATTACATACAGGATTAGAATGACAGATAAGACAGGATTCTCCATTCACAATAGTAGATTATCTAGTCTTCTACAATGACCTCTGCACAAGTCAGAGCATGCCTAGAAAACTTTCCCATAGAAGTCAATGAGGTCCGCTCCTGACCATTGTGTATATGGACCATGGGGATGCCAGAAAGAAAGTGGCTCCTAGCTGTGGTCTGCACTCCTGCCTCCGGCATCCCGCTCCTAAGCCCCCTGCTCCATAGACAACTGGAGAAGGAGGACAGAAGATGGTAGCTATTGATGACCACCACAGAGGGCTAGCCTTTGGGATAGTAGATTGTGCCACACAGTGTTATTTGGTTCTGCTGGTATGGCATTTTGTACTATGGTATTGTTGACCATGCATACTTGTGGTGTTCCGCCTTCTGTTAATTGCGACCTGCCTACAAAAGGGGGCCACTTTTCTTTTTTTTTCCAGGGCCACTTTAACTTCCCAGTCCGCCCCTGCCTCCTATCTTCCCCAACCTATGGCTGGTCTGCAGGAGGTATTTTAACCTCTTCAGGACACATGACGTACCTGTATGGCATGTTGTCCTGGTAATTAACCCCTTAAGGACTCAGCCCTATTTTACCTTAAGGACTTGGCCATTTTTTGCAAATCTGACCAGTGTCACTTTAAGTGCTGATAACTTTAAAACGCTTTGACTTATCCAGGCCGTTCTGAGATTGTTTTTTAGTCACATATTGTACTTCATGACACTGCTAAAATTGGGTCCAAAAAGTAAATTTTTTTGCATAAAAAAATACCTAATTTACCAAAAATTTAGAAAAATTTGCAAATTTCAAAGTTTCAGTTTCTCTACTTCTGTAATACATAGTAATACCCCCAAAAATTGGGATGACTTTACATTCCCCATATGTCTACTTCATGTTTGTAGCATTTTGGGAATGATATTTTATTTTTTGGGGATGTTACAAGGCTTAGAAGTTTAGAAGCAAATCTTGAAATTTTTCAGAAATTTACAAAAACCCAATTTTTAGGGACCACTACAGGTCTGAAGTCACTTTGCGAGGCTTACATAATAGAAACCGCCCAAAAATGACCCCATTCTATAAACTACACCCCTCAAGGTATTCAAAACTGATTTTACAAACTTTGTTAACCCTTTAGGTGATGCACAAGAGTTATTTTTTTGTGCAGCAAGGTAACAAGAAATAGATTTTTTAGCACGTTTTTTTTTTTTTTTTGTTATTTACAACATTCATCTGACAGGTTAGATCATGTGGTAATTTTATAGAGCAGGTTGTCACGGATGTGGCGATACCTAATATGTATACAAATTTTTTTATTTGTATTACACAATGATTTCATTTTTAAAACAAAAAAAATGTTTTAGTGTCTCCATAGTCTAAGAGCCATAGTTTTTTCAATTTTTGGGCGATTATCTTAAGTAGGGTCTCATTTTTTGCGGGATGAGATGACGGTTTGATTGGCACTATTTTGGGGTGCATATGACTTGATAGCTTGCTATTACACTTTTTGTGACATAAGATGACAAAAAATGGCTTTTTTTACACCTTTTTTATTTTTTACGGTGGTCACCTGAGGGGTTAGGTCATGTGATATTTTTATAGATCCGGTCGATACGGACGTGTCAAAACCTAATATGTATACTGTTTTTTATTTATTTAAGTTATACAGAATGATTTCATTTTTTAAACAAAAAAAATCATGTTTTAGTGTTTCCATAGTTTAAGAGCCATAGTTTTTTCAGTTTTTGGGCGATTATCTTGGGTAGGGTATGATTTTTGCGGGATGAGATGACGGTTTGATTGGTACTATTTTGGCGTACATGCGACTTTTTTGAACACTTTTATTACCTTTTTTGGGAAGTAAGGTGGGCAAAATTTCAATTTTCTCAGTTTTTATTTTTTTATTTTTATGGCGTTCACCGTGCGGTGAAAGTTTTAGGCTACTTTCACACCTGCGTTTAGGTCGGATCCATCTGGTATCTGCACAGACGGATCCGCACCTATATGCAAACGTTTAGATCCGTTCAGAACGGATCCGTTTGCATTACCATGAACAAAAAAAATTGATTTTTGTTTTGTTTTTGTTCATGATAATGCAAACGGATCCGTTTTGACTTTACATTGAAAGTCAATGGGGGACGGATCCGTTTGAAAATTGAGCCATACTGTGTCAACTTCAAACGGATCCATCCCCATTGACTTACATTGTAAGTCTGGACGGATCCGTTTGCCTCCGCACGGCCAGGCGGACAACCGAACGCTGCAAGCTGCGTTCAGGTGTCCGCCTGCTGAGCGGAGCGGAGGACAAACTGAGCCAGACTGATGCATTCTGAGCGGATCCGCATCCACTCAGAATGCATTAGGGCTGGACGGATCAGTTCGGGGCCGCTTGTGAGAGCCTTCAAACGGAACTCACAAGCGGAGCTCCGAACGCTAGTGTGAAAGTAGCCTTATAGATCAGGTCGTTACGGACGCGGCGATACCTAATATGTGTAGTGTATTTTTTATTTTTTATTTCTATTCAGTGATAAATGTGGTTTTTTTTTATCTTAACTTTTTTCACTTTTTTTAAACATTTTTTTGACCCAGAACCACTTGGTTCTTGAAGATCCAGTGGGTCTGATGTCTGTATAATACAGTACAGTACAATATATATTGTACTGTATTTTACTTACACTTTGTCTGAACAGATCTCTGCCTTTAGCACAGATCTGTTCAGCACCATGGACAGCAGGATGCCTGAGATGACGTCCTGTTGCCATGGTAACCTTCCCCGTCTGCTCAGTAGTTGTCAGAACTTTGCAGACTGGGAAGGGTAAGGACGGGGCTGTCGGGGGGCTGTCTGTGGGCTCTCTCCTTCTCCCATCGGGGGGCTGCAAAGGCACAGCAGCCCCCCGATGGGAGAGGGAGGGAGCTCCCTCAGCTGTTAACCTTTTCCATACAGCGGTCCGTACGGATGTCAGCCGATGTCAGCCATTTATACCAGGGTGTCAGCAATGTGCTGACACCCTGGTATACCACTGTACACCAACGATTATTCAAGGGGAGGCGGGCGGGGGATCGCGATCCCGCCTGCCGCACCTCCCGCACCGCCTGCGACACCCCCCCCCCTGCACCACCCGCCCACATAATATCATTCAGGGGTGCAGGGGGGGGTTAATAAAACTTTTTTTCGGGCATTTAAAAGTCTGACCGCGGGGATCAGAATCGTCTAAAAGCGCAGAAAACCGCAGGTCTGAATTGACCTGCAGTTTTCTGCGATTGTCAATACAGGGGGGTCAAATGACCCCACCCCTGCGTTGTTACGGGATGCCGGCTGAATGATTTCAGCCGCCATCCCGTTCCGATTAACCCCCGGGGCGCCGGAATCGGGAATTAAAGCCATGACGTACCGGTACTCATGGGTCCTTAAGGATTCGGGACCCATGCCGTACCGGTACGTCCTAAGTGCTTAAGGGGTTAAGGACACATGACGTACCGGTACGTCATGTATAGTTCTGATCACCGCTGCCCGGCAGGCAGTGATCGGAACCCGGTGCCTGCTCAAATCATTGAGCAGGCACCTTGGCTAGATGCGCCGTGGGGTCCTGTGACCCCCCCCCCCCCCATGTCGGCGATCGCAGCAAACTGCAGGTCAATTCAGACCTGCGATTTTCTGCATTTTCGGGTTATTCGGGTCTCTGAGGACCCGATAACCCGGAACAGGATGGTGATCGGTGGTGTGATTTAACCCCACCAATCACCATCCTGCGATCCTGAGAGGTGATGGTGACATCACCTCTCAGGATCGCCTCTGATTGGTAGGTGGGCGGGCGGGAGATTCAAATCTTGGCAGCTCTCCTCCTCCTTTTGTGTCCCGGAGAGGAGCGCTGCAGAGCACGTGTGGATCTGAGCCAACATCACCCCATCTGTGTCCCAGCACCCATCCTTGCCTCCAGGACCCAATCTGTGCCCCAGCACCCCCCATCTGATCAGCCAGGTAATTAGGGAAAGGTTGGGCTAAGCAGGGATATAAAAGAGAAAGTTAGTGGTAAAAAAAGTTTTATTGCATCACCCTAAGTAGGGTGTCTGGGGTCCCCAGGGGTGCTGCCGCTTGCCCCCCTGCCCCCCACAACTTTTTTGGGGCACAGGCAGTTTTTTTTTTTTTTTTGTGCGTACGCTGACTGTGGCCGGCACTCCTAGCGTCCGGCCACTGTTAGCGCATCGCACACCCCACCGCTGATCAACTTCGGACGGTTAATCAGCGGTTTTGATTTTTTTTTTTTCACATTTTTTGCCCTTTTTTTTAGTTTAGTCTTTTTTTTCTGTTAGTTTTAGGGATAAGTCCATGAACACCCGTGCCCCCACACACATGCATACCAAATAAAGATTTACATGCACATACCCATGCAGACACACACTCCCCTATGGCCCGTCGGATGTTCTCGGCCGAGGAGGCATTTGTCCAGCTTGCCTCCGAGTCCGAGAGACCCAGTGAGGACGAGGATGACCCCACTTTCCTGTTGCATCCGCGTCCTCCTCATCATCTAGTGATAATGATGAGCCCCCAAGGCGGCGGATACGCCGCCAGGTGGAGCAGAGCAAGGGGACCGCCATGTTAGGGACCCTGTGGACCACCCTAGTACGAGCAGCTCTGGGGCTCGTACTAGTTTTCCAGCCCACCAGTTAAATCCACCGGAGCCCCCTGCCGGTGAACTTGTCTGGTATACCCCAGAGCGATTTAAGCCCGTGATTCCTGATTTTGTAGGCCGACCAGGAATCCAGATTTCCACAGTGGGCTTCACTGAATATGACTTTTTTAGTCATTTTTTCAGTGACCAACTGGTAAATCTAATGGTGGAGTAGACAAACCTGTACGCCCAACAGTTCGTTGCTCAACACCCGGGCTCCTTTTTGGCTAGGCCCGGTGGCTGGACGCCGGTCAGTGCAACTGAGATGAGGACATTTTGGGGCCTCGTGCTGCATATGAGCCTTGTCAGGCATTACTGGAGTAGGGACGTTCTCTACCAGACCCCACTTTACAGTACGGCCATGACACACTCCCGGTTTGAGGCCATCCGGAAATGCCTGCATTATTCAGATAATGCAGCATGTCCCCCCCCCCCGAAGTCATCCTGCCTATGACCGCCTGTACAAAATCAGGCCGGTCATCGATCACTTTGAGGCCAAATTTGTACAGGCCTATGTACCTGGAAGGGAGGTCGCGGTTGAGTCTCTCATTGCGTTCAAGGGGAGACTCATTTTCCGCCAGTATGTTCCCTCAAAGCGGGCGAGGTATGGCGTGAAGCTGTACAAACTTTGGGAGAGTACCTCAGGGTACACTTACAAGTTTCGTGTGTTTATGGGGGGCGAGATTCCCGTATTCAACCCCCAGAATGTCCCCCCACTCTGGGTGTTAGCGGGAAACTTGTGTGGGCCCTTATGCACCCACTGCTAGATAAGGGTTACCACCTTTACGTGGATAACTTTTATACTAGTATCGCCTTGTTCCAGTCCCTCGCCGCCAGATCCACGTCCGCTTGTGGGACCGTGCGGAAAAATCAACGCGGCCTCCCTGCCCACCCCCTCCAGGTACCTATCCTCAGGGGTGAGACCCGTGCCCTTACCACTGGAAACCTGTTGCTGGTCAGATATAAGGACAAGAAGGATGTCCTTGTACTGTCCACAATTCATGGTAACGGCATCACCCCTGTCCCTGTGAGAGGTACCGCGGCAACGGTCCTTAAGCCCGATTGTATCGTCGACTACAATCGGTATATGGGAGGAGTTGATCTCTGATCAAGTCCTCAAGCCATATAATGCCATGCGCAAAACCCGGGCATGGTACAAAAAAGTTGTGTTCTACTTGGTACAGGTTGACTTGTACAACTCTTTTGTGCTGTCCCGGAGCGCTGGCAACACAGCGACATTCCTTCAGTTCTATGAGGCAGTGCTCAAGGCCCTGATCTTTTCGGACCGGGAAAGAACAGGCCGGAGTACCTCGGGAACTGGAGGCGCCCAGATTGTCCCTGGTCAACACTTTCCAGGTGTGGTCCCTCATACTGGAAAGAAGGGACGGACCCCAAAAAGGTGCAGAGTGTGTCACAGGAGGGGGATACGGAAGGACACCACTACTCAATGTGACATGTGCCCCGATCATCCGGGCCTCTGCATTATTGGTTGCTTCAGGGAGTACCCCACTTCCATGGAGTACTAAATTTATATCCCAATTTAGCCACTGACAAATTGTAAAAACAAAAATAATTTAAAAAAGTATACAAATTAGGTATCTCTGCGTCGGTAATCTCCTCTATAAAATACCCCATGATCTAACCCCCCAGATTAACAGTAAAAAAAAAAAGGTCACCTTGCATAACAAAAAGTTTAATAGCAAGCGATCAAAAAGTCATATATCCCCCAAAATAGTGCTAATAAAACCATCCTCTTATCCCGCAAAAAATGAGCCCCTACATAAGATAATCGGATAAAAAAAAAAAGACTTAGACTTTAGAGATACAAAATTTTTTTTGTATCAAAAAGGATAATATAGTCTAAAACCTAAATAATTGTAAAAAAGTTGACTTATTAGGTATCGCCGTGTCTGTTAAAATCTCCTCTATAAAAATACCCCATGATCTAACCCCCCAGATTAACACGGTCAAAAAAAATAAAAAAATATTAAAAGAAATATAAAAACGGTGCCAAAACAGCTATTTTTGGCACTTTTCCATTTCAATCCGTTTTTTCTGGTAACAAAGCAAGGGTTACCAACCAAACAAAACTTAATATTTATTACCCTGATACTGCAGTTTACAGAAACGCCACATTTGTGGTCGTAAACTGCTGTATCACTAAAAGGCAGGACCGATGGGTTTCAGAAGGCTGATTTTGATGGCCTTTTTTATTGACACCATGTCCCTTTTGAAGCTGCCCTGATGCACCTCTAGAGTAGAAACTCCCTAAAAGTTACCCCATCTAAGAAACTACACCCCTCAAGGTATTCAAAACTGATTTTACAAACTTTATTAACCCTTTAGGTGTTCCTCAACAGTTAATGGCAAATGGAGATTAAATTTCAGAATTTTAATTTTTGGTAACCTTACCTCACAAAAATGTAAAATAGACAGCAACCAAAAATCATATTTACCCTAAAAATAGTCCCAACAAAACTGCCACCTTATCCTGTAGTTTCCAAAATGGGGTCACTTTTAGGGAGTTTCTACTCCAGGGGTTCATCAGGGGGGTTGAAACAGGACACGGTGTAAATAAACCGGTCCATAAAAATCAGACCTCCAAAAACCACACGGCGCTCCTTTCCCTCTACGCTCCGCCATGTGGCCGTACAGTAGTGTACAACCACATATGGGGTGTTTCTGTAAACGGCAGAGTCAGGGAAATAAAGATAGTCTTGTTTGGCTGTTAACCCTTGCTTTGTTAGTGAAAAAAATGGGTTAAAATGGAAAATCTGGCAAAAAAATGAAATTCTCAAATTTCATCTCCATTTTCCAATAACTCTTGTGCAACACTTAAAGGGTTAACAAAGTTCGTAAAATCGGTTTTGAATACCTTGAGGGGTGTAGTTTCTTAGATGGGGTCATTTTTATGGAGTTTCTACTCTAGGGGTGCATCAGGGGGGCTTCAAATGGGACATGGTGTCAAAAAAAACAGTCCAGCAAAATCTGCCTTCCAAAAACCATATGGCGCACCTTTCCCTCTACGCCCTACTGTGTGCCCGTACAGTAGTTTACGGACACATATGGAGTGTTTATGCAAACTACAGAATCTGGGCAATAAATATTGAGTTTTGATTGGCTGTTAACCCTTGCTTTGTTACTGGAAAAAATGGATTAAAATGGAAAATGTTCCAAAAAATCTAAATTAAAAAATATTATCTCCATTTGCCATTTACTCTTGTGGAACACCTAAAGGGTTAACGATGTTTGTAAAATCAGTTTTGAATAGCTTGAGGTGTATAGTTTCTAGAATGCGGTCATTTTTGGGTGGTTTCTATTATGTAAGCCTCGCAAAGTGACTTCAGACCTGAACTGGTCCCTAAAAATTGGGTTTTTGTAAATTTATGAAAAATTTCAAGATTTGCTTCTAAACTTCTAAGCCTTGTAACATCCCCAAAAAATAAAATCATTCCCAAAATGATCCAAACATGAAGTAGACATATGGGGAATGTAAAGTAATAACAATTTTTGGAGGTATTACTATGTATTATAGAAGTAGAGAAATTGAAATTTGGTATTTTTTTTATAAATAAAAATTACTTATTTTTTTACTTCATTTTACCAGTGTCATGAAGTATAAGATTTTGCTATCTTGCTGCCTGCCCTGACCATGGAACTCATTTATGGACTTCATCATATTGACGCCTGCCTGACCTCGGACTCTGTACCCAGACCTTGCCTCCGTCTGATCAGCCTCTGGCCACATAGCACCCTCTGGGTGTCCCGTACCATCCAGAGGCCAGTCCAGTGGGTCCACACCCAGTTTCTTGTTTCCTCATGTTCCAACTTCCCCCTCAGAGGTAGGGTCTGGTGTAGCCCTCGGGAAAGGTTATCCTCACCATCAAGTATTGTGAAGAAAAAGGGGTACACTTAGTCATCCCTTTCTGAGGAGTTTGGTCACAGGGGACAGCGGCTTCGCACCCGTTAATATTTACAACAAATTTGGTGCAGAAACTTTTGACTAACTTTACACCACTTATTTATTGTCTTCCTTCATGCCATAATGCCACAATTCTGGAACATTTAGCTTAGTAAATCTCCACCATTGTCTTGACCGATTTATGAGAATTGGAACAGTGATACTTCAGTTGTAGACAGATCAGTTGAGTATCAAATGGAGATTTGTATGCAATGTTTATAGCTAGTTTTAGATCTTTGAAGCAAGTATCTAATGCATACATTCATCTTAGATAACTATCAACCGGATTTGTATTTAATTAGACTGGTCATTTTTGTAACCTAAAATCCATTACCACTTGCTATGATCTCAGTTCTTGATGTCTTAAAGTTGCAATTAGGATGTCATTAGCTTTTCTCTGGATGTTACATTACTATATAGCAGAAAATAGCTCCTGTCCTGACATGTTCATGTGAAGATAAAAGAAATAACGAACAATTATTGTATCATGAGCTTAAAGAGGACCTGTCACCACTCCTGAGATGCCTGCTCTAATAGCTGCATGCTTTCCCATGTAATAACAATTCTGGATCATCTATTCTTATGACTCTATGTTGTGCCATTCCTTTATTATTCCTGCTAGAAGATATGAAGGACTTGCTATTAGCCTTTGGTAAGGGTACAGAGGGGTGGTAACTAATTAGGGAGGTGTCAGCACTGATTGGATAGAGAGTCTGTGCAGGTACACCCCCCCCCCCCCCAACTGGTTACCTCCCCTCTGTACCCTTACTGAAGGCTAATAGCAGTTCATTCATAACTTCTAGTATAAATAATAGAGGAATTGTACATGCAGACATAAGAAGAGATGCTTCAGAATTGTTATTACATGGGGAATGCATGATACTATTAAAACTGGCATGTCAGGAGTAGAGATGTCACGAACATAAAATTTTCAGTTCGCGAACGCGAATTTCTGCAAATGTTCGCAACAGGGCGAACCGCCATAGACTTCAATAGACAGGCGAATTTTAAAACCCACAGGGACTCTTTCTGGCCACAATAGTGATGGAAAAGTTGTTTCAAGATGACTAACACCTGGACTGTGGCATGCCGGAGGGGGATCCATGGCAAAACTCCCATGGAAAATTACATAGTTGATGCAGAGTGTGGCAAGTTAAATTCGCAATGCGATTAATATAACCTGTATTAATCGCATTGCGAATACAACTTAGATCTGAGTTCCTAATGGTTGCATTGCTAGAATATAACGAAGATTGAGAATATAGTGCTATATTCGTCAATTCTAGCAATACAACCATTAGGAACTCAGATCTAAGTTGTAATCGCAATGCGATTAATATAACCTGTATTAATCATATTGCGATAACAACTTAGATCCAGTGGTGTTGCGAGGGGGGTGCGGTGGGTACGGGCCGCACCGGGCGACACCAGTCTGATGGGGTGTCGCCCGCCGGCGCAGGAGTTCTCACTCACAAGTTCAACTTCTAAACTTCGCAAGCAAGCACGTCGCGCCGTCACGTGGTAAAGGGGGACAGGGGTGTGACTCACTGCAGACTGTTGAGTGGTGGGGCGCCGCGGCAGCTGCCCTGCAGGAGTCTCTGGTGCCAGGAGGAGGAGGTAGGTAGAGCGGCTCTGACTTTATAGGCCAAATTATTTTAATACCCCAATAATAATAAGTTAATGTAGGATATACAAGGCTATGGTGGCTCACTCCGTTTGTAGTTATGGATTGGGTGCTGCTAAGCCTGAATTGACTCACCCAGTCATAAAAGGTAAAAATGCAAAAGATGGAAAGGCTGAGCACTCTCCACCTGGGCCAAATAGAGATACGGACAAAGAGTAGGTAATGATGACAATATTTATTACACCTAATGCAGATTCAACAATTTAAAATATGTAATACTAAGACATGTAATACTAAAACAATAACAGCTAGTTAATCATAAAACAAGTGTATGAAAAAAATATATATAAATAACTTGCAAGGTACGTCAATACATCTGGTGTGTGTGTGTGTATGTATGTATATATATATATATATATATATATATATATATATATATTACTGTGCTTTTCAGAGATGATGAATATTAAAATATCTAAAATGACAAGAAAAACCTTTAGGAATAAATATTATCGATAAAAGTTCAGAATGCTAAATCGATGAAAGAATCGATAACATCTTCGCCAATAAAGTGCTCAGTGTTTTTCGGACGATTGTCTTGACAAAGTTCATATTCGATAATTTCAATTCGATTATTTAAACATATTCGGCATATGTTCACTGAATGGAATGCACCTCTTAATACAGTTCAATTGTCGTCTGACTTAAGCACACAGTGGCGTCCCACGTGGCTCACAATGTCGGATCCGGCGGTACCTGATTATAGTTGATCAGTTGGAGCGATTCGGGTGGTTCTGTAGTCCCCAATGTGAATGGTCTCCAATGGTCTTCACCAGCTTTTTCAGATCTGGGAGATGTATAGGAATCGGGACCCAGTTTGCTTAAATCGAGGTGTTCACTCTATGTTGAAGAGTCGAAAATTCGACAGAGTGGTAATCCAATTCCAAGATGTTGAGGTCAAATACGTTTTCATCAGCTGATGTGCGGGTCTTGCAGTAACCAAACACGTTTCGGGGTCTTTGCCTGGCCCCTTCCGGCATTAATTTCCGTAGAGATGTATTAATGCTGGATCCGGTACTATGTGTTCTGGACATTGCCGCATCGCCGGATCTGGTTTTCTGGTCTGCGCTTGCGCCGGGATATAGGAGGAGCTAGTTTCGCTTTTGATCTTTGAAAAAAATTAAATACCTGATCCGTTATTCTGTATGAGAACCGATCCAGTATATCACTGGATCCGTCTAATGGATCCAGAAAAAAAAGCTATCCGTTTGTATACATTGCCAGAACTGCCTGCCAGATTCTAACAACGCTAGTGTGAAAGTACCCTAAACAAATAAAATTTGTCTTGACTTTCCCAAAAATTCGGATTTCAGCCAAAACAGAATCTTTGTGATATGATTTAAGACAAATGTCTCAAAATGGTGGCCACCATCTTCCGGGTCAGAAGACAGAGAAGAATGCATCTGCTACCAAAATGGGATAATGTGAGGACTATGTTATAATTTAAAAATAAAAGTATCAGGCTGTTTTAACCACTTTCTACCATGCTTAAATCCATAGCCAAATATGTCAGTCCTGACGGATTCCTTAAAATCAGACCCAAAATAAATTTGAAGAAATTTGTCCATTTCTAACATTTCTCCTTTGAAATAGAGATGTCGCGAACATAAAATTTTCCGTTCGCGAATGGAGAACGCAAATTACCGCAACTGTTCACGAACGGGTGAACCGCCATAGACTTCAATAGGCAGGCGGATTTTAAAACCCACAGTTTTAAAACCCACAGGGACTCTTTCTGGCCACAATAGTGATGAAAAAGTTGTTTCAAGGGGACTAACACCTGGACTGTGGCATGCCGGAGGGGGATTCATGGCAAAACTCCCATGGAAAATTACGTAGTTGACGCAGAGTCGGGATTTAATCCATAAAGGGCATAAATCACCTAACATTCCTAAATTGTTTGGAATAACGTGCTTTTAGGCTACATTCACACGTCCGTGGTGTGCTGCGGACCCGCAAATTGCGGGTCCGCAACACACCAGCCCGTCACCCCCATAGAAATGCCTATTCTTGTCTGCAAGCTGCGGACAAGAATAGGACATGCTCTATCTTTTTGCGGAGCTGCGGACCCAAAATCGGAGCCGTGCTCCGCAATTGCGGCTGCAGACATCCATTCCGTCCCCATAGAGAATGAATGGGTCCGCACCCATTCCGCAAAATTGCGGAAAGGATGCGGACCCATTTTGCGGACGTGTGAATGGAGCCTAAAACATCAGGTATGATGTTGTAGAATAAAAAACAAAAGATGAATAGGCACAACCACTTTCTGGAGTGTATCTTCGAGATTTATTCAGCACATGGGTGTAATAACCCAAAAGATAAAACGCACATATAATAAAAATGGCAATCTTAATGATGTTGTATCGATCAGGTAGTGTAAGGGTTACGCCCGCTTCACAGTGACAGACCAAACTCCCCATTTAACGCATCACAAACAACCGCAAACAGTCCATTTGCACAACCGCAAACTCCCCATTTGCACAAGGTTGGATACCAAGCTAGCCATGTCCCGTTCATTGTCCTCACTGACGTCATTGAAGGTCTCTTCCTCCACCCAGCCACGTACAACACCAAGGGTCCCTGAAAGGTGACAACAAGCCCCCTGGGACGCCTGCTGTGGTTGGTCTTCCACCTCCTCAAAGCCACCTTCCTCCTCTGACTCCTCTTCATCAGACTCCTCTCTCTGCGTTGCCGCAGGTTCAGCAATCGACGACAAGGCTGCTTCTGCTTCTGGTGGTGATGGTGACCACAACTCTTCCTCTTCATGCTCATCTACGGCCTGATCCAGCACTCTTCGCAGGGCACGCTCCAGAAAAAACGCATATGGGATGAGGTCGATGATGTTGCCTTGTGATTGACTGACCAGGTTTGTCACCTCCGCAAAAGGACGCATGAGCCTACAGCCATTGTGCATGAGCGTTCAGTAACGCGCCCCAAAAATACCCAGCTCCGCAAAGGCTGTCTTTTTTTTTTTTTTTTTTTTTTTTTATTAAAAAAAATCTGTTCTTACCAGTTTAATCTCTGTTTTGATCCCTATCAGGGGCCGGTGTATGGAATAGATTTTAGGAACCGGGAGATGGAAAAAGATGCTTGGTTGGTCCTCTTACTTCCAATTTGGGGCACTGCGCGTGCGCCGTGCAATGTCCTGTGCCACCCTATATGAGTGGTGTGTTAAGTAGTACTATTCCTATCAGGGGACGTGTATCGAAATAGATTTTAGACAACTGCAAAGAGTTGTCAATAGTTGACACTCATGACATCAATTTTATTCCTCTATGCGTCAATCTTAGTGTAGTGATGACACGTTTGGGAGATTGCAGGCGATGGTGGTTTTTTAAAGCCTATGGTCGTGCTGAGGTAGTTCAGTGACAGTTAAGTGACCCAAAAAACAATAATTCTGCAGTGTGGGCCCATTGTTGGCTTAGAAGGCTTTAAAGATCACCTTAGATGATCACAAAGAAAACTAATGTTTTTTTCTATGCAAAATTATCCAGCCGATCACTTTTGGTCTGTTCACAATGAAGCAACGACCTTATCTGGGGTGTGCCAACATTGTCATTGCCAACACACTCATAGAGGTGATCGCTTCATTGTGATAGGCAAGCCCCTTCACCACAACAAGGTAACGATCACGAAGGGGGATTGACACATGTATGTGCCTTTTTATTTATTTTTTGCAGCCACAGTGCAGCACCTGTACACATGCCTGAAAAATTAAGTACTGTTGCAGCCGCTGCTGTAGCAGCGGCCGGAAAAATTTGATGTTTTCCAGGCAGAAAGTGCACTAAAACATTGCGGCTTGAACCCTAGTTGGTGGCGGAGAAGTCATGCAAGTCATCCGGCATGCAGAGATTAAATACAGCAGCATGTGGACCATTTTTAGCCCAAGGCATCTCATCAGGCCTTTTTTAGTCCAATGCATCCCCCACTGTCAGTCCCTTTGGGATCCATGCCTCATTCATCTTAATAAAGGTGAGGTAATATAGACTTTTTTGACCTAGGCGACTTCTCTTCTCAGTGACAATACCTCCTGCTGCGCTGAAGGTCCTTTCTGACAGGACACTTGAAGCGGGGCAGGCCAGAAGTTCTATCGCAAATTGGGATTGCTCAGGCTACAGGTCAAGCCTGCACACCCAGTAGTTAAGGGGTTCATCGCTCCTCAGAGTGTCGATATCTGCAGTTAAGGCGAGGTAGTCTGCTACCTGTCGGTCGAGTCGTTCTCTGAGGGTGGACTCCGAAGGGCTGTGGCGATGCGTAGGACTTAAAAAGCTCTGCATGTCCTCCAACAACACGTCTGTAAAGCATCCTGTCCTTGCTGGCGTGGTCGTGGTAGGAGAAGGATTACTTTCACCTCTTCCCCTGTTAGATTCCCGTTGTGCTGTGACATCACCCTTATACGCTGTGTAAAGCATACTTATTAACTTGTTTTGGAACTGCTGCATCCTTTCCGACTTCCGGTAATTCGGTAACATTTCAGACACTTTCTGCTTATACCAGGGGTCTAGTAGCGTGGCCACCCAGTACAGGTCGTTCTCCTTCAGCCTTTTTATATGAGGGTCCCTCAACAGGCATGACAGCATGAAAGACCCCATTTGCACAAGGTTGGATGCCGAGCTACTAATGTCCCGTTCCTCGTCCTCACTGATCTCATTTAAGGTCTGTTCTCCCCCCCCCCCCCAGCCACGCACAACACCACGGGTACCAGATAGGTGACAACGAGCACCCTGGGATGCCTGCTGTGGTTGGTCTTCCTCCTCCTCAAAGCCACATTCCTCCTCTGACTCCTATTCCTCAGACTCCTCTTCCAGCGTTGCCACAGGTCCAGCAAGCGATGCTGATAAGGCTGTTTCTGGTGGTGATGGTGACCACAACTCTTCCTCTTCACGCTCATCTACGGCCTGATCCAGCACTCTTCGCAGGGCACGCTCCAGGAAGAAAACAAATGGGATGATGTCGCTGATGGTGCCTTCGATGCGACTGACTAGGTTTGTCACCTCCTCAAAAGGACGCATGAGCCTACAGGCACTGCGCATGAGCGTCCAGTAACGTGGCAAAAAAATACCCAGCTCCGCTGAGGCTGTCCTGGCACCCCGGTCATACAAATACTCGTTGACGGCTTTTTCTTGTTGGAGCAGGCGGTCGAACATTAGGAGTGTTGGATTCCAATGTGTCGTGCTGTCGCAAATCAAGCTGGCATATTTCGCCGCTGAATATCTGAAAAGTGCGCCATGGCTGTGTAGGAATGCCTGAAATGGCCACACACCTTCCTGGCCTGCATCAGGACGTCCTGTAAGCCTGGGTACTTATGCACAAAGCGTTGTACGATCAGATTACACACATGTGCCGTGCACGGCACATGTGTCAACTTGCCCAAATTCAATGCCGCCAACAAATTGCGTTGTCACACACCACTTTGCCGATCTCAAGTTTGTGCGGAGTCAGCCCCTGATCCACCTGTGTGTTCAGGGCGGACAGGAGTGCTGGTCCGGTGTGACTCTCTGTTTTCAGGCAAGTCAACCCCAAGACGGCGTAACACTGTCGTATCCAGGATGTGGATTTGCCCCTGGGTAGCTGGGGGGGTGCAGTTGATGTGGAGCAAGATGCAGAAGAGGACTCAGCCGAGGAGGTTAGCGAAGAGGATGGAGTAGGAGGAGTAGAGGAGGTGTGGCAGCAGACCTGCCTGTCATGGCGATGTCACCAACTCCTCTGCAGAGCCACACATTCCATGCTTGGCAGCCGTCAGCAGGTTGACCCAATGCGCAGTGTACGTGATATACCTGCCCTGGCCGTGCTTTGCAGACCAGGTATCAGTGGTCAGATGGACCCTTGCCCCAACACTGTGTGCCAGACATGCCATGACTTCCTTTTCCACAATAGAGTACAGGTTGGGGATTGCCTTTTGTTAAAAAAAATTTGGGCTGGGTACCTTCCACTGCAGTGTCCCAATAGCTACAAATTTTTTGAAGGCCTCAGACTCCACCAGCTTGTATGGTAAAAGCTGGCGGGCTAAGAGTTCCGACAAGCCAGCTGTCAGATGCCGGGCAAGGGGGTGACTCTGTGACATTGGCTTCTTACGCTCAAACATTTCCTTGACAGACACCTGACTGTGGGCAGATGAGCAGGAACTGCTGAAGGTGAGAGGCGGAGTGGCGGGTGGTTGAGAGGGGGCAAGGAGGACAGCAGTGGTTGACGTGGCTAAAGATGCTGGACCAGGAGCAGGATGGTGGCTTTGAGTTTCTGTGCTGCTTGTATCATGTGTTGATCCCATAGGTGTTTGTGATGTGAGATCATGTGCCTTCGCAAAGCAGTTGTACCTAGGTGGGTGTTGGACTTCCCACGACTCAGTTTCTTTTGGCACAGGTTGCAAATGGCATCGCTGTTATCAGAGGCAGACACACAAAAAAAATGCCACACTGCTGAGCTTTGCAATGAAGGCATTCTGGTGGTGGCAACAGCACGCGTTGATTGGCGTGCTGTCTGGCTGACCCCGGGTGCCGATACATGCTGTCTGACTGTGCCACTAGCTCCTTGCGACTACCTCCCCCTGCTTCCAACTCGTCTCCTCCTCCTCTCTGTCTCCCCATCTGAACTTTCCCCCTGTTCTTCTTCTCTTCGAGCGGGCACCCACGTGACATCCACGGACACATCGTCATCATCAACCGCTTCACTTGTATCTGACAACTCAGCAAAGGAAGCAGCAGCGGGTACAACATCATCATCATCATCACACCGTAAGTCCATGTGTGTAATGCTGCCTGACTGAGACATATCCCTGTTATCTACATCCTCTGGCAATAATGGTTGCGCATCACTCATTTCTTCCAACTGATGTGCAAATAACTCCCCTGACAGATCAAGTGAAGAGGCTGTGGTGATAGTGTTGGTGGTGGTGGTGGCAGGCGGGCGAGTGATAACTTGAGAGGTGCCCGAAGCTGAGCTGGAGGCGGATGGTGCGTCAAGGTTCCGAGCGGAAGCTGTAGAAGATTGGGTGTCCCCTCAGTATGTCACACCTATCGATAGCATGCCTATACCAGTCCTTTAAAGGACTTTTGTGTCCCTATTAGCTAGTGTTTTCTGTCCCGAACAGTCTGTCCCTGCTCCACACAGCAACTTCTCCCTACACTTGCAAAAAGCGGAATGCAAAATGTCTTTCAGATCGGGTTTATTTATAGGGTAGTGGGTGTGTCCATGTGCTAAAACATCTCACTTGGCTGTCCTGTCCCACCTGATGGATGTGTCATGGGTCAAAGTTCAACACAATGGAAAAGAATATGGCCCCGGCAGACATCGCCATATGTTTGCTTGTTCAGAGAACCGCGATCAATCAAAGTTTGCCGCGAACCGCAAGTCTATCTCTATCGGCCAGGTCTCTCTAGGTCAGTGATGGCTAACCTTGGCACTCCAGCTGTGGTAAAACTACAACTCCCAAGATGCCCCCCTTGCTTGGCTGCTCTCATAACTCTATAGAAATAAATGGAGCATGCTGGGAGTCGTAGTTTCACCACAGCTGGAGTGCCAAGGTTAGCCATCACTGCTCTAGGTAATGCCCTTGAGATGGTCGACCTGGTGTAACGCTATGAGACAACCCAGAATCTACAGGGGGATTCTTTTGGGAAGGGGGCAGTCAAATCCGGTAAATCTCCACCTGGCGACTTGTGTTAACCAAACCCACCTGGGATGTACCCCCTGTGTTCCCGGCTCCGATAGTCTGCTGGCGGTGTCGGGAGCCTGGCCATGTACGAGCTAACTGTCCACATCAGGTGGAACCCATGGACACGAACTATGGCTTCCGTCGTAATATGCCAGGAAGATGTGTGCAGCGGCTACCACAGAAACTCTAAATCACTTGTGCCAGGTGGAAGTGGGAGACACTCCAGCGGAGGCCCTGCTGGACTCAGGAAGTCTGGTGTCCCTTGTAAGGGCTCGCCTGGTGCGGTCCGCTGAGTATACTGGCCGGAAAGTCAGTGTCATGTGCATTCATGGGGACTTAGAAGACTTTCCCACCGCCCTGGTGTCTCTAACCACAGGGGCCGGCAGGTGGACTCACAAAGTGGCAGTTGCCACAAACTTACACTACGAACTTATAATCGGGAGAGACTTCCCGGGTTTCCCGGCATTGTGGCCTGCTACGAAAGTGACTGATACCCATGAGACAAGGGTAACCCCAGCAGAGTGGCCTTGCTCCGGGGGGAGGCCAGAACCCTGGAAACCCAAGGCCGAAGGGCCAGGGGTAGAGGTGACCGGACCGCCACTTTGGTGGAAGAGGGGGAGAACCCCACTGAGTGTAATGGTGGGAGACGTGGAGGAATTGCCTCCGGGGCCTGAGCTGGCAGACCTCCATGTCTCCGGGGATAGTTTTGGTACTGCACAACACTGGGACCCAACCCTATTCCGAGCCTGGAAAAATGTATTAATAGTAGATGGTGAACCACAACAAGCTGGGGCAGAGTCAGTGTTCCCCCGTTTTGTGGTTAATCAGGATATGTTGAATCGGGTAAACCAGCTGCGGGGTTAACCCATTGAACAGTTGGTGGTGCCCCAGGCTTATCGCAAACTCGTTTTAGAGTTAGCCCATCAACATGTTCTCGGGGGTCATGCAGAAAACACAGGACTGGATACTACAACGGTTTTACTGGCTCAGTGTGTTTAGGGAGGTGGACGAATTCTGTAAGTCTTGCCCAACACCCTATATTAGGTGTGCATAATTATTAGGCAACTTCCTATCCTTTGGCAAAATGGGTCAAAAGAAGGACTTGACAGGCTCAGAAAAGTCAAATAGTGAGATATCTTGCAGAGGGATGCAGCACTCTTAAAATTGCAAAGCTTCTGAAGCGTGATCATCGAACAATCAAGCGTTTAATTCAAAATAGTCAACAGGGTCGCAAGAAGCGTGTGGAAAAACCAAGGCGCGAAATAACTGCCCATGAACTGAGAAAAGTCAAGCGTGCAGCTGCCAAGATGCCACTTGCCACCAGTTTGGCCATATTTCAGAGCTGCAACATCACTGGAGTGCCCAAAAGCACAAGGTGTGCAATACTCAGACATGGCCAAGGTAAGAAAGGCTGAAAGACGACCACCACTGAACAAGACACACAAGCTGAAACGTCAAGACTGGGCCAAGAAATATCTCAAGACTGATTTTTCTAAGGTTTTATGGACTGATGAAATGAGAGTGAGTCTTGATGGGCCAGATGGATGGGCCCGTGGCTGGATTGGTAAAGGGCAGAGAGCTCCAGTCCGACTCAGACGCCAGCAAGG
Organism: Bufo bufo; assembly: GCF_905171765.1. Classification (NCBI taxonomy): domain Eukaryota; kingdom Metazoa; phylum Chordata; class Amphibia; order Anura; family Bufonidae; genus Bufo; species Bufo bufo. Next base: position 467,753,848 of record NC_053392.1, on the reverse strand, counting down.
TGGAGGTGGAGTACTGGTTTGGGCTGGTATCATCAAAGATGAGCTTGTGGGGCCTTTTCGGGTTGAGGATGGAGTCAAGCTCAACTCCCAGTCCTACTGCCAGTTTCTGGAAGACACCTTCTTCAAGCAGTGGTACAGGAAGAAGTGTGCATCCTTCAAGAAAAACATGATTTTCATGCAGGACAATGCTCCATCACACGCATCCAAGTACTCCACAGCGTGGCTGGCAAGAAAGGGTATAAAAAAAGAAAATCTAATGACATGGCCTCCTTGTTCACCTGATCTGAACCCCATTGAGAACCTGTGGTCCATCATCAAATGTGAGATTTACAAGGAGGGAAAACAGTACACCTCTCTGAACAGTGTCTGGGAGGCTGTGGTTGCTGCTGCACGCAATGTTGATGGTGAACAGATCAAAACACTGACAGAATCCATGGATGGCAGGCTTTTGAGTGTCCTTGCAAAGAAAGGTGGCTATATTGGTCACTGATTTGTTTTTGTTTTTGAATGTCAGAAATGTATATTTGTGAATGTTGATATGTTATATTGGTTTCACTGGTAAAAATAAATAATTGAAATGGGTATATATTTGTTTTTTGTTAAGTTGCCTAATAATTATGCACAGTAATGGTCACCTGCACACACAGATATCCCCCTAAAATAGCTAAAACTAAAAACAAACTAAAAACTACTTCCAAAAATATTCAGCTTTGATATTAATGAGTTTTTTGGGTTCATTGAGAACATGGTTGTTCAATAATAAAATTAATCCTCAAAAATACAACTTGCCTAATAATTCTGCACTCCCTGTATGTTACCAAGATGCAACAGCGGATAGAGACCATTTTGCCTCCTGTCAGGGAGCATATGGAGGCAGCTCAGCGAGCCCAGAGTTGGATCTATAATCGGCAGGCTCGGGTCCAGATCTTTAACCCGGGTGATCAGGTTTTAGTTCTGGTGCCAACCGTTGACAGTAAGTTCCTGGCCAGGTGGCAGGGGCCCTACGAGATACTTGAAAAAATTGGAGAGGTAAATTACAAAGTACACCAGCCAGGGAGGTGAAAGCCAGAGCAGGTGTACCATGTGAATCTATTCAAACCGTTGAAAGATAGGGAAACCTGTACTGAAGACAGCCTATGGCCAAGTTTTTTTTTAGGGGAAGCGGTTTCGGTCCCTCTGTCTGTCTGAAGCAAAGGAAGCGGCTGCCACGACAAGCCATCTCAGGAAGTGCAGATGATGCTGAGGCTAGAAGTCATTGAGGAGTCTAAAGCAAGTGGGCTATCCTATAATGCTAATACCCAAGCCGGACGGGACACTCCGGTTTTGTAACTATTTCCGAAAACTAAACGAGATCTTTAAGTTTGATGCATATCCCATGCCTCGGGTGGATAACCTTATTGAGAGGTTAGGCCAAGCCCGGCATTTTTCTGTTTTGGACCTCACCAAAGGGTACTGGCAGGTACCCTCAACTGAGGCTGCCAAAGAGAAAACTGCCTTCATCGCACCAGAGGGGCTGTACCAATATAAGGTGATACCCTTTGGTCTGCATTGCGCCCCTGCCACTTTTCAACGGCTCATGGACATTGTGCTGCGTCCACATCGTCAGTATGCTTCGGCTTACCTAGATGATATTGTCATCCACACTATTAACTTGGAAAGTCATCTACCCAAAGTGCAGGCTGCAGTGGACTCCCTTAGGAAGGCTGGACTGACCGCTAACCCAAAGAAATGCGCGATAGGGTTAGAGGAGACTAAGTACCTGGGGTACTTCATTGGACGTGGAGCTATCAAGCCCCAAGTGAATAAAATAGAGGCAATTCGGAATTGGCCCCGACCTGTCACTACGAGGCAAGTAAAGTCGTTCCTGGGAATGGTGTGCTATTATATGAGGTTCATTCCCCATTTTGCCACTTTAATCCATGATGGTCTGCTGGAATGACCAGGCGGAAGAAGCTTTTTCCGCATTAGTCGGTCCTGTGCGGGTCACCGGTTTTGGTGATGCCCGACTTTAAGAGGGATTTTGTGGTACAGACCGATGCCTCGGAGCTGTACTGTCTCAAAATGTAAATCAATGGAGAGGAGCATCCCGTTGTTTTCCTGAGCTGCAAACTCATCCCAGCCGAGACCAGGTACAATATAGTGGAGAGAGTGCCTGGCCATCAAGTGGGCACTCGAGTCTCTGCGCTATTATCTGTTGGGGAGACAGCTCCGTCTGGAGACTGACCACTCCCCTCTCAAGTGGATGAGCCAGGCCAAAAAGAGGAATGCTCGGGTCACCAGATGGTTTTTGTCATTACAGAACTTCAAGTTCTCAGTGGAACACAGGGCAGGCCGCTTGCAGGGAAATGTGGATGCCCTGTCCCGGGTACACTGTCTGGCAAGTGTTCACCCCCTCAGCGTTGAACAAAGGGGAGAGGTATGTAGGAAGTTGCAAGGGACAGTCGTTGATGGAAGGTATGTGTCACTGAGGTTCCTGGCCTCGGTGGAGTAAGAGCCAGTTTTCATGTGTCAGCAGCAGTTGCTGTTTGACACCTTGCTATTTAGTATAGCTGTAATAGCCAATCCGGGACGGCTCTTACTGGGAGTAGTCAAAGTGCTGGGAGGGTGACTACTCCCCACGGTCTAGGCCGGGTCTTGACTGGCCTATATAAAAAAAAACAGCCAGCAGTGTCAGGTGGTGGTAATTACCTCTCTCTCTGACAGAGGAGCTCTGGCAATCGTTGGATTGGGATCTGAGCCATGTGCTCCGTGTGCTAGGCTGGAGGCCTGAGTTTGGGAAGTCTGCTCTGTCCTGAGCAATGCCGATCGGGTGTGAACGAACACCTAGGATAACAGGTGACTGTTTTTCTGTATGAACTGTCTAGGTGTGAACGAACACCAGAACTGAAAATGGACTGTCGTACTGTTTTGTTGCCATAAGTGTAAATAAAACACTGAAGTTTTTGAGGTACAAACTGGTCTTTGCCTCTATACTGCGTACGCTTGTCCTGTCTACCAGAGTGAATCCCCACAAGGCATACGTGCAAAACAGTTCTCTTTCCCTTGTTTTTCGTTCTCTATCTTTTTATTTTTTGCACAATGTGTATGAAGATGGTCGCCTCCGCAAATTGAGGAGTTATGCAAAGGATTTGCTTGCTGCACAATGTGAGGAGAGAGTAATCACCGTTGTCGGCAAGAACAAAGAGCAGCTGATCCAGGCCCTCATCTGTGCGGATCAGGACCAAGAGAGGACTCTGGACTAGGGAGATTGCAGTCCTGCTTCAGAAACTGGTATCCCTATGGAGAATGCCCCTGCAACTGCAGAGTGGGACACTGCAGAGAGACAAGTTGAGAGACAGTAATAGCTGGACTTAGCCCAACTCTAAAGTACTGGTTCTACTTCTTCCGGGAACTAATTCCGCAGCATTACAGTGTTTAAGCCTCATCCAGAGTACTTCTCTTCTACGGACAAGGCTGCTGACTTGGACACTTTCCTACAAAGGTTTGAAAAGACTTGCCATCAGTACCAGCTACCCAGAGACCAGATCTAGGGGAAAAGCCCTGGAGGTGTTTGCAGCTCTTCCTCATGACCAGGATGGTGACTATGATGCCATAAAGCAAGCCTTGATCATGAAATACAACCTCAGTCCTGAGGTTTATCACAAACGACTCAAGGCTTTATAATGTGGATCCAATGATAGCTATTTAGATCTACTAGATGGCTTGAGGACTAACCTTCAGCAGTGTGTCCATGGATTATCCATCACCACATTTGAGGAACTGCAGGATTTAAAGGTGAAATATCATCATTTGCCCCTTGGAAGTACGACAATTCATTATGGATCGAGAGCCATGGATGCTCCTGATCCATGACTCAATACTATGAAAACCTCCTGGTGCTAGCTGGAAAAAGTTAGGCCAAGTACCCTTTCATCCACCAACAGCGGCCCCTCTTATCCCCACCAGACCTGCAGTTGATTCTGGCAAATGTTTTACTTGTGACCAAATGGGACATTTAAGCTGTAATTGCCCTAAAAATAGGAAACCCAATATGACTATGGAACCTAGGGGATAATCTTCAACTGTACTATTTGTGGCTAGAACAGAGGGCAGGAATGCTGCTCACCTGCAATTTGTTACTGTCAGCAACCAGGTCACAATCAGACTGCGAAATACTGGAGCAGAGGTCATCCTAGTGCGTTTGGAGCTAGTAAAACCAAAGGATATACTCCCTGGAGAAAACCTGGCTGTGAAAGGAGTTGGAGGATTGAACCCTGCAATCCCCATGGTGCGAGTATTGCTGAATTGGAGTACCGTGGGAGTCACCAATGCCATCCCTAATGACAAGTTGCTGGGAACTCACTTAAGGAGGACGGTATACCAGTATGTGTCAACACCAAATATATTAGACACACCGAGTCTAGATGAACAGTTTCTGGGTAATCTTATAGGTGAACCTGAAGATTACCCAATGTTCAGATCTTGTGGGACCAACATTATTGGCATCTCCACATTGATGATAGGTGGCATAGTGACAGACAGGTTGCATTCCAAGGTGCTGTCTGTTTTCCTACTTCTCTGGCTAAACATGTGGTCTGCTAGACCCAACAGGGGATTTTTTTAGTGTGTCCTAGGACCTGTCCATGAAAAACAGACGCAAAACGGATAGCATTTTTCACTGACCCATTGACTTCAATGGACGTGTGCAGTCCGGGACACAGATAAAAGTAGTGCATGCTCCCGTAGATTTTTTGCGGACACATGGAACGCAGAAATACATGGAAATTTGAACAAACCTATTAAAATTAGTGGATCAACATGTTGTCCGCAGAAAGTGGATAACACACATCAGTGAAATACTGAGTCAGTATTTTGTTGGTATTTTACATCAGTATTTGTAAAATAAAAATAAAGAAAAAATATAAAGAAATATTTGTGCCTCTTCTATGTTTTGGACCCACTCCTGTTTTGGTTTACAACTGCTAATAAAAAAAACCTGATCATGTAAAATATGTAGCTAAAGACCTTATTCACACATCAGAGTTTTGGATTTCCATCAGTAATTTCGAGACAAACCTGGTGCAGCTCTAAACATAGAACAGGTGCAGATCTTTCCTTTTAGGGCTCTTTCACACTTGCGTTATTGTCTTCCGGCATAGAGTTCCGTCGTCGGGACTCTATGCCGGAAGAATACTGATCAGGATTATCCTAATGCATTCTGAATGGAGAGTAATCCGTTCAGGATGCATCAGGATGTCTTCAGTTCCGGTACGGAACGTTTTTTGGCCGGAGAAAATACCGCAGCATGCTGCGCTTTTTGCTCCGGCCAAAAATCCTGAAGACTTGCCGCAAGGCCGGATCCGGGATCAATGCCCATTGAAAGGCATTGATCCGGATCCGGCCTTAAGCTAAACGTCGTTTCGGCGCATTGCCGGACCCGACGTTTAGCTTTTTCTGAATAGTTACCATGGCTACCGGGACGCTAAAGTCCTGACAGCCATGGTAAGTGTAGCGGGGAGCAGGGGAGCAGCATACTTACCGTCCGTGCGGCTCCCCGGGCGCTCCAGAGTGACGTCAGGGCGCCCCAAGCGCATGGATCACGTGATCACATGGATCACGTCATCCATGCGCATGGGGCGCTCTGACGTCATTCTGGAGCGCCCGGGGAGCCGCACGGACTGTAAGTATACCGCTCCCCCGCTCCCCGCTACTACTATGGCAACCAGGACTTTAATAGCGTCCTGGGTGCCATAGTAACACTGAAAGCATTTGGAAGACGGTTCCGTCTTCAAATGCTTTCAGTACACTTGCGTTGTTACGGATCCGGCAGGCACCTCCGGCAACGGAAGTGCATGCCGGATCCCAACAACGCAAGTGTGAAAGAGGCCTTATACCTCAAGTCTGTGTAGCCTCCACTCCTAGTTTTGACAATAGAAATCACTGTCTGAACATTGATGTATGAATAAGGCCTCATGCACACAACTGTGTGGCGGCCTGTGCTGTGGACCACAAACTGCTGTCCGCAATGTGCAGACAACAACTGTGTGGCCACCGCCTGCGGACGCAGACCCATTAACTGCCAAAAAGTATTGTATGCAATATTTATTTGCAGTGGAGAGGTATGTACAGAAAACCCACAGAGTGCGAGCTTCTAATCCGTGCTTCTGTTACACACCACACTGTATCTCCCGGATTGTGGACCCATTCAAGTGATGCGGTGCGCACAAGGCCGGTGCCCATATATTGCGGACCCACTGTTTGCGGGCCGCAATACGGGCATGGGCCGCTTATGGTCATGTGTATGAGGCCTAAGGCATAATGCAACCATTTGTACCTATTCAGTGTTTTAGACACGCACCTGGGTTTGGCTCACATTTAGGGCTCATGAACACGGACGTTGCCCGGCCGTGGCCGAATTGCGGCCCGCTTACAGGGGGTCCACAATACACAGGCATCGGCCGTGTTCACCATTCACTTCAATGGGTCTGTAATCACAGAGATGCAGAACGGAGGCAAGGATCGGAACCCCACTGAAGCACTACGGAGTGCTTCGGTGGTGTTTCTGGCTGCACTACTTTTTTGCCGTACAGACCGTCGGATGCAGATCGCGGACCCCATTCAAGTGAATGGGTCCACGATCCACAAGCGGCTGCCCCACGGTCATGCCTGTGCATTGCGGACCGCAAATTGCGGTCTGCAGCACGGGCCTGGCCAGCACACGGCTGTGGGCATGAGCCATTACTGTTGGAAATTATTGAACAAACACTGACTCTGTATGTTTTGGCCATTCCAGAAATGCTTGAAGTAAGCACCATGAATTTCAGGGTATTTTTTTAAAAGCTAAAGGCCTAAGAGGTACTCTTCCCTGGAAAAATTGCTATTTACTCTGCGTTGCATGTACAGACTCCATGTCCAAGGCCTAATGCAAAGAAACAGTTTATGAAATGTTAACCCTGTGTACATCATTATTCTTAAAGGGTTGAATGGAGTGAGCTGCCACGCTGAGCGGAGTAGGTGCTGGCTATATAATACAGCAGGCACCTGGCTGTAATGACTCGGATCAGTGATGATTCTGAACCTGGTCATATAAGCCTTCAGATGCAGCGGTCAATAACAATTGCGGCATCTGCAGGGTCGGCTCTCCCACAGCAAAATTATGGGGATTTGATTAGCTACCATGACAGCGCCTGGGACCTTCAGAAGGCTTGTCATGGTTAACTGCCTGGAAAGCTGTGCACAAACCACAGCTCAGCAGGCACTATCTCATAATCTCATAGACCACAATAGTATTCTATTGGTACAAATGATCAGACGATTGCAAGTTCCAGTCCACTAAGGAGACTAAAAGTTGGTGTGGAGAGTAAGGAAAAAGCAAAAAAAAGAAAAACCCTCAAAAATTACAAACCGGATTCCAAAAAAGTTGAGACACTATACAAATCGTGAATAAAAACTGAATGCAATGATGTGGAGGTGCCAACTTCTAATATTTTATTCAGAATAGAACATAAATCACGGAACAAAAGTTTAAACTGAGAAAATTTACCATTTTAAGGGAAAAATATGTAGAATAAAAATTTCATGGTGTCAACAAATCCCCCAAAATTTGGGACAAGGCCATTTTCACCACTGTGTGGCATCTCCCCTTCTTCTTACAACACTCAACAGACGTCTGTGGACCGAGGAGACCAGTTTCTCAAGTTTAGAAATAGGAATGCTCTCCCATTCTTGTCTAATACAGGCCTCTAACTGTTCAATCGTCTTGGGCCTTCTTTGTTGCACCTTCCTCTTTATGATGCGCCAAATGTTCTCTATAGGTGAAAGATCTGGACTGCAGACTGGCCATTTCAGTACCCGGATCCTTCTCCTACGCAGCCATGATGTTGTGATTGATGCAGAATGTGGTCTGGCATTATCTTGTTGAAAAATGCAGGGTGTTCCCTGAAAGAGATGATGTCTGGATGGGAGCATATGTTTTTCTCGAACCTGAATATATTTTTCTGCATTGATGGTGCCTTTCCAGACATGCAAGCTGCCCATGCACACGTACTCATGCAACCCCATACCATCAGAGATGCAGGCTTCTGAACTGAGCATTGATAACAACTTGGGTTGTCCCTGTCCTATTTGGTCCGGATGACATGGCGTCCCAGATTTCCAAAAAGAACTTAGAATCGTGACTCGTCTGACCACAGAACAGTCTTCCATTTTGCCACACTCCATTTTAAATGATCCCTGGCCCAGTGAAACCGCCTGAGCTTGTGGATCTTGCTTAGAAATGGCTTCTTCTTTGCACTGTAGAGTTTCAGCTGGCAACGCGGATTGTGTTCACTGACAATGGTTTCTGGAAGTATTCCTGAGCCCATTCTGTGATTTCCTTTAAAGTAGCATTCCTGTTTGTGGTGCAGTGTCGTTTAAGGGCCCGGAGATCACGGGCATCCAGTATGGTTTTACGGTCTTGACCCTTACGCACAGAGATTGTTCCAGATTCTCTGAATCTTCGGATGATGTTATGCACATTTGATGATGATAGATGCAAAGTCTTTGCAATTTTTCGCTGGGTAACACCTTTCTGATATTGCTCCACTATCTTTCTGCGCAACATTGTGGGAATTGGTAATCCTCTACCCATCTTGGCTTCTGAGAGACACTGCCACTCTGAGAAGCTCTTTTTATACCCAATCATGTTGCCAATTGACCTAATTAGTGTTAATTGGTCTTCCAGCTCTTCGTTATGCTCAAATTTACTTTTTACAGCCTCTTATTGCTACTTGTCCCAACTTTTTTGGGATTTGTTGACACCGTGAAAATTGGAATCAACGTATTTTTCCTTTTATACATTTACTCGGATTAAACGTTTGATCTGTCATCTACATTCTATTACAAATAAAATATTGACATTTGCCATCTCCACATCATTGCATTCAGTTTTTATTCACAATTTGTTTAGTGTACCAACTTATTTGGAATCCGGTTTGTAAAATCACTCGAATTTAACACATAAAAAAATAAATAAACATAACAGGTATCACATTGTCTCAAAATGCCTGAACTATTAATATATAAAAATATTTGTCCACGTTATTCAATTTTTTTGTTCACTTGAATAAAAGTACACCAAAAATGGTACAGTACCAATGAAAACTCCAGTTCGTCCCACAAAAAACAAGCCCTCCTACAGCGGTTTAGACAGAAATATGAAAAGGTTATGGCTGTGAGAAAATGGCGATGTGAAGAAAAAAAAAAAAAATTATATATATATATATATATATATATATATATATATATATATATATATATTTTTTTTTTTTAAGTTGTAAAACAAAATAAAAACTATAATAAGGAATTAATGTCATTTTTAGTACACAATGAACATCCTAATATCTAAACCCAAAAAACCTTAGCAGAAATGTTTTTTTTTTTTCTTTTGCTATTTCAGTCCACAAATATTTTTTTCCTGTTTTCCAATACAAGACATAGTAAATTAAATGAGGCCATTAAAAAATAAAAATTCCACAAAATAAAATTTCCCACAAAAAATAAGCCCTAATATGGCTATGAGAAAGGAAAATTTTAAGTGACGACTCTTGGAATGTGGGAAGTTTAAAATGAAAATGCAAAAACAAAAATGGGTCTGTTCCTTAATGGAGTTGTGTCACAAAAAAAATATGTATTTTCAAAACCAGCACTAGTGTTGAGCGAACAGTTCGAGCATAGTTCGGGTCCGTACCGAATTTTGGGGTGTTCGTGACACGGACCCGAACCCGAACTTTTTCGTAAAAGTTCAGGTTCGTCGTTCGGCATGTATTTTGGCGCATTTTGAAAGGCTGCAAAGCAGCCAATCAACATGCATCATACTACTTGCCCTAAGATGCCATCGCAGCCATGCCTACTATTGGCAAGGCTGTGATTGGCCAAGTGCAGCATGTGACTCAGCCTCTTTATAAGCTTGTGCGCACGTCGGGACGTGCTCACTCCCGATGTGAATAGAACAGGGATAGACGCAGCTGATGCTAGGGCGAGAATAGGCAGGGATAATTGAATAACTGGAAGCAAATTTCTCTCCTCCACCTGTGATTCATCTGAACAACTGCAGCTGAGCTGCTTTTTTGATAGGGATTGGCTATTTTTAGAGTGGCCAGAGTGATTTTTCCATCCACATGTACCTGGGCTGACCGCCGGCCGCCATTTTGCGACTTGTAGTGCTGCAGCAGAAGCTGCCACAGTGTGCATTCCAAAGCTCCAAACAAGTCAGACATCTACACCTGGGATTCAGACCAATAGCGATTTAGCAGCACAGTCCAAGGCTATTTTTTTTAAAGGTTGTGCAGACCATTTTGTGGCACATGTTACTGGGCTGATAGGCGGCGGCCATCTTGGGACTAGTGCTGCAGCACAATCTCTCCCAACGTCCATTAATCACTTGTAATAGTGGTCTGTGCCATAGAAATCCTACATCAGGGACTTGGGTGTGCTTGTGTCACCCCTACTAATACCAGTCCACCTGTAATCCATACAGTGAAAAGCCATAAAGTATTCCAGTGAGGGAATTTTTTTTTTATTTAAAAAAGGCCAAGTTAGTTTATCTGGCGTTCAATATACTAGATACAGTTAGGCCTGCGTTTCATACATCTGGAATTAGCAAACTAATGTGCTGGGGTTGGGAAAACATATATGTACCCATACTAGAATCTGTCAAAGAAAGCGGTACTCACATATAACAGTCATTCCATCTGTAATCCATACAGTCAAAAGACTGAAAGTATTCCAGTGAGGGAATTTTTTTTATTTAAAAAAGGCCAAGTTAGTTTATCTGGCGTTCAATATACTAGATACAGTTAGGCCTGCGTTTCATACATCTGGAATTAGCAAACTAATGTGCTGGGGTTGGGAAAACATATATGTACCCATACTAGAATCTGTCAAAGAAAGCGGTACTCACATATAACAGTCATTCCATCTGTAATCCATACAGTCAAAAGACTGAAAGTATTCCAGTGAGGGGATTTTGCTTATAAAAAATAATATATTTCATTGTGGTGCGAGTTGAATCGCAACAATGAAGAAAAATACTATTAAGGGACGAGGACGCGGTCGTGGTGGTGTCCGTGGAGCCTCTGTTGCTGGTAGAGGACGTGGCCGTTCGGCCCCAGGCGCACACAGTAGGGAACGAACTCCCTCAACTAGCCGGCAGAATGTACCGCAATATCTCGTGGGGCCCAATGCCGCTCTTAGGATGGTAAGGCCTGAGCAGGTACAGGCATTAATCGATTGGGTGGCCGACAGTGCTTCCAGCACGTTCACCACATGGTCTTCCACCCAGTCTTCTGCGGAAAGCGCACAGGTGGCACCTGAAAACCAAGCCCATCAGTCTGTCACATCACCCCCAAGCATATCAGGGAAACGGTCTGAGCCACAAGTTATGCAGCAGTCTCTTCTTCTGTTTGAAGACTCTGCTTCCAGGGTTTCCCAGGGGCGTCCACCTAGCCCTTCCCCAGTGGAGGAAGACATACCATGCACTGACGCACAACCACTTATGTCTCCAGATGAAGAGGACATGGGAATACCACCACAGCAGAGTCACCGACTCTCTGATGATGACGAAACACAGGTGCCCACTGCCGCGTCTTTTTGCAGTGTGCAGACTGAACAGGAGGAGGTCAGGGAGGGAGACTGGGTGGAAGACGATGCAGAGGACGATGAGGTCTTAGACCCCACATGGACTGAAGGTCGTGGCGATGACTTTCACAGTTCAGAGGAAGAGGTAGTGGTGAGACCGAGACAACAGCGAAGCCAAAGAGGGAGCAGGGGGCCAAAGCAGACGAGCCGCCGCCCCCAGAGTTCGCCTGCTACTGGACATCGCCAACAGGGACCCAGCCCCACAAAGGCAGCTTCAAAGAGTTCCCTGGCATGGCACTTCTTTAAACAATGTCCTACCGACAAGACCCGAGTGACTTGCACGCTCTGCCATCAGAGCCTGAGGCGAGGCATTAACGTTCTGAACCTCAGCACAACCTGCATGACCAGGCATCTACATGCAAAGCATGAACTGCAGTGGGGTACACACCTTAAAAACCAGGCACTCGCTGAGGCTCCCCCTGCTCCCTCTACCGCTGCTGCCTCGGCTTCCGCCTCGAGAGGAATGTTGCCACCTGCCGAGCAGCAAACAGAGGATGTGCCACCGACACCACCACCACCGCCACCGTCAACTAGCGTCTCCACTATATCACACAGCAGCGTTCAGCTCTCAATATCTCAAACCTTAGAGAGGAAGCGCAAATTCCCCCCGAGTCACCCTCAAGCCCTTGGCCTGAACGCCAGCATTTCTAAACTGCTGGCCTTTGAAATGCTGTCATTCCGGCTGGTGGACACAGACAGCTTCAAACAGCTGATGGCCATGGCTGTCCCGCAGTATGTGGTTCCCAGCCGCCACTACTTCTCCAAGACAGCCGTGCCTTCCCTGCACATGCAAGTGTCCGATAAAATCAAGTGTGCACTGCGCAACGCCATTTGTGGCAAGGTCCACCTAACCACAGATACGTGGACCAGTAAGCACGGCCAGGGACGCTATATCTCACTAACTGCACACTGGATGAATGTAGTGGCGGCTGGGCCCCCGGCGGACAGTTCCTTGGCGCACGTCCTTCCGCCCCCTAGGATCGCAGGGCATCATTCTCTGCCTCCTGTAGCCTCCTCCTCCTACTCGGCTTCCTCCTCCACTGCTTCCACCAGCTCATCCGGTCAGCCACACACCTTCACCACCAACTTCAGCACAGCCCGGGGTAAACGTCAGCAGGCCATTCTGAAACTCATATGTTTGGGGGACAGGCCCCACAGCGCAAAGGAGTTGTGGCGGGGTATTGAACAACAGACCGACGAGTGGTTTCTGCCGGTGGGCCTCAAGCCAGGCCTGGTGGTATGCGATAATGGGCGAAATCTCGTGGCAGCTCTGGGACTAGCCGGTTTGACGCACATCCCTTGCCTGGCGCATGTGCTGAACTTGGTGGTGCAGAGGTTCATTCACCACTACCCCAACATGTCAGAGCTGCTGCATAAAGTGCGGGCCGTCTGTGCGCGCTTCCGCCGTTCACATCCTGCCGCTGCTCGCCTGTCTGCGCTACAGCGGAACTTCGGCCTTCCCGCTCACCGCCTCATATGCGACGTGCCCACCCGGTGGAACTCCACCTTGCACATGCTGGAGAGACTGTGCGAGCAGCAGCAGGCCATAGTGGAGTTTCAGCTGCAGCACGCTCGCGTCAGTCGTACTGCCGAACAGCACCACTTCACCACCAATGATTGGGCCTCCATGCGAGACCTGTGTGCCCTGCTGCGCTGTTTCGAGTACTCCACCAACATGGCCAGTGGCGATGACCCTGTTATCAGCGTTACAATACCACTTCTATGTCTCCTTGAGAAAACACTTAGGGCAATGATGTTAGAGGAGGTGGCCCAGGTGGAGGAGGAGGAGGAGGATGAGGGCTCGTTTCTAACACTTTCGGGCCAGTCTGTTCGAAGTGGCTCAGAGGGAGGTTTGTTTAAGCAGCATAAGACAGGTTCACAAGTCGCCAGCCAAGGCACTGTACTGGAGGACGAGGAGGATGAGGAGGAGGAGGTGGAGGGGGACGAGGATGACGCAAGTTCACAGCGGGGTGGCAGCCCAGGCCCATCACTGGTGCGTGGCTGGGGGGATACGGTGGACGATGACGATACGCCTCCCACAGAGGACAGCTTGTCCTTACCCATGGGTAGCCTGGCCCACATGAGCGAATATATGCTCCAATGCCTGCGCAACGACAGCAGAGTTGCCCACGTTTTAACGTGTGCAGACTACTGGGTGGCCACCCTGCTGGATCCCCGGTATAAAGACAATGTGCCCACTTTAATTCCTGAACTGGAGCGCGACCGTAAGATGCGCGAGTACAAGCGCACGCTGATAGAGGCGCTCTTGAGAGCATTCCCACATGTCACAGGGGAACAGGTGGAAGGTGAAGGCAGAGGAGTGGCAAGAGGTCGCCAACGCAGCTGTGTCACGGCCAGCTCATCTGAGGGCAGGGTTAGCATGGCAGAAATGTGGAAAAGTTTTGTCTCCACGCCACAGCTATCTGCACCGACACCTGATACGGAACGTGTTAGCAGGAGGCAGCATTTCACTAACATGGTTGAACAGTATGTCTGCACACCCCTCCACATCCTGACGGATGGTTCGGCCCCATTCAACTACTGGGTTTCGAAATTGTCCACGTGGCCAGAGTTAGCATGTTATGCCTTGGAGGTGCTTTCCTGCCCGGCGGCCAGCGTTTTATCTGAACGCGTATTCAGCACGGCAGGGGGCGTCATTACTGACAAGCGCAGCCGCCTGTCCACAGCCAACGTGGACAAGCTGACCTTCATAAAGATGAACCAGGCATGGATCCCACAGGACCTGTCCCTCCCTTGTGCAGAGTAGTCCTTATTAACTGCCTAAAACATGTCTTGTTGTGCTACGGGCCACTTCTTTATTTGATACAAATTTTATGAAACTCTTCTCTGTCTGGGCGCCGGGGCCTAACCAGATGAAAGTGGCCGGTTAAACTAATGGGTGACATGAAGCCATAACCTCTGCCATGCTACCTCTGTCTTCTGTCTGGGTGCTGAGGCCTAAGTCAAATAAAGCGGTCTTCTGCTGTGCTGGGGGATATGAAGCTAATCTCTGACCTCTCTCCTCTGTCTGGGTCCAAAGGCCTAAATCACTGAAAGAGGCCTTCTCCTGTGGTGTGTGATATGATGCCAGAATATGTGCTGTGGGGCCTCTCTCCTCTTCCTGGGTGCAGGGGTCAAAGTAACTCAATGGTGGCTTCTCCTGTGGTGGTTAGTATGATGCCAGAATATGTGCTGTGGGGCCTCTCTACTCTTCCTGGGTGCAGGGGTCAAAGTAACTCAATGGTGGCTTCTCCTGTGGTGGCTGATATGATGCCAGAATATGTGCTGTGGTGCCTCTCTCCTCTTCCTGGGTGCGGGGGTCAAAGTAACTCAATGGTGGCTTCTCCTGTGGTGGCTGATATGATGCCAGAATATGTGCTGTGGGGCCTCTCTCCTCTTCCTGGGTGCAGGGGTCAAAGTAACTCAATGGTGGCTTCTCCTGTGGTGGTTAGTATGATGCCAGAATATGTGCTGTGGGGCCTCTCTCCTCTTCCTGGGTGCAGGGGTCAAAGTAACTCAATGGTGGCTTCTCCTGTGGTGGCTGATATGATGCCAGAATATGTGCTGTGGTGCCTCTCTCCTTTTCCTGGGTGCAGGGGTCAAAGTAACTCAATGGTGGCTTCTCCTGTGGTGGCTGATATGATGCCAGAATATGTGCTGTGGGGCCTCTCTCCTCTTCCTGGGTGCAGGGGTCAAAGTAACTCAATGGTGGCTTCTCCTGTGGTGGTTAGTATGATGCCAGAATATGTGCTGTGGGGCCTCTCTCCTCTTCCTGGGTGTGGGGGTCAAAGTAACTCAATGGTGGCTTCTCCTGTGCTGATTGATATAAAGCTGATGGTTGTGCCATCTGACATGGTTGCCAGGGTCTGATTCAATGGGGGCCTACTCCTGTGGTGGGTGATCTAAATGCCTGATTCTCTGCTGTGAAACCTCTCTCCTCCGTCTGGGTGTAGGGGTCAAAGTCTTTCAAAGTCGCCTTCTCCTGTGCTGATTGATATGAAGCTGATGGTTGTGCCATCTGACATGGTTGCCGGGGTCCCATTAAATTGTGGCCTACTCCTGTGGTGGTTGATATGATGCCTGATTCTCTGATGTGGAACCTCTCTCCTCTGTTTGGGTGAAGGGGTCAAAGTAACTAAATGGTGGCTTCTCCTGTGGTGGCTGATATGATGCCAGAATATGTGCTGTGGGGCCTCTCTCCTCTTCCTGGGTGCAGGGGTCAAAGTAACTCAATGGTGGCTTCTCCTGTGGTGGCTGATATGATGCCAGAATATGTGCTGTGGTGCCTCTCTCCTCTTCCTGGGTGCGGGGGTCAAAGTAACTCAATGGTGGCTTCTCCTGTGGTGGCTGATATGATGCCAGAATATGTGCTGTGGTGCCTCTCTCCTCTTCCTGGGTGCGGGGGTCAAAGTAACTCAATGGTGGCTTCTCCTGTGGTGGCTGATATGATGCCAGAATATGTGCTGTGGTGCCTCTCTCCTCTTCCTGGGTGCGGGGGTCAAAGTAACTAAATAGTGGCTTCTCCTGTGGTGGTTGATATGATGCCTGATTCTCTGCTGTGAAACCTCTCTCCTCCATCTGGGTGTAGGGGTCAAAGTCTTTCAAAGTCGCCTTCTCCTGTGCTGATTGATATAAAGCTGATGGTTGTGCCATCTGACATGGTTGCCAGGGTCTGATTCAATGGGGGCCTACTCCTGTGGTGGGTGATCTAAATGCCTGATTCTCTGCTGTGAAACCTCTCTCCTCCGTCTGGGTGTAGGGGTCAAAGTCTTTCAAAGTCGCCTTCTCCTGTGCTGATTGATATGAAGCTGATGGTTGTGCCATCTGACATGGTTGCCGGGGTCCCATTAAATTGGGGCCTACTCCTGTGGTGGGTGATCTAAATGCCTGATTCTCTGCTTTGAAACCTCTCTCCTCCGTCCGGGTGTAGGGGTCAAAGTCTTTCAAAGTCGCCTTCTCCTGTGCTGATTGATATAAAGCTTATGCTTGTGCCATCTGACATGGTTGCCGGGGTCTGATTCAATGGTGGCCTACTCCTGTGGTGGGTGATCTAAATGCCTGATTCTCTGCTGTGTAACCTCTCTCCTCCGTCTGGGTGTAGGAGTCAAAGTAACTAAATGGTGGCCTACTCCTGTGGTGGGTGATATGATGCCTGGTTCTCTGCTGTGGGACCTCTCTCCTTTGTCTGGGTGCTGTGGTCAAAATAATAGTAAGTGACCTTCTCCATTGGTGGGTGACTTGAAGCCTGATTCTGTGCTATGGGACCTCACTCCAATTAATATTGTTTAATTTTTATTTATTTTATGTTAACTCATCATTTCCCTATCTACATTTGTTTGCAGGGGATTTAACTACATTTTGCTGCCTTTTGCAGCCCTCTAGCCCTTTCCGGGTGTGTTTTACAGCCTTTTTAGTGCCCAAAAGTTCGGGTCCCCATTGACTTCTATGGGGTTCGGGTTCGGGTCGAGTTCGGATCCCGAACCCGAACATTTTTCGAAAGTTCGGCCGAACTCGTCGAACCCGAACATCCAGGTGTTCGCTCAACTCTAACCAGCACCTGTTTGTTATTTTCCTTATTTTTTGTCTGTCTCACTTAGCTGGTCAAATGTGCTCAGTTTAAATCTTCAACTTTCATCAGCCTTATCTTCTGTTAGAAGCTGTGGCAGTTACAGGAAAAGAGCTGCAGCAGAAAGGACACGCCCCCTGAGCTGTCAGCCTGACGTACAGGGTGGGCCATTTATATGGATACACCTTAATAAAATGGGAATGGTTGGTGATATTAACTTCCTGTTTGTGGCACATTAGTATATGTGAGGGGGGAACTTTTCAAGATGGGTGGTGACCATGGCGGCCATTTTGAAGTCAGCCATTTTGAATCCAACTTTTGTTTTTTCAATAGGAAGAGGGTCATGTGACCATCAAACTTATTGGTAATTTCACAAGAAAAACAATGGTGTGCTTGGTTTTAACGTAACTTTATTCTTTCATGAGTTATTTACAAGTTTCTGACCACTTATAAAATGTGTTCAATGTGCTGCCCATTGTGTTGGATTGTCAATGCAACCCTCTTCTCCCACTCTTCACACACTGATCGCAACACCGCAGGAGAAATGCTAGCACAGGCTTCCAGTATCCATAGTTTCAGGTGCTGCACATCCCATATCTTCACAGCATAGACAATTGCCTTCAGATGACCCCAAAGATAAAAGTCTAAGGGGGTCAGATCGGGAGACCTTGGGGGCCATTAAACTGGCCCATGACGACCAATCCACTTTCTAGGAAACTGTTCATCTAGGAATGCTCGGACCTGACACCCATAATGTGGCGGTGCACCATTTTGCTGTAAAAACTCAGGGAACGTGCCAGCTTCAGTGCATAAAGAGGGAAACACATCATCATGTAGCAATTTCGCATATCCAGTGGCCTTGAGGTTTCCATTGATGAAGAATGGCCCCACTATCTTTGTACCCCATATACCACACCATACCATCAATTTTTTTGTTCCAACAGTCTTGGAGGGATCTATCCAATGTGGGTTAGTGTCAGACCAATAGCGGTGGTTTTGTTTGTTAACTTCACCATTCACATAAAAGTTTGCCTCATCACTGAACAAAATCTTCTGCGTAAACTGAGGGTCCTGTTCCAATTTTTGTTTTGCCCATTCTGCAAATTCAGTGCGCCGATCTGGGTCATCCTCATTGAGATGCTGCAGTAGCTGAACTTTGTAAGGGTGCCATTTGTGAGTAGCTAATATCTGCCGAAGGGATGTTCGACTAATGCCACTCTCCAGTTACATGCGGCGAGTGCTACGCTGTGGGCTCTTGCTGAATGAAGCTAGGACAGCCACTGATGTTTCTTCATTAGAGACAAATTTCTTGCGTCCACATTTTGGCAAGTCCAACACTGAACCAGTTTCACGAAACTTAGCAAGCAGTTTGCTAACTGTAGCATGGGAGATGGGTGGTTTCGTAGGGTGTCTTGCATTGAAATCTGCTGCAATGACCCGGTTACTGCGTTCACCAGACATCAACACAATTTCTATCCGCTCCTCACGTGTTAACCTCGGCGACATGTCAATGGCTGTAAACAAAGAGAAACTTGTAAATAACTCATGAAAGAATAAAGTTACGTTAAAACCAAGCACACCATTGTTTTTTGTGTGAAATTCCCAATAAGTTTGATGTGTCACATGACCCTCTTCCTATTGAAAAAACAAAAGTTGGATTCAAAATGGCCGACTTCAAAATGGCCGCCATGGTCACCACCCATCTTGAAAAGTTTCCCCCCTCACATATACTAATGTGCCACAAACAGGAAGTTAATATCACCAACCATTCCCATTTTTTTAAGGTGTATCCATATAAATGGCCCACCCTGTAAATCTAGCAGAGCAATTGGAGCAGTGAATGTGGAGATCTCTGGATCCATGTGAGGTACAGGGCTGGTTCTAGCTTTGTTAGAAACAGATTGTCATGTACCATATGTTGTCTTATTTTCATTTTTTTATATCAAAGCATAAGCCTTTTGAAGGGGTTAATAGAACTGTGTCTAAGAAAAAAATATTGCAATAAGGCATTAAGTACAATTCTCATTTTACATTTGATTTTTAATGGTGCATTTTCCTCATTAGTCTAATGGATAGAAATACTGCAAATTAACATTAAAACCAGAAAGAAAGATAGGTCACAATGTGGTTTATAAAAATAACTTGATTTTCAGCAACTTCTCTACAATGTGACGTAAAATGCGAACACAATTTGACTTTACTGTACCCTAAGGCGGGCCGCGGTTTACATAGGAATTGCACTGTATATACATCGTATCTGCTGTCTTCAAAATTGCCATCATTGTTGTTCTGGGTACAATTCTTTAACCACATTTTAGATCATGTACATTTTAAATGACATAAGCTTCTTACTACAGCAATCTGTCATTAGAAGATAAATCTCTGTTGCGTAGACTTCCGTTCCTTTCAGGGCTAATTAATTTTAACAAATATAATCCAGGCTAACTACGGTAAGACAAGCAGATCCATTCTAGACATCTTCAGTATGTGGAGAAAGATGGTATAAATGTCAGCTAAGCTATATTTGGTGGTAATACTGTATGCATGGCTCAGTTTTTTTTTTTAATGCAATTTATTTTCCTTAAATAGATCATACAGCAGTATTATCTTATTATACCAGGCATTGTCATCAGACAAAACAGCCATACAGAACTCAGGGCAATATTAAGCACACTGCTCTTGCAGGCAGATAACTGGTTCTTTTTGCAGGAACATGAAGGAAGAGATTTCCTGGATATAATAGGCACTTGACCAGAACAGGATTTCCTAATATGTGGTTAAAGGAGTTGTGTAAGAATGGGGTGGACCTGTAAGGGCCGCTTACTTACCTACTTCCCGGTGCTGGCTCCCCGCTCCTTCTCCTCCAGCCCTGTGATGCTCCATTGGGCTTCCTCACAGAAAACATCCAGTTGGACAATCACTGAAAACATTCGGTTTGATTTTAAAATCTGCACCACAGATCAATTTCCGTACCTAAGAAGAACAGAAAGGTGTACATGAGATTTCTGAAATCTCATTCACTTTGCTGCTACTGTATTACGCTCCGTTTTTTCCGCTTGAAATTCGCTCGAAATTCACTATTTTGCTTAATAGTGCACCATGTGCAGCCACTCTTAAAGGCTATGTACACGGGGGACCATTTTTTTATGAGCGAAGATTTCAAAAATTTGATTCGGCTGCTTTTCCGAACTTCGACACAAAATTTGATTAGTTACAAAATACTTCTTCACGAATCGCATTCCATTGTATGTAGCGGGCACAATGATGGGGAAAGGCAATTGCGCTGCACCTCATCACTGAACCCCTGAAATGCCGCATTCAGTGCTGATCACAGCATCTGAGAGTCACATTGAGGCCTTTCAGGCGTTAAAAAAAAAAAAAGTAGATACTCGCTTCATCTATTTAATCACGGAGAGGCCGTAATGGCCATCTTTATTTTTTTTAAAATTGCCAAATCTTGCGTGCACTGATGTGACGACGTCACTACATCACGCTGGGCTAACGTGGTGACGTCATCACTGATGACGTCACTGCACCTGGCCATTGTGGTGATGTGGTGACATCATACGTCAGCGTGCGCGAGATTTAGCGCATTTTCTTCAATTAAGGGGGCCACAACAGCCTCTCCGTGATTAAATGGATAAGGTGAGTATCTATTATTTTCAGAAGGACCCGGCTTCGCACGGGTATAATTCATCTATTTCATTTAATTTTTGTGTGTTTCGATATCAACAGTATCCCCTATAACAGTAACATCTACAGTAACCTATCCCCTTAATAGTGACCTCCACAGCCCCCCCACAGTGCCTGACCTCCCTCACACAGTGCTAACCTCCTTAAAATGGGACCTCCACAGCAGCCCACTCCTTAACTTTGACCTCCAAAGGGGCCCGCCCCCTTAACAGTGACCTCTACAGCACCCACCCCTTAACATTAAACATAGGTTACAGTCCCCTTAAAGGGGTATTCCCATCACAATGGGGGCATATCGCTAGGATATGCCTCCATTGTCTGATAGGTGCGGGTCCCACCTCTAGGACCCGCACCTACAAGGAGAACAGAGCAGGGAGAGCTGTGGATGGAGGACCCAGAGTTTCCCGGGGTCAGTCCACTAACTAGCGCTGCTCCCCGCTGCTCGCATACAATTGAATGGGAGCGCACTGCGCACGCGCGGCCCCTGCTCCCATTCATTTCTATGGAGAAGACGCAAATAGCCGAGCCAGCACTCGGCTGTTTTCGGCGGCCCTATTGAAATGAATAGAGGGCGGCTGCGCACGCACAGTGTGCCCTCCATTAATTTCCCTGCTCCGTTCTCGTTGTAGGTGCGGGTCCCACCTCTATCGGACAATGGGTGAATAGCCTAGCGATATTCCCCCATTGTATGTGATGGCAAAATCCCTATAACTGTGACCTCCACTATTCCCGGCCCCCTTAACAAAGACCTCCACAGCGAGTGCCCCTTTAACAGTTACTGCCACAGTACACCGCTCCCTTAACAGTGACCTCACAGTACCCCGCTGCCACTTTAATAATGGCCTCTACAGTCCCCTCCTCCCTTAACAGTGACCTCTACAGTGTCCGCCCCTTTAACAGTAGCCTCCACATTAGCTGCCCCTTTAATAGTAACCCCAGCAGTCCACCGCCCCTTAACAGTAACCTCCACAGCAATCTGCCCCTTAACACTGACTAAGGGCCTGCAAGCTTTTATTGGCTGATAAGGTTCATGTATGGCAGTTGGAATATGAGGAGAAAGACCTGCAGGCTTCTGTTGGCTAATGTAGGTCATTTGATGGTGCCATAGTTGCATTTTTTTAGGAATATTTCAGGTACAGGTACCTCTTGAAGCTCATCAAGAGAATGCCAAGAGTGTGCAAAGCAGTAATCAAAGCAAAAGGTGGCTACTTTGAAGAACCTAGAATATGACATATTTTCAGTTGTTTCACACTTGTTTGTTATGTATATCATAGTTTTGATGCCTTCATAGTCATGAAAATAAAGAAAACTCTTTGAATGAGAAGGTGTGTCCAAACTTTTGGTCTGTACTGTGTGTGTGTGTGTGTATATATATATATATATATACGGACGAAAGTAGGACAGCACTCCAGAAATCAAAAAAATACAATAAAGACTTTATTCCCCCATGTGGTGCAGCAATGTTTCGGCTCAACATTAGAGCCTTTCTCAAGCAAAGAACCAAAGCAAAGTGATAAATATATATACCCAGCAATACCAAACAAATCCGATTACATAATTACACTTCATAATTGCTTATTAGGTTAATCAAATACCATTATGTAGAACCATACAATATCGTGAAAAAACTCCAATGTACATAGAAAATTCATTCATAAACACATAGTGACATGATGCAATTCAAAAATTTTAATATATACCTAATCCCAATGTATCACAAATAAATTTCATATAAACAGTGATCTGGTACACACATAATTGATCAATGTTATAAATATAAAGTGCCAAGTGTAGTGTATTAAAACATGATCAGGTAAACGAGAGGGGAGGAGGGGATTAAATCATACAGACCAGATGTAATGGCGATCTCGTGTTGAGCTATCGCCACACTCAGCATCTCAATACTCCCACTGCGCCTGTGCCAGGTTACGTCAATCTTCCATGGGTCATAGTTACGTCACACCGCTGGTGACGCATGCACAGCTCAATCTTCTCCAATTGCGGCCATCTTGGAATAGGTATCAGGCATCCATCGTGCCGGCGCATATCCACACCGTCAATGAACCCAAAGCGCTATATTTAATATTGGTAACTAGCCAAACTAAGACTCATAAAGGAGCTCTGAGTCAATATTTAGGGCTTATACGAAAAAAATTTGATAACAAGGAGGGGATGCTCTCTATCACGAAAACAACACCATCCGACCCAGGGAAAAACATGGACCGATCACCGCACGTCAGTTCAGGTACCAACACATGCTACCCTAAGGTGTAAACCAATATTCCAAGCCCAAGAGGGGTCTCCTCAATATTAAACACTAGCTCAACATAAGATAAACATATAATATTGGCATTACCCTGATCAAGACAGTAAACAAAAAAAAAAAGTATGATACAGACTGCATTGACACAGCCTGGACTGGGGTGTTTCCCATATCTAGGCTGTGTCAATTGTTGATACATATGTAAAGGAAAGGTGTTTGTACACCCTGCTACGGGAGTCACCTACCATATACGCTTTCATCTGATTTGTGACTGCAGTTTTGTCATATATGTATTGTCCTGTCCATGTAAGTTACTGTATGTGGGTGAGACATCAACTGAATTAAAGACCTGCTTGAATAATCATCGATATACAATATGCAAAAAGCGTGTAGATTTACCTGTTTCAAAGCATTTTTCTGACCTTGGACACTCTGAAAGGGATTTAAAGTGTTGGATTCTGGATCATGTGCCTATGCCCAGGAGAGGGGGCAATAGATTAAATCTGTTAAAAAGAAGTTTGCTGGATACATACACTTAAGTGTCTTTAAACCACATGGTTTAAATGTGGATTACAATTTTGGGGAAATATTGTGATGAGTTGGTTTGCCCTCTGCCCTGTGCTGTGTGGTCGTTCTACCTATTGCGGATATGGTAGTGGTTTTAGAAATAAAGTATACATCTTACAATTATGATGTATTAATTTCCTTTGTTTTCTTTTTTCGTAGATAACGTGCTGAGGAGATATGAAGGTGGAGGATGGTGGATGAACATGCCTACCAGAGGTGTATTGCGACATACGTGTTGATTAATTTTTTTTTTTTAATGTTTACCCTCTTGATCTAGGTTATGCCAATCTTATATGTTTATTTTATGTTGAGCTAGTCTTTAATATCGAGGAGACCCCTCTTGGGCTTGGAAAATTGGCTTACACCAAGGGTAGCATGTGTTGGGAGCCGTACGGATCACTGTTTATATGACATTTATTTATGATACATTGGGATTAGGTTTATATTAGTTTTTGAATTGTATCATGTCACTATGTGTTTATAAATGAATTTTCTATGTACATTTTCACGATTTTTTCCCCGATATTGTATGGTTTTACATGATGGTATTGGTATTTGTATTTGATTAACTTAATGAGCAATTATGAAGTGTAATTATGTAATTGGATTTGTTTGGTA
The DNA here is from genome assembly GCF_905171765.1 of Bufo bufo. NCBI lineage: Eukaryota > Metazoa > Chordata > Amphibia > Anura > Bufonidae > Bufo > Bufo bufo. The sequence continues at coordinate 467,729,486 of NC_053392.1, read as the reverse complement.
TTGCTGGGTATATATATTTATCACTTTGCTTTGGTTCTTTGCTTGAGAAAGGCTCTATTGTTGAGCCAAAACATTGCTGTACCACATGGGGGAATAAAGTTTTTATTGTATTTTTTGGATTTGTGGAGTGCTGTTCTACTTTCATCTGTTTGTATTGTGGGTAAGGTACTTATTCCCATTGGACGTTCACGCGTGCATTATTTAGTCTTTGCTGCCATTTTTCGCTTTTTTTTAATATTCAGTATATTGGCTGAGCACAACTTTTTTTTGTTCTATTTTTGTGGATTTATTTTGTACGCTTTTTATTATGGCTATGATTGACTCAGATTCGCCCGGTGGTTTTACCTACACGCAAGAGGAGGCTGACCGTATTTTACAGAGCATAGAGGGAGATGCCACTTTTCTGAATCCCCCATCTGTCAAGGAACTAAGGAGGAAATATGAGTTCTTATCCAGGAGGGCTGCATCGTTACGCCTGCATATGACCACGTTGGGAGAATATTATAAGGCACAGCGGATACCCAGACGTATGAGGTCACAGCTTTGGCCAATTTGTTTTTGGGTAATTTACCTTTTTGCTAAAAATTTTAAGCACTCTCCAATACATATTCATTGGACTTTATCCTCTTGAATATTTCATATCTGCAACATGAATTAACAGTGATAGCCACTGAATTGTCAAAGATTGATCAACTTTTACAATTACAAGTGTCGGCCGATGACCTCAAGACCATCCAACTACAGAAATTCCAATTAGAGTCAGAGGAGGGCAAATGTTTTAAATGGAACAGGAATCTTGAGGACTACAAGAAAGGGTACATCTATATGTGACAATCGGAGAATGGCAGCAACCCTAATCATAAAGACAACAGGAGGAAAAAGAGGAATTCACAGACATCCTCATCTGTTGAAAGTGCTTTTTTTAGACAACAGACTAGAGGCACAGAAAAAAGATGATATTGGACTAGGCGGGGTGGTCAGACACTGAGGACACAGGAAAATTCTGCAACAATAGAGTACGCGCACCCGGGAACAAGGGACAGACGTCCAGAAAGAAATTATTCTGATCAACCTGTCTTCCAATAAACTGACCCCTTCACAAGTGAGTGTCCTCGGTAAGGGACTTTCTTTTTGCCCTAACTTATCAGTTAATTGGTTTGATTTGTAATTTGATTTGTTTTCTTTTTTTCGCTACATCAAACTCAAAGTGTGGTTTAATAATAAAGCACAGATTGATACTACTCAGATGAGTGAATTCTCACTGGGGAAGCTCAATCTGTCTGTGAAAAGTAATTTTACCCTGGTTGTTGATGAACCTGCTGTTGATGCATATATGACTGCTGTCAAAACTGAGATAGAAGAACTTAAATCTACATATGTAGGAATGAGATTTAAACATCAGAATATTACAGCAGCTGAGGTGGAGGCATTGGGTGCACTCAGAGATGACTCCACTCTGACTGTGCAACCGGCTGACAAAGGGGGTGCTGCATCCGTTGCATCACCTAGTGGCACATACCCGGTTTCAGGCAGTCAAGGCTCCACCAACTCAGCCAAAGTAAACTGTCTGACCTTCCCATCATCTGCTGGTCCTGATGCTCCTGCTCCTCCGACTCCTCGTCAGTCATTCCATCAGCAATTGATCACCGAAGCGATTGCCAAGAGACAACAGTACGTGTGCACTCATCCAACGGCGCAAAAGCTGAATGTGCTCCTGTCCAAGTTGCTGGTGCTGCAGTCCCTCCCTTTCCAAGTGGTTGACTCTGCACATTTCAGAGTACTGATGGCTTGTGCCAAGCTCAGGTGGAGAGTCCCAAGCTATCACTTCTTTGCCAAAAAGGCAGTACCAGCCCTGCACACACATGTAGAACAGAAGGTAGGCCAGTCCTTGAGCCTGTCTGTGTCTGCCAAAGTGCATGGCAGAGCCGACGTGTGGAGCTGTAACTACGGTCAGGGACAATATATGTCCTTTATGGCCCTCTGAGTGAATGTGGTTCCTGCACAGCCACACCAGCAACTTGGCCAGGTGACGCCGCTTTCAACTCCACGTTGTCACGCCGTTGGTCCTGTGACAATGTCTGCCTCTGCCTCCACAACAGGGAAAATTCACAGTGCCCCTCCAGGATACCACATGTGCAGGGCACGGAGGTGTCACACTGTTCTACACCTTGTTTGCCTGGGCAAATGTAGTCAATAGAGATGAGCAAATTTTTTAAAAATTCAATTCGCCAGTTTGGCAAATTTTTCGGGAAAAAGTCGGTTCGATACGAATATATTTGCGGCAAATTACGTAAAAAACCAGCTATTTACTGACTGCAGAGAACCTTTATAGTAGTGTAGAGCACTGCATCTTGTAGTAACACGCATAAGGAGTCTGCTTTGGTAGTAAAATAATACTGTAAGTCCATATGACATGCAGATAACAGGCGTCGCTCTTAGAATCACTGCACACTTAACTTATTTGGCCATTCACGGGGCCAAAACTGACCAAATAACTCAAATATAAACTCAGCCTTTCTGGTCGATGTTAGCGTCAAGAAGAAGCACACTCCTTTTACACCGTCGCAAGCTGATTCCACATAGATGTTTACGGAACCTGTTCTATTAAACGCATATACAAGTAGAGCCCCCCCAGCGTGGAGAGGGTGTCAGCAGTAAGTTTGTGTTCACGTCACTGATTAATTTTCCCTTCCTGTCATCCACCACAGCAATAACCCCCAAAAAAATGGATCCTCCCTGTGGAGCATATGCTTCACTCGGTCAGCATTTTCCCAATAATCCATCAGTATTGCTAATGCCAAAAAAACAGGAGTGGATGTAAAACAGAGATGACACATGAATGGAATATTTGCATTTCTTCTGTGTTTTGTACCCACTCCTGCTTTTGGCTACCAAATCATATGCCAATTCTGATGGGACCATACATCCTTACAGCTGCTACACAGACAGGATCCGTTGTGCATCTCATTTTTCTTTCCTTCTGACAGATCAGAAGAAAGGTTAAGTAAATCATGATGTCAGCCCGGCTGAAAGGTAAAATAGTGGCCCAGTCATGAAGTGGGGAGGGTGGGAACAGCATGAGAAGTCCACAGAGTGGCCCTATGACATAGTGATGAGGTGGAAGCAGCATCAGGAGACCACAGAGTGGCATTGTGACATACTGTAGTGTGAAGATGGCAGCAGCAGCAGAAGGATACCACAGAGTGGCAAGGTGACTTAGTGTGGAAATGGCAGCAGCAGGAGGATACCACAGAGTGGCAAGGTGACATAGTGTGAAGATAGAAGCAGCAGCAGGAGGGTACCAAAGAGTGGCTAGGTGGCATAGTGTGGAGATGCTAGCAGCAGCAGGAAGATACCACAGAGTGGAAAGTTGACATAGTGTGGATATGGCAGCAGCAGGAGGATACCACAGAGTAGCAAGGCAACCTAGCGTGAATATGGGAGCAGCAGGAAGAAACCACAGAGTGGCAAGCTGATATAGTGTGGATAAGGCAGCAGCAGCAGCAGGAGGATAGTGTTGAGCGCGAATATTCGAAAAGCAAATTTTTATCTCGAATATCGCAACTTCGAGAATTTCGCAAATATTTTGAATATAGTGCCATATATTCGTTTTTTCGAATATTCGTCATTTTTTCCATCTGAACACATGATTCCTCCCTGCTTCTTGCTTGTTGGCCACTGGTTGACTCATTGGCCCACAAGCAAGAAGCAGGGAGGAATAATGTGTTCAGATGGAAAAAATGCAGAATATTCCAAAAACGAATATATAGCACTATATTCTATAGTGCTATATATTAGTTTTTGACCCACGCCTGTATTGATCGCATTATATTCACATAATACGCAATCAATTCCTTACCGATTTTCGAGTAAAAAAAAAAAAAGTTGAATATAATTAATATTCAATGAATATTCTACAAAATATTCGCAAAATATCGCAAATTTGAATATTGTCCCTGCTGCTCATTACTACAGGAGGTTACTACAAAGTGGTAAGGTAAAATAGTGTGAATATGGCAGCAGCAGGAGGATACCACAGAGTGGCAAGGTGACATAGTGTAGAGATGGCAGCATCAGCTGCATCAGGAGACCACAAAGTAACCCGGTGACAGAGTGGGGCAGTGGGTGGCAATACCAGTACCCGCTGATGAAGGTGGCTGAAAGAAGGAGCACTTGACATCAGGTGGGTGGCAGCATCAAAGTAGTAGCTGAGGCAGGTAGTCAGAAGAAACCGGTCTCTTTTATCAAACTGTTTGTGTGGCACCATGGATGATCTAGTCTGATGCATTAGGAATTGGTGGTTGGAAATCCTGGCTGATCCATGGCTGATTCATCTTTAAAAAGGTCAGTCTCTCCACATTTTAGGTGGACAAACGAGTTCTCCTTGGGGTAACTGCTCTGATGCCACACTACTGGCCGGGCAGGACAGCTTTTCCAGGGCAAACTCTGCTAGCTGAGGCCGCAAATGCAGTTTGGCTGCCCAGTAGACGCGCTGCTGGTGGCATTCCCACCTGACAGCGGGGGCACAGTGGAAGCACAAGGCAAATACAGAGGAAGAGGTGGCCAACGCAGCTGGGGAACTGCCAGCACCTCAGAAGGCAGGGTTAGCATTGCCGAAATGTGGAAAAGCTTTGTCAGCACACCACAACAACCAGCACCACCAGCTGATATGGAATGTCTTAGCAGGAGGCAGCATTTTACCAACATGGTGGAGCATTATGTGTGCACACGCCTACACGTACTGAATGATAGGTCTGCCCCCTTCAACTTGGCCTGAACTTCCCCTTTACGCCTTGGAGGTGCTGGCCTGCCCTGCAGCCAGTGTATTATCTGAACGTGTGTTTAGCATGGCAGGGGCGTCATCACAGACAAGCGCAGCCGCCTGTCCACAGCCAATTTGGACAAGCTCACGTTCATTAAAATGGGTATGGAACCCACAGGACTTGTCCGTACCTTGTGCACAAATAGACATGCCTTAACCAGCCATTGTTATACTACAGCGCAATTGCTCATTCTTGTATTTTGGATATTTCACACTCTTTTGGTGTGTACCCTAATAAAAAATAAAAAAAATTAAACCAAAAACCAGTGTTGGCTACCTCGTCTTCCTCCAACACTGCTTCCACCTATAACGCTACGTCCACCGCCTCCTCAAACTCCATGAATCAAATTTTTTTTTTGATTTGGATGTATTTTATTTTATGTCATTTCACTACTTTGTCTGTTACATTTTCGGGTGAGATTCACCAATTTTTGGGTGTGATGTACCACCGCTATACCTAGTAGACAGGTTAAAAAAATTCACAAATTTGTCTGTTACATTTTCGGGTGAAATTCACCAATTTTTGGGTGTGATGTACCACTGCTATGCCTAGTAGACAGGTTAAAAAATTCACAAATTTGTCTGATACATTTTCAGGTGAAATTCACCAATATTAGGGTGTAATATACCCCTCCTCTACCTTTTTGACAGCTTAATAAATTTCACTAATTTTTCTTTTATATTTTCGGGTGACATTAAACAATTTTTTTCTGTCATGGCCCCCTGCTCTACCAAGTAGACAGGTTAATAAATTTCACTAAATTTCTCTGTTACATTCTTGGGTTGACATTTTACAATTTTAGACGTGAATAAACCCCTGCTCTGCATAGGTGAAAAGAAATACAATTTCAGAAATTCTTCTTAATTATGCGCACCACCTCCGTTCATTCAATGCTTAAACTTTAACAAGTTGTCCCACATTTGCGCTTCAAAAATGTGTCCAACATTTGCGCTTTAATAATTTGTCCCACATTTGCGCTTCAAAAACTTTTCCCATATTTTCGCTCGATCAAAAAAAAAATTCATGCATTGATCTCCCTTGGATGTGGTCTCTCTTTCTCATGCTCCCTCTCCAAGGTGGAACCCTGATTCGCCACTAACCGTGATCAACATGGTAGGAGCAGAAAAGAACATTAAAAATTGATAGAGCAGATATCCATTTGGATCGTGAACATCACGGGGGTGTGCGACATGGTGGGGCAGTATGTTTGCACACGCCTACATGAACTGACTGATGGTTCTGCCCCCTTCAACTTCTGGGTCTTCAAATTGGGTACATGGCCTGAGCCTGCCCTTTACGCCTTGTAGGTGCTAGCCTGCCCTGCAGCCAGTGTATTGTCTGAACGTGTGTTTAGCATGACTGGAGGGGGTTATCACAGGTTATATTTTCCAACGTTTTGGGGTGTAGCCGAATTTAAAAAAATAAAAAAATTTAAAACCAAAAAGCAGTTTTGTCTACCTCCTCCTCCGCCACATCCACCGCCTCCTCAACCTCCTACTCCATATGGACCTCGTCCTCCTAGATCAAGATTATTAGTTTTAATTTTTACGTATTTTATGTTATTTGAAGTCATTTCCCTATCCACATTTGTTTGCAGAGCACTTACCATGCTTTAACCATATTTTGCTGGCATTTGCAGCCCTCTAGCCCTTTCCGTGACATTTTTAGAGCCATTTTAGTACTCAAAAGTTCGGGTCCCCATTGACTTCAATGGGGTTCGGGGTCAAGTTCGGGTCCCGAACTCGAACTTTTTTTGTGAAGTTCGGCCGAACCCGTTGAACCCGAACATCCAGTTGTCCGCTCAACTCTAGTCATGAGAAAACATTCTCTGAATGGCTTGGATAAGTAAAAGTGCAGCGTCCTAGTACGTGTGTGTGGGCACTGCTTAAAAGCATTATTTAACTTGACAATTGCATTATGCTGTATTGTGGGACTTTGTACTAATGTATCTGCAAAATCCCTGTTACCAGGCAGATTAGGTGTATTTTATACATCCCACCACTAGATGGGGATAAAACTTAGGTTCTATATATACCTAGTTCAGGCCTAGTTAGACAGTGGAGACAGGACAGTTGAGATCAGTGTGGAGATCAGTGATTAGTAGACTGATGCTGAGAGTGAGACAGTGCATATCTAGCACTTCTGCTCTGATGAAAGTTTAGTCCAGAAAGGGACAAGGTAAAAGGACATATATATATATCCAAAGGATAAAATCCACAAATCAGGCATCAAGGACCTTTGGGATATTTAGGTGAAGGATACCATAGTCTCCGGCAACCTCACCAAATTGCACTGATACAGAAAATATCTGGCTAAGTCCAAGTCAATAGATATATAATGGTGGTGGTGGCTACTCTCCTCTATAGCTTATGGTGTGGTGCTGCAAGCCCAGGGAGAGGACACCCTACCTCTCTGGATTAGGTTGAAGATAAAGAAATATGTATGGGCGAGCACTCTACCATAAAGCACACATTTATTGCGAGTGAGTTAATATAAAACAAGTACTTTGATATAAAACAAATAAAAAACACAGATAAAATACATCAATATAACCACATGGGGCTGATGAATTTGGATCAATGTCCAGAAAATTATTATTCGATCCTCTGGCGTGATTGTATCTGGAAATCTTTGTAGGGCCTTATAGTATGGCCTTAGTCCCCAGTAGAAGTCCAGTAATGGGTAATCGATCTTGTGAATACCTATACAACGCTATAGAGGGTTCTAGCAAACGGCTAATACTTTTTGTATATCGGACGTCAATCCTAAAATATTTTAGACAGGAGAGAAAGATGTTCTCGACTATTCCGCCGCTTACCTCCCCTTTTGTAAGGATAGTCCACTTGATTCCGCGTTTTTTTCCGAAGGAGTGAGTGAGGAACACCGGGTGATGTATGAGACCGGAGTCTCACGTTGCTCTGTTCGATGACCGCGTTCAGTGCTCGCGGGATTACACTTACGTGACTTCCTGTATGGTCCGGTAGTGACGTCTTTCTTATATTCGATTCGAAGATTTGAAAATTCGATTTTTTGAATATTAAAGTCCTGTCTGCATGGCCATGCGACTAAAGAGATTTCGACAGGTGTATGGCGTTTAACCAGACGCGTTTCTTGAATTATGACTCTCCCTTTTCCTCAAAAATCGAATTTTCAAATCTTCGAATCGAATATAAGAAAGACGTCACTACCGGACCATACAGGAAGTCACGTAAGTGTAATCCCGCGAGCACTGAACGCGGTCATCGAACAGAGCAACGTGAGACTCTCATACATCACCCGGTGTTCTTCACTCACTCCTTCGGAAAAAAACGCGGAATCAAGTGGACTATCCTTACAAAAGGGGAGGTAAGCGGCGGAATAGCCGAGAACATCTTTCTCTCCTGTCTAAAATATTTCAGGATTGACGTCCTATATACAAAAAGTATTAGCCGTTTGCTAGAACCCTTTATAGCGTTGTATAGGTATTCACAAGATTGATTACCCATTACTGGACTTCTACTGGGGACTAAGGCCATACTATAAGGCCCTACAAAGATTTCCAGATACAATCACGCCAGAGGATCGAATAATAATTTTCTGGACATTGATCCAAATTCATCAGCCCCATGTGGTTATATTAATGTATTTTATCTGTGTTTTTTACTTGTTTCTACCTTATTATTATCACTATTGGTTGTACCACCATTAACGGTACTGACGTCACGACAAAAACCATCAAGGGACTCAGCCACAACAAGCACCCTAAGCACCCCTAACATCAAGGGCACCTCAACCACCATCTTGGCTGATGCTTCCCTACCACAGAGCGTGCCCCGGAGGATTTTGTGCTGTCCACCTCAACACTGTGCTGCCAGCCCAGGGAGGCTTTCTGCTAACCGTGAGTAAACTGATGAACTGTGTGTTTCAATTTGGCCCCTCATCGGTCCACCGTGCACCTCACGTGTTGCCCCTGCACTACTGGCTGGCTGCATATATTTTTTCTTGGCGTCACAAACAGGATATTAATCCTTGCGCCATATTTGAGAGACTGTCGCATGTGAATAAGCTCCTTTATTTTATTGAGAGACTTTTGCTTATTGTGCGCTGTTTTGGGCTACAGAACTGTTCAAACTGCTTGAAAAGTCCCCAGCATAAAAATTGCAGTGTTTAAAAGTGAGAAAATCCAACATTTGTGTGTCACTAAAACTGCTTGCTGTCAGTGAATAGACAGTTTTTTATGCACTTAAGATGGCCGCCGGAGCTCTTGTTTAAAAAATAATACTGCACCATCACTGTGTACAAGTTAGCGACACCCCCTGAAGAGTGGGAAAATATTGTGCCGCCCATTTATGCAAAATTGTCTGGTCAAAGCCCATCCTACCTTTACTGTGTTGTTTCCGAGAGGCCAGGCCTGTATGCAAACGCAGCGCCGCCTCCTCTGCCTGTGGCCACATCAAAGGGAGACGCTGCGCACGGGAGGTGAGTGTGATGTGCGTGTATCCCAAAGTATTGCGAGAGTTACACAGACGAGCTACCGGAGCGGATCGCATTGCCTGCCGTCCCCCAAAATAGAGCACACAGTCTGAGTACTCCGATTTGCCCCACTAAGCTAAAGGGAGCACTGCTAGCCAGGAGCGCTACCAGAAGTTTAAGTAAGCGCTGCCTGAGTATTGTATTCAGCTGATAACAAGTATTTAAAGGGCCATACACCGCAAAATAGCGGTCGCCCATAGCAACGCCACCTAAAAAGTATCTACAACCACAATTGACTTACTTAACTATAATTTACCTGTTGTTACCATGTCTGTGCAAGAAGATAACGTGCAGTCGGTCCCAGCGCAATACCAACTGCTGCAGCACCAAGCTTAATGCCTTTAACCATGCCTTATTATTTTGGGGCCCCCTGGTTCCCACGGTATTCTGAAGAGGTTCATACCTTAAGGGACTTTAAAGAAAAAATGCTTGCTGTGTTCAGATTGTACCCTGTATCCCCAGAACAGCAGATGGAGATTCTCCTTGCACAATTGGAAGGAGCTGCTCTCAGAGAAGTCTGGCCAAGCTCAGAAAGAAGGACACTGGAGCAGATATTTGAACGTCTCTACACCACCTTTGAACCCAGGACCGTGTCAGAGGTCAAGATGAGGTTCTTCAGCAAGAAACAGCAAACGGGTGAGTCACTCAGAGACTTTGCATTATCTTTGCAGGAAGCCCTTAGAGCTGTTGTTCAAGTAGACCCCCATAAAGCAGAGAATCAGGACAAAACCCTGAAAGAGCAATTTATTGAAGGTGTCAATACAGACAATTTAAAGAGCCAACTTAGAATATTAGCCGCCCAGCATCCAAGTGCTGCTTTATTAGACTTCAAAGAATTAGCTATCAGTATACTGGGAAAAAGTTCACTGACAGAACCCGTTGGATCCGCTGTAGTGCCAGCAACACAGCCAGTCACCCCTGTCAAACCTTTACCTGTCGTCAGTCAGGCAACCCAAGCCCCAATTCCTGACGCAGTTGCTGCCCTTACTGAGCAAGTCCAATTCCTGACTAAAAGTCTGGAGAAAGTTCACAAAAAATTGGAACAATGGGAAAAGCCACTATTGCTGGAGGATGAGAAAACTGTGTCCAGAAGGCTCTTCTCCCCTGATTATAAAGAGACTTATTCTAGAAATTCAGGCGGACGCCCACCTGACCGCATCAGTACCCCCAAACGGCCTATCTGCACATACTGTCACAAGCCAGGCCATACTGAAGCCACCTGCTGGCAGTTAAACGAGTGACCCCCGAGGTCAAGGACCACCCCTTGGGAAGTAGATCAATAGGTCCAGAAGATCCCTATTGGATGCCAAGATATGTAGGATCCCGTCCAGAAGTGACACTTCAAATAAATGGAGTTCCTTTTGTTGCCCTAGTTGACACAGGATCCCAAGTCACAAACTGCATTTGAAAAATACTGGGACCAAAATCAGCTTACCCAGCCCCCAGAATCCTGGCTGAGTCTCATAGCTAGTAACGGCAAACCTGTATCAATACTGGGTTACTGGGAACCTACCATTCGAGTAGGAGGAACCATCCTATCCCAACAAGGCATTATTGTAGTACAAGTCAAAGAAAACAACAATAACCCTCCAATAGTCCTAGGCATGAATGTCCTCAGGAACTGTTATGTTGAAATGCTGGAAGCATTACACCAGTCAGTGCCTACTGCTTCTTTTGCTTATAAGAAGGTAATCCAACAAACCATCCGTGTACTAAGCGCACAACAGAAATTCGCAAATGAAAAAGGAGAAATCTGCTGTGTCCGCATCTGAGATAATCAGCCTGTGATTCTCAAGCCCAACACCGAAACTCTCCAGTGGTGCCGAGCTGTAGTCGGAATTCAAGATCAAGACTACCAAGCCTTGGTAGAGCCAGTTGTCTTGGAAGACTATCCTCTAGTTAGAGCTGCAAGAAGCCTGGTAACCGTCTCTGAAGGTAAAGTGCCTATTCGTCTCCTCAATTTGAGTGATCACAGTGTAACATTAACAAAATACCGTCCCATTGCACAGCTGATCCAGGTTACCTTTCAAGATGTCATCAGCGTGACTACAGATCTCAAGAAACAACACCCACAGGACCAAAACTTAAACACCCCCTAGTGGAAAGAACTTCATGTGGGAGATGCTCCAACACCAGAACACCATTGGAAGGAGTACTGCAAGTCGTGAAGGAGCATCTCCGTGCCTTCAGTAAGAATTCTACAGACTATGGGGAAGTGGATATCATAAAACATTCCATCCCTACAGGTTCACACCCACCGATCAAAGAAAGGTATCGGCCTATACCACCTACTATGTACCAATCCGGAAAACAAATGATCCAGGAGATGAAAGACTCCAATATCCTCAAAGACCGCCATAGCCCATGGGCTGCACCTCTAGTCCTTGTCCGTAAAAAAGACGGCAACATCAGATTCTGTGTGGACTACAGAAAAATCAACCAAATTACTAACAAAGATGCTTACCCTTTACCACTAGGGATGAGCGAACCCGAACTGTATAGTTCGGGTTCGTACCGAATTTTGGGGTGTCCGTGACACGGACCCGAACCCGAACATTTTCGTAAAAGTCCGGGTTCGGTGTTCGGCGCTTTCTTGGCGCTTTTTGAAAGGCTGCAAAGCAGCCAATCAACAAGCGTCATACTACTTGCCCCAAGAGGCCATCACAGCCTTGCCTACTATTGGCATGGCTGTGATTGGCCAGTGCAGCATGTGACCCAGCCTCTATATAAGCTTGGGTCACGTAGCACTGCACGTCACTCTGCTGATTCAAGCATAGGGAGAGGTTGCTGCTGCGATGTTAGGGCGAGATTAGGCAGATTAACTCCTCCAAAAGACTTAATTCAGTGATCGATCTCCAGCTGTGGATCATTGAAGTGCTAATATTGAATTGCTCACTTTTTTTAGGCCGCCCAGAGCGTTTTTATATCACTTTTTTCTGGGGTGATCGGCGGCCATTTTGTGGCTTGTGGTGCGCCAGCACAAGCTACCACCAAGTGCATTTAACCATCAACAGTGTGGTTATTTTTTGGCCATATACTACATCAGGTGCAGGCTGAGCCTGTGTCACCCAAGTGCATTTAACCATCAACAGTGTGGTTATTTTTTGGCCGTATACTACGTCAGGTGCAGGCTGAGCCTGTGTCACCCAAGTGCATTTAACCATCAACAGTGTGGTTAATTTTTGGCCATATACTACATCAGGTGCAGGCTGAGCCTGTGTCACCCAAGTGCATTTAACCATCAATAGTGTGGTTATTTTTTGGCCATATACTACATCAGGGGCAAGTTGAGCCTGTCACCCAGCGCCTAAAAAATAGACCTGATATTTATATTCCTCCAAATCAGTAATTCTGTGATTAAAGGTATATCTGTCACACAGCGCGAAAAAAATAGGCCTCACATTTCTATTCAACCAAATCTGTACTGTTTTAGCTGGTCAAGTTATATTTAGTGACCGTAAAAGCACAGTTTTTGTTCTGGGTTGAAAAAGCATTCCCAAATTTGACATTCTCAAAATAACTAGTTTCTGCTATATCAGGCCTACTTTAAATCTATCCCAAAAAGGATATCTTAGATTCAAGGTGCTGATAGTGTCATTCAGAAAAACTTAACACACACGCTACCGTGCAGATACAAGTTTAATTCTGTGATTAAAGGTATATCTGTCACACAGCGCGAAAAAAATAGGCCTCACATTTCTATTCAACCAAATCTGTACTGTTTTAGCTGGTCAAATTATTTGTAGTGACCGTAAAAGCACAGTTTTTGTTCTGGGTTGAAAAACTATTCCCAAATTTGCCATTTTCAAAATTGTGGTGAACGGGAACAATGAGGAAAACATCTAATAAGGGACGCGGACGCGGACGTGGACGTGGACATGGTCGTGGTGGTGTTAGTGGACCCTCTGGTGCTGGGAGAGGACGTGGCAGTTCTGCCACAGCCACACGTCCTAGTGAACCAACTACCTCAGGTCCCAGTAGACAGCAGAATTTACAGGGATATTTGGTGGGGCCCAATGCCATTCTAAGGATGGTAAGGCCTGAGCAGGTACAGGCATTAGTCAAATGGGTGGCCGACAGTGCATCCAGCACGTTCACATTATCTCCCACCCAGTCTTCTGCAGAAAGCGCACAGATGGCGCATGAAAACCAAGCCCATCAGTCTGTCACATCACCCCCATGCATATCAGGGAAACTGTCTGAGCCTCAAGTTATGCAGCAGTCTCCCAAGGGCATGCACCTAGCCCTTCCCCAGGGGTGGATAAGATAGAATGCACTAACGCACAACCACTTATGTTTCCTGATGATGAGGACATGGGAATACCACCTCAGCACGTCTCTGATGATGACGAAACACAGGTGCCAACTGCTGCGTCTTTCTGCAGTGTGCAGACTGAACAGGAGGTCAGGGATCAAGACTGGGTGGAAGACGATGCAGGGGACGATGAGGTCCTAGACCCCACATGGAATGAAGGTCATGCCACTGACTTTCACAGTTCGGAGGAAGAGGCAGTGGTGAGACCGAGCCAACAGCGTAGCAAAAGAGGGAGCAGTGGGCAAAATCAGAACACCCGACGCCAAGAGACTCCGCCTGCTACTGACCGCCGCCATCTGGGACCGAGCACCCCAAAGGCAGCTTCAAGGAGTTCCCTGGCATGGCACTTCTTTAAACAATGTGCTGACAACAAGACCCGAGTGGTTTGCACGCTGTGCCATCAGAGCCTGAAGCGAGGCATTAACGTTCTGAACCTTAGCACAACCTGCATGACCAGGCACCTGCATGCAAAGCATGAACTGCAGTGGAGTAAACACCTTAAAAACAAAGAAGTCACTCAGGCTCCCCCTGCTACCTGTTCTGCTGCTGCCGCCTCGGCCTCTTCTGCTGCTGCCGCCACCTCGGCCTCTTCCTCCGCCTCTGGAGGAACGTTGGCACCTGCCGCCCAGCAAACATGGGATGTACCACCAACACCACCACCTGCGTCACCAAGCTTTTTAACCATGTCACACGGCAGCGTTCAGCTCTCCATCTCACAAACATTTGAGAGAAAGCGTAAATTCCCACCTAGCCACCCTCGATCCCTGGCCCTGAATGCCAGCATTTCTAAACTACTGGCCTATGAAATGCTGTCATTTAAGCTGATGGACACAGACAGCTTCAAACAGCTCATGTCGCTTGCTGTCCCGCAGTATGTTGTTCCCAGCCGCCACTACTTCTCCAAGAGAGCCGTGCCTTCCCTGCACAACCAAGTGTCCGATAAAATCAAGTGTGCACTGCGCAACGCCATCTGTGGCAAGGTCCACCTAACCACAGATACGTGGACCAGTAAGCACGGCCAGGGACGCTATATCTCCCTAACTGCACACTGGGTAAATGTAGTGGCTGCTGGGCCCCAGGCGGAGAGCTGTTTGGCGCACGTCCTTCCGCCGCCAAGGATCGCAGGGCAACATTCTTTGCCTCCTGTCTCCTCCTCCTCCTACTCAGCTTCCTCCTCCTCTTCTTCCACCTGCTCGTCCAGTCAGCCACACACCTTCACCACCAACTTCAGCACAGCCCGGGGTAAACGTCAGCAGGCTGTTCTGAAACTCATACCCCACACCGCACAGGAGTTGTGGCGGGGTATAGAACAACAGACCGACGAGTGGTTGCTGCCGGTGAGCCTCAAGCCCGGCCTGGTGGTGTGCGATAATGGGCGAAATCTCGTTGCAGCTCTGGGACTAGCCGGTTTGACGCACATCCCTTGCCTGGCGCATGTGCTGAATTTGGTGGTGCAGAAGTTCATTCGCAACTACCCCGACATGTCAGAGCTGCTGCATAAAGTGCGGGCCGTCTGTTCGCGCTTCCAGCGTTCACACCCTGCTGCTGCATGCCTGTCTGCGCTACAGCGTAACTTTGGCCTTCCCGCTCACCGCCTCATATGCGATGTGCCGACCAGGTGGAACTCCACCTTGCACATGCTGGACAGACTGTGCGAGCAGCAGCAGGCCATAGTGGAGTTTCAGCTGCAGCACGCACGGGTCAGTCGCACTGCGGAACAGCACCACTTCACCACCAATGACTGGGCCTCCATGCGAGACCTGTGTGCCCTGTTGCGCTGTTTCGAGTACTCCACCAACATGGCCAGTGGCGATGACGCCGTTATCAGCGTTACAATACCACTTCTATGTCTCCTTGAGAAAACACTTAGGGCGATGATGGAAGAGGAGGTGGCCCAGGAGGAAGAGGAGGAAGAGGGGTCATTTTTAGCACTTTCAGGCCAGTCTCTTTGAAGTGACTCAGAGGGAGGTTTTTTGCAACACCAGAGGCCAGGTACAAATGTGGCCAGACAGGGCCCACTACTGGAGGACGAGGAGGACGAGGATGAGGAGGAGGTGGAGGTGGAGGAGGGTGAGGATGAAGCATGTTCACAGCGGGGTGGCACCCAAAGCAGCTCGGGCCCATCACTGGTGCGTGGCTGGGGGGAAACACAGGACGATGACGATACGCCGCCCACAGAGGACAGCTTGTCCTTACCTCTGGGCAGCCTGGCACACATGAGCGACTACATGCTGCAGTGCCTGCGCAACGACAGCAGAGTTGCCCACATTTTAACGTGTGCGGACTACTGGGTTGCCACCCTGCTGGATCCCCGGTACAAAGACAATGTGCCCACCTTACTTCCTACACTGGAGCGTGATAGGAAGATGCACGAGTACAAGCGCACGTTGGTTGACGCGCTACTGAGAGCATTCCCAAATGTCACAGGGGAACCAGTGGAAGCCCAAGGCGAAGGCAGAGGAGGAGCAAGAGGTCGCCAACGCAGCTGTGTCACGGCCAGCTCCTGTGAGGGCAGGGTTAGCATGGCAGAGATGTGGAAAAGTTTTGTCACCACGCCACAGCTAACTGCACCACCACCTGATACGGAACGTGTTAGCAGGAGGCAACATTTCACTAACATGGTGGAACAGTACCTGTGCACACCCCTCCACGTACTGACTGATGGTTCGGCCCCATTCAACTTCTGGGTCTCCAAATTGTCCACGTGGCCAGAGCTAGGCTTTTAAGCCTTGGAGGTGCTGGCCTGCCCGGCGGCCAGCGTTTTGTCTGAACGTGTATTCAGCACGGCAGGGGGCGTCATTACAGACAAACGCAGCCGCCTGTCTACAGCCAATGTGGACAAGCTGACGTTCATAAAAATGAACCAGGCATGGATCCCACAGGACCTGTCCATCCCTTGTGCAGATTAGACATTAATTACCTCCCCTTAACAATATATTATTGTACTCCAGGGCACTTCCTCATTCAATCCTATTTTTATTTTCATTTTACCATTATATTGCGGGGCAACCCAAAGTTGAATGAACCTCTCCTCTGTCTGGGTGCCGGGGCCTAAATGTGTGACAGTGGCCTGTTCCAGTGGTGGGTGACGTGAAGCCTGATTCTCTGCTATGACATGAAGACTGATTCTGTGCTGACATGAAGCCAGATTCTCTGTTACGCGACCTCTCTCCTCTGCCTGGGTCTAAATATGTGACAGTGGCCTGTTCCAGTGGTGGGTGACGTGAAGCCTGATTCTCTGCTATGACATGAAAACTGATTCTCTGCTGACATGAAGCCTGAATCTCTGTTATGGGACCTCTCTCCTCTGTCTGGGTGCCGGGGCCTAAATATGTGACAGTGGCCTGTTCCAGTGGTGGGTGACGTGAAGCCTGATTCTCTGCTATGACATGAAGACTGATTCTGTGCTGACATGAAGCCAGATTCTCTGTTACGCGACCTCTCTCCTCTGCCTGGGTCTAAATATGTGACAGTGGCCTGTTCCAGTGGTGGGTGACGTGAAGCCTGATTCTCTGCTATGACATGAAAACTGATTCTCTGCTGACATGAAGCCTGAATCTCTGTTATGGGACCTCTCTCCTCTGTCTGGGTGCCGGGGCCTAAATATGTGACAGTGGCCTGTTCCAGTGGTGGGTGACGTGAAGCCTGATTCTCTGCTATGACATGAAGACTGATTCTCTGCTGACATGAAGCCTGAATCTCTGTTACGGGACCTCTCTCCTCTGCCTGGGTGCCTGGGCCTAAATGTGTGACAGTGGCCTCTTCCAGTGGTGGGTGACGTGGAGCCTGATTCTCTGCTATGACATGAAGACTGATTCTGTGCTGACATGAAGCCAAATTCTCTGTTACAGGACCTCTCTCCTCTGCCTGGGTGCCTGGGCCTAAATATGTGACAGTGGCCTCTTCCAGTGGTGGGTGACGTGAAGCCTGATTCTCTGCTATGACATGAAGACTGATTCTCTGCTGACATGAAGCCTGAATCTCTGTTATGGGACCTCTCTCCTCTGCCTGGGTGCCTGGGCCTAAATATGTGACAGTGGCCTGTTCCAGTGGTGGGTGACGTGAAGCCTGATTCTCTGCTATGACATGAAGACTGATTCTCTGCTGACATGAAGCCTGAATCTCTGTTATGGGACCTCTCTCCTCTCTCTGGGTGCCGGGACCTAAATATGTTACTGTGGCCTGTTCCAGTGGTGGGTGACGTGAAGCCTGATTCTCTGCTATGACATGAAGACTGATTCTCTGCTGACATGAAGCCTGAATCTCTGTTACGGGACCTCTCTCCTCTGCCTGGGCCTAAATATGTGACAGTGGCCTGTTCAAGTGGTGGGTGACGTGAAGCCTGATTCTCTGCTATGACATGAAGACTGATTCTCTGCTGACATGAAGCCTGAATCTCTGTTACGGGACCTCTCTCCTCTGTCTGGGTGCCGGGGCCTAAATATGTGACAGTGGCCTGTTCCAGTGGTGGGTGACATGAAGCCTGATTCTCTGCTATGACATGAAGACTGATTCTCTGCTGACATGAAGACTGAATCTCTGTTATGGGACCTCTCTCCTCTGCCTGGGTGCCTGGGCCTAAATATGTGACAGTGGCCTGTTCCAGTGCTGGGTGACGTGAAGCCTGATTCTCTGCTATGACATGAAGACTGATTCTCTGCTGACATGAAGCCTGAATCTCTGTTACGGGACCTCTCTCCTCTGCCTGGGTGCCTGGGCCTAAATGTGTGACAGTGGCCTCTTCCAGTGGTGGGTGACGTGAACCCTGATTCTCTGCTATGACATGAAGACTGATTCTGTGCTGACATGAAGCCAGATTCTCTGTTACGGGACCTCTCTCCTCTGTCTGGGTGCCGGGGCCTAAATATGTGACAGTGGCCTGTTCCAGTGGTGGGTGACGTGAAGCCTGATTCTCTGCTATGACATGAAGACTGATTCTCTGCTGACATGAAGCCAGATTCTCTGCTATGGCATGAAGAGACTGATTCTCTGCTGACGTGAAGCCCGATTCTCTGCTATGGGACCTCTGTCCAATTGATATTGGTTAATTTATTATTATTATTTTTTTTTATTCATTTCCCTATCCACATTTGTTTGCAGGGGATTTACCTACATGTTGCTGCCTTTTGCAGCCCTCTAGCTCTTTCCTGGGCTGTTTTACAGCCTTTTTAGTGCCGAAAAGTTTGGGTCCCCATTGAACCCGAACATTTCCGGGAAGTTCGGCCGAACTTCTCGAACCCGAACATCCAGCTCAACTCTATTTACCACGCATACAGGAATCTTTGACAGCTTTAGGATCTTCAGCCTACTTCTCTACTCTTGATTTAACCAGTGGATACTGGCAAGTACAAATGGCACCAGAAGATCGTGAGAAGACTGCATTTACCACCCCTATGGGCCTATTCGAATTCAACTGCATGCCCTTTGGTTTTTGCAATATGCCTGGAACTTTTCAGAGATTAATGGAGAGTTGTCTGGGCCACAAAATTTTTTAGACTGTCCTTTTGTACTTAGATGATTTCATCATCTACTCCAAATCTTATGAAGATCACTTGAAACATCTGGCCGAAGTTTTTCAAGTTCTCATTAAGCATGGACTAAAAGTCAAACCATCCAAGTGTCATCTACTGAAGCCAGAAGTTAAATACTTAGGGCATATCGTCCGTTCTGAAGGTGTTAAACCAGATCCAGAGAAGATAGCCGCAGTCCGAAATTGGCCTACTCCTACTACGGTGAAGGAAGGAAGAAGTTTCCTCAGTTTCGCAGGATATTACAGACGTTTCATTCCCCACTTTGCCCAAATTGCAGAGCCAATATTGGAACTTTTGAGAGGGCATCCTAAAATATATCAGAAATCTCCAATACCAGTTAAATGGAACACTGAAAGAGAAATTGCCTTCCAGCTCCTTAAAAAGAAGTTAACAGAACCACCAATTTTAGGTTATCCGGATTATCAACAGCCATTTCATCTTTACACAGATGCAAGTAAGAAAGGTCTGGGAGCTGTTTTGTCACAAGTACAAGAAGGTAAAGAGTCATTTCCTAAGCTAGTAGATCTCTTAGAGGTGCTGAAAGGAACGACCAAAACGACAGTTCATTCAAATTGGAATTTCTCGCACTCGTGTGGGCTGTCACAGAAAAATTTTAAGATTATCTTGCCGCAACACCCTTCGTGGCCTTCACAGATAATAACCTTCTAGCACATCTTAACACCGCCAAGTTAGGAGCGTTGGAGCAAAGATCGGCCTCACGCCTTGCTAACTACAATTTTACCGTAAAGTACAGAACAGGAAAAGCAAACGAAAATGCGGATGCATTATCCCATCTGCTGACCAAAGAAGACCCTACTTCACAAGAAGATGTTTGGGAAGAGGTAGAAATACCATCCTTCTACAAAAACTTTGCCCACCAAGACATCATCACTGTCAAAGGGAAAAAGGTTTTCAACCTTCAACAACAAGTGGATCCAAAATCCCAAGTGGAAAAAGAAAGATTGATCAAGCTACAAAATGAAAGCAGAGTGTTAGTTGAATTGCAAGATTTCTTCACTAGTGGAAGAACACCCAAAATAATCCGCAGGAAGAATGCTGATCTAGAGTTGTCAAAACTATGGAGACACAGAAAACACCTCTTTCTACAGAAGGGCCTACTATTAAGAAGAACGTTAGACCCAATTACATGGGATTGTCTATATCAAATCCTGATACCACGCCGTGATGCAAGAATCATTCTGGAGATGTACCATGATCAATCAGGACACTTTGGCGTGCAGATAACAGAAGCCACCATCCGCAGAAGATTCTATTGGATTGGGATGAGAGGAGACATTGAGAAATGGTGTCAAGAATGTTCCACCTGTGCTGTTGGAAGAAATGAGAAACATGACCAAAGAGCCCCCTTACATTCCATTGTGAGCAGAACACCGCTAGAAATAGTAGCAATTGATCATGTGAAGTTGGAACCAAGTCGCTCAGGTTATACATATGCTATGACCATCATTGACCATTACACTAAATTTGTTGTAGCCGTGCCTGTCAAAGACTTGACCGCAAAAACAACTGCAGATGCTTTCTGGAAACATTTCTTGTTGCCATATGGATGCACAGAGAGAATCCTCACAGATCAGGGATCTGCCTTTGAATCACAACTCTTTAAAGAACTGTGTACCTTTCACAACTGTCAGAAAATCAGGACCACAGCATATCATCCCCAAGGGAATGGACTTTGTGAAAAGATGAACCAAACCCTAATTGAAATGTTAAGAGCAGTCCCACCTGCTACAAGAAATAATTGGCCTACTTTATTGCCTCAGCTGATGTATACCTACAACAACACTTTTCATTGTTCTACTGGGTATACACCCTACTACCTTATGTTTGGCCGACAAGGTACATTACCTGCTGACCACACTTTGGGCGTACAAGTACCTGATGCAATCAACCCCCTACCAAAAACTGATTGGGTGACTGAACACCAAAGGCGTTTGATTGATGCACAAGAGATTGTTCAACAACGCATGGGACATGCCCATGAAAAATAACAGAAGGACTATAACCAATCTGCCAAGGCAGAACCTCTCACAATTGGTGATAGTGTGTGGTTAAATGCCCATCGTACCAGCAAACTAGATAGCAAATGGGAGAAAGAACTTTACACCATTACTGCTATTCTCAATCCAGAAACTGATACGTATGAGATTACCCAAGAGGACAAATCCCGGGTAGTACATCGAAATCGCCTAAAATTGTGCCTTAAAGAAGACACTCCAGTAGAAACCTCACAAGGAAAAGCTGTTCCAGAAGAAATTCAACCCATTGAGCCAGAACTGGAAAAAACAACTGAGCCAGAGGGACCAATACAGTCTTTGGGAAAAACATTAGCCTCTGATCCTTTGCAATGGTTCTTAACTCCATGGCTCAACATCTTAGTGCCTGCTAAAACCAACACCCCAACACTTCAACCAGAAGCTGAAGTTATTGCAACTCAGGAAACCAAGTTCCCTTGAAGCAAGGTCTGAAGACTCTTAGCAGCTTCTTAGATCCGACAGGATTACTAGAGGACAACCACCAGTCCGTTACGGAGATTTCCTGCTCCAGCAGCCGAGAAGTTAATTTACAGCTCTGTTAATTCAACGTTGAGGACATCCTTAACTTATCTGGAGTTCCAGCGATCCAGAAAAAGGACTAATCCTCATTTATCTTGTTCCATTTTCCTTAAAGGACTTTTTAAGGGACTATTTGCCTGTCTGCAATGTTCAAGTCTGCACCCAGAGATAGACTTTCACGTAGTTGAGCCTCCGTGATATTCCATTTTGACATTTACTTATGCCCAGGGAACGGACTCATACCCTGTGAGCCTCCTGAGATTTTTATTTTTGTTTCTCTTCATCTGTATGGACAATTTTGGTTTCCGGTACATCAGCAGTATTCAGAAAAAAATATGTGTTACCCCATTTGTCACATTTCGTTGTTGCCTGAGATATGCTTGCCTAACCCATTTTATTTATAGGTACAAGAATGTGAGTTATGGCATAATTTTCCCATGCATGCATGCTTTTCCCTTTTTATATCTTACAGGAAGATACAACATCGAGTCAAGAATGTGTTGAGGTCGACATACATTTTACCATGGGGGTATGCAGCGTCCCATTACGTGTGTGTGGCACTGCTTAAAAGCACTTTTTAACTTGACTATTGCATTATGCTGTATTGTGGCACTTTGTAATAATGTATCTGCAAAATCCCTGTTACCAGGCAGATTAGGTGTAATTTATGCATCCCACCACTAGATGGGGATAAAACTTAGGTACTATATATACCTAGTTCAGGCCTAGTTAGACAGAGGAGACAGGACAGTTGAAATCAGTAGGGAGATCAGTGATTAGTAGACTGATGCTGAGAGTGAGAGAGTGCAGATCTAGCACTTCTGCTCTGATGAAAGTTTAGTCCAGAAAGGCACAAAGTAAAAGGACTTATATATATCCAAATGATAAAAGCCGCAAATCCGGCATCAAGGACCTTTGGGATATTAAGGTGAAGGATACCATAGCCTCTGGCAACCTCACCAAATTGCACTGCTACAGAAAATATCTGGCTAAGTCCAAGTCAAGCCTAAAAAGCCTAGAAACAGTGGATTTGCAGAATCAACTCTGTTAACATCAAGAGACTGCATGTTTGTACTGCTGCAACCAAAGTCATCAACAGTAAAAGTTGTGAGTTGCATCTTACCACTGTCTACCTCATAATTATCACTATTGGTTATACCACCATTACCGGTACTGGCGTCACGACAAAAACCATCAAGGGACTCAGCCGCAACAAGCACCCTAAGCCCCCTAACATCAAGGGCACCTCAACCACCATCTTGGCTGATGCTTCCCTACCACAGAGCGTGCCCTGGAGGATTTCATGCTGTCCATCTCAACACTGTGCTGCCAGCCCAGGGAGGCTTTCTGCTAACCGTGAGTAAACTGATGAACTGTGTGTTTCAATTTGGCCCCTCATCGGTCCACCGTGCACCTCACGTGTTGCCCCTGCACTACTGGCTGGCTGCAAAAGCGTTCCAAAGTTCTTACCACATAAAGTGACACATGTCAGATTTGTAAAATTAGCCCTGGTCAGGAAATGGGTAAATGGCCCGGTCAGAAGTTGTTAAATTAAAGGTTTCTATACACTTTATGTTGATTTGAACAATGTCTTTACTTAATGTGCAGACTTTAATAAATGAGAATACACTAAGCTGACTATTTCTTGCTTCAGGGGAAATTAATATTTTATAGTGCATTTTGTAACAGAATTTTACACTCAAGTATTTTTTTCGAGCCGAATAAAACAAGTGTTAAGTCAATTTATCATTACACACATTCAAATATTGTTTATCATCTCTTACTGAATCTTACCAAAAACATTGGTTTCTAAATACGCCACTTGCTAGATGTCAAACTTGTATTACAGTATTGTCACATCAAAGGATTTATGAGCGTGTTTTAATGGAAACAAATGGAATTGAGTAAAAAAAAACTTCTAACACATTAGATTTATAAAATGAAAAAGTAATTTGACTACCTTAGTAACTAATCAACGTGATAATTCTACTTGAACACTTTAATACACAAACAAAAATCCTACCATAAAAAGTGCTTAACACCTTCAGTACAAAGACACTTTTCACCTTAACTCATAGAGGACCTGCGCCATACATACATATATGGTGCAGCGGGACATGACTGAACTCCTTAAGGACCCACACCATTCTTGTACTGCGCTGGTGGACGTGACTTAAGGACCAGCACCGTACATGTACGGCGGGCTGATCGGGCGGGTGGAGGATCTGCGCCCTCCAGATCAGTGGCACGGACCCGGCAGTCACTGACAGCCGAGTCCCTGCTGCATATGCCGACATCGATGAAAACACTGATGCCAGCACATTAACTCTTGCACTGCCGTGGTCAGCGCTGACCGCGGCACGTGCGGTAGCCTGGATCTCACAGGCAGGAAGCTGTAAGTGTATTACAGTGAGTAAGACACTTACAGCCAATGCATTACAACACAGAAGTATTGTAATGCATTGTAAAGGGGATCAGACCCACAGAAGTTGAAGGCTCAAAGTGGGACAAAAATAAAAAAGTAAAAAAAGCCCCTTTCCCAAAATAAAAAACATAAAATTATTTAAAAAAAATTTAAAAATTTAAAAACAGACATATTTGGTATCAACGCATCCGTAACAACCGGCTTTCAAAATATCACATGACCTAACCCCTCAGGTGAACACAGTCAAAAAAATAAAATAAAAACTGTGCAAAAAAATTTAATCTAACCATCATTTCATCCCACAAAAAATTAGCCCCTACCTACCTCTGACAGATTGTGGCGCAAATGTCCTTAGCACCGCAATCTGCCTATTTTTCCCGCTTATGCCAGGTCTAAAAATGGATGGCGCAGGCAGGGAAATGGATACAATTATGGCCATCTAGTTATTGGATACCACCGCCATACATTGACCGGATAACACCGCCATACCGTGACCTGTTTAAAGGGTATAAGAGGGCACAGTACAGGGAATGACTAGGGGCACTGTGCAGGGTGTGGTAAGAGGGCACAATGCAGGGAATAAGGGGGCACAGTCACATGACCCTGTGACATTAGAAGGTCCTTATGGTGAATGCGGTTCATACGCCACCATAATTAGAGGCAGGGGAGTGGGACAGGGATGTGATTATGTGGCCAGTACAGGCCCCAAAAATTAGGCAATAGGCATTTACCTGACAGCAAAGAACTTTGGATTCTGTGGCTGTCGGTGCGTTAGGCGGTCACAGGATAAATATGTAACTGTCGCCCAGTACAGGCCTCAAATATTAGGCATTCACCTGACATAAAAGACCTTTTATGTTGCTGTATATATGGCAAGGACCATTCTTTTTTCTGTGTGGTGGCGGATATGTGTGGGCTGGCATGAGGAAATTCAATTACACGTGGTCATCACAGGTGTTGAATTCCTCTGAGATCCATGCCTCATTTATTTTTAAAAATGTGAGGTAGTCCACACTGTCATGAGCTAGGCGAGAGCGCTTATCGGTCACTATCCCCCCTGCTGTGCTGAACATCCTTTCGAACAGGACACTCGACGAGAACAAGCCAAGCGTTCCATGGCAAATTGTGCCAGCTCTGGCCACAGGTCAAGCCTGAACACCCAGTAGTCAAGGGGTTCCTCGCTTCTCAGAGCATCCACATCGACCGTTAACCTAATGTAGTCGGACACCTGTCGGCCTAGGCGTTCCTTAAAGCTATATCCGGGGGGGGGGGGGGCTGTCGATGGGTTGGCTGCAAGAATGATCTCATATCCGACATGACCAACACATCTTCAAACCACCCTCTTTTTGCAGGCGTGATAGGATTGGTACCCGCACCTGTTTTGCTGTGGGTGGAAATTCTACTGCCAGTGCCCGCAACAGCATAATGCAGCATCTCTCGCAGCAAGGTCTAGAAATGGTGCATTCTAACAGCCCTCTGTTATGCTGGTAACATCTCCGCCATTTTGTGTTTGTACCGGCGGGCTAAGTATGTTGCCACCCAGTACTGGTCCTTGACCTCTATGCTTTTTATACAGGGGTCCCTCTTAAAACACTGGAGCATGAAGGCCCCCATTTATACTAAATTGGAAGTGGTGGAGCGCCCTGGCTCATCGCTCAGGAGAATGTCATCCTTGGTCTCATTCCCCCAGCCACAGACAATACCAGGGATCCCCGAAAAGTTTAAAGTCTACTCTTCTTTCTCCTCCTCCTCCCCCCCAGCCACCATACTCCTCTGTCTCCTATTCAGACTCCTGCTGACTTGTCTCAGATGGAGTAGCCCCCCTGTGAATTCATTCAGAATTGCGACTTCCTCATCTTCCAGATCCTGCTCCTCGATGGCTTGATCAATGACACAATGCAATGCACGTTCCAGAAAGAAGGCGTAAGGTACAATGTCACAGATGGTGCCCTGGCTGCGACTGACCAGTTTGGTGATCTCATCAAATGGCTGCAGAAGTCTGCATTCGTTGCGCATGAGCAGCCACTGGCGCGGTGAAAAAAAAACAAGCTCCCCACAACCTGTCCTGCCACAGAGTTTGTACAGGTAGTTGTAAATGGCACGTTTCTGCTGGAGTAGCCTATCAAGCATATACAAGGTGGCGTTCCAGCGTGTCGGGCAGTCACAAATCAGACGTCTGACGGGCAAGTGGTGTCGCCGCTGAACGTCAGCATTGCGAGCCATGGCCATGTAAGATCTTCTAAAATGGACAGAGATTTTCCTGTCCTGCCGCAAGACGTCCTGGACACCGGGGTATTTGGCAACGAATCGCTGCATGACTAAGTTCAGGACGTGTGCCATGTACGGCACGTGTGTCATTTTACCCTGTTTCAGCGTGCTCAGCAGATTGGCACCATTGTCTCACACCACTTTACCAACTGTCAAATTGAGCGGGGTTAGCCACTGATAAGCCTGTGACCACAGAGCTGAAAAGAGTGCAGGACCGGTGTGGCTCTTGGCTTCCAGGCACAACAGCCGCAGCACAGCATGGCAACGTCTCATCTGGCATGTTGAATAGGTTCTGGGAGCTTGGGGGTGCAGCGGAAGAGGAAGTAGCAGTGGAAAAGGAGGAGACAGCCGAGGAGTAGAGATGTCCCGAACTATTCGCCGGTGAATAGTTCGGTCTGCCCCCTATTCATCATCAATGAGTAAACTTGACCCTGTACCTCACAGTCAGCAGACACATTCCAGCCAATCAGCATACGCTCCCTCCCAGACCCTCCCACGTCCTATCAAAAAGCAAGGACAGCATCCATCTTAGATTCATTCGGAAGCTGCAGTGTCACAAATTTGACTAACTTGTAATCGCAATGCGATTAATACAGGTTATATTAATCGCATTTCGAATTCAACTTAGAGCTGGGTTCCTAATGGTTGTATTGCTAGAATATAACGAAGATTGAGAATATTGTGCTATATTCGTCAATTCTAGCAATACAACCATTAGGAACTCAGATCTAAGTTGTAATCGCATTGCGATTAATGCAGGTTATATTAATCGCAATGCGAATTCAACTTACCACACTCAGCGTCAACTACGTAATTTTCCATGGGAGTTTTGACATGGATCCCCCTCCGGCATGCCACAGTCCAGGTGTTAGTCCCCTTGAAACAACTTTTCCATCACTATTGTGGCCAGAAAGAGTCTCTGTGGGTTTTAAAATTTGCCTGTCTATTGAAGTCTATGGCGGTTCGCCCGGTTTGCACGTTCGCGAAAATTTGCAGAAATTGCCGTTCGCCGCTCGCGAACGGAAAATTTTATGTTCGCGACATCTCTACCGAGGAGGAGATGGAGGATGGAGTAGGAGGAGGAGAATAGGCAGGCCTGCATGCAATCCGTAGCGGTAACACCAAATCCACACAGGTGCCACAGGTTACATGCTTGACGGCCGTCAGAAGGTTCACCCAGTGGGCAGTAAATGTTATGTAAGGAATATAAAGGGCGGCTCTCCCTCTGATTGGTGATGGCAAGGTGCTCCAAACTGATGTTGCACCCTGTTCACCAAGTAAAGTCAGTAAAGAAGAAGTGAATGGGCACTCTTATAGATGGAATCACATAGACTGGATCTAAGATAAAATCAATGAGGTTTTATTTAATAAAATACTGTCCAGTAATCTGGAAAAAAGATCTAAAATGGATCTGAAGAAGTGTATAGAAAATATATATAAAAAATCTAAGAAGGGCAGAGCTGTAAATGCTCAATAAAATGTTCCACAACACTTAATCAAAAAGCTACACTCTCCAGAGAGACTTTAACTGAAAGTACATCATCACTGTGGATACAATCTTTTCAAGTGGTAGTGTCCATATATCGCTACTAGGGTTGAGCAAACCCGAACTGTAAAGTTCGGGTTCGTACCGAACTTTTAGGATCTTTGGACCCCGCATCCGAACCCGAACATTTCGGTAAAAGTTCTGGTTTGGTGTTTGGCGCTTTCTTGACGATTTTTTAAAGGCTGCAGAGCAGCCAATAAACAAGCTTTTAACTGTCTGACCTTAGAAGCCATCACAGCCATGCCTACTACTGGCATGGCTGTGATTGGCCAGCGTAGCATGTGACCCAGCCTCTATATAAGCTGGAGTCACGTAGCGCTGCACGTCACTGTGCTGTGCTTATTGTAGGGAGAGGATGCTGCTGGTGATTTCAGGGAGAGAATAGGACTGAATCTTTGCTCAAAACCTGAATCTAACGCAGCGATCTACATACATTGGGTTTTGTGCGTGCAGGGCACAATTTTTTTATCCTGCCCTGAGCCCAGTGACCGAAAAAAAATAACTTTTATAAGTCAGTTAGGTGGGCGGTGGCGTTTTTGAGACATTGAAAATCAATTTTTTGGCAATTTATAACATCTGGTGCATTTGCAGGCTTAGTCAGTGTGCAATTTAAAATATAAATACAGCCATCATTTTCTGGGTTTTTAAAAACCACTATTTTCGAGATCTGCAAGTGTTAAATTCAAGTTTAATATATACAGCTTTCATATTCTGTTACCAAAAAAAACACTTTTTTGGCAATATACAACATCTCGATTAGTCAGTGTGCAATTTAAGCTAGAAATACAGCCATCATTTTCCTGATTTTTAAAAACATTTTTTTTTTGCCATAATCCACTATTTTTATGGCCTTGCAGCATCTCTGTCCTTGTATACTGCTGTCAAATTCAGTTATTAAACAAACACCCGTTTGGGCAGCCTTTGCTCCAAATGTCATTGTGAGATACCGCCTTTACATACTGTCTTTCTATTCAGTTATTTGAAATAAAGCAATTTTGGGCACAATTCTTTGATAGCGTCCTAGTGTGGATCAGGGGGTGTGAGATACACCCTTTAAATACATGGGTTCTATTCAGATATTTGAAATACAGCCATTTTGGGCCAACAAATTTAATTGTGGCCTAGTGTGGATCAGGGCGTGTGAGATACACCCTGTATATACAGGGGTTCTATTCAGGTATTTGAAATACCGCCATTTGGTGCACAAATCTTTAATTGAGGCCTAGTCTGGTTCAGGCCGTGTGAGATACACCATTTAAATACAGGGATTTGATTCAGGTATTTGAAATACAGCCATTTTGGGCAAACAAATCATTAATTGAGGCCTAGTCTGGTTCAGGCCATGTGAGATACACTCTTTAAATACAGGGGTTTGATTCAGGTATTTGAAATACAGCCATTATAATAAATTTAATTGAGGACTAGTGTGGGTCAGGCCGTGTGAGATACACCCTGTATATACAGGGCTTATATTCTTCTATTAATAAAACACTCTTTTTGGGGCAAAATACACAATATTTCAGGCCTTGCAGCATCTTGACATTTGAAATTCCAGGGTTATATATTGCTGCCATATCCATTTATTAAACAAACACCTGTTTGGGCAAAAAAAGTTTTTTTGTCAGCCTTTGCTGCATATGTCATTGTGAGATACACCCTTTATACATTTGGGTTATATTCAGATATTTGAAATACCGCCATTTGGTGCACAAATCTTTAATTGAGGCCTAGTCTGGTTCAGGCCGTGTGAGATACACCCTTTACATACTTTCATTCTATTCTACTATTAATTAAACACCCATTTAGGGCAAGATCCTAAATTCGAGAAATATGAGGAGAGCATCAAATAAGGGATGTGGCCCAGGTCGTGGTGCTGCTGGTGGAGCTCCTGTTGCAAAGAGAGGACGTGGTCGATCTGTGCCAGCTACACGCACAAGTGAAAACCCTTCCTCAGGTGCGAGTAGAACCTGCAGCAGTATTTGGTCGGGCCTAATGCGGCTCTACGAATGGTGAGGCCTGAACTAGTAAAGGCGATAGTAGATTGGTTTGCTGACAGTGGATCCAGTTCCTTCACATTGTCTCCCACCCAGTCTCCTGCTGAAAGACCACAGTTGGCACCTGCAGCCGATGTCGATCAGTCTTTCACCTCACCCCCTTGCAAATCAGCCAAGCAGTCTGAGCCCCAAGTCATGCAGCAGTCTCTTCTGCTTTTTGATGACTCTGTTAGCAGGGTTTCCCAGGGCCATCCACCTATCCCTGCCCCAGAAGTGGAAGAGATTGAGTGCACCGATGCCCAACCACTTATCTTTCAAGATGAGTACATGGGAGGACCATCGCAGCACGTTTCGGATGATGACGAAACACAGGTGCCGACTGCTGGGGCTTTCGAAAGTGTGCAGACCAACAAGGAAGGCAAGGGTGAAGACTGGGTGGAAGATGATGTGGAGGACGATGAAGTCCTCGACTCTACATGGAATCAAGGTCATGCGAGCAACCATGTAGTTCGGAGGAAGAGGCGGTGGTCGCACAGAGCCAACAGCACAGCAGAAGAGGGAGCAGGGTGCAAAAGCGGAGCGGCCATCCTCTAGACAGTACGCCTGCTACTGTCCACCGCAGCAAGGAACCAAGCACACTGAAGCCAGCTCCAAGGAGTTCCCTGGCGTGGCAATTCTTCAGACAATGTGCTGACGACAAGACACGAGTGGATTGCACGCTGTGCAATCAGAGCCTGAAGTGAGGCATAAACGTTCTCAACCTGAGCACAACCTGCATGACCAGGTATTTAAGTGCAAAGCACGAGCTGCAGTGGAGTAGACACCTCAAAAACAAAGAAAGGTCTTTGGCTCCTCCTGCTTCCTCTTCTGCTGCAGTCTCAGCCTCTTCATCCACCTCTGGAGTGACAGTGCCACCTTCCACCCTGCAAACAGAGGATCTGCCAGCAACACCAACACCTGGGTCACCAAGCATCTCCACAATGTCCCACAGAAGCGATCAGCTCTCCATCTCCCAAACGCTGGAGAGGAAGAGGAAGTACCCCCCTACCCACCCACGATCCCTAGCCCTGAATGCTAGCATTTCTAAATTACTGGCCTTTGAAATGCTATCATTTTGTCTGGTGGAGACGGATAGTTTTAAAGGCCTTATGGCGGTGGCTGTCCCACAGTACGTCGTGCCCAGCCGCCACTACTTTTCCAGGCTATGCCATCCCTTCCCTGCACAACCAAGTGTAAGACAAAATCAGGTGTGCAGTGCGCAACGCCATCTGTGGCAAGGTGCACCTCACTAAGGATACGTGGACCAGTAAGCACGGTCAGGGAAGTTATATCTCCATAACAGCAAACTGGTTAAATGCAGTGGCGGCTGGGCCTGAGGTGGATAGCAGTTTGGCGCATGTCCTTCCACCACCGAGGATTGCAGGGCGCTTCAGTTTTCCTCCTGTTGCTTCCTCCTCCTACTCTGCTTCCTCATCCTCTACCAGCTCATCATCCGGTCAGCGTAACACCTTCACCACCAACTTCAGCACAGCCAAGGGTAAACGACAGCAGGCAGCTGTGGACGGGCCTTGAACAACAGACCGATGAGTGGTTTGTGCCAGACAGCCTCAAGCCCGGCCTGGTGGTGTGCGATAATGGGCAAAATCTCGTAGCAGCTCTGGGACTAGCCGGTTTGACGCAAATCCCTTCCCTGGCGCATGTGCTGAATTTGGTGGTGCAGAGATTCCTTAAAAATTACCCCGATATGTCAGAGCTGCTGCATAAAGTGCGGGCCATCTGTGCGCGCTTTCAGCGTTCTCACCCTGCTGCTGCTCGCCTGTCAGCGCTGCAGCGTAACTTCGGCCTTCCCGCTCACCGCCTCATATGCAACGTGCCCACAAGGTGGAACTCCACCTTGCACATGCTGGCCAGACTGTGCGAGCAGCAGCAGGCGATAGTGGAGTTTCAGCTGAAGCACGCACGGGTGAGTCGCTCGGCGGAACAGGAGAAATACACCCCCAGAGAAGCTGTAGAGCGCAATACAGCCCTGTACAGCCTCAGTGCAGGGCTGATTGAGGTCTCTGACCGCCGGGCTGGAACAGGAAGCGCATAGCGCTTCCTGCACTGTATACACAGCGCTCGGTGAGCGCTGTGTATACAGCGATCTCGAAGGCAAGACACCTGGGCACTGTTCCTGCCTTCTCTAAGGGTTGCCCTGCTGTCACTGACAGCGGGCAACCCGATCAGCAGCTGCACAATTAGCGTGCAGCTGTGATCTTTGAATGGCCGTTTTAAAACGTCCATTCAGAGATAGAGAACCACCTCCCAGACGTTTATATTCTATGGGTGGACGAGAGGTGGTTAAGGCCTGTTTCATACTACCATTCTGAGTTACGGCTAGCTGTTCAGGCAGAGAACATCCTGTCGAAGCTCTCTGGATCTGGCATTGCAGAATGTTACTAGAATGCACGCCGGCCCAATTGACTATAATGGGGTCTGGCAAAGATCCAGCCACTATAAGGCAAAAATGCAGCGATTTGGCGGGACAAAAACCGCTGCATGCAGTAGTACAAAGTAGTAAAAGAATGGACTACAGTGCATTGGGTATAAAGAATTATATAAGGAACACATATCTAACATAGTTCTACAAAACTGGAAAACATAAATGTTGATTGAGCATTGTGTTGAATTCTGAGAGCTGTTTACATATATTCAATGCAATGAGATCATTTCAAAGGGAAAATCAAATGTTCAGCTGCCAGCTCTGAGCTTTTACAGAGCTGACTCTACAGAAGTGAGCTGGAGAAATGTGTTCCCTTATTTTGTACATCATTTTCTAAAACATTTTCATTTTCAATGTTCTATTAATATTTTATATAATTAATAATTAAAAAAGTGAAACTGCTCAACTGAAGTCAAGAACTTTGCAAAAAAACATAACTAAGAGCCATGGAGTTCTGTAGCTCTGTATATACATCAGTGACAACAGTGGCATCTCCAGGCTATAGGAATCTACTACACATTGAAGAAGCAAATATGAAACTTGCTTTAATTCTTGGTAGCATATTTCTTTTATTTCAGAAAATGGAAATGATTTGGGAACCATGCAGAAAATCTATGTTTACATCTTATAATAATAAGAAAAGTTATAAAACTGTTGATATTTAAAGTAACTCTCTAGTCTGGTGTAAAAAAATAAAAAATAATAATTATATATATATATATATATATATATTATTAAGGAAGGAACACGGAGCCATCATTGATGGTTCCTGGCCTCAGTGAGGTAAGAGACTTTTTTTTTCCTGAAGTGTCATTATTGCAGGTTGCAGTCTGACACTTCAGCTGTTTAGTATGGCTGTAAAGCTGATCCGGGATGGCTCTTACTGGGAGTAGCCAAAGTGCTGGGTGGGTGGCTACTCCCCACATTTCAGGCCAAGTCTTGGCAGGCTCAGTGTCGGACTGGGGTACCTAGGGCCCACCAGTAAAATTTATTTTGGGGCCCACCGTACGGATACATTCAAATATAATAAATAATCTAACACGTTCTTTATATGAACATAGGCTGGTTGAGGTGCTGTACATTGAATATATGTATGTAGTGCAGTAAATCTAATGTGTTATGTGCCACTTGTGCAGGGGTTTGGAGACCAGGGGCCCACCGGGGGATTCCCCTGTACCCCTGTGGACCAGTCCGAGCCTGGGCAGGCTTATAAAAGCAGTCAGCACTATCAGGTGGGGTGGATTTACCTCCATCTGACAGTGAAGCTGTGGAGTCCTCTAGGCTGAAGACTGCAAACAGGCGTGCAGGCCACCTGGAAGCCTGCCAGTGAACTATTCTGTGGCTGAGCATTCATCCAGGTGTGAACAGACACCTAGAATTCAAGGTGAACATTGTTTTGTTTTTGCTGTGCGTGTATGTTGTGGAGCTTCAAGATATACCATCAATATCACCACTTAAATCCCCTTGAAGCTGAAGAAGCAGGTCAATATCCAAGAGACAATTTCCCCAGTAACTGGTCGACACACAGTTTGGGAGTCAACTGACTTTTCTAGGCATAGCACACATGGTTTCAAACCCCCAACAGCCTCATTTACATACAATACATAGATTACTGTGGTACAAGGAAAGGTTAGGTAAGACAATAGCAAGGGCTGACGGGAGGTTGAGGGGGGACACTGCAGCTAGTTTAAACAGGTTTGGCAGTGTCCCTGGGACACCGCCCTGATCTTGGGAAACAATGGAACAGGAAAGTGGGGAAGGGGAAAGGGGGTATACAGACAGCAGAACATAAAATAATATAAAAAGGTTCATCTGTTACAGATGTGTGAATAAAACACTGAAGTTTGATTTACAACCTGGTTCCTTGCCTCTATACTGCGTCCGCTAACCTGTCGACCAGAGCAAATGCCCAATTGGTGGCTTGGATCG
Organism: Bufo bufo; assembly: GCF_905171765.1. NCBI lineage: Eukaryota > Metazoa > Chordata > Amphibia > Anura > Bufonidae > Bufo > Bufo bufo. Next base: position 467,695,088 of record NC_053392.1, on the reverse strand, counting down.
GGCACACAGTGAGGCTGGCCTGAAGGTCGAAAAATTTTATTTTATTTTTTCCGGGCATGGGTGTATGTCCTATATCAAGCCGTCAAGGTTACGACCCATGTCCCCTGATGGAGGCGGTCGTAAAAGTCCTCATGGAGGCTAACTTGCAGCAGTGGGAGGCTAAGAAGCAGAAGCAGGAAACCAACCAGCTACTATTATAGCATGTGATGGCGTTACAAGCGGCAGAAGCATCCCAGAATGTCCACGATGCCCGGAAAGCTGTCCGTGCGGCGATCCCTAAGATAACCCCCTCGGACGACGTCGAGACCTATCTGGCAGTATTCGAAAAAGTGGCCATGAGGGAGAAGTTACCCCAAGACCAATGGGCTGAGGTCGTCGCTCCGTTCCTGGCGTCTGGACCCCAGCAGGTGTTTTTTTGACTTACCAGATGGTCAAGCAGCCGACTACCCGACCGTAAAGGGTAAGATTCTGGCTGGGGGTGAATGTATTGGTCCGGGCCCAGCGGGTGCATCATTGGGAATTTAACCCAGCTGAACCCGCCAGACCGCAGTATTATGATCTGCTACACCGGTTGCAAAAATGGCTGCAGCCTGACGTACTGAGTCCCACTGCTATGCTGGACCGTCTGTTGGCTGATGCGTGCTGGAGGGCTTTGCCGTACCCTCTCCAGCACTGGATCGGCCAGGTGTCTCCTGGTAATGCCCTAGAGATGGTCGACCTGGTGGAGCGCTATGAAACCACCAGAAATCTACAAGGGGGTTCTGTTGGGAGGGGGCCAGTTAAACCCTGGAAATCTCCACCCTCAAACCAGGTGGCTGGTGCCAATGTCAAGAGCCGGGTCACATAAGGGCCGACTGTCCCCATCGGGGGGAACCCATGGAAACTAACTATGGCTACCGGCCTTCGATGTATGCCAGGAGGCTGTGTGCAACCGGTACCCCCAAGACAATAGACAATAGTCCCTGGCGGTGGCGCTGCTGGACTCAGGGAGCCTGTTGTCCCTGGTAAGATATGCCCTGGTGTGGCCCGCCGAGTATACTGGCCGAAAAGTCGGTATCGTGTGCATCCATGGAGATTTAAAGGACTATCCCACCAGCAGTTGGACTCATGAGGCGGCCGTCGCCACAAAGTTATATTATGAACTAATAATTGTGAGAGACTTCCCTGGTTTTCCGTCACTGTGGCCTGAGGTGAGAGCCACCGATACCAATGGGGCAGGAGCAACCCCAATAGAATGGCCTTGCTCAGGGGGGAAACTGGACCCCTGGGAACCTGAGACCAAAGGGCCAGCAGTAGGGGTGGCCGCCACTGCGGAGGAAGGGGGGGAGCCAACCCCACTGAATGTAATGGTGGGAGATGTGAAGGATTTGCCGCTGGGTCCGGAATTGGCAGACCTCAACTTCTCTGGAGACAATTTTGGTACAGCACAGCACCAGAACCCGACACTATCTTGGGCCTGGGAAAATGTGGTAGTAGTTGAGGATGAGCCACAACAACCGGGGGCCAAGTCTATGTTCCCGTTTTGTGGTTCAAAAAGAGATGCTGTATTGGGTAAATCAACTACAGAGTGACCATATTGAACAGTTGGTGGTGCCCAAGGCGTATTGCAAGCTCATGTTGGAGTTAGCCCACCAACATGTTCTTGGGGGACACCTGGGCCAGCAGAAAATGCAGGATCGGATTCTACAGTGGTTTTACCGGCCGAGACCTCTTCTGACTGGAATCTGTCTTGTTAAACCGCTGTTTGATCTTGGCCACCGTGGTGCAGCTCAGTTTCAGAGTGTTGGCAATCTTCTTAGAGCCTAGGCCATCTCTATGTAGAGCAACAATTCTTTTTTCAGCTCCTCCGAGAGTTCTTTGCCATGAGGTGCCATGTTGAGCTTCCAGTGACCAGTATGAGAGATTACGGTACATCAAATTTAACACACTTGCTCCCCATTAACACCTGAGACCTTGTAACACTTATAATAAAATATTTACAAAAATGTTAGAGGTGTACTCACTTTTGTGAGATACTGTATCTCTATTGGACAGCTGGAAATTGCCCAACATTGTACTTGGCTACTTGGCTTTTTTTGTCAGTCTGATTAAATAGAGTGGCAACATGCATGCTCAACCATCACTCCATTTTAACGGTTATTGTTGGTTAATCCACAAGGTTTGGAATCCATCTCTGTCTGCTTGAGGATAGTAAATGCAGATTAAAATGAAATAGATTTTCCAGGATTACTCTGGATGTTTAACAGATAAGATCATGTACAGTGATAGACGAATATCGCAACGGGCTCTTTCACACTTGCGTTGTCCAGATCCGTCGTGTACTCCATTTGCCGGAAGTGCCCGCCGGATCCGTAACACCGCAAGTGAACTGAAAGCATTTAAAGACTGATCCGTCTTCAAAATGCGTTCAGTGTTACTATGGCTGCCAGGACGCTATTAAAGTCCTGGTTGCCATAGTAGTAGTGGGGAGCGGGGGAACAGTATACTTACCGTCCGTGCGGCTCCCGGGGCGCTCCAGAATGACGTCAGAGCGCCCCATGCGCATGGATGACGTGATCCATGCGATCACGTCATCCATGCGCGTGGGGCGCCCTGACGTCACTCTGAAGCGCCCCGGGAGCCGCACGGATGGTAAGTATACTGCTCCCCCGCTCCCCACTACACTTTACCATGGCAAACAGGACTGTAGCGTCCTGGCAGCCATGGTAACCATTCAGAAAAAGCTAAACGTCGGATCCGGTAATGCGCCGAAACGACGTTTAGCTTAAGGCCGGATCCGGATTTATGCTTTTCAATAGGCATTAATTCCGGAATCCGGCCTTGCGGCAAGGGTTCAAGATTTTTGGCCGGAGCAAAAAGCGCAGCATGCTGCGGTATTTTCTCCAGCCAAAAAACGTTCCGATCCGGAACTGAAGACATCCTGATGCATCCTGAACGGATTTCTCTCCATTCAGAATGCATGGGGATAATCCTGATCAGGATTCTTCCGGCATAGAGCCCCGACGACGGTACTCTATGCCGGAAAAGAACAACGCAAGTGTGAAAGAGCCCTAAACTGTCAGGCGAACCTGAAAAACCTTCAGGTCATATTTGCAGCCACCAAATACTTCCTAGAAGTGCACAAATAGTCCCAAAACATGGACAGTGACATACCAGAGGGGCATCAATGGCAATTTTACTGCAGGCCAGTGGACTACAGGCCCCAAACATTAGGCATTCACTGGACAGAAAATAATAAGTGATTATGTGGCTGGAGGTATATTAGGCGGTCAGTGGATAACAATTTTACTGCAGGCCAGTGGAGTATAGGTCCCAAACAATAGGCATTTACTAGACAGAAAAGAACAAGTGATTATGTTGCTGGAGGTATATTAGGCGGTCAGTTGATAACAATTTTACTGCAGGCCAGTGGAGTAAAAGCCCCAAAAATTTGCCATTCACCGGACAGAAAATAACAAGTGATTATGTGGCTGGAGGTGCATTAGGCGTTCACCGAATAACAATTTTACTGTAGGCCAGTGGAGTAAAGGCCCCAAAAATTATGCATTCACCTGATAGAAAAGAACAAGTGATTATGTGGCTGGAGGCAGGGGCGGACATATCGCCTGTGCAGGCGGTTCAGCTGCACAGGGGCCCGGCGTGTAAGGGTGCCCATTCATACTAGTGAGTGCATCCAGAAGCGCTCACTAGTATGAATGGGCCCCCTCTAGTATGCAAGAGAGAGGCGGTGGCGGTGGAGAGAAGCGCTTACTTACCCCTCCGGCTCTGCTTCCTCCCTGGTCTCCTCCAGCCTGACTGCGTACAGCGCGCACTATGACCTAACTCTGTACACAGTCAGGTCACGTGACTGTGCAGCGCGGGCTGTTGGAGACCAGCAAGGCAGGCACTCACATCAGGACACCCCGGAGGACATGGAGAGCAGCGGAGCAGGAGAGGTAAGTTTTAATTATTTATTTTTAGATCTGAGGTCTGATGGGGTCTGTCACATCGATATGGGGGGCATGAATGAGCATTTGGGGGTGCCTGAATAAATAATTAACAACTGATATTAGGGGGGGGGGGAGTCCTCCTGACTCTCGGAGTTCTGAGCAAGTGACATATGGGGGGAGCTAAGCAATTGACATGGGGGGCCTGCCTATTTTATATACTGGCAGACATGGGGGGCACTGGAGGGGGAAGAGCACTATGGGGGGCCCTATCTTGTATACTGGCACACATGGGGGGCACTATAGAAAGGGGAGGAGCAATATGGGGGCCCAATCTTATATACCGGCAAACATGGGGGGCACTATGGAGAGGGAGGAGCACTATGGAGACCTGATCTTATATACTGGCACACATGGGGGGCACTATGGAGAAGGGGGGAAATGACCACTATGGTGGCATCTTCTGGGGCCCTATCTTATATACTGGCAGACATGGGGGGCACTATGGAGGGGAGGAGCACTATGGGGACCCTAACTTATATACTGGCACACATGGGGGGCACTATGGAGAAGGGGGGGAAGGAGCACTATGGGGGCATCTTCTGGGGCCCTATCTTATATACTGGCAGACATGGGGGGGCACTATGGAGGGGAGGAGCACTCTGGAGGCCCTATCTTATATATTAGCACACATGGGGGGCACTATGGAGAAGTGGTGAGAGGAGCACTATTGGGGTCATTATATAGGGGAATTATACTGGCGCACATTATGGGGGCATTTTATATTGGCACATTGTCAGTCACCATGGGGACAAGGGGAGGCACACTATTGGGGCACGAAATAGGAGTATTTCATACTGGCGCAAATTATAGCGCACTATGGGGACCTTGTCTCAACCAGGGGCACTAAGAGGTTTTTTTTTGGGCACACAGTAGGGGGCATTGGCATACATTATGAGAGCACTATGGGGACATTGGCACTACAGGGGGCACTAAGAGAAGGTATTTTTTATACTGCCACACAACAGGGCATTTTTATTTTTACTGTAACACATTATAAAGAGAATTATGACTACCGGGGGCATTATGGTGGGCTTTATTACAGTTGAGGGACTATGAGGAACATGAATACTAATATGAGCACTATGTGAGCATTATTACTTCTGGGACACAGTGGGAAATTATTACTGTAGGGGCACTATTAGTACTACGTGTTGTCTGGTAGATAATTATTTCTATTGGTGGGACTTTGGGGAGCAGTATTACTATGGGGGGCACCCTGGCACGGTATCAGCTTAGCACAATTATTTTTGGGGAACATTATGTTTACACTATTAGTGTCAGGGACACTCTTATCTGGGCGCAGTTATTTTTTAGGACACTGTGTGCCAATAATTATTGAAGGGGAATTATCTGTGTGTAACTTGTATAGGGAGCACAGCGGGCACAGTATTGGGGGTGGCAGGATGGGGTGTTCAGAAGGTGGGAGGATGATGGAAAAGTAGGAAACTAAGATGTCTGTCTGTCAAACTCTGCAGAGAGAAGAGATGACTGAAAGAAATCATCATGGCGGAGACGATGAGGACAGAGAACATCTACATCAAAAGAGATGTCACTGGATGTACGAGGTATGTGGACCTGTATTAGGCTACTTTCACATCTGTGTTAGTGATTCTGGCAGGCTGTTCCAGCAGAGAACAGCCAGCCGGAATGCTCCAGCACTGCTGGATGCAGACAGAATGCTCGCCGGCCCCATTGACTATAATGGGGTACGGCAGAGATCCGGCCACAATCTGGCAAAAATGCAGAGAATCAGAGGGACAGAAACCGCTGCATGCCTGAGTTTGTGTCCGGCCGATTCCTTGCATTTTCTGCCGGATCAGGTGGCCGGACCATAGTGCTGCAGGTGTGAAAGTAGCCTTACCCTGTATGTTTTATATTGCTTTAAGTAATGTTAGGACGGAATAGGTTATGTTGTGAATTTGGCTTGGGGGGGGCAGGCACATTCTTTGCACAAGGGCCCTCTGCTGTCTGTGTCCGCCCCTGGCTGGAGGTATATTAGACGGCCAGTGGATAACAATTTTACTGTAGGCCAGTATAGGCCCCAAAAATTAGGCATTCATCTGACAGAAAATAACTTGTGATGATGTGGCAGGAGGTACAATAGGCGATCACCGGCTAAAAATTTTAATGTAGGCCAGTACAGGCTCCAAAAATTAGGCATTCACCTGACAGAAAAGAACTAGTGATTATGTGTCTGAAGGTATATTAGGCTGTCACTGGATAAAAATATTACTGTAGGCCACTGGAGTAGAGGCCCCAAAAATTAGGCATTCACCTGACAGAAAAAGCCTTTTATGCCGCTGTATATACACAGGACTATTCTTTGTTCTGGGTGGTGGCGGATATGTGAGGGCTGGCATGAGGAAATTCAATTACATGTGGTCATAATAGGTGTTGAATTCCTCCAAGATCCATGCTTCATTCATTTTTAGAAATGTGAGGTAGTCCACACTGTCGTGAGCTAGGCGAGTGCGCTTATCAGTCACGATCCCCCTTGCTGTGCTGAACATCCTTTCGGACAGGACACTCGAAGAGGGGGCAAGCCAAGGGTTCCATGGCAAATTGTGCCAGCTCTGGCCACACGTCAAGCCTGTACACCCAGTAGTCAAGGGGTTCATCACTTCTCAGAGCATCCACATCGGCCGTCCCTTAAGGACACAGCCTTTTTACACCTTAGGACCAGGCCATTTTTTGAAAATCTGACCAGAGTCCCTTTAAGTGCTGATAACTTTAAAATGCTTTGACTTATCCAGGCCGTTCTGAGATTGCTTTTTCGTCACATATTGTACTTCATGACACTGGTAAAATGGAGTCCAAAAAATAATTTTTTTTGCACCAAAAAATACCTAATTTAACAAAAATTTGGAAAAATTTGCAAATTTCAAAGTTTCAGTTTCTCTACTTCTGTAATACATAGTAATACCCCCAAAAATTGTGATGACTTTACATTCCCCATATGTCTACTTCATGTTTGAATTGTTTTGGGAATGATATTTTATTTTTTGGGGATGTTATAAGGCTTAGAAGTTTAGAAGCAAATCTTGAAATTTTTCAGAAATTTACAAAAACTCATTTTTTAGGGACCAGTTCAGGTCTCAAGTCACTTTGCGAGGCTTACATTATAGAAACCACCCAAAAATGACCCCATCTAAGAAACTACACCCCTCAAGGTATTCAAAACTGATTTTGCATACGTTGTTAACCCTTTAGGTGTTGCACAAGAGTTATTGGCAAATGGGGAGGAAATTTGAGAATTTCATTTTTTTGTCTAATTTTTCATTTTAACCCATTTTTTCCACTAACAAACCAAGGGTTAACAGCCAAACAAGACTGTATCTTTATTGCCCTGACTCTGCCGTTTACAGAAACACCCAATATGTGGCCGTAAACTACTGTACGGCCACACAGCGGGGTGTAGAGGGAAAGGTGCGCCGTATGGTTTTTGGAAGGCTGATTTTTATGGATTGGTTTATTTACACCATGTCCCATTTGAAGCCCCCTGATGCACCCCTAGAGGAGAAACTCCCTAAAAGTGACCCCATCTAAGAAACTACACCCCTCAAGGTATTCAAAACTGATTTTACATACGTCGTTAACCCTTTAGGTGTTGCACAAGAGTTATTGGCAAATGGCGATGAAATTTGAGAATTTCATTTTTTTGCCTAATTTTCCATTTTAACCCATTTTTTCCACTAACAAAGCAAGGGTTAACAGCCAAACAAGACTGTATCTTTATTGCCCTGACTCTGCTGTTCACAGAAACACCCCATATGTGGCCATAAACTACTGTACGGCCACACAGCAGGGCGTAGAGTGAAAGGTGCGCCGTTTGGTTTTTGGAGGGCTGATTTTGCTGGACTGTTTTTTTGGCACCATGTCCCATTTGAAGCCCCCCTGATGCACCCCTAGATTATAAACTCCATAAAAGTGACCCCATCTAAGAAACTACACCCCTCAAGGTATTCAAAACTGATTTTACAAACTTTGTTAACCCTTTAGGTGTTGCACAAGATTTAATGGAAAATAGAGATACAATTTCAAAATTTCACTTTTTTGGCAGATTTTCCATTTTAATATTTTTTTTCCAGTTACAAAGCAAGGGTTAACAGCCAAACAAAACTCATTATTTATGGCCCTAATTCTGTAGTTTACAGAAACACCCCTCGTAAACAGCTGTATGGGCACACGGCAGGGCGCAGAAGGAAAGGAACACCATATGGTTTTTGGAAGGCAGGTTTTGCTGGACTGTTTTTTTTTACACCATGTCCCATTTGAAGCCCCCCTGATGCACCCCTAGAGTAGAAACTCCAAAAAAGTGACCCCATTTTAGAAACTACGGGATAGGGTGGCAGTTTTGTTGGTACTAGTTTAGGGTACATATGATTTTTGGTTGCTCTATATTACACTTTTTGTGCGGCAAGGTAACAAGAAATAGCTTTTTTGGCACCGTTTTTTTTTTGTTATTTACAACATTCATCTGACAGGTTAGATCATGTGGTAATTTTATAGAGCAGGTTGTCACGGACGCGGCGATACCTAATATGTATACATTTTTTTTTATTTATGTAAGTTTTACACAATGATTTCATTTTTAAAACCCAAAAAATGTTTTAGTGTCTCCATAGTCTAAGAGCCATAGTTTTTTCAGTTTTTGGGCGATTATCTTAAGTAGGGTCTCATTTTTTGCGGGATGAGATGACGGTTTGATTGGCATCTATTTTGGGGTGCATATGACTTTTTGATTGCTTGCTATTACACTTTTTGTGACGTAAGATGACAAAAAATGGCTTTTTTTACACCGTTTTTATTTTTATTTTTTTACGGTGGTCATCTGAGGGGTTAGATCATGTGATATTTTTATAGAGCCGGGCGATACGGACGCGGCGATACCTAATATGTATACTTTTTTTTTAATTATGTAAGTTTTACACAATGATTTCATTTTTGAAACAAAAAAAATCATGTTTTAGTGTCTCCATAGTCTAAGAGCCATAGTTTTTTCAGTTTTTGGGCGATTATCTTGGGTAGGGTATGATTTTTGCGGGATGAGATGACGGTTTGATTGTTACAATTTTGGCGTACATGCGACTTTTTTGATCACTTTTATTACCTTTTTTGGGAAGTAAGGTGGGCAAAATGTCAATTTCATCATAGTTTTTTATTTTTTATTTTTATGGTGTTCACCGTTCGGGTAAAGTAACATGACCGTTTTATAGATCAGGTCGTTACGGACGCGGCGATACCAAACATGTGTAGGGAATTTTATTTTTTTTCATTTTTTATCAGTGATAAATGTGTTTTTTGATTTTTACTTTTTTTTCACTTTTATTCACTTTTTTTTGACCCAGACCCACTTGGTTCTTGAAAATCCAGTGGGTCTGATGTCTGTATAATACAGTACAGAACAATATATATTGTACTGCACTGTATTTTACTTACACTGAACAGATCTATGCCTTTCAGCACAGATCTGTTCAGCACCATGGACAGCAGGACGCCTGAGAGGCGTCCTGTTGCCATGGGAACCTTCCCCGTCTGCTCAGAACTTCGCAGACGGGGAAGGGTAAGGAGGGGATCTCTCGGGGGGCTGTCTGGGGGCTCTCTCCCTCTCCATCGGGGGGCTGCAAAGGCACAGCAGCCCCCCGATGGGAGAGGGAGGGAGCTCCCTGCGCTGTTAACCTTTTCCATACAGCGGTCCGTACGGACCGCTGTATGGAAAGGGTTAAACGGCTGACATCGCATCGCAGATGTCAGCCGTTTATACCAGGGTGCCAGCAATGTGCTGGCACCCTGGTATACCCACTGAACACCAATGAATTTTCAAGGGGAGGCGGGCGGGGGATCGCGATCCCGCCTGCCGCACCGCCCGCCTCCCGCACCGCCCACAACCCTCCCCCTGCACCTCCCGCCACCATAAAAATCATTTGGGGGTGCAGGGGGGGGGGTGAATCAAACTTTTTTTAGGCATATAAAGTTTCTGATCCCCGTGGTCAGGGACCGCGGGGACCAGAAACTGCAGAAATCGCAGCAAACCGCAGGTCTGAATTGACCTGCGGTTTGCCGCGATCGCCGACATGGGGGGGTCACGGGACCCCCCCGCGCATTTAGCCTAGGTGCCTGCTCAATGATTTGAGCAGGCACCGGGTTCCGATCACTGCCAGCCGCACGGCAGTGATCGAAAATACACAGGGCGTACATGTACGCCCTGTGTCCTTAAGTACCAGGGCACAAGGGCGTACCTGTACGCCCTATGTCCTTAAGAGGTTAAACCGATGTAGTCGGACACCTGTCGGTCTAGGCAACCCCTGACGCTAGATCTGGAGGGCGGCTCTCGATGGATTGGCTGCAAGAAATATCTCATATCTGAAGTGACCAACACATCTTCAAACCGCCCTCTTTTTGCAGGCGCGGTAGGATTGGTACCCGCACCTGATTCGCTGTGGGTAGAAATTTCTCTGCCAGCGTCCGCAACAGCAGAATGCAGCATCTCTCGCAGCAAGGCCTGGAAATGCTGCATTCTGACATCCCTCTGTGATGCTGGTAAAATGTCTGCCATTTTGTGTTTGTACCGGGAATCTAAGTACATTGCTACCCGGTACTGGTCCTTGCCCTTTATGCTTTTTATATGGGGGTCCCTCTTCAAACACTGGAGAATGAAGGCCCCCATTTGCACTAAATTGGAAGCAGTGTAGCGCCCTGGCTCCTGCTCATCGCTCAGGAGAATGTCGTCCTTGGTCTCCTACCCACAGCCACGGACAACACCAGGGATCTCCGGAAAGTTTAAAGTCCCCATCAAAGCCTGCTCTTCCTCCTCCTTCCCCCAGCCACCATCCTCCTCTGACTCCTATTCAGACTCCTGATGACTTGTCTCAGATGGAGTATCCTCCCTGGGAATTCATTCAGCATTGCGACTTCCTCATCTTCCAGCTCCTGCTCCTCGATGGCTTGATCAATGATATGACGCAATGCACGCTCCAGAAAGAAGGCCTAAGGTACGATGTCACTGATGGGGACCTTGCTGCGACTGACCAGTTTGGTGATCTCATCAAATGGCTGCAGAAGTCTGCATGCGTCGCTCATGAGCAGCCACTGGCGCGGTGAAAAAAAAACAAGCTTCCCAGAACCTGTCCTGCTGCAGAGTTCATACAGGTAGTCATTAACTGCACTTTGCTGCTGGAGCAACCTATCAAGCATATACAAGGTGGAGTTCCAGCGCGTAGGGCAGTCACAAATCAGACGTCTGACAGGCAGGTGGTGTCGCCGCTGAACGTCAGTAAGGTGAGCCATGGCCGTGTAAGATCTTCTAAAATGACCTGAGATTTTCCTGGCCTGTCGCCAGATGTCGTGGACCCCAGGGTATTTGGCAACGAATCGCTGCACGACTAAGTTCAGGACGTGTACCATGCACGGCACATGTGTCATTTTGCCCTTTTTCAGCGCACTCAGCAGATAGGCACCGTTGTCGCACACCACTTTACCAACTGTCAAATTGAGCTGGGTTAGCCACTGATCGGCCTGTGACCGCAGAGCTGAAAGCAGTGCAGAACCGGTGTGGCTTTTTGCTTCAAGGCACAACTGCCGCAGCACAGCATGGCAACGTCTTACCTGGCATGTTGAGTAGGTTCAGGCGAGCTTGGGGGGTGCAGCGGAAGAGGCGGTAGCAGTGGAAAAGGAGGAGTCAGTCGAGGAGGAGACGGAGGATGGAGTAGGAGGAGGAGAAGAAGAGGCAGGCCTGCATGCAATTCGTGGTGGTAACACCAAATCCACACGGGTGCCACGGGTTACATGCTTGACGGTCATCAGAAGGTTCACACAGTGGGCAGTAAGAGTTATGTACCTTCCCTGCCCGTGTTTGCTAGACCACGTGTCTGTGGTCAGATGTATCTTGACACCGAAACTGTGTGCCAGAGATGTATTCAGCTCACAGAAAATAAGGATAAATAAAGCAGGGGAGAAAATCCAGAAAAAAAATCACAGAAAAGAAATACCCCTAAAATCAAACTTTTACTAGATACGTATAAGATTTGAACACAAAAACCCCAAAATCAATTGTAAATAATTTATCTAAAATCATTGAAACGTGCCCACGCTAGGATACAAATGGTGCATGTATATATCAACAGATAAGCGGAACAACCAGGCGACAGTATCAGGGTAAAGTATAATTAAACCAAAGCGAGGCAACAGCATTAGCTGTGATCCATAACTCACGGTTACTTGATACCAAATGCTACGATGAGCAGGTCTTCAGGGGTAACAGGCAAGATGAGGTGGTAGGGAAGATCATCTGTCTACCATTCTCCCTGCCTAAGTGTGGAGCAGCCACCCAAAGGGGGAATCCCACCTATAGGTAACTGACACCTGTAATACCCTGGTTATCCCTCCTACAAACTTCACTTCCCGACATGTTTCCCCAGGTGGCGGTATCCACGTGGTTCATCAGGGGAATCAGGAAGCAGAAAAGGATGATATCGAATGCTGCTCACACATATCCATTAGATTAAGATCAGAAGCACATTACATTGTGGGCACCTAGATAGAGAGAGCGCCTCAATTGCCGCTGAACGTGGCCATATAGCTATGGGATGCCCTTCTGGGAGAAATATTTTCTTCCGGGGACCTTCCATTGCGGTGTGCCAATGATCACACATTTTCTAAAAGCCTCCGAGTCCACCAGTTTATATGGCAGTAGTTAGCGGGCTAGCAGTTCCGACAAGCTAGCGGTCAGCCATGGGGCAAGAGGGTTATCCGGCATCATCAACTTTTTACGCTCGAACATTTGGGCCACGGAAGCCTGCCTTGTGCCAAATGAACACGACGATGGCACGGTGGAAGGTGGAGTGGAGGACAAATGGGAGGAGAGAGGAGAAGGAGAAGAGGGAGGACGTGGAGCGCCGGGAGAGTGGCTTGCAGTCTGCTTTTTGCCTCCTGTTCACTGTGAGTACTGCTTGCTTCTCCTCCCTATCTGCTGCTCCGTCTCTCCTTCTGAACTCCCCTCCTCTTCCTCTCTTGTGGGAACCGACGTGACGTCCATCGACGCGTCATCATGGTCACCTTCACCACCACTGACATAAGAGATTTCGGAATAGGCAGCAACAGCGGGCACCAACCTCCTTGGGTTGATCTGAGTACTGTTGTCATACCACTGGGTGGCTGCCGTTGCTAACTCCTCTTCCTCATCCAATGCCAAGAATGGCTGCGCATCAGTAAGGTCTGGGAATGGATGGCAAAATAATTCCTCTGACTCGAGAGGAGGGTCTATGGTGGTGGTGGGGTGTCTTTGGGGGTTCACACAGCAGAGAGGGGGTGCAGATACAAGGGATGAGGAGGGTGCAGAAGATGAAGGCTGAGTGAGCCACTCAACCAACTTTGGTGCTTCCTTTGACATAATCGTACGCACCTTCTCCAACTTCCCACTTAGGTTCCGGTCTGGTGCACCTGCCCGACCCCTACCACCCCTGCGGAGTGGCCTGCCTCTTCCTCTGCCTGTCATTTTCAAAATGATCCTGTGCCAAAGTCCATAGAGAAGAACAGTATTTGTGGACACAGGTATATCTCAGGCCTCAATAAGTATTTGGTGGAAGCCGGTATATCGCACCCCTCAATCAGTATTTTGTGGCAGCAGGTATATAGAGCCCCTTAATCAGTATTTTGTAGAAGCAGGTATATCGCACCCCTCAATAAGTATTTTGTGGAAACAGGTATATAGAACACCATAATCAGTATTTGGTGGAAGCAGGTATATCGCACCCCTCAATCAGTATTTTGTGAAAGCCGGTGTATCACAGGCCTCAGTCAATATTTGGTGGAAGCAGGTATATCAAACCCCTCAATCAGTATTTTGTGGAAGCATTTATATAGAACCCCTTAATCAATATTTTGTAGAAGCAGGTATATCCCACCCCTCAATCAGTATTTTGTGGAAACAGGTATATAAAACACCTGAATCAATATTTGGTGGAAGCAGGTATATCGTACCCCTCAATCAGTATTTTGTGGAAGCAGGTATATCAAGCCCCTTAATCAATATTTTGTGGAAGCAGATATATCGTACCCCTCAATCTGTATTTTGTGGAAGCAGGTATATCAAGCATTGATTCCACAAGGTGCGGATAGCATTCTTTAGAAACGTTGGACCATATTGATAGGATAGCATCTTGCAGTTGATGGAGATTTGAGGGATGCACATCCAGGGCACGAAGCTCCCGTTCCACCACATCCCAAAGATGCTCTATTGGGTTGAGATCTGGTGACTGTGGGGGCCATTTTAGTACAGTGAACTCATTGTCATGTTCAAGAAACCAATTTGAAATGATTCGAGCTTTGTGACATGGTGCATTATCCTGCTAGAAGTAGCCATCAGAGGATGGGTACATGGTGGTCATGAAGGGATGGACATGGTCAGAAACAATGCTCAGGTAGCCCGTGGCATTTAAACGATGCCCAATTGGCACTAAGGGGCCTAAAGTGTGCCCAGAAAACATCCCCCAAACCATTACACCACCACCACCAGCATGCACAGTGGTAACAAGGCATGATGGATACATGTTCTCATTCTGTTTACGCCAAATTCGGACTCTACCATTTGAATGTCTCAACAGAAATCGAGACTCATCAGACCAGGCAACATTTTTCCAGTCTTCAACAGTCCAATTTTGGTGAGCTTGTGCAAATTGTAGCCTCTTTTTCCTATTTGTAGTGGAGATGAGTGGTACCCGGTGGGGTCTTCTGCTGTTGTAGCCCATCCACCTCAAGGTTGTGCGTGTTGTGGCTTCACAAATGCTTTGCTGCATACCTCTGTTGTAACGAGTGGTTATTTCAGTCAACATTGCTCTTCTATCAGCTTGAATCAGTCGGCCCATTCTTGTCACGGCTGAGGATGGGGGAAACCCTCAGCCGTGTGCCAAAGTAGGATGGTCGCTGCTTGACCAGGACGACAGAGTTAGAGAGCGGGTCACCTCCTACAGGATCCCTAACCTGACCCTAACTCCTACCTGCATGGGCCGACCTTTAAGGTAGGAGGACCCATGCGCAGAAACCTCAGAGCCCTGACTTACCCTCCAACCGGTCCCTGGGCTAGGAGTCAGGGTAAGACATCCTGTTCCTTCTGAATATGGAGGAACAGGAGTCTCACTGGCCAAGCTGCAAGCAAGGGGGAACAAATGCAACCTATGGCAATGGCAGGTACTTGCCACGAGCATAACAGAGACCTACCACAGACAACAAAGCCTGGAACCCATGTGGATGTACTGCCCACAGACAGCAGGACTCAGCACACAAACACACAACACACGGGAACCCAGGACCACAGGTGCAATAAAGAAACATAAAACCAAACACATCTTCAAGTCACCAACGGACATATATATTTGCTTATGACCAGAAGGTTGGCCCCCACTGGCAGTTGGTAAGTAACCAGGAGGATGTCTACAGCCAGCATGGCTGAAACACCCTCTCTGGCTACTGCCTACAACTGAGGCTTTATAGGGCCAAGAGGCCACACCCAGCAATCAGACACACCCCGTGACTCACACACACTGAAAGGGAGTTAACCCTTCCAAAACCACAGAAGGGAAAACATAACTTAAAGGGGAAGTGTCCAAACAACAAACACACTGTGGCTGTTGCCGCAGGCAACGACATGGGTGGCAAGCGTGTCCTGGGAGTCAGCCCGAAGGCCGGGACACTGCCACCACATGTACATAATACAACCAAACGTTGCCACGGACTGCCACAGTGATGGGAAAATGTCAGTGCACACCAAACATAAACAAAGTGTACACAGACATACAAAAGTGCTTACAAACGCGCACACAACTCCGAGGGAACCGCACACATAGCTGTTGTCCGCGGCAACCGCACTTGAGGCTAACAACCTTATGCCTCAAGCTGCGGTTGACACTACAACCCAAAACCGCGGGCAACAGTATGCAGCTCTCAAGGAGTCACGGCCAAAACCGTGGCCGTGACAATTCTCCTCTGACCTCTAGCATCCACAAGGCATTTTTGCCCACAGGACTGCCGTATACTGGATGTTTTTCCCTTTTCACACCATTCTTTGTAAACCCTAGAAATGGTTGTGCGTGAAAATACCAGTAACTGAGCAGATTGTGAAATACTCAGACCGGCCCGTCTGGCACCAACAACCATGGCACGCTCAAAATTGCTTAAATCACCTTTCTTTCCCATTCTGACATTCAGTTTGGAGTTCAGGAGATTGTCTTGACCAGGACCACCCCCCTAAATGCATTGAAGCAACTGCCATGTGATTGGTTGACTAGATAATTGCATTAATGAGAAATAGAACAGGTGTTCCTAATAATTCTTTAGGTGAGTGTATATTGCACCACTCAATCAGTATTTTGTGGAAGCAGGTAGATAGAACCCCTTAATCAGTATTTTTTTGAAGCAGGTATATCGCACCCCTCAATCAGTATTTTCTAAAAACAGGTATATAGAACCCCTGAATCAATATTTGGTGGAAGCAGCTATATCACACTCCGCAATCAGTATTTTGTGAAAGCTGGTATATCAAACCCTTTAATCAGTATTTTGTGAAAGCTGGTATATCAAACCCTTTAATCAGTATTTTGTGGAAGCAGGTATATCGCACCGCTCAATCAGTTTTTTTTGGGGGGGCAACAGGCATATCACACCATTGCAAATAATTGTTCCAATAATGCTTATCCCTCTTTATAGTGCGGTATCGCAGCAGAACCGCACACAAACGCTGCACAATACAAATGCACTATAATATACTTTCTATGTTAGAAAGTATATTATAAGTATATAACACCCCTCAGTATATCACACCTATCGATAGCACACCTATAGGGTTGTGGCAGCCGAAATATCCAGCTAATCAGCATGCGTCCTTTACAGACAGCACGGGTGTGAGTGAAATCAGCCATTTGGACCATGCATTAATAGGTCCTTTATTCAATCATCATCAATGTTTCTTGTGGGAATGCTGACTGGCTGAAGTAAAAAAGTGTACAGATTAGTGGAGCTGTTACAGTGTCCAGAGTAAAGTATAGCACACTACAGTTGGATACCGTAGCAGGTCTGCTGCATCGAGGGATACAATACAGTACCAGTCTAGTGTGAGTCATGATGAAGTTTCAGTACAGTATGATCTCCCTATGAAAATGTCCTCCATTAAAATATAATCCACAATGCCTCCTAACACTTCCAGACAATGCCCTTCATTATAAAGTCTGCTACAATGCCCCCTAACAGTATAAGACAATGCTCTACATTACAATGTCAATAGTAATGTCTCTCAGCAGGGCAGACCAATGTCCTTCATTAGTGTCAGCCATAATGACCCCCAACAGTGCCAGTCAATGTTCTTCATTACAGTGTTAGCCACAGTGGCCTACCCCAACAGTGCCAAAAAATGCTCACCATTAGGGCTCATTCACACGAATGTATTTTTCTTCTGTTCCATTTTTTTGTAGGTCAGTCTGCTGAACCATTACATTTACAGCTTTCATGACCAAGGGTCATTGATGCCCCAGTGTCCAGGTCAAAATTTACAAATCTGACATGCGTCACTTTATGTGGTAATTGCTTTGGAACACTTTTATTTATCCAAGCAATTCTGAGATTGTTTTCTGGTGACATATTGTACTTCATGATAATCATAAATTTGAGTCAATATATTTCACCTTTATTTATGAAAAAATCCCAAATTTACCAAAAATTGTGAAAAAATCACAATTTTCAAAATTTCAATTTCTCTGCTTCTAAAACAGAAAGTCATACCTAATAAAATATTTATTACTTAACATTTCCCATATGTCTACTTTATGTTGGCATCATTTTGGAAATGTCATTTTATTTTTTTACGACGTTAGAAGGCTTAGAAGTTTAGAAGCAATTCTTAAAATTTTTAAGAAAATTTCCAAAACCAACTTTTTAAGGACCAGTTCAGGTCTGAAGTCACCCCCCATAAATGACCCCATTGTAGAAACTACACCCCTCAAGTTACTCAAAACTGATTTTACAAACTTTTTTGACCCTTTAGGTGTTCCACAAGAATGAAAGGAAAATGGAGATGAAATTTCTAAATTTCACTTTTTTGGCAGATTTTCAATTTTATTAAATTTTTTTCTTCAACACATTGAGGGTTAACAGCCAAACAAAACTCAATATTTATTACCCTGATTCTGCGGTTTACAGAAACACCCCACATGTGGTTGTAAACTGATGTAAGGGCGCACGGCAGGGCGCAGAAGGAAAGGAAGTTTCATCTGACAGGGTAGATCATGTGCTATTTTTATAGAGCAGGTTGTTACGGACGCAATGATATCAAATATGTCTATTTTCTTTGTTTGTTTGTTTGTTTCAGTTTTACATAATAAAGCATTTTTGAAAAAGAAATTATGTTTTTGTGTGTCCATTTTCTGAATGCCATATGTTTTTTTTTTTTATTTTTCTGCCGATCGTCTTGTGCAGGGGCTCGTTTTTTGCAGAAAGAGTTGAGGTTTTTATTGGTACCATTTTTGGGTACATAGGATTTTTTGATCATTCATTATTACACTTTATGGGGCAAGGTGACCCTAAAATTGGCTGTTTTGGAACAGTTTTTATTTATTTATTTTTACAGCGTTTATCTGAGGGGTTAGGTCACGTGACAGTTTTATAGAGCAGATCGTTACGAACGTGGCAATACCTAATATGTATACTTTTTCTTATTTATTTAAGTTTTACACAATAGCATTTCTGAAACCAAAAAAATGATGTTTTAGTGTCTCCATAGTCTGAGAGTCATAGCTTTTTTATTTTTTTGGAGATCGTCTTAAATAGGGTATAATTTAATGAAATTATGTTTTAGTTTCTCAATGTTCAAAGAACTATAGTTTTTTTTGGTTTTTTTGAGCGATTTTCTTATGTAGGGTCTCATTTTTAGTGGGATGTGGTGACGATTTTATTGGTACCATTTTGTTTGATGTACACCATTTTGATCGCTTGCTGTTGCACTTTTTGTGATGTAAGGTGACAAAAATGGCTTTTTTTACACAGTTTTTATTTTATTTTTTTAAGGTGTTTATCGGACTGGGTCTATCATGTGATATATTTATAGAGACAGTCATTATGGACGCGGTGATACCTAATATGTGTATTTATTTTTATTTATTTTTTATAGAAAAAGGCCATTTATTTTTTTAATTTTAAATTTTAATTTATTTATTTATTTTAACTTTTATTATTTTCGCATTTTTTTATCAAGTCCCTCTTGGATCTTGAAGATTCAGTGGGGCTGATGGCTGTACTATACTTTGCAATGCTCATGCATTGCAAAGTATAATACTATCAGATGCCCTGTAGATGGCAACACTGGACGCTTTTGCAAAGCGTCCGGTTGCCATAGCAACCATCGGACGCTGCCATCGCAGCGCGGCAGCCCCGATGGTGGAGAGAGGGAGCCCCCTCCATTAACCCTATGGATGCCGCTGCCGCGGGATCTATGGGGTTACAGCAGAGTGTCAGTATAGAGCTGACACTCGCTGCTGATGGCGGCGGCTCAGAAATGGAGCCGCCGCCATCAAACAGCAGGGCTACCGCATCGGAGGCAGGGGGCAGAGCTGGAAAGGGTACGGCCAGCATTGAGGGAGGAAGCACAAATGGGGGAAAGAGGAATGTATGGGGCGGGGAGGGGGCGGACCGCATCAGGGCAGGCTGCATGAATATGGAGTTGAGCGGGGGAAACTGCATCAGGGGCAGGCAGAGACAAGGGGGGGCTTGGAGGCACACAGGAAGGGGGCACAGATCGGGGGGCACGAGGACACTACCTGATTTCAGGCTCTGATCTGCAGAGCGCAGATCAGAGCCTGCAACCGGCATGTTTTTTACTGCCGCGATCCGATTGGTTAGTCTGCATAGACTAACCAATCAGATTGATTGCCGGCAAGGGGCCACTCTGATTGGTCCCTTGCCGGCATTACTGAACTGTATGCTGTCCGTGACAGCAGCAGGGCAGGGGCAGAAGCTTTAATCCAAGCGCTTTGCAGCTTTTGGATTAAAGAGCTGGCTTGACGTTTATACACGTGGTAGCTGCACGGGGCATGTGCAAATATCACGTATATAAACGTATTGCAGTCGGGAAGGGGTTAACGGGGCTAGAAAAAAATGAAAATAACTCATTGTGCAGTCTGTGTCCGTATATCCACAAGTCCGTTCCACAAAAAAATCATAGCATTTCCTATTCTTGTTTTGCGGGCAATGACAGGCATTGTTACAATGGATCCACAAAAAACGGATGTAACATGGACATCACACGGATGACATCCTTTTTTTTTTTCCTTGCTGATCCGTATTATGTGGACCGCAAAATATATAGGGTCGTGTGCATGAGCCCTTACAGAGTTAACCACAATGACCCACAACCATTCCAGTCAGTTCTCCATATCACACATGCCCCCGAACATGGAACCACTTGAAGACTAAGAACAGACAATGAAAGTGCTATCCTTGATTTAAATGAATAATCAGTTTACAGTCGCTCCTCATCACAGCTAAGAGTAAGAACCTGCTTTATCTGTATTATTTTTGTACTCAATTTGCTTTGATCCTCCTTTCATATTTCATTTAAAGGCTTCAGAACTAATTGACAGTTTCCCATAGAGTTACAATGGTCATCCTGAAACCAATTACTATTGTTTATTGTACATATATCCAAAATGACAATATAGTGATTTTTTTTGTAATTGTAATTGTTAGTTATCCTTTGTTTAATTTCTTTTTTTGAGTTATAGAACTGCAAGAGAATAAAGAAAATATGTTAGAAAAAAAACTATAGCTCTAGTGAATAATAGTAGAGCTTGAAGGGCTACATAACTATTAAGAGGTGATAATAATGACAAGTGGTGCTCCTTGACTCTTGTGATTCTAGACTAGAATGGGAGGTGGAAGGTTTTCTTGGTTCATGTTATTTCCACATGTCTGTTTGATGGCTGCAAAGCCACGTGTTCCCAAATGGGTGCCCACACTAATTGTATATGATGGTCAAAACCTCCAATTCTTTGGTGTGGTGAAAAATACCATACTGGAAGCTGAACTGGCCATAGTTCTGCTTTTCCCTTAAGAAGCATGGACACCATAAACACATGAAGCAACACTAATGAACATACTTTGGACTGCAGCAGTGTTCCTCACCTGTTGGTCATGTTTTCAGGATTTCCTTAATATTGAGCAGGTGATAAAATTAATGTCAATGTATTAGGACTTACCACAGGCAGTCATGGCCAGTTCGCCGTGTTCGCCCGCGAACAAATGCGGGCTGCCACCTTGACTCACAAGTCCGGCGATGCACAGGTAAGTCCTTACCTGTGCCTGTGCCAGGAGCCGGTCTGAAACAAATGGGAGCAGGCAGTTCCGAGAACAGCCCGATGAAGGCCCCCGGCGGCTGTTCTCGGAACTGCCTGCTCCCGGTGACCGCATTTGTTTCAGATCAGCTCGCGCACAGGTAAGGACTTACCTGTGCATCGCCGGACTTGTGAGTTAAGATGGCAGCCCGGGCGAACACAGCGAACTGGCCATCATTGACCACAGGTATTGATTCTCTGGGTAACTTTCAAATCATGACTGGCAGGTGGGCCCTGAGGACTGGATTTGAGGAACTCTGGACTACAGGATTTCACAGGTAAGGAGGAGTTTGCATCACTGTTTTAGTTCCTGTTTTTCTGATCCATTTTTCTGATCATGTAATTAAAAAACAGATACTGTGCATCAGTTGTGGACACTTGGGATCTGTTTGAACCATTTTCCGTCTACAAAAGCAGATCTCTGTGAACTCTCCCTAACACATGCTGTATGACACTCACTCCCTCTGTCTAACCACTCAGAAGCTATAGTTTCTATTAACTGTGGCATCTAAGAGGGCTTAAACCATTGGGATTGGAGTTATCGCAGATCCCAGTGTTATTTCCAGGTGCCTGTTGTAAAATACTATTGGCATCCGCAACTCCTGAGCCCGCACCATCACAGTGATGTAATGTTATGGCACAGAACAAAGGCTATGTACACCTTTGGGGGCAATTTTTGATATTATTGTATTGTATTCATTTTGAGAAAAAAAAAAAACATTTTTAAAATAGGTCTTTATTAAAAAAAAAAAAAATTCTGTACAGCTCACCTGATAAGCTCCTCTGACATTATAAACACTAAAGCTCATTATAGCTCAGTTCTTAAACGAATCAAGTTGTAGGTGGCTCGACCTATCCCAGATCCACGGTATGGGTGCTCGCTACTGTGACTTACCCAAGGTCAATAATAATAGTATATAAAATGAATGTAATGGACGGCACACACTTATCCGGCGTTGTTTAGGAATATAGATACGATTAATGGAGGATGATTAAAATAAACTATTTATTATTAAACATATATCCAAATACACAGTGATATGATATGTGGCCCCTAGCAAATCGCCCAGATCCTTGTGACTTAAAAGAAAAATGAAAGAACCGCGCCTGAAATGTAATTGCATATGAATACAATGTATAAAATGAAAAAATGCAATAAAAAATACAATAAAAATTACTAAAAAGACAGTGAATAGGTCCGTATTAGTCAGATGAAATATGAGGCATATACTGATAATGATTGATGATTTTTCTGTGTCCACCTTTGCCCTTATATTGCATCAGATGACTACCGGCCCATACAACTGTATAAAAGGGGTAGATTTACTAAAACATATTTGTTTTACACCTTGAAACCTGTTAGCGCGCTAAATAAATTATAAATTATAACATCATGTTTAGATTATGCGTGGCCACAGCTTAAAATGTCCAGAAAAATTCTTAGATGTCTTTAAAATATTATTGAATCATTATTCATATGAATCTCATAATCCTCCTTAAAATAATGTATAGCAGACTGTTTAATGTTTAATGGTATCCCCTTCGTATAGACAAAAAATAGGGTATATGAATTGTAGTCAGCTGTTGCTGTGTCGTGTATATAGTCCCGTTTTAAAGACGGTATTAGTAGGGCACTTGTAAAAAGTTTATAACTGATGCCGGTATTAGTGAAGCACTAATAAGAAGTTCATAACTGGTAATATAAAAGAGAGATGTTGGTTACTTTACCACTCTTGTATCCACAGTGGTTTCTTTGCATCGTAGCGGAGTGGCAGCGGCCGTTTAATTCAGCTTAGTCAGTACAGCGTCCCCACGTGGCGCCCACGTGATCGGGAAACAGATGTTTTTGGTCTAACCACGTTATGCTGTGGTGTCCTGCGTGCTCGAGTCGCACAAGTGCACGCGCTGCAAGGCTGGCGGCTGGATTGAGTTAGCTAGAGATTCTTCGTGGATGGATATATAATACTTTGTTGACTGCAGTGACTGCAAATATGTTTTAGTAAATCTACCCCTTTTATACAGTTGTATGGGTCGGTAGTCGTCTGATGCAATATAAGGG
Organism: Bufo bufo; assembly: GCF_905171765.1. Classification (NCBI taxonomy): domain Eukaryota; kingdom Metazoa; phylum Chordata; class Amphibia; order Anura; family Bufonidae; genus Bufo; species Bufo bufo. The sequence goes on along the minus strand of NC_053392.1, from coordinate 467,671,671 downwards.
AAAAGGTGGACACAGAAAAATCATCAATCATTATTAGTATATGCCTCATATTTCATCGGACTAATACGGACCTATTCACCGTCTTTTTAATAATTTTTATTGCAATTTTTATTGCATTTTTTCATTTTATACATTGTATTTATATGCAATTGGATTTCAGGCGCGATTCTTTCTTTCTTCTTTTAAGTCACAAGGATCTGGGCGATTTGCTAGGCGCCACATACCATATCACTGTGTATTTGGATATATGTTTAATAATAAATAGTTTATTTTAATCATCCTCCATTAATAGTATCTATATTCCTATACAACGCCGGATAAGTGTGTACCGTCCATTACATTCATTTGATATAGCTCAGTTCTTATCTTACTGATAACAATGTGGCTTAAATAAGTATTTATGGCCTCCAAGTTAGATAGAGATAAGGGTTATTAGATGATGAGCACAAAGTGAAAGTACTGTACCAATCACACAGCTAGCCAAACAGTTAAACTTTTCTGACAGAACATAATTTTATTTTTTTTGATAGACTAGTGTTGATCGAGCACCAAAGTGCTCGGGTGCTTGAGTAGAACACTTTGGGATGCTCGGGTACTCTACAGAGCACCTGAGCACAATGGAAGTCAATGGGAGAACCCGAGCATTAAACCAGGCACCCCCTGCTCTGAAGAGGGGGGGGGTGTCTGGTTCACAGTAAAAGGTCAGAAATGGATGGAAACACCACTGAAATGGTTCGGGAACAGCATGGGGAGGATGTCTGGATGCATCTTGGACTCCCAGGTCACTGCTGGGAACGATGTCGTCCGAGTAGTACTCCACTTTTACAGACTGACAATAATACACACAAAAGCGAAGATAAAATCGATTTTAGAGAAAAAATTGTTAGGAAACATTCTTTCCTATATATTTACTTGTATATAAAGTCCAAGTGCTGCCAAAAATGACAAGGAAGAGGCACTCTGATACAACCTGTATATCACATATAGGAGGGCCTCCTTCACATTGTGGTACAATTGTTCAGGTAGTGGGACTCCTACACTCATAAAGCCTATGAACTAAGTGAAAGGGCTGCCAAAAATTAAAAGAAACCGGCACTCCAATACACCCTTTATTACACATAAAGGAGGGTATCATACACCCCATTAAAAAATTATGATTGATGTCCTGCTGGTGACCCTCAAAAACATTAGGAGCAAGGGACTGCTGGTGACCCTCTAAAACATTAGGGGCGAGGACCTGCTGCTGATCTGACCATCTAAAACATTAGGGGCGAGGGACTGCTGCTGAGCTGACCCTCTAAAACATTAGGGGCGAGGGCCTGCTGCTGATCTGACCATCTAAAACCTTAGGGGCGAGGGCCTGCTGCTTATCTGACCCACTAAAACATTAGTGGCGAGTGCCTGCTGCTGATATGACCATTTAAAACATTACGGGTGAGAGTATGCTGCTGAGCTGACCCTCTAAAACATTAGGGGCGAGGGCCTGCTGCTGATCTGACCATCTAAAACATTAGGGGTGAGGATCTGCTGCTGAGCTGACCCTCTAAAACATTATGTCACACTCGTGACAGATGGTAGAAGATCTGAAAGACTGGCTGCATGTCAGTGATCTGACAGCTTTTTTTGCTTTCACTTTGACTATGTGGTACTGAGATGGCCACATCTCCTTTTCAGGTGTAGATCATGTGATCATTATTACTACCTTCTTAGTCTGGCTTTACTCATCACTCCTTGCGGTTGATAGCTCATTCTGGTTGTGGATCGTTTGGTGTCTGGATCTCGGCTGAGTTCCTGCTTTCCATTTACCCAGAGTTAAGTGTCTTTCCTTTTTGTATTGTGATTATTTCCCTGTCTCTTGGTACCAGACCTGAGGCAGACTCTTGTTCCGTCAGCTGGGAAGGAACAGGTTGTCTGTAGGGATGAGCGAACCCGAACTGTATAGTTCGGGTTCGTACCGAATTTTGGGGTGTCCGTGACACGGACCCGAACCCGAACATTTTCGTAAAAGTCCGGGTTCGGTGTTCGGCGCTTTCTTGGCGCTTTTTGAAAGGCTGCAAAGCAGCCAATCAACAAGCGTCATACTACTTGCCCCAAGAGGCCATCACAGCCTTGCCTACTATTGGCATGGCTGTGATTGGCCAGTGCACCATGTGACCCAGCCTCTATTTAAGCTGGAGTCACGTAGCGCCGCACGTCACTCTGCTATGATCAGTATAGGGAGAGGTTGCAGCTGCGACGTTAGGGCGAGATTAGGCAGATTAACTCCTCCAAAAGACTTCATTCTGTGATCGATCTGCAGCTGTGGATCATTGAAGTGCTATTATTGACTTGCTCACTTTTTTGAGGCTGCCCAGAGCGTTTTTAGATCACTTTTTTTCTGGGGTGATCGGCGGCCATTTTGTGACTTGTGGTGCGCCAGCACGAGCTGCCACCAAGTGTATTTAACCATCGATAGTGTGGTTATTTTGTGCTATATCCTACATCAGCTGCAGGCTGAGCCTGTGTCACCGAAGTGCATTTAACCATCAACAGTCTGGGTATTTTTTGGCCATATACTACATCAGCTGCAGGCTAAGCCTGTTTCACCCAAGTGCATTTAACCATCAACAGTCTGATTATTTTTTGGCCATATACTACATCAGCTGCAGGCTGAGCCTGTGTCACCGAAGTGCATTTAACCATCAACAGTCTGGTTATTTTTTGGCCATATATTACATCAGGGGCAAGTTGAGCCTGTCACCCAGCGCCTAAAAAATAGACCTGACATTTCTATTCAACCAAATCTGCACAGTTTTAGCTGGTCAAGTTATTTGTAGTGACCGTCAAAGCAGACTTTTTGTTCTGGGTTGAAAAAGCATTCCCAAATTTGCCATTCTGAAAATAACTAGTTTGTGGTATTTCAGGCCTACTTGAAATCTATCCCAAAAAGAAAATCTTCCATTAAAGTTATTGATAGTATCATTCAGAAAAACCTAAGACACACGCTAGCGTGCTGATAGAAGTGTCATTCTGTGATTAAAGCTATAACTGTCACACAGCGCAAAAAAAAACAGGTCTCACATCTCTATTCAACCAAATCTGCACAGTTTTAGCTGGTCAAGTTATTTGTAGTGACCGTCAAAGCAGACTTTTTGTTCTGGGTTGAAAAAGCATTCCCAAATTTGCCATTCTGAAAATAACTAGTTTGTGGTATTTCAGGCCTACTTGAAATCTATCCCAAAAAGAAAATCTTCCATTAAAGTTATTGATAGTATCATTCAGAAAAACCTAAGACACACGCTAGCGTGCTGATAGAAGTGTCATTCTGTGATTAAAGCTATAACTGTCACACAGCGCAAAAAAAAACAGGTCTCACATCTCTATTCAACCAAATCTGCACAGTTTTAGCTGGTCAAGTTATTTGTAGTGACCGTCAAAGCAGACTTTTTGTTCTGGGTTGAAAAAGCATTCCCAAATTTGCCATTCTGAAAATAACTAGTTTGTGGTATTTCAGGCCTACTTGAAATCTATCCCAAAAAGAAAATCTTCCATTAAAGTTATTGATAGTATCATTCAGAAAAACCTAAGACACACGCTAGCGTGCTGATAGAAGTGTCATTCTGTGATTAAACCTATAACTGTCACACAGCGCAAAAAAAAACAGGTCTCACATCTCTATTCAACCAAATCTGCACAGTTTTAGCTGGTCAAGTTATTTGTAGTGACCGTCAAAGCAGACTTTTTGTTCTGGGTTGAAAAAGCATTCCCAAATTTGCCATTCTCAAAATTGTGGTGAACGGGAACAATGAGGAAAACATCTAATAAGGGACGCGGACGTGGACATGGTGTGGTGGTGTTAGTGGACCCTCTGGTGCTGGGAGAGGACGTGGCCGTTCTGCCACAGCCACACGTCCTAGTGAACCAACTACCTCAGGTCCCAGTAGCCGCCAGAATTTACAGGGATATTTGGTGGGGCCCAATGCCGTTCTAAGGATGGTAAGGCCTGAGCAGGTACAGGCATTAGTCAATTGGGTGGCCGACAGTGCATCCAGCACGTTCACATTATCTCCCACCCAGTCTTCTGCAGAAAGTGCACAGATGGCGCATGAAAACCAAGCCCATCAGTCTGTCACATCACCCCCATGCATATCAGGGAAACTGTCTGAGCCTCAAGTTATGCAGCAGTCTCTTATGCTGTTTGAAGACTCTGCTGCCAGGGTTTTCCAAGGGCATCCACCTAGCCCTTCACCAGGGGTGGAAGAGATAGAATGCACTAACGCACAACCACTTATGTTTCCTGATGATGAGGACATAGGAATACCACCTCAGCACGTCTCTGATGATGACGAAACACAGGTGCCAACTGCTGCGTCTTTTTGCAGTGTGCAGACTGAACAGGAGGTCTGGGTGGAAGACGATGCAGGGGACGATGAGGTCCTAGACCCCACATGGAATGAAGGTCGTGCCACTGACTTTCAGAGTTCGGAGGAAGAGGCAGTGGTGAGACCGAGCCAACAGCGTAGCAAAAGAGGGAGCAGTGGGCAAAATCAGAACACCCGCCACCAAGAGACTCCGCCTGCTACTGACCGCCGCCATCTGGGACCAAGCACCCCAAAGGCAGCTTCAAGGAGTTCCCTGGCATGGCACTTCTTCAAACAATGTGCTGACGACAAGACCCGAGTGGTTTGCACGCTGTGCCATCAGAGCCTGAAGCGAGGCATTAACGTTCTGAACCTTAGCACAACCTGCATGACCAGGCACCTGCATGCAAAGCATGAACTGCAGTGGAGTAAACACCTTAAAAACAAGGAAGTCACTCAGGCTCCCCCTGCTACCTCTTCTTCTGCTGCCGCCTCGGCCTCTTCTGCTGCTGCCGCCGCCTCGGCCTCTTCTGCTGCTGCTGCCGCCGCCTCGGCCTCTTCCTCTGCCTCTGGAGGAACGTTGGCACCTGCCGCCCAGCAAACATGGGATGTACCACCAACACCACCACCTGCGTCACCAAGCATCTCAACCATGCCACACGGCAGCGTTCAGCTCTCCATCTCACAAACATTTGAGAGAAAGCGTAAATTCTCACCTAGCCACCCTCGATCCCTGGCCCTGAATGCCAGCATTTCTAAACTACTGGCCTATGAAATGCTGTCATTTAGGCTGGTGGACACACACAGCTTCAAACAGCTCATGTCACTTGCTGTCCCACAGTATGTTGTTCCCAGCCGCCACTACTTCTCTAAGAGAGCCGTGCCTTCCCTGCACAAACAAGTGTCCGATAAAATCAAGTGTGCACTGCGCAACGCCATCTGTGGCAAGGTCCACCTAACCACAGATACGTGGACCAGTAAGCACGGCCAGGGACGCTATATCTCCCTAACTGCACACTGGGTAAATGTAGTGGCGGCTGGGCCCCAGGCGGAGAGCTATTTGGCGCACGTCCTTCCGCCGCCAAGGATCGCAGGGCAACATTCTTTGCCTCCTGTCTCCTCCTCCTCCTACTCAGCTTCCTCCTCCTCTTCTTCCACCTGCTCATCCAGTCAGCCACACACCTTCACCACCAACTTCAGCACAGCACGGGGTAAACGTCAGCAGGCCATTCTGAAACTCATATGTTTGGGGGACAGGCCCCACACCGCACAGGAGTTGTGGCGGGGTATAGAACAACAGACCGACGAGTGGTTGCTGCCGGTGAGCCTCAAGCCCGGCCTGGTGGTGTGCGATAATGGGCAAAATCTCGTTGCAGCTCTGGGACTAGCCGGTTTGACGCACATCCCTTGCCTGGCGCATGTGCTGAATTTGGTGGTGCAGAAGTTCATTCGCAACTACCCCGACATGTCAGAGTTGCTGCATAAAGTGCGGGCCGTCTGTTCGCGCTTCCGGCGTTCACACCCTGCCGCTGCTCGCCTGTCTGCGCTACAGCGTAACTTCGGCCTTCCCGCTCACCGCCTCATATGCGCCGTGCCCACCAGGTGGAACTCCACCTTGCATATGCTGGACAGACTGTGCGAGCAGCAGCAGGCCATAGTGGAGTTTCAGCTGCAGCACGCACGGGTCAGTCGCACTGCGGATCAGACCCACTTCACCACCAATGACTGGGCCTCCATGCGAGACCTGTGTGCCCTGTTGCGCTGTTTCGAGTACTCCACCAACATGGCCAGTGGCGATGACGCCGTTATCAGCGTTACAATACCACTTCTATGTCTCCTTGAGAAAACACTTAGGGCGATGATGGAAGAGGAGGTGGCCCAGGAGGAAGAGGAGGAAGAGGGGTCATTTTTAGCACTTTCAGGCCAGTCTCTTCAAAGTGACTCAGAGGGAGGTTTATTGCAACACCAGAGGCCAGGTACAAATGTGGCCAGACAGGGCCCACTACTGGAGAACGAGGAGGACGAGGATGAGGAGGAGGTGGAGGAGGATGAGGATGAAGCATGTTCACAGCGGGGTGGCACCCAAAGCAGCTCGGGCCCATCACTGGTGCGTGGCTGGGGGGAAACACAGGACGATGACGATACGCCTCCCACAGAGGACAGCTTGTCCTTACCTCTGGGCAGCCTGGCACACATGAGCGACTACATGCTGCAGTGCCTGCGCAACGACAGCAGAGTTGCCCACATTTTAACGTGTGCAGACTACTGGGTTGCCACCCTGCTGGATCCCCGGTACAAAGACAATGTGCCCACCTTACTTCCTACACTGGAGCGTGATAGGAAGATGCGCGAGTACAAGCGCACGTTGGTAGACGCGCTACTGAGAGCATTCCCAAATGTCACAGGGGAACCAGTGGAAGCCCAAGGCGAAGGCAGAGGAGGAGCAAAAGGTCGCCAACGCAGCTGTGTCACGGCCAGCTCCTCTGAGGGCAGGGTTAGCATGGCAGAGATGTGGAAAAGTTTTGTCACCACGCCACAGCAAACTGCACCACCTCCTGATACGGAACGTGTTAGCAGGAGGCAACATTTCACTAATATGGTGTAACAGTACCTGTGCACACCCCACGTACTGACTGATGGTTCGGCCCCATTCAACTTCTGGGTCTCCAAATTGTCCACGTGGCCAGAGCTAGCCTTTTATGCCTTGGAGGTGCTGGCCTGCCCGGCGGCCATCGTTTTGTCTGAACGTGTATTCAGCACGGCAGGGGGCGTCATTACAGACAAACGCAGTCGCCTGTCTACAGCCAATGTGGACAAGCTGACGTTCATAAAAATGAACCAGGCATGGATCCCACCGGACCTGTCCATCCCTTGTGCAGATTAGATATTAACTACCTCCCCTTAACAATATATTATTCTACTCCAGGGCACTTCCACATTCAATACTATTTTTAATTTCATTTTACCATTATATTGTGGGGCAACCCAAAGTTGAATGAACCTCACCTCTGTCTGGGTGCCGAGGCCTAAATGTGTGACAGTGGCCTGTTCCAGTGGTGGGTGACGTGAAGCCTGATTCTCTGCTATGACATGAATACAGATTCTGCGCTGACATAAGGCCAGATTCTCTGTTACGGGACCTCTCTCCTCTGCCTGGGTGCCTGGGCCTAAATGTGTGACAGTGGCCTGTTCCAGTGGTGGGTGACGTGAAGCCTGATTCTCTGCTATGACATGAATACAGATTCTGTGCTGACATAAGGCCAGATTCTCTGTTACGGGACCTCTCTCCTCTGCCTGGGTGCCTGGGCCTAAATGTGTGACAGTGGCCTGTTCCAGTGGTGGGTGACGTGATGCCTAATTCTCTGCTATGACATGAAGACAGATTCTGTGCTGACATAAGGCCAGATTCTCTGTTACAGGACCTCTCTCCTCTGTCTGGGTGCCTGGGCCTAAATGTGTGACAGTGGCCTGTTCCAGTGGTGGGTGACGTGAAGCCTGATTCTCTGTTATGACATGAAGACAGATTCTGCGCTGACATAAGGCCAGATTCTCTGTTACGGGACCGCTCTCCTCTGTCTGGGTGCCGGGGCCTAAATGTGTGACAGTGGCCTGTTCCAGTGGTGGGTGACGTGAAGACTGATTCTCTGCTATGACATGAATACAGATTCTGCGCTGACATAAGGCCAGATTCTCTGTTACGGGACCTCTCTCCTCCGCCTGGGCCTAAATGTGTGACAGTGGCCTGTTCCAGTGGTGGGTGACGTGAAGCCTGATTCTCTGCTATGACATGAATAGAGATTCTGCGCTGACATAAGGCCAGATTCTCTGTTACGGGACCTCTCTCCTCTGCCTGGGTGCCGGGGCCTAAATGTGTGACAGTGGCCTGTTCCAGTGGTGGGTGACGTGAAGCCTGATTCTCTGCTATGACATTAAGACAGATTCTGTGCTGACATAAGGCCAGATTCTCTGTTACGGGACCTCTCTCCTCTGCCTGGGTGCCTGGGCCTAAATGTGTGACAGTGGCCTGTTCCAGTGGTGGGTGACGTGATGCCTGATTCTCTGCTATGACATGAAGACAGATTCTGTGCTGACATAAGGCCAGATTCTCTGTTACAGGACCTCTCTCCTCTGTCTGGGTGCCTGGGCCTAAATGTGTGACAGTGGCCTGTTCCAGTGGTGGGTGACGTGAAGCCTGATTCTCTGCTATGACATGAAGACAGATTCTGTGCTGACATAAGGCCAGATTCTCTGTTACAGGACCTCTCTCCTCTGTCTGGGTGCCGGGGCCTAAATGTGTGACAGTGGCCTGTTCCAGTGGTGGGTGACGTGAAGCCTGATTCTCTGCTATGACATGAATACAGATTCTGCGCTGACATAAGGCCAGATTCTCTGTTACGGGACCTCTCTCCTCTGCCTGGGTGCCTGGGCCTAAATGTGTGACAGTGGCCTGTTCCAGTGGTGGCTGACGTGAAGCCTGATTCTCTGCTATGACATGAAGACAGATTCTGCGCTGACATAAGGCCAGATTCTCTGTTACGGGACCGCTCTCCTCTGTCTGGGTGTCGGGGCCTAAATGTGTGACAGTGGCCTGTTCCAGTGGTGGGTGACGTGAAGCCTGATTCTCTGCTATGACATGAATACAGATTCTGCGCTGACATAAGGCCAGATTCTCTGTTACGGCACCGCTCTCCTCTGTCTGGGTGCCGGGGCCTAAATGTGTGACAGTGGCCTGTTCCAGTGGTGGGTGACGTGAAGCCTGATTCTCTGCTTTTACATGAATACAGATTCTGCGCTGACATAAGGCCAGATTCTCTGTTACGGGACCGCTCTCCTCTGTCTGGGTGCCGGGGCCTAAATGTGTGACAGTGGCCTGTTCCAGTGGTGGGTGACGTGAAGCCTGATTCTCTGCTATGACATTAAGACAGATTCTGTGCTGACATAAGGCCAGATTCTCTGTTACGGGACCTCTCTCCTCTGCCTGGGTGCCTGGGCCTAAATGTGTGACAGTGGCCTGTTCCAGTGGTGGGTGACGTGATGCCTGATTCTCTGCTATGACATGAAGACAGATTCTGTGCTGACATAAGCCAGATTCTCTGTTACAGGACCTCTCTCCTCTGTCTGGGTGCCGGGGCCTAAATGTGTGACAGTGGCCTGTTCCAGTGGTGAGTGACGTGAAGACAGATTCTCTGCTATGACATGAATACAGATTCTGCGCTGACATAAGGCCAGATTCTCTGTTACGGGACCGCTCTCCTCTGCCTGGGTGCCTGGGCCTAAATGTGTGACAGTGGCCTGTTCCAGTGGTGGGTGACGTGAAGCCTGATTCTCTGCTATGACATGAATACAGATTTTGCGCTGACATAAGGCCAGATTCTCTGTTACGGGACCGCTCTCCTCTGTCTGGGTGCCGGGGCTTAAATGTGTGACAGTGGCCTGTTCCAGTGGTGGGTGACGTGAAGCCTGATTCTCTGCTATGACATGAATACAGATTCTGCGCTGACATAAGGCCAGATTCTCTGTTACGGGACCTCTCTCCTCTGCCTGGGTGCCTGGGCCTAAATGTGTGACAGTGGCCTGTTCCAGTGGTGGGTGACGTGATGCCTGATTCTCTGCTATGACATGATGACAGATTCTGTGCTGACATAAGGCCAGATTCTCTGTTACAGGACCTCTCTCCTCTGTCTCGGTGCCGCGCCTAAATGTGTGACAGTGGCCTGTTCCAGTGGTGGGTGACGTGAAGCTTGATTCTCTGCTATAACATGAAGACAGATTCTGCGCTGACATAAGGCCAGATTCTCTGTTACGGGACCGCTCTCCTCTGTCTGGGTGCCGGGGCCTAAATGTGTGACAGTGGCCTGTTCCAGTGGTGGGTGACGTGAAGCCTGATTCTCTGCTATGACATGAAGACTGATTCTGCGCTGACATGAAGCCAGATTCTCTGCTATGGCATGAAGAGACTGATTCTCTGCTGACATGATGCCAGATTCTTTGCTATGGCATGAAGAGACTGATTCTCTGCTGACGTGAAGCCAGATTCTCTGCTATGGGACCTCTGTCCAATTGATATTGGTTCATTTTTATTTTTTTAATTTTTATTTTAATTCATTTCCCTATCCACATTTGTTTGCAGGGGATTTACCTACATGTTGCTGCCTTTTGCAGCCCTCTAGCTCTTTCCTGGGCTGTTTTACAGCCTTTTTAGTGCCCAAAAGTTCGGGTCCCTATTGACTTCAATGGGGTTCGGGTTCGGGACGAAGTTCGGATCGGGTTCGGATCCCGAACCCGAACATTTCCGGGAAGTTCGGCCGAACTTCTCGAACCCGAACATCCAGGTGTTCGCTCAACTCTAGTTGTCTGTGGCCCAATCACTATCTTCAGGGTATTCTAGGGTGAGCCAGGCTTAGGTTCCAGCAGATGAACAGTCCTACTATCGGGGTCTGTTCATTCTGTTAACAGTCAGGGCTCGTGTTAGGATTTATTAGGTCGTGACCTTCCCCCTTTCCCTAGTTTGCAGGCCTGGTAACTCCTCCCTCCCTGTTGTGTTTGGTGAGGACTTCCCTACCCACACTACGCCATGACATTATCAACCGCCAAAACCGTCAGGGGTTATCTGAGAGGCTGAAAGATGCGTTGGCCTTTCATGAAAATCCGAAGTCATTGGAGGCGGCTATGTCACTTGCTGTACATATTGATAGATGTCTGAGAGAGAGATCTAAGGCCTCTCAATCTCAGGATGTACTATCCTATGAGGTGGCGGCTTCCTCTGACACTTTGGGTGAAGAGACACTTGAGTGTATGTCTGGTGACGAGCCCATGCAGTTTGGGGGAGCTACCACTAGACCTGTGGGAAACAATGTTTGTCATAAGAAAGGGGCCTGTTTTTTCTGTGGTAAAAAGGGACATTTTGTTAATGTGTATCCATATGTTCAGCGTCAAGGTGAAAACAAAAATAAAACATTTAATTCCCATTTTACTCTTGGTGGTGTGGGTGGAGAGCCATAGAACTTAAATTGATCATTTACTGGTAGTACCCGATTTTTCCTGTCTGCTGAGGTGGCGCTAGAGTCAAAAATTGTGAAAATGTAGGCCTTTATTGACAGTCGGGCAGGCCTTAACTTAGTTGATGATCAGTTTGTTCGCATGCATGGATTGTCAACAAGTGCATTTCAAAAAAAATATTTCTATGTTTGCAATTGATTCCGCACCACTTACACAAAAATACTTATCACAGATGGTGAAGAACATCAAAATGAGGGTGGGTGATTTTCATCAGGATTTCATTTCGTGTTTGGCTCCATTGGTTTTGGGCTTGCCATGGTTAAGTAAACATAATCCTACCATCAATTAGCAAGCGAGACAGATTCTCGATTGGAGTGATTATTGCACAGAAAATTGTCTTAATACATTGATTTCTGTTGCAAACAACAAAGCTGTGCCCTCATTTATATCTGAATTCTCTGATGTATTTTCTGAAAGTGGAGACCAGGAATTACCTCCGCATCGAGATTATGATTGCCCCATCAATCTTATTCCCGGAGCTAAATTGCCCAAATCTCGATTATATAATGTTTCTGAACCCTAAAGAACGTCCATGCGAGAATATATCATCGAGAGTTTGGCTAAGGGACATATCAGACCATCTAAATCCCCAGTGGCCGCAGGATTTTTCTTTGTTAAGAAAAAGGACGGTACTCTCCGGCCATGTTTGGACTTCCGTAAACTTAATCGAATCACTGTCCATGATCTTTATCCCCTTCCTTTGATCCCAGATTTGTACAATCAGATTGTCGGTTCCAAGGTGTTCTCCAAGTTGGATTTGAGGGGGGCATATAATCTGGTAAGGATCAAGGAAGGGGACGAATGGAAGATGGCATTTAATACCCCTGAAGGTCATTTTGAGAATCTACTAAATACTAATTTATTCTCCTGATATGAAGACCCATCAAGATCACATGAGACAGGTGTTACAGATCCTAAGAGAGGATAAATTGTATGCTAAGATGGAGAAGTGTGTATTTGCAGTTCAGGAAGTGCAATTCCTGGGTTATCTACTCTCATCCTCAGGTTTTCGGATGGATCCTGAGAAGGCCCGTGCTGTGCTGGACTGGGATCGTCCCGAAAATTTCAAAGCCCTTATGCATTTTTTGGGGTTCACCAACTCATTTTGAACTACTCGACTGTGGTTAAACATTTACCGGACATAACTAGGAAAGGTTTAAATATCTCAGTCTGGTTGGATGCGGCATTGAAAGCTTTTTCAGCGGTGAAGGAGTCTTTTGCTTCAGCCCCTAAACTGGTACAACCAGATGTGTCACAGCCGTTCATTGTGGAAGTTGACGCATCCGAGGTTAGGGTAGGAGCCGTCCTGTCACAGGGTCCTTCACCTAGTAAATGGTGTCCATGCACATTCTCCTCTAAAAAAACTCTCAACCGCTGAAAAAAATTATGATGTGGGTAATTGAGAATTGCTTGTCATTAAGGTGGCTTTTGAAGATTGGCCTCATTGATAGTGATGAACGAACTTCGGCTGGGACGGTTCGCGAACACGATCGCGTGAACGAGATCAAATGTTCGCGAACCGCAAGTTTGCGGCAGGCCCCATTCACTTTAATGGCAGGCAACCCTGAAAAACTTCAGCTCATATTTGCAGCCACCAAATACTTAGTAGAAGTGCACAAATAGTCCCACAACATGGACAGTGACATACTAGAGGGGGATCAATGACAAAATTTCCAACAAAAAATATCTGTCTTAGGGCTCATTCAGACGGCCGTATGCTGTCCGCAAAAATACTGAATGCTATCCGTTTTTTTGCGGATCCGCAAAAAAACGGATCTGCAAAAAAACGGATAGCATTCAGTATTTTTGCTGACCCATAGACTTCAATGGGGCCATGTCCTGATTTTCACGGACAAGTATAGGACATGTTTCATTTTTTTGCGGATCCGCAAAAAAACGGATAGCATTCAGTATTTTTGCTGACCCATAGACTTCAATGGGGCCATGTCCTGATTTTCACGGACAAGTATAGGACATGTTTCATTTTTTTGCGGATCCGCAAAAAAACGGATAGCATTCAGTATTTTTGCGGACAGCATATGGCCGTCTGAATGAGCCCTTAATCAGGGAACATTTTTATGCGTCTGAAAGGGAAATTCTCTGAATTGTGCCCTGTCAGAGCCTAGAAAATTTTTATTTTAGTCCACGGGAGTACGGGCCTTAAAAATTAGGCATTCACCTGACATAAAAGAAATTCTGATTATGTGGCTCGAGGTACATTATGCGGTCAATGGATAAAAAATTTACTGTAGGCCACTGGACTACAGGCTCCAAACATTAGGCATTCACCAGACAGAAAAGATCGAATGATTATGTTGCCGGAGGTATATTACACGGTCAATAAATATCTATTTTACTGCAGGCCAGTACAAACACAGGTCAAATACATATGTTTAAAAGAACTAAAAATATAAAATTGGATTAAAAACATGGCAAAAGAAATCCCCCCTCTTGAAAAAAAATAAAAATAATAATAATACAGCAGTCCAGTGGACTACAGGCCCCAAAAATTATGCATTCAGCATACAGAAAAGAACAAGTAAGTATGTGGCTAGAGGTAGATTTCACGGTCAATGGATATCCCCTGACGGCATACTGGATGAACTTTGTGGAGGCCGGGAGCGAGTCGTACCCTGGGATGGCACCTACATTAGTGGCTGCAATCCCCCCTTCTCCACCTCCTCCCGCACTTCCACCTCTGAATTATCATCTTGTAGCACCAGTCAGTAGCTGGAAGCAGTGTAGCACTGCAGTGGGGAAGCGGCAACAGGCCGTGCTGAAACTAATTTGCTTAGGTGACAAACAACACATCGCCGCAGAGCTGTGGCAGGGGATAAGGGACCAGACCGAGCTGTGGCTCTCGCCACTCAACCTACAACCACGCATGGCTGTGTCTGATAATGGCCGTAACTTGGTGGTGGCTTTGGTGGCCGTAACTTGGTGGTGGCTTTGGAGCTCGGCAAGCTCACACACATACCATGCCTAGCCCACGTGTTCAACTTAGTGGTTCAGTGGTTTCTCAAAACCTACCCCAATTTGCCTGAGCTACTGGTGAAGGTGCGCCGTGTGTGTGCCCATTTCCGAAAGTCATATACAGCTGCCGCCGGTCTGGCAACACTGCAGCAGTGCTTGCAATTGCGAGCTCGCCGACTGTTGTGCAGCGTGAGCACGCGCTGGAACTCGACGTTCCACATGTTGGACAGGCTTTGTGAGCAGCAGAGGGCAGTAGTGGAATACCAGCTGCAACATGGTTGTCGCCTTTCCAGTCAGCTTCTGCTCTTCACAAGCGACGAATGGGCATGGATGTCTGACATCTGTGAGGTTTTATGCAACTTTGAGGAATCAACATAGATGATGAGCGGCGATGCCACTATTATCAGCGTAACCATCACACTTCTGTGTCTACTTAAACGCTCGCTGCTCACAATGAAGGCAAACGCTTTGCATTTGGAAGAGATGGAAATGGGGGAAGACAGTACACAGGGTGATAGCCAGACCACCCTCAGTTTGTCACCTAAGCATGAATTGGATGATGATGATGAGGAGGAGCAGAAGACGGTTGCCTCCGCTACAGAGGGTAGTACCTATAGCAGGTTTATTCCATCTGTTCAGCTTGGATGGGTTGAAGAGTAGGAAGAGAATGAGGAGATTGAGAGTCATCCTTCTGATGAGGACAGCGAAGTCTTGTCTGTTGGGACTCTGGCTCACATGGCTGACTTTATGTTATGGTGCCTTTCCCATGACCCTTGCGTTATGCACATTTTGACCAACACCGATTACTGGTTGTTTACCCTTCTCAACCCCCGCTACAAAGAGAACTTCTCATCTCTCATTCCTGTGGTGGAGAGGACTAGCAGAATGGTGCAATACCAGAAGTTCCTTGTGGAAAAATTGCTCCAAAAATTTCCTGCTGACTACGCTGGCGGCAGAGTACGTAGTTCCTTGAGCAACCGTGGAGGTGAGATGAGCGAAACAAAAAGCAGTTCTAATAGAGGCAGGGCAACATTCTCCTAGGACTTGGACAGTTTCATGACACCCTGCCAGCACCCTCACCCTGATGCGTGGCCTAGTATCACAAGGAGGGAAAAGTTTTGGAAGATGGGGAAGGAGTATGTAGCACACTGTGTCAGTGTCCTCAGTGATCCCTCTGTGCCTTAAAACTATTGGGTGTCAAAGCTGGGCATGTGGCACAAACTAGCGCTCTACACCTTGGAGGTGCTGGCCTGCCCTGCCACCAGCGTTTTGTCAGAGCATGTATTTAGTGCTGCTGGGGACATAATAACTGATAAGCGCATCCGCCTGTCAACTGAAAATGCTGACAGGTTGACTCTTAGCAAAATGAACAAGGCCTGGATTGCCCCTGACTTCTCTACTCCACCAGAGGAAAGCGCCTGAACATAAAGGCACTTTAAATGTGTCTTTTATGGTGTATTGAATACACTGTATTCCCATGCACCCCTTCCACCACAAAAAAGGGTATATGGTTCAATCTTCCTTTTTTCAACCTCCTGCTCCTCCATCATATCAAGCCTCTGTGTCAACAAGCCTAAATGGCACCATTTCCAGGGCCAGCAATTTGAAAAGATGCACATTTAGTGCTATGGCCTGTTGTGGGTGGCTGGGTATTTGTGCTTTCTGCATGGGGTATGAACATCTGTATGCTGCGCTGGAACAAAGAAGTGGATGTGCTAGATGATGGTACTTGCGAAGGTCCAGGTGCAGGGCAGGAGGCATACGGGCCTGCGTCTTGGACAGGGGATTGGCCAGTGCGTAACACAAGGGAAGAGGAGGCAGTAGTGTGACCCACAGACACTGATTGTGGACCCAGGCATTTGGCCCACCTATTAGGGTGCTTTGATGCCATGTGGCGGATCATGCTGGTGGTGGTGAGGTTGCTAGTGTTCACACCCCTGCTCATTTTGGTATGGCACAGGTTGCAAATGACAATATCTTTTATCTGCCGCACTTTCCTCAAAAAAGCACTAGACTGCGGAACACCTACCCCTTGGCAAGGGAGATTTCTGCAAGGGGGTGCTCCGGGGAACAGTTGTGGGCCTGTTTTGTGTGGCCTGCCTTCTCCCTTTTGCCACCCCACTGCCACTTCCAGCCTGTTGAGGTGCTATGGATCCCCATCCCCTCTGTACTGCTGTCCACGCTCAGCTTGCCACCTTCCCAGTGATTTCATTGTCCACCACCTCCTCTTCCACTTCCTCACTCTGGTCGTCCTCCTGACTTGTTGACCTAACAAGAACCTCACTTTTTGACAACTGTGTCTCATCCTCATCATGAACCTCTTGAGACATTAATTGTGGTTGACTTATTGGTAACTGTGTCTCATCATTATCATCCACTTCCTGAAACACTAATTGCCGTACCCCACCATCACCTTTTTCCCACTGCGGATGCTCAAGAGTTTGGGAATGAGTGCACAAAATCTCCTCATGTCCCTCTTCAAGCGGGCTTGGCGAGAGAGCCAAATCAAGGAATGGTGATGAAAAGAGCTCCTCGGAATATCCGAGTGGGGGATCACTTCTTTGCCAAGACTCTCCATGGTAGGAGGAAGGAGGATCAGGGTGAGGATTATGTTGACCAGACTCTTGGCTACTGCGACTGGACTTTGTGGAAGACAGGGTGGTGCTTGTTGTGCTTTTTCATAAGTGTAAACAGTTATATCTACTTATTTTAGTTATAATGGGTATTCATTGCCTTTAAGAGCAATGTTGATTTATATTCACTGTTTTGTATGGATTCTCATGTAGGCCGAAGTAAGTCCATGAGAAGATCACTGTGCTGCTCAAAAGCTAGTGTTATAGTAACAATATATTATACATTTAGAAAGTTAGAAGATACACCACACCTGCAGATTCTAAGAATTCATTGTTTTTCATATCTGAACATGAATTCCACAGTGTGTGAATTGTCTAGATGTTCCTCAAAGTATACATGCATGTATCAAAGTTTGTCCCTCGGCCCTGAGACAAGGCCTCTAGACGTCAGAGGTGTAGTAGTAAAAATATCAGGCATATATGAGTTAACCCTTAATGGTATGATGCCTATTGCTTACACAACAGTGCCACCTAGATATGAGCAGTTGATACGACATCAGTAGCAAAAGTGCATTCTGGGCAGTATTATGACGTCATGCTCCTTATCAATGCCCACACCCATCCAACAATGATTGGAAGTTCCAAACTCAGAGGGCGTGTTCATCTGATAAGTTTTGGGTTAAGAAACCAGTTACCAGAAAGAAAAAAAAAAGGAAAAAACAAAAAACAAACAAACAAAGAAACATTGGGATTATAGATCTCTGGAGAATCATTGGGATTATCGGGAAAAACTCTCGAGAGCTGGCTACCCCAAGACTCTGCACACCACTTGACCCTTGGGTAATGTATATTTTTATTTTATGTAGTATTGATCTAAATTAATTGGCTTGATACTTAGTCAGATACCCGCTCATTTGCGGACGTGTAACGTTAATTGCCACATCAGTATTCTCTCTTGTTTCAGTTACAATGCATATAACTGAATAAAGGGGATAATATTGTAGAAACTCTCTGTTGGGAATCTTAGTATTCCCTAGTTTGAGATCAAGCCAATAATTTATAAGTTTTGTGCAATACTACCATACTACCCCGTATCTGAGATTGGTCATCATTTTTGGGCGGAGCAAGGGCTCGTATCTGTCATCTTCTTGATTGAGTTTTCCGCATAATCCATTGATTGTATATCTCTCACAAATTTAAAGCTGTATCGCATAATATTGGTTGAGTATTGTTTTGTTGGCATCATATAGTGGTGAATTCTGGGTACTGCATATCATTGTATATTATTGAAATTTATGTTGATTCATTTTTGTTTGTATATTAAACTATTGTATAATAAACCATTTATATTTTTGCATAGACGCTTGTACCCTGTTTTACTGATTGCACAAAATAATCAGGTTCTTGATCGAACTCGTTTGGAGATGATTATGTCAATCTCCCGGATCAATATCCTTTGCATAATTTTTCTTTTGATCCGCTAAAATTTTTTATTTTTTTTTATCTTTATATAAAGCATTTGCTTTATATACCCGACATAAAATGGAGGCCCCGGTAGCGAGATCGAGTTAATTCTTTGATTATTTGTGCAAATAGTAAACCGTTCCATACCTTTCTTGGCTAACCAGATTATTCATAAATCTGTGTATAACTTTATTGCAAGAAAATGAGTACAGCCGGTAGTGAAGCCGGTAGTGATGTTGCAACAGGAGATAGTCCATCCAGCCCGGAGCAGCTAATCCAGAACGTTGTTGAATATGTAAATTCACATTTAAATTTGGATCATGATGTGGCTGCATGGATAAATGAGTTGCAGGCAGAAGCCAAGAGAGAACGTGTGGATGTATGGACGCCACTTGGCACAGTCAGGAGACATCTAACTTATCTTGATGTGCTTAAAAATACTGCCAGTAAAAACCAACACCTATTAAAGATGTTGCCACCAATTTTGTATGCATTATTAGAGGTCAGCATTCTCTCAGAGAGTAGACATGTGCATATAACGAAAGTGCAAGCATATGTATCCCATATGGAAGAAAGATTAGAATCTGCAAAGGCATCGATCGAGGATTTAAAATGCGAGCTCGATCACAGCCATGCTGCCTATCACAAATTAAAAAGTGAGGCAGAGGATCTCCACGTCCTCCTCTAGAGAGGAATGTTAGGTTTAAGTCACCTGTGCCAAGTGGGTCTGATGGAAGTGAGCGGAGCGTGAGTGATTGTGACAGTGATGTGGGAAAGCGTGTGATCCATTCCCTACCACGCAGGCATAAGATTGCCCATCAGGGGGATGAGAGTTTCAGACGACCAACATATGCTGAAGTGGTCTCTAGAAAGAAAAATACTCAGTGTTCAGAAAAGGATCAGAACTCCTCGAGTATCATTAAGTTTCTAAATGTCACTGTGCCCAAATTCTCTAAAAAGGGTTCTGCTGAAATTGCCAATCACTTAGAACTGTACCAGTCCACCATGGATTCTTTAAAATTGTATTCTGATGCGGACAGGATCAGATTCCTACCATGGGCATTTGATGGTAAATATCGCCACTACTTTGTTTCATTTAGGGAGAGAGGAATTCTGGATTGGCAGGATGTTTTGCATGAGGTCAAATTAGAATTTGGCCCTTACTGTACTGTGACTGCTGCAAAACGTGATATCTATAAACTCACATGTAGACCCAGTCAGAGTCCCCGGGAATTCCTCCCCATCCTTAAAAATGCTTATGGGTTGGCGTATAGATCCCCAAACTGGGAGTCTGAGGAGTTCAAACAGCTGTTTTATGATGCAATGCCCATGCAAATTAAACTTAGCTTGGCTAGAGATCTTGATCTCCAAGCCCCCTTGGACAGGTTGGTGACGGCTGCCACCTCACTGTATAACATCAGTGAATGCCATGCTACAGGTGAGAGGAGATATAAAAAGTCCCCAGAACAAAGCATAGCAGAAGCTAAGGTAAACCCTGGTTTCAAATTTGAAACGCAGCCACGTAAGTACCCTCAGGCTACAGGACCTGTCCAACAAACCCAGCAACAACAGGTAGGACCCAAGCAAGCAAGACCTCAGAGCCCCAAGGGGCCAGAGGGGGATAACTCCAGTGCTGGGAGGTCTAACTACCGTCCCCAATATTACAATAGAGGTCCCCAAGGATACAGGCGCTGGAACAACAGGCCCAGACAACAGAAGGAAAATAGGCCTGAATCCCCTACCTCACCTAGAGGTCGGTCACCCACTTCCAATAAGGGAGCACCAGAAGTCCAAACTGTGCGCAAACCAAACAATCGTTTGGATCATTTGGCAGATCAAGTAGCCAAATTACAGGAGATCATTAGTAAAATGTCCCAGGTGTCAACTGGAAAACAGCCTGAGTCTTTTTTAGGGGTAACTGCAGGACCCAGCTCAGCCCCATAATGCAGGCAGGGCAGGGTCAGAGCCCAGGCCGGTGCAAGGCTACTGAGATAGTTGTAACAGAATCTAATGTGATTTCTAATCCTACTTTGCCTTGCAGTGTTCGTGACCCTAAAATTGAGGCCAAGGAGGAGATGTCTAACATGTTGCCTATATTACAGTCTAATCATGATGATTCCTGCACTAATGTGTCTTCTCCAGTGAGTGATCCTATCCTCTCAGCATCAACCTGTGAGCTGCCGTCTGTAAGCTGTGATGTGATCCAGTGCTCCCCAAAGGTGGGGGCTGCTGCTGCCGCGAGCAGCAGGAATTCCAAGAATTCACCAGAGGTCGCGACGCTGCAGAAAGGTCAAATCCTTAACAAATGTCAAATAAGTGATCACCCTAATTTTTTATGTGATTTGTTTCAGATCAAAGGCCGATATTTTCTTGATTCCTATCTCCAAGATGAACTTATTGGGCCAATCAGGGGTTTACTTGACACAGGATCACAAGCCACTATATTGTCATATAGTTATTTCGAACAAGTATCGGAGGTGACAGCAAAGAAGCCGAAACTGAAATCGTTTGATGGCTCTTTGATAAGTGTCGGCGGACACGCTTTGCAGGTAAAAGGTACATCATGGTTAAAATTCAAAATTAGCAAGAAGATAATTAGACATCCCACACTGATTGTGGACCTACCCTATGATCGGCTGATCATAGGAATCGACCTCCTGAGAAGATTGAGTTCCATAGTAGACTTCATCAATGAAGCCGTCTGGACTCAGGTGAAGGCACCCATTGCCTATGAGTACTCTTGCAATGCACAATCCCAACGTAATTGTCATGTGATTGAGGAAAGGTTTAACTCTGTTGAAGTGCATTTTAGGAACAATCAAACACCGGATGTCACGATCCTGAAAAATGGTGAGCCCGAGGAAGCCGTCAACGGTGCCGCACATACCATAACCATCCAGAAGGACAGAATTGAAAACGTAACCCTGGATGGGGATGCATTAACTATTTCTCTTAAAGGGAGAAGTTACGAAGTCGCGGACCTGACCAGGCATACTCAATCCATGGTACGGATTGAGAAGGTTAATGATAACTTATTGATTCCCGTACAGGTGAACAATATGGCCCGGGTGAAATACGCCAAGTTGGATCTGAAATCCGAAGCCAGTTACATAAGCCTGAGTCTCTTGAAACAGATTGCTAATCCTAAAATGATTAAAGTTTCCTCTCCACAGGACCAATGGGTTCATGATCTGGATGGAGATTCACAGAGTCATAATGTGATTGCAAGATGTCTTTTGTCTATTTCCATAGGAGATAAAACCACAGAACATTTATTCATTGTGTTGAATGAACCACGGTACCAGATGTACATAGGTAATGACCTTCTACACCGATTTGCCGTGCAGATTGATATGATCAACAATACTCTATGGTCCAGATTACCTGGGAACCCGGAGGGATTCCAGAATGAAGAGCAAGCCTTGAGATGGGGACAACAGATGCCCTATGCCGTGAGTATCGCGGTTGCAGATGAAGTTAAAATCCCTGAAGGCTGTAAACCATTTCTTCTTCCCATTCAAATAAAGAAGGGACAAAGACTGAAGAATGCAGATGCTTTGATCTGTTTGTCCAACCGGATGCAGCAACTCGGCCTGAAGGTAAAGCCGACTCCTATGGTAAACATTCATCAGGATCCATTGCATATGGTAATTCATAACATGGCTCCCCATAGTATATCTCTACAAAAAGACACTATAATTGGTCTGGCTATGGTTTCCAAAATGATGTCATTGGACTTATTCCTGATGAATACCTGACAGAAGAACAGGTAGTGGAGCAACATTTTTCCTCAACACCTGAGGGGTTATTTACTATCCACTCTGTTTATCCTTTCAGCTCTGAAGAAGGTACATGCCACATTGAAGAATCATCATTGATTTTCAACCATGAGATCGATGAAAAGGAGTACGAGTCATGCCAACAAGGAAAGGATAAGGTACGCAATACTCAAAACGATTTAACTAGTGAGCTTGAAGAAGCTTACGAGTTAAGTCAGCCTGAAATCTTTCCAGAATTTCAGGAACGGGTGGAAGAGCAAATCTCTGTGCCTGACGCATGTTCCGAGGAGTCGGAGCGTCAACAGCTAAAGGGGCTCTTCGCCAAATTCCTGGACATGTTTGCTAAGGATTCTTACGACTGTGGGGAAACTGACCTACACGTTGCAAAAATCCAAACGGATCCCAATGCACCCCCTGTATATGTTAAACAGTACCGACTTCCGCTGGCGGCATATGAGTCGCTATTGGAAATCGTCAAAAACTTGGAGAAGCGGGGGATCATCCGTCCAGTGCACAGCTCGTTCAACCATCCTGTACTTGGGATTCTCAAACCCAATGGTCAATTCCGTCTCTGTTCGGACCTAAGGCAGTTAAACAAACGTGTATACATGTCCGGATGGCCCGTGACGTATATTGACCAGAGTTTGGCGCAAATACAGGGATCCAAAATTTTCACTGCTCTGGATTGTGCACAAGGATATTGGACAATTAAAGTGGACGAGAGGGATCAATACAAACTGGCCTTTACGTTTGGAAAGCAACAATATGCATGGACCCGATTACCTTTCGGGTACATAAATGGGGGTCATGAGTTTGCTGTGTTCATGCATAAGGCAATGCCTGATGCCACTGAACGAGGTACCTTATCCTATGTGGATGACATTCTAATCAAAAGCACAACTTTTGAGGAGCATATTACGGAACTGAGGCATGTACTAACCCAACTGAGAAACGCTGGTGTAAAACTCTCTTTACAGAAGGCTCAATGGTGTCGTACCAAAGTCCATTTTTTAGGTCACGAAATCACTGCCGATGGAATTAACCCACAGAAGAAGAAAGTGGAAGCAGTGATCAACACAAAGTCACCTACAAATACCAAGGAGTTGAGATCCTTCCTGGGCACGATGAACTATTCACGTAAGTTCATAGATAACTATGCCGAGATTACAAAACCTCTTTTGCAGTTACTGAAGAAAGGAGTAAAATGGGAGTGGAGTGAGCGTCATGAGCAAGCTGTGAATAACCTCAAAACCAAACTTATCCAGGCCCCATGCCTTGCCTATCCAGAAGGTGGAAAACCCTTTTACATTGAAACAGGCTTCACCGACAAAAGCGTGAGTGCAGTCCTTTTCCAAAAACAGGACAACCTAAACAAGATCATCGCCTATGCCAGCAAGTCCTTGTCACCGGTTGAGGTAAAGTTCAATGACTGTGAAAAAGCATTACTGTCAACTGTGTGGGCTTTGCAATATTTCAGGAGTTTTATCCAGGGCGAAAAGATCATTGTGGAAACTGCACACCAACCCCTGCAATATTTGCAGAGTGATAGAATCAAGGATGGGAATTTATCAAACAGCAGGATAACCGCCTGGACGATGTCCTTAATGGGATGGCCATTGGAAATCAGGTACAAACAAAATAATAAGAATCCAGTTGCTCAAGGATTAGCCGAACTTCATGATTGTTCCAATTCAGGACATACAGGTGAATCACCACAAAATGATTTCCTGGAAGAGCAATCTACATCTCCATACAAGTCTTATGAAGAAGAATACTGCAAATCCTTACCATGTGTATATGTTGATGGCTGTTCTTTCCATACCGATGTAGAAACTGAACGCAAATTGGTTGCAGGTATCGGAATCGAATGGAATAACACATTCCCAGACATTTCCGTCGGATATAAAATTGGTTCCAAAAGTAGCCAGTTCGCGGAGCTCACCGCTGTGTATAAAGCTGTACAAATGGCTATTGATTCTGGTCTTAAAGAGTTTGTTATAATCACAGATTCTAATTATGTTCGCAGTAGCTTCGTGGAGTACTTGCCTGGATGGAAAAGGTCTAAGATGGCAAGAAGTAACAATAAGCCTGTCAAGCATGGTAAAATGTTTTGTAAGATCGACGACATGGTTACCACCCATGGTCTCACCATTTACTGGAAGAAGGTAAGAGGTCACTCAAAATCTCCAGGTATGGATAAAGAGGGGAATGATTTGGCAGATTCCCTCGCTAAACAAGCAGCCATTAATGGAGAAGTCTTGGACGTTGATGACCTCATGGGAACTATCCACGTTGATGCAATGACAAGAAGACAGGCCCAAAAGGAAACCGAAGCCAATGTGGCACAATGGAGCCAATATTCCCCTAGTGAGGATCTCATCGCGAGTCAAAAGGAGGATCCAGTCATTGGTATGTTTTACAAACACATTGAAGATCCGCAGAACTGTCCCGTAACTACAGTATGGAAGACTGTACAGGCAAAGAAGAGTTACGAATTTTGATAAAGGGTAAGTCCCAATTCTCGTTACAGGATGGATTGTTGGTAAGAACCTCGAAGAATGGCATCTCACAATGGGTGGTACCCACAGCATACCGAGGTTTGATGTTACAACACGCCCATGACGCCCCAACGGCTGGGCATCGAGGTGAGAAGTTAACGTATGAATTACTACGGGATTACGCTTATTGGCCTCATATGTTGCAAGACGTTCACACATATTGTCAAGGATGTTTAATATGCCCTCAATTCCAGCCGCAAGCACCCACTCATCGTGCAAGCTGATGAAAAGGGGGATGTCCATGCCATAGTCAGACATCCAGATTGACTTTATTGGACCAGTAACAACTTCATCAAAAGGCAATAGATATATGTTAACCGTGACTTGTCTATTCACAAAATGGGTAGAATGTTTGCCTTGCAAGACTTGCAGTTCAAGTGTGTGTGCGTCTCTACTCATTAACCACGTGTTTTCCAGGTTCGGTCTTCCTCTAAGCATAGAGTCCGATCGCGGAAGTCATTTCACTAGTGAGGTGATGACAAAAATGTGGGAGATACTGGGAGTAAAAAGGAAGCTACATATAGCTTACCGGCCAGCCTCTAGTGGTGGAACGCTACAACCAAACAATTGTCAACATTCTAAAGAAATTTGTCAATGAATCCGGTAAGGACTGGGATGTAAAGTTGCCTCTGGTTCTCATGGCCATCAGAGCCACTCCAAGCGCAGCAACCAAACTTTCTCCCTTCGAAATGATCACAGGAAGGAAGATGGTGTTACCCCAGCATTTACTCTACCAGACAACAGACCAAAATTTGATAAATGCTTCAACAGCCCATCAATACATAGAGAATCTACGTAAACACCTTCAGCATGCTTTTGCATTTGCCCAGAAGAATCTGGAGAAAGCAGCCGTAAGCGCCAAAACCTACTATGATCTGAAGACTACTCAAAAGGAGTACCAAATTTCCGATCAGGTTTATCTCTATAATTTCGCCCGGGATCAGGTGAAGGAAAAGAAGTTCCTGCCTTCCTGGAAGGGACCCTATGTCGTCATTGACAAATTGTCACCTGTGGTCTACAAGATCGAAATTCCTAAGGGGGATGAATTTATAGAGAAATGGGTGCATATTAATTAATTACGTGTTTGTCATCCTAGGTCACAACTTCGCCAAATGGAAGGATTGCCGGATGATGAAGAGTAAAGAGATATCAAGGTTCCAGCTAAAGACGGAAACCCAGGATTGGTATAGTATGAACATTCAAATGTACTAACCTATCCTCATGTATTTTCCACTTTAACTAATTATCTCTTGACTCACTTTTGTATCGAGAACTTGCTCTGTCCAAGAAAAGAAACGATGCCAAATCAAAGATGTATGGTAGTATTAACTCTTTTCTTGCAGGAGTGATAAAAAGTGGAAGATGTATGTACTTATATTTGTCATACAATATATTTCAGGCGCAAGATGGCATCGAGTGTTGTTGCCGTTGTCTACATCATCCTGATCTTGGGGAAGGAGTTCCAGGCCGAGCCGATTGCTGTACCAGGCCCTTCATCTGGGATCATGCTACATGATACCACGGGATTCCTCTTGACGAATAGGAGGATTCTATCCCAAAAGATCTACGTCAGTTTGGATCCACGTGTCTTCGTCGAAAGACAGTTCAACATTTCCGAGATTTCGTATCCGGAGATAAAGATTTGGTATCAAATGCATATCGGCTATTCCCAAGAAAGGATTACACAGATCCTGGAACAGACGAGGAAAACCATGACTAGAGAACAGTTTTCAACAAGTCGGCGACCAAAGCGATTCATTTCTGCGATTACAGCCGCCATAATCTTTGCCGTAGAGGGTACTGTCGTTACCACCGACTTACACTCAAAATTATTGACTCATTCAATAAATCTTCATGAGTCACGAACAGTTTAAACAAGAACTAATGTCTCTGAAGAATCTGAATGAAAAGCCCTTTGTGACATTCCAATGTAGTCCAACTTCTCTATTGGATTACATTGTAATGAAGGGGGATTTGTTGTGCTTTTTCATAAGTGTAAACAGTTATATCTACTTATTTTAGTTATAATGGGTATTCATTGCCTTTAAGAGCAATGTTGATTTATATTCACTGTTTTGTATGGATTCTCATGTAGGCCGAAGTAAGTCCATGAGAAGATCACTGTGCTGCTCAAAAGCTAGTGTTATAGTAACAATATATTATACATTTAGAAAGTTAGACGATACACCGCACCTGCAGATTCTAAGAATTCATTGTTTTTCATATCTGAACATGAATTCCACAGTGTGTGAATTGTCTAGATGTTCCTCAAAGTATACATGCATGTATCAAAGTTTGTCCCTCGGCCCTGAGACAAGGCCTCTAGACGTCAGAGGTGTAGTAGTAAAAATATCAGGCATATATGAGTTAACCCTTAATGGTATGATGCCTATTGCTTACACAACAGTGCCACCTAGATATGAGCAGTTGATACGACATCAGTAGCAAAAGTGCATTCTGGGCAGTATTATGACGTCATGCTCCTTATCAATGCCCACACCCATCCAACAATGATTGGAAGTTCCAAACTCAGAGGGCGTGTTCATCTGATAAGTTTTGGGTTAAGAAACCAGTTACCAGAAAGAAAAAAAAAAGGAAAAAACAAACAAACAAACAAACAAAGAAACATTGGGATTATAGATCTCTGGAGAATCATTGGGATTATCGGGAAAAACTCTCGAGAGCTGGCTGCCCCAAGACTCTGCACACCACTTGACCCTTGGGTAATGTATATTTTTGTTTTATGTAGTATTGATCTAAATTAATTGGCTTGATACTTAGTCAGATACCCGCTCATTTGCGGACGTGTAACGTTAATTGCCACATCAGTATTCTCTCTTGTTTCAGTTACAATGCATATAACTGAATAAAGGGGATAATATTGTAGAAACTCTCTGTTGGGAATCTTAGTATTCCCTAGTTTGAGATCAAGCCAATAATTTATAAGTTTTGTGCAATACTACCATACTACCCCGTATCTGAGATTGGTCATCATTTTTGGGCGGAGCAAGGGCTCGTATCTGTCATCTTCTTGATTGAGTTTTCCGCATAATCCATTGATTGTATATCTCTCACAAATTTAAAGCTGTATCGCATAATATTGGTTAAGTATTGTTTTGTTGGCATCATATAGTGGTGAATTCTGGGTACTGCATATCATTGTATATTATTGAAATTTATGTTGATTCATTTTTGATTGTATATTAAACTATTGTATAATAAACCATTTATATTTTTGCATAGACGCTTGTACCCTGTTTTACTGATTGCACAAAATAATCAGGTTCTTGATCGAACTCGTTTGGAGATGATTATGTCAATCTCCCGGATCAATATCCTTTGCATAATTTTTCTTTTGATCCGCTAAAATTTTTTTTTTTTTTTATCTTTATATAAAGCATTTGCTTTATATACCCGACATGCTTAACCGACTGGAAGCATTATCTGCTGCAATCCAACTCACCACCTGGTCGCACTGGTGTGAATTAGAGAGTGGTGTCCTGCCCCGCCCTGCAAACTGGGACATGAAGCTAGCTATCGTGGATGAGTGTGTTTCTTGTGCTCTTGCAGCAGACACAGATTCACCGCACCCAGGACCACGGCCTCTGCGTGCATCATCAGCAGCACAGCCACTTCTCTGTCCCTTACTGCTCTCCTTGTGCATATTAAATGGTATATATGCTTGCAAGTATGTCACATGCACAGTAGCACAGGTTTTGAAAGTGTATGCGCAAAAAATTTAACTAAATGTCGCAGATATTTAGGATGTGCAAACGTTATACAGGAGATGTAGTGCAGGTAATGTCGCTGTCACCAGCGGCGAAAAAATTAAACTGAATGTCACTGATATTTAGGATGTGCAAACATTATACAGGAGATGTAGCGTAGTTAATGTCGCTGCCACCAGCAGCAAAAATATTAAACTGAATGTCACTGATATTTAGGATGTGCAAACGTTATACAGGAGATGTAGCGCAGGTAATGTTGCTGTCAACAGCGGCAAAAATATTAAATTGAATGTCACTGATATTTAGGATGTGCAGACGTTATACAGGAGATGTAGCGTAGGTAATGTCGCTGTCACCAGCGGCAAAAAAATTAAACTTAATGTCACTGATATTTAGGATCTGCAAACGTTATACAGGAGATGTAGGTCAGATAATGTTACTGTCAGCAGCGGCCAAACAATTGCGCTGAATGTCACCGATATTTAGAATGAGCAAATGTAACACAACAGATGTAGCAGAGGTTGTGTCACTGTCAGCAGCGCCCAAACAATTGCACGCAATTTAGCACAGGTTGCGCTAATAATATATATTGCAGCCAGATAAAACAATAGTCCTTAAAAGGACTTTTGGGTCTCTAACACCTTCAAGACTAAACCCTGCCTTAGCTGCAGCTCTCCCTGACTAAGACTGAGCCGAACCACGTGTCATCGGGTTCTATATAGCACCCGATGACACGGTTTGGCCAGCCAATCACTGTAATGCCAGGAACGAACATGGCTACGGCATTACAGTGAGTGCCAGTACTTCCCCACACGTTTATTGGCCGCATAGCAGCCAACCAACATGCAGTGAGGAGACTCGAGCCAAAATGGTGTTTGGATGAGCATGCTCACCCAACACTAATAAATACCAATTGACAAAATGATTTTAAGCCCGATATGAGTAAATTGCAATCATAAAACAGAATTGCCTCCGAAGATGTACAGGTGAAACTCGAAAAATTAGAATATTGTGCAAAGTTCATTTATTTCAGTAATGGCACTTAAAAGGTGAAACTAACATATGTTATAGACTCATTACATGCAAAGCGAGATATTTCAAACCTTTATTTGTTATAATTTGGATGATTATGGCTTATAGCTTATGAAACCCCAAAGTCACCATTTTCAGGTACCCTTTGCTCAGGGGATATGGATTCATTAGCTGACTAGAGTGTGACACTTTGAGCCTAGAATATTGAACCTTTTCACAAAATTCTAATTTTAAGCTGCATTAATGCAATTCCTTTTAATTTGCATTACTGAAATAAATGGACTTTTGCACGATATTCTAATTTTTCGAGTTTCACCTGTACATAGACTTTAAGTACCAGTGTTCTGTGATATTATAGTACATTGCAGAATGTTTAGGGATTAAGAGAGCTTTCACATGCTGCAGATTTAGTTGCAGAAATTTCTGCAACTGAAAATCAGTTCCATTAGTCTGAATTGGATTTTTGCAAACCTCATGCAGATACAAATACATTTTATATATCACCATTTTTAATACCACTGTGTAGTTAACATACAGAATAGATTGTACAGTAAATAATTACAGAATAAACATTCACATGCCCATTGAGATTCTTAGAAATGAAGTCTGTTCGTCACTCGTTTAAAGTTAGCTTTTAAATTACCCTCTGATATGCAATTATCCTTTGTGTGTATGACTAGTAAGAAACTCTGTATAGGGAATTTTATATGCCATTATTTTCTGTAGATAAAGCACCCATATAAAGCACATAATGTTGTGTGAATTAAGCATATTTTAGTTTTAAATCTCAAAAAATCTTTAAAGTGCAACTGTCGGCAAACTCCTAAATGTTCTGTGGTCTTACCCTTTGATAACCTGTGAACCAGTGAAGTGACTGGCACCGGCTAGTAGCATCAGTATAGTATAGTGGGTGGATAGATAGATGAACCTGGCTGCAGCATTTAGGACAGACTGAATGGGGGAGAGTTTAGTGAGAGGGAGACCAATTAGTAATGAGTTGCAGTAGTCAAGACGAGAATGAATCAAAACAACAAGAGTTTTGTCCGGTTCCACCATAAGAAAAGAGTGGATTCCAGAGATATTCTTGAGGTGCAGACGACAAGAGCGAGCAAGTGATTGGATATGGGGAACAAAGGTAAAATCTGAGTCAAATATGACCCAGGAGTTATGATAGTGCTGCAGACCAAAAATTGAAATATCAAAGTCTAGTTTGGTTAGTAGATAGGTGCCAGTTGTTTTTCTGTGAACAAGTTATTTTCAAGGGAATAGTTTGCAGCTCTCTATTCTATTCATTGTTTTTCTTTGATTTTGTAAGCTTCCCATTGACACAGATGCATATGCAACTTGCTTGTAGCTATTTATTTACACATCAAAGGGTATGTAAACTTTCCTGAACAGGAAAGCTGCATCTCTATCATCTCTATGTGCCCTCAGTTCACTGATATAAAAAAATAATTATATATATATATATATACACACACAGCAGCACTGGCGCTAACAAAGTATAAAAATGATGCCCGCAATCCAGACCCCAATCCACAGGTCAAAGGAATACATTCCAGAAGAGATCACAGAGCAAATTACAATCAATTCATCAAAAAAGTGCTTAATTGTTCTCAAAGTCAGTTTTGTGTATGATAAAATAACTATATATTGAAAAGACATGTGTAATGACCGGCGTCACGCACAGGGAGGGAAAAGGGAAAGCCCTGCCCAAGGGAGAGGGAAAGGTGGTGACACCTGACTCACCTTGCGGCTGGCACCTGACTGCCCTGACGTCCCTAGACGGGTTCCTCACCCGTGCGGCGATCACGTGCCTAAACCCTGGCTTTCCCTAAAATGAGCCCTAGATAGTGAACGGGCCGGTGGGATCGCTAGTCCGCACCACTGACACTAAGAGGGAAACACCAGGGAGAGGACAGACAATACAGATAAACACATACACCCAGGTGGGCGACCACAGCAGACCACAAAGGTCCAACAGTGATCCGGAGGGTAGCGTTCTGGACCAACAACCAGAGAACGCAGCAACACAGCTCCAGAGGGTCAGAATAGATGTCCAGGCAGGAAGCTCTATATCTGGCAACCAGAGAAGTGTGAGAGGGGAATATAAGGAGGTTGGGAGTGCTGGACAAGGAACAGCTGAGGAGAAGGAGCTACGGATCCCTGAGTGAGCCAAAAGGGTTTGCAAAGCAAACCCAGAAAGCTACCATAAGGAAACAGCCCTATCTTACATAGAGAGCGCAGCCAACCGCTGCGACTTCCTGACCCCGGGTATAACGGAGTCAGGCGTGGTTCTTGACACCCTCGTGACAACATGATCCAATAAAGTGCTATGGAAAAATCTAATTCATATAAGTGTCACAAAGTGCCAATATAGTGCAGTAAGTTAAAAACAGCTCATATGCAAATCTTGTCCAGGGCGGGGAGGAGAGAGTCGCACACCAATCAGCAATAACCATCTATTCAAATTCATATCAGAGCGGTGCGCTGCAGCTGGCTTGGTATGAATACATAACTTGCAAACAGAAAGTGAAATCTGTTGCTACTCCACATCGAGGCTTGAAGCGCAGAAGTGGAACACACAGACAGGAAGTGACATCTCTTGTCAGTCCACATCGAGGCTTTGAATACAGAAGCGGAACACAGTATATTCTGGAAGTAATGGAAAATCACATGATGCCCAAGATCAGAATGGATGTAGAAAACACCATATTGAAAATTGGCAATTGTATAGAGCATAAAAGCGATAATAGGACATGCATGTGGGTAATATATAATTAAATATAAATACGGTAAGTGTGCCACTTGTTGGGAACTAATCAACTGGCAAATCAGGGCATGTCAAATGTCCCGTTTGCCAAATCTGGTACATTTCAATGCTGTTCTCCGCAGGCATCCGAAGGGTGCACTGGGATAAAAATTAAACCCTCTGGTGTGCAAACCATACCTGTAATCAAAGTATAACCCACAGTGTAAATACATTAGAAAATACTAAAAGTTAAAAAGATCATTAAAAGATCATGAAAATCCAAAATCCATCCATGCATGTGTATTTCTTCCTTCATGGTGCAGCGACTCTCTTTCCCTTGCTCCTGAAATAAGAGAGAGCCAAAAACAAAAATTAGTGTAAAACAGCAAAATAGATTGTATAGTGTGTAGCACAATAGAGAAACTAATATTTTTCTCGTATTTTTCTTTTTTCTTTCTTGCATAGGACAATTTTGCTCGCTTGGGTGTGAAGATGCCACCTGCTATGCAGAAAAACCTCTGTGACAGTACACTGGAGGCTTGACAGGACCAGCAAACATAAACCAAACCAATTCCAGCCACTAATCCAGTCCACCTCCCCAGAAGTCTGCGGGGTCAGGAAACAGACTATGTGCCAGAGAAAGGGCACATATTTATTTTATTTTTTTGAAAATGAGACAGTTTTAAAGGGCAGTTTGCCTGAAGTACTACTGCCTGATGAATGAAATGTGGGCAAAGGTCTTTAACTTCAGCAAATTTGGTGAACAATTTATGGACACCCGGCTAGACGTACTACTGCCTGATGAATAAAATTTGGGTGAATGCATGGAACTGTGCCACATTTGGAAAATGGTGAGACATGTTTTATGGACTACTGGCCAGAAGTACTACTGCCTGAATTAGGGTGAAGGCATAGATTTGTACCACATTTGGAGAATGAGGGAGTAATACCTGCTTAATTAAATTTAAGTGAAGGTGCTGAAGTGTGTCACATTGGGAGAATGACCAGACATTTTGTTTATGGACAGCTAGTCAGAGGGAGTTATTCCTGCTGAATTGAATTTTGGAGAAGGTACAGAAGTGTACCACATTTAGAGAAAGATGTTTTTCAGACAGCTGGGAAAAAAAGTACAAATCCCATAGAGAAGAATACAATTTGCCTAAAGATGAGGAACGGCACTACAATTACCACAACCAATTGGTATGGCAACAACTACACCGCCAGCAACTTGGCAAGGTAGGTGGATACGGTGAGTAATTTTTATTTTTAACTGATTAACCCCTGAAAGTCCTCATTTTTCATCTCAGATGCCACAATTATTGAACCCCTCAGATGCTGCTTCATCACTGATGGGGGCGGCACAATTGCCTTTCCCTGTCATTTCGCCCGCTACTTACAAAATTCAGCAAAGCAGCCAAATAGAATTTTTGTAAACTTTGCTCATCTCTAATCTTTGCATCATACCTACAGCAGAAAGTGACCCCATTTTGGAAACTACATACCCTTGGAATGTAAAGGGGTGTAGTGAGCACTTTGGCCCCACAGGCATTTCATAGAATTTAAAAACATTTGTCTATGAAAATTACTTATTTTACAAGAAAACAAGGCATAACAGGAGAAGCAGAACTCCATATTTTGTTATCCTTGGCAACACCCCACATGTAATAAACTGTTCAGAAGGGAAGGAGCACCATATGGATTTCATGGAATAATGTTCAGGCACCCCTACAGTGGAAACCCCCAAAAGTGACCCCAGTTTAAAAACTACAACCCCCAAGGAATTTTTAAAGGGATATTTTGAGCACTTTGGCCAAAAAGACATTTCATAGAATTTAGAAAACCTTAGCTGTGAAATTTGAATTTTATTTTTTTGTTTTACAAGAAAAGCCCACGTATTTCATTTATGCAATTGGTAACAGGAGAAAATCACCCTACAATTTGTTACTCATTTTCTTTTGAATATGACAATACCCTATATGTCATCATAAAGTGCTGTATTATTAAGTGGAGTTAAAGAAAAGGAGTTCTGGTGCTGAGTTTGATTTTGTGGGAGTTATATTGCAGGGGGCTGAGTGTGGTTGAAGCAGAGATCCTTGAAAGTTACGTTTTTGCATTTTAGTACTGCCATTTAAAAAAAAAAATTCTCTGCTGTGTATTGCCATTTAAACCCATTTTTGTTCTCTCCTTGATTAAGGGGAGTGGCCTGGGCAACCAGGTGCTATAAATTGAACCACTGAACTCTCCAGAACTTGCTCTCCTGAGGCTTGCTCTACTAAGTGGGCTTCTTATTAAGTGGAGTTAAAGAAAAGGAGTTCTGGTGCTGAGTGTGATTTTGTGGGAGTGAGTGCAGGTGGCTGAGTGTGGTTTGAAGCAGAGATTCTTGAAAGTCAAGTTTTTGCATTTTAGTACTGCCATTTAAAACTTTTTTTTTCTCTGCTGTGTATTGCCATTTAAACCCATTTTTTCCTCTGCTTGATTAAGGGGAGTGGCCTGGGCAACCAGGTGCTATAAATTGAACCACTGAACTCTCCCAAAGCTTGCTCTTCTGAGGCTTGCTGTACCAGTGGCTTCTTATTAAGTGGAGTTAAAGAAAAGGAGTTTTAGACAAGGAGCAGTAAACTAAGGTTGGATATAATTTCCTTGTGTGTTGTTGGCTAAATTCTAGGTAGTCCTTCAACTACAGCAGACAGGGTCTAATTCTAAATCATATTTACTGTTTTACTTTTTTACTGTTGTAATCCCCATTTAGTATGTGTTGCACAATTGACAACGCAGTCCAGTGCACATCTTGCATGATGTATGCAGTCCTGGAACAGCCGTTCGAGGGTGTATATCTTTGTTCAAGATGTGAGCAAATTACCCGTTTGGAATCGCAAATCGAGTCTCTAAACTGGCAAGTGGCAACACTGAGAGGCATTGACAATTTGCAAAAGAGTTTGATTCTCACCGAGCAAGCACTCTTTGGGGTAGATGAGGGGGAGGGTGACAGAGAGGAGGCTGAGGAAAGTGAGGTAGCTAGCTGGGTAACAGTTAGAAAGCGGGGTAGAGGGAAGAGTGCCAGGGAGGCTAGCCCTGATCTGACACACCCCAACAAGTTTGCACGTTTGACAGATGAGAGGGATGTCAGTCCAGGGACCGCACTGCTGCAGCCAGACACTTCCTCTGCCATTCAGGGGAATGTCAGCTCCAGTAAGCAGGGGACCAGGAGAGCAGGGCAGGCCAGACAGATGCTAGTAGTGGGAGACTATATTATTAGGGGAACAGATAGGGCAATCTGTCACAAAGACCATGATCGCCAAACAGTGTGCTGTCTTCCTGGCGCTAAAGTTCAACACATCGCGAATCGGGTTGACAGATTACTGGGAGGGGCTGGAGAAGATCCAGCGGTCAAAGTTAGAGGCAGGTGGAGAGTCCTTAAAAATGATTTCCAAAATACTGCCTGTACCACGGGCCACACAAGAAAGGCAGCAGGGGTTTGGGTTCCTGGAGAACTGGGCCGACTTCTCTATCGGCTACAGGCTTTATCGTAGGGACGGGCTGCACCTCAATGGGGAAGGGGCAGCTGTGCTGGGGAGAAAGATGGTTAGAAATTTGGAGGAGTGTTTAAACTAGGGACTGGGGGGAGGTAAATTACATTATAGGAGGGGAAGATAGGGCAGATAGAGACCGGGGGCAATTTAGTGGGACTGGGGGTGGAATGGAAGGAGGGACTAGAACAGTTCAGAAGGAAAGTTATAGGGTAAAAAATATACATAAACATCTTAAATGTATGTATACTAATGCCAGAAGATTAATAAAACTGGGGAGCTGGAATTAGTGATGTGTGAGGAGAACTATGACATAGTGGGAATAACTGAGATATGGCTGGATGATAGCTATGACTGGGCAGCTAATGTACAAGGTTACAGTCTGTTTAGAAAGGATCATCAAAACCGAAGAGGGGGAGGGGTTTGCCTTTATGTAAAGCCTTGTCTAAAGCCCACACTCCGTGAAGATATAAGTGAGGGACATGAACAGGTGGAGTCACTGTGGGTAGAGATACATGGAGGCAAAATAATAAAATACTAATAGGAGTTTACTATAAACCACCTAATATACCAGAGTCCACAGAAAACCTACTACTAAACGAGATAGACGAGGCGGCAAATCATAATGAGGTGGTTATTATGGGGGACTTCAACTACCCAGATATAGACTGGGAAACTAAAACTTGTATATCTCATAAAGGAAACAGGTTCTTGGCAATAACCAAAGACAATTACCTCTCCCAATTGGTTTTGGACCCGACTAGAGGGATGGCCATACTGGACTTAGTATTAACCAAAAGGCCTGTCAGAACAACAGACATGCAGGTTGGGGGACACCTGGGAAATAGTGACCATAAAGTAATAACCTTCCAATTATCATTCAAAAGAGCGTTTCTACAGGGAGGAACAAAAATACCAAACTTCAAAAAAGCTAAATTAGCCACCTAAGAGAGGCCATAGGCCTAACTAACTGGGACAAAGTCCTCAAAAATAAAAATACAGCCACAAAATGGGATATCTTTAAAAGCATCCTAAAATCTCATTGTGAGAGGTACATACCGTTTGGGAATAAAAGGTTAAGGAACAAAAATAAACCAATGTGGATTAATAGAACTGTAAAGAAAGCAATAAATGACAAAAATAAAGCATATAAATCACTAAAACAGGAGGATGGCACGGAAGCACTGAAAAACTATAATGAAAAAAATAGAACAAGTAAAAAACAAATAAAAGCGGCCAAACTTAAGAGATTAATTGCCAAAGAGAGTAAAACTAACCCTAAAATGTTCTTTAATTATATATATATTAAAAAGTATAAATCTGAAGGTGTCGGCCCTTTAAAGAGTAATGAGGGGGAGTCGCAGAGAACGACGAGGTGAAAGCAAAGCTGTTAAATATTTTTTCTCTCCAATGTATTCACTGAGGAAAATAAACTGTCAGATGACATGCAGAATGTAAAAATAAATTCCCCATTAAAAGTGTCCTGTCTGACCCAGAAAGAAGTACATCAGCGACTTAAAAAGATGAAAATAGACAAATCACCAGGACCGGATGGCATACACCCCCGTATCCTAAGGGAATTAAGTAATGTCATAGCCAGACCCTTATTTCTGATATTTGCGGACTCTATACTGACAGGGAGTGTTCCACAGGATTGGCGCATGGCAAATGTGTTGCCAATATTCAAAAAGGGTCCAAAAACAGAGCCTGGAAACTATAGGCCGGTAAGTTTAACATCTGTTGTGGGTAAACTGTTTGAAGGTTTTCTGAGAGATGCTATCTTAGAGCATCTTAACGGAAATAAGCAAATAACGCCATATCAGCATGGCTTCGTGAGGGATCGGTCATGCCAAACTAATTTAATCAGTTTCTATGAGGAGGTAAGTTCTAGAATAGACAGCGGCGAATCAATGGATGTCGTATATCTGGACTTCTCCAAAGCATTTGACACTGTACCACATAAAAGGTTAGTATATAAAAGGAGAATGCTCGGACTGGGAGAAAACGTCTGTATGTGGGTAACTAACTGGCTCAATGATAGAAAACAGAGGGTGGTTATTAGTGGTACACACTCAGATTGGGTCACTGTCACTAGTGGGGTACCTCAGGGGTCAGTATTGGGCCCTATTCCCTTCAATATATTTATTAATGATCTTGTAGAAGGCTTGCATAGTAAAGTATCAATTTTCGCAGATGACACTAAACTGTGTAAAGTAATTAACACTGAAGAGGACAGTATACTACTACAGAGGAATCTGGATAGATTGAAGGTTTGGGCAGATAAGTGGCAGATAAGGTTTAACACTGACAAATGTAAAGTTATGCACATGGGAAGGAATAATGCAAGTCACCCGTACATACTAAATGGTAAAACACTCGGCAACACTGACATGGAAAAGGATCTAGGAATTTTAATAAAAAGCAAACTAAGCTGCAAAAAACAGTGTCAGGCAGCTGCTGCCAAGGCCAATAAGATCATGGGTTGCATCAAAAGGGGCATAGATGCCCGTGATAAGAACATAGTCCTACCACTTTACAAATCGCTAGTCAGAACACACATGGAGTACTGTGTACAGTCCTGGGCTCCTGTGAACAAGGCAGACATAGCAGAGCAGGAATGGGTGGACTATAGTACCCTGATAGATTATCAAACTTTGGGTTATACACTTTAGAAAAAAGACGACTAATAACTATGTATAAATATATCAGGGGTCAGTACAGAGATCTCTCCCATCATCTATTTATCCCTAGGACTGTGACTGTGACGAGGGGACATCCTCTGCGTCTGGAGGAAAGAAGGTTTGTACACAAACATAGAAGAGGATTCTTTACTGTAACTCTCTGCCTAAGGAGGTGGTGATGGTGAGTTCACTAAAAGAGTTCAAGAGGGGCCTGGATGTATTTCTGGAGTGTAATAATATTACAGGCTATGGCTACTAGAGAGGGGTCGTTGATCCAGGGAGTTATTCTGACTGCCTGATTGGAGTCGGGAAGGAATTTGTTTTCCCCTTAAGTGGGGAAAATTGGCTTCTACCTTACAGTTTTTTTTTTGCCTTACTCTGGATCAACTTGCAGGATGACAGGCCATACTTGACTTATTGTTATTGTAAGGCTGAGTTCATACTTGAGTTATTTGGTCAGTTTTGGCCCCATGACTGCCCAAATAAGTGAAGTGTGCAGTGATTCTAACAGCGACTCCTGTCATCTGCATGTCATATTGTCTCACAGTATTATTTCACTACAAAAGCAGACTCCCTATGTGTGTTACTGCAAGGCACAGTGTTCTACACCACTATAAAGGTTCTCTGCAGGCAGGAAATAGCCATTTTTTTAACACGATTCACAGCGAATAAGTTCGGATTGAACCAAATTTTATCAGAAAATTCGGCAAACCGGCTCAGGAAAAGCTTTGAGGGAGTAAGGGTCTGATAGTCTGGGCACACTGCTTAATACGCTTGCTGCTACATTGCAATTGTTGCTGCATTACAATTATTTTTTTTTTTCTTCAAAACCTCAAGTTTCTGCAAAGGTTCATTGCCAGCACAGCATCCAAAGAAGCTAGAAGCTTCTTGTTTATCCATACACTGTATATAAGGAGAGTATTCATAGCTCCTAGTCTTCTACAGTTAGGGAACAGTGCTTAGAAGAGTCGACTCTGCCAGACTATTGAGTGAACAGAAGACGCTGAGACGGGGATACTCTGCCATAGACCCTGGAGAGAAAGGGACAGCTTGCTCAGGCCTTTCCTCAGCATCAAACCCTTCTTATGCCAGGGAGAAGACAGGAGAAGCCAGCCCTATTTCTTGTCGGTATTGTTTTGAAACTGAATTCCTACAGTAAAGATACACACTGGTTTAGGCTCCATTCACACGTCTGCAATTCTGTTCCGCATTTTGCGGAACGGAGTTGCAGACCCATTCATTTCTATGTGCTGCCCGGATCTGGAATTGCGGACCCATTAATTTCTGAGTTGCGGACCCATTCATTTCTATGTGCTGCCCGGATCTGGAATTGCGTATCCGCACTTCCAGGTCCGCAATTCCGTTCCCGAAAAAAATTGAACATGTCCTTTTCTTGTCCGAAATTGC
Source organism: Bufo bufo (assembly GCF_905171765.1). NCBI lineage: Eukaryota > Metazoa > Chordata > Amphibia > Anura > Bufonidae > Bufo > Bufo bufo. The sequence continues at coordinate 467,631,798 of NC_053392.1, read as the reverse complement.
GGACAAGAATAGGCATTTTCTATCAAAAGCGAACAAAGTGTAACCGTTCAAAAACTCGTGCCGATCCACGGATAAAGCGTTGTCGGCCTTGTGTTTCCCCGAAATATGTACTAGGGCCATATATTCACGAACAGCTGATTCGTCTTGGAAGTTAGGTTGAAAAGGTTTTGCCGGTATCTTTTGACCATCCAAATATAAGGCTGCATAATTCACATTATAGTGGTTGAAGCACAAAGGATTTCTTTGGTAACTCCCGGAAAATGATTTGTTATCTGTGGATTAGCGCGAGTTTTTGAACGGTTACACTTTGTTCGCTTTTGATTTATCGCCGGATCAAGAACCCGGCGGTCATTTCTCTCTAGTAAAAACTGGCAATCTGAGAGCTGAAATTAGATTTGCTGAACCGATTGCGAACACAATTAACATGATTGTATATTCAGTTCATGAAAATATTATTCAAATAAATAATAAGCGGGAGGTATTATATGATTTTCAATAAACATGAATAATTATGAAATTACCTGTGTTATTAAAGCTGATATTAATGCCCGGCGCATATTTAAAGGTGTATTTCCGTGCGATTTATTACAGGGGGATAAAATCATCGACAGGCCCGCGGCCTACATTGTAAATACGGATAATTCGTATCAGCGGGGGAAGCATTGGATATTAATTATATTATACCCGAATGATGTATCTATTTTTTTTGATAGTTATGGTTTATCACCCGCAAATGAAATATTTCCTGGCAACTTTATGAAGTTTTTATATAAAAATTGTAAGACTATAAGGGATCAAAACAGACAAATACAAGATGCCGTTAGTACTGTCTGCGGCCATTACTGTATCTATATCTTACAATGTCTCGCTAAAGGAATGTCTTTTGAAAATGTGTTAAAAATTTTCACTAACGATTTTAGAAAAAATGACCGTATTGTGCGTTCATTTGTAACAAAACGCATGAAACGATTATGTATACGATGCTGTAATTACAATCAAACGTGTCTGTCCCTACAGGCTGTTAAAAAATGTATGGTCTCGTATTGTAAATAAGGAAAATTAATAAATCTTTTAAAACGAATAAAATTTGTCATTGTTTGATTTTTAATGCTATTATTGTTAAAGCACCTAACACATTTCATAAGAATTTAATAGGTCTGATAAGTTGATAAACCATCAATGGTCGAATACAACTGTAGTAAGAATCAATATAAATTTAATATCAAGCAATATAAATTTAATATCAAGCAATATAAAAGGGGCGGGGATATCTGTATAAAAGGGGGCGTGGTACCTGTCACTTTGCAGTTTGACGAAACATATACCCCCTTACTACTCATATGCAATGTTTCCATACGTTGGAACTCTATCTTCCATATAGGACTATGAGAGGAACAGTCGGAGCATGAGGTCAATAAGGAAGACCAAGCAGATGACTCTGACCAGGGGCAGACTGGGAACTTAAAATGGCCTTGGAAAAATACTAAAAGTGGCCCTGTTTTATAGTCGGCTCCAAACAGATGGAAGGCATGGCCAGCAATACCATATGGTGGCACATTATACCACCACAAGAGAGCCAAATACCACATGCCACCACAAAATACTGCCAGCAGCACAAAATACATCCCAAAAACTTCCACTAGCCGGCCGTGAGGAGGGCTCAGCAGGCCCCCTGGGCATCGGCCCACCGGGAAATGCACTTACAGAACTTGGCAGTACGCAGTGGAGATAGAGGCAAGAAGTACTTCCGATTACCTTGTGCAAATGGCCAGATGCATGCTGAGTTACTTGCGTAGTGACAGCTGCATTATCACCATTTGGCAGAGGGATGACTACTGGCTCTCTACCATATTAGAGCCTTGCTATTGGCCTTTTCTACACCTACTGAGAAGGATGAAAAACTCAACTACTATTGAGACATCCTATGTAGTCGGTTGGTCGCTGCATATAGTGTATGTGCCATCACCCATATTAATGAATGTCTGACCAAGAGGGACCCCCTGTTCTCAAACTCCACTGCCATGGCTGCTGGAGAGAGGGAAGGGGGGGGAGGGGGGGGCAGGAGTAAAACCAACTACATTGTCAGCAACTTTAGTCTTGAGTCTCTAATGAGCACTTTTCTTCACCTACCTACTAAAGAAACCACCCACCAGCAGCAGGACATGGTGGATAACCTGAACCAGCAGGTGGTGGCATATTTGGACTGCACCCTGCCACCCTAGATCCAAGATCCCCTGAACTACTGGGCAGCCAAACTTGATTGGACCGAGTTTCCCCTCGGCAAGCTTTCCTGCCGAGCCAGTAGTGTTGCATCAGAGCAGGTGTTTAGTGTGGTGGAGGGCATAGTTACTACAAAGAGAAATTGCCTTTCAACAGGAAATGTTCTGAGATTAACCTTTCTAAAGATGAATCAGGCATGGATCAGACAGGATTTCCACACACTGGTGCCTGGTGCATCAGATTAGATCATTTTGGCAGTAATGTTCTGACCGCAGTGTGCTGCCACAGTGAACATTGTGAAAAAATGCCCCGTTGCTTCTCTGTTTTGGACCGATTCCTGTTTTTGGCCTTACCAATACTGATCTATTACTGACCAAATACTGACTGTGAAGGTGGATGCTCAAAAGACAGGATCAGTTTTTTGGGGGTTGTTCTTGTGACTGATCAGAAGAAGGGAAAGAAGGGAAAAATAAAGAGTGACGTCAACACAAACTGACTGGCCAAATAAGTGAAGTGTGAACTGATTGACACCTGTCACCTGCCTGTCATACTGATGCACAGTAACTGTTTCACTACCACAACAAACTAGCTACGCATGTTTCTGCGATGCACAGTGATTTACACTGAGATACACTCTCCTTGCAGATATATTATACACCTCGTGACAAATTAATTCTGATCAACATTTTTGGGAAAAATTCACTCATCTCTAACTACTGTGAAAGGGGGCACATGTAGGGATAACTACGGTGAATGAGGCAAATGTGGGCATAACTACTGTGAAGGAGGCACATGTAGGCATAACTACTGTGAAGGGGGCACATGTAAGCATGAATACTGTCACAGGGCACAATGTGGTAATATCTACAGTGAAAGGGGCATAATGTGGGCATATCAATTGTCAAAGAGGTTCAGTGTGGGCATAATTGCAGTGAAAGGAGTACAATGTTATATCTACAGTGAAAGGGAGTAATATCCTCAGGATAGGTCATCAATAGAGTTGAGCGAACACCTGGATGTTCGGGTTCGAGAAGTTCGGCCGAACTTCCCGGAAATGTTCGGGTTCGGGATCCGAACCCGACCCGAACTTCGTCCCGAACCCGAACCCCATTGAAGTCAATGGGGACCCGAACTTTTCGGCACTAAAAAGACTGTAAAACAGCCCAGGACAGAGCTAGAGGGCTGCAAAAGGCAGCAACATGTAGGTAAATCCCCTGCAAACAAATGTGGATAGGGAAATGAATTAAAATAAAAATAAAATAAAAAAAATTAACCAATATCAATTGGACAGAGGTCCCATAGCAGAGAATCTGGCTTCACGTCAGCAGAAAATCAGTCTCTTCATGCCATAGCAGAGAATCTGGCTTCACGTCACCCACCACTGTAACAGTCCATTGTCATATATTTAGGCCCCAGCACCCAGGCAGAGGAGAGAGGTCCCGTAACAGAGAATCTGGCTTCATGTCAGCAGAGAATCAGTCAGCATGTCCTAGCAGAGAATCATGCTTTACGTCACCCAACACTGGAACAGTCCATTGTCAGATATTTAGGCCCAGGCACCCAGGCAGAGGAGAGAGGTCCGGTAACAGAGAATCTGGCTTCATGTCAGCAGAAAATCAGTCAGCATGTCCTAGCAAAGAATCATGCTTTACGTCAACCAACACTGGAACAGTCCATTGTCAGATATTTAGGCCCAGGCACCCAGGCAGAGGAGAGAGGTCCCGTAACAGAGAATCTGGCTTCATGTCAGCAGAGAATCAGTCTGCATGTCATAGCAGAGAATCATGCTTTACGTCACCCAACACTGGAACAGTCCATTGTCAGATATTTAGGCCCAGGCACCCAGGCAGAGGAGAGAGGTCCCGTAACAGAGAATCTGGCTTCATGTCAGCAGGAAATCAGTCTGCATGTCATAGCAGAGAATCAGGCTTCACGTCACCCACCACTGGAACAGGCCGCTGTCAGATATTTTTAGGCCCCGGCACCCAGGCAGAGGAGAGAGGTCCCATAACAGAGATTCAGGCTTCATGTCAGCAGAGAATCAGTCTTCATGTCATAGCAGAGAATCAGGCTTCACGTCACCCACCACTGGAACAGGCCACTGTCACATATTTAGGCCCAGGCACCCAGGCAGAGGAGAGAGGTCCCGTAACAGAGAATCTGGCTTCATGTCAGCAGAGAATCAGTCTTCATGTCATAGCAGAGAATCAGGCTTCATGTCACCCACCACTGGAACAGGCCACTGTCACATATTTAGGCCCAGGCACCCAGGCAGAGGAGAGAGGTCCCGTAACAGAGAATCTGGCTTCATGTCAGCAGAGAATCAGTCTTCATGTCATAGCAGAGAATCAGGCTTCACATCACCCACCACTGGAACAGGCCACTGTCACATATTTAGGCCCAGGCAGAGGAGAGAGGTCCCATAACAGAGATTCAGGCTTCATGTCAGCAGAGAATCAGTCTTCATGTCATAGCAGAGAATCAGGCTTCACGTCACCCACCACTGGAACAGGCCACTGTCAGATATTTTTAGGCCCCGGCACCCAGGCAGAGGAGAGAGGTCCCATAACAGAGATTCAGGCTTCATGTCAGCAGAGAATCAGTCTTCATGTCATAGCAGAGAATCAGGCTTCATGTCACCCACCACTGGAACAGGCCACTGTCAGATATTTTTAGGCCCCGGCACCCAGACAGAGGAGAGGTTCATTCAACTTTGGGTTGCCCCGCAATATAATGGTAAAATGAAAATAAAAATAGGATTGAATGAGGAAGTGCCCTGGAGTACAATAATATATTGTTAAGGGGAGGTAGTTAATGTCTAATCTGCACAAGGGATGGACAGGTCCTGTGGGATCCATGCCTGGTTCATTTTTATGAACGTCAGCTTGTCCACATTGGCTGTAGACAAGCGGCTGCGTTTGTCTGTAATGACGCCGCCTGCCGTGCTGAATACACGTTCAGACAAAACGCTGGCCGCCGGGCAGGCCAGCACCTCCAAGGCATGAAAGGCTAGCTCTGGCCACGTGGACAATTTGGAGACCCAGAAGTTGAATGGGGCCGAACCATCAGTCAGTACGTGGAGGGGTGTGCACAGGTACTGTTCCACCATGTTATTGAAATGTTGCCTCCTACTAACACGTTCCGTATCAGGTGGTGGTGCAGTTAGCTGTGGCGTGGTGACAAAACTTTTCCACATCTCTGCCATGCTAACCCTGCCCTCAGAGGAGCTGGCCGTGACACAGCTGCGTTGGCGACCTCTTGCTCCTCCTCTGCCTTCGCCTTGGGCTTCCACTTGTTCCCCTGTGACATTTGGGAATGCTCTCAGTAGAGCGTCTACCATTGTGCGCTTGTACTCGCGCATCTTACTATCACGCTCCAGTGCATGAAGTAAGGTGGGCACATTGTCTTTGTACCGTGGATCCAGCAGGGTGGCAACCCAGTAGTCTGCACACGTTAAAATGTGGGCAACTCTGCTGTCGTTGCGCAGGCACTGCAGCATGTAGTCGCTCATGTGTGCCAGGCTGCCCAGAGGTAAGGACAAGCTGTCCTCTTTGGGAGGCGTATCGTCATCGTCCTGCGTTTCCCCCCAGCCACGCACCAATGATGGGCCCGAGCTGCGTTGGGTGCCAGCCCGCTGTGAACCTGCTTCATCCTCATCCTCCTCCTCATCCTCGTCCTCCTCGTCCTCCAGTAGTCTGCCCTGTCTGGCCACATTTGTAACTGGCCTCTGCTGTTGCAAAAAAACTCCCTCTGAGTCACTTCGAAGACACTGGCCTGAAAGTGCTAAAAATGACCCCTCTTCCTCCTCTTCCTCCTGGGCCACCTCCTCTTCCATCATCGCCCTAAGTGTTTTCTAAAGGAGACATAGAAGTGGTATTGTAACGCTGATAACGGCGTCATCGCCACTGGCCATGTTGGTGGAGTACTCGAAACAGCGCAACAGGGCACACAGGTCTCGCATGGAGGCCCAGTCATTGGTGGTGAAGTGGTGCTGTTCCGCAGTGTGACTGACCCGTGCGTGCCGCAGCTGAAACTCCACTATGGCCTGCTGCTACTCGCACAGTCTGTCCAGCATGTGCAAGGTGGAGTTCCACCTGGTGGGCACGTCGCATATGAGGCGGTGAGCGGGAAGCCCGAAGTTACGCTGTAGCGCAGACAGGCGAGCAGCGGCAGGATGTGAACGCCGGAAGCGCGAACAGATGGCCCGCACTTTATGCAGCAGCTCTGACATGTCGGGGTTGTTGTGAATAAACTTCTGCACCACCAAATTCAGCACATGCGCCAGGCAAGGGATGTGCGTCAAACCGGCTAGTCCCAGAGCTGCAACGACATTTCGCCCATTATCGCACACCACCAGGCCAGGCTTGAAACTCACCGGCAGCAACCACTCGTCGGTCTGTTGTTCTATACCCCGCCACAACTCCTGCGCGGTGTGGGGCCTGTCCCGGGCTGTGCTGAAGTTGGTGGTGAAGGTGTGTGGCTGACTAGATGAGCAGGTGGAAGAAGAGGAGGAGGAAGCTGAGTAGGAGGAGGAGGAGACAGGAGGCAAAGAATGTTGCCCTGCGATCCTTGGCGGCGGAAGGACGTGCGCCAAACAGCTCTCCTCCTGGGGCCCAGCCGCCACTACATTTACCCAGTGTGCAGTTAGGGAGATATAGCGTCCCTGGCCGTGCTTACTGGTCCACGTATCTGTGGTTAGGTGGACCTTGCCACAGATGGCGTTGCGCAGTGCACACTTGATTTTATCGGATACTTTTTTTGTGCAGGGAAGGCACGGCTCTCTTGGAGAAGTAGTGCCGGCTGGGAACAACATACTGTGGGACAGCAAGCGACATGAGATGTTTGAAACTGTCTGTGTCCACCAGACTAAATGACAGCATTTCATAGGCCAGTAGTTTAGAAATGCTGGCATTCAGGGCCAGGGATCGAGGGTGGCTAGGTGGGAATTTATGCTTTCTCTCAAATGTTTGTGAGATGGAGAGCTGAACGCTGCCGTGTAACATGGTTGAGATGCTTGGTGACGCAGGTGGTGGTGTTGGTGGTACATCCCATGTTTGCTGGGCGGCAGGTGCCAACGTTCCTCCAGAGGCGGAGGAAGAGGCAGAGGCGGGGGCAGCAGCAAAAGAGGCCGAGGCGGCAGCAGCAGAAGAGGTAACAGGGGGAGCCTGAGTGAGTTCCTTGTTTTTAAGGTGTTTACTCCACTGCAGTTCATGCTTTGCATGCAGGTGCCTGGTCATGCAGGTTGTGCTAAGGTTCAGAACGTTAATGCCTCGCTTCAGGCTCTGATGGCACAGCGTGCAAACCACTCAGGTCTTGTCGTCAGCACATTGTTTGAAGAAGTGCCATGCCAGGGAACTCCTTGAAGCTGCCTTTGGGGTGCTCGGTCCCAGATGGCGGCGGTCAGTAGCAGGCGGAGTCTCTTGGCGGCGGGTGTTCTGCTTTTGCCCACTGCTCCCTCTTTGTCTTTTGCTACGCTGTTGGCTCGGTCTCACCACTGCCTCTTCCTCCGAACTGTGAAAGTCAGTGGCACGACCTTCATTCCATGTGGGGTCTAGGACCTCATCGTCCCCTGAATCGTCTTCCACCCAGTCTTGATCCCTGACCTCCTGTTCAGTCTGCACACTGCAGAAAGACGCAGCAGTTGGCACCTGTGTTTCGCCATCATCAGAGACGTGCCGAGGTGGTATTCCCATGTCCTCATCATCAGGAAACATAAGTGGTTGTGCGTTCTATCTCTTCCACCCCTGGGGAAGGGCTAGGTGGATGGCCTTGGGAAACCCTGGCAGCAGAGTCTTCAAACAGCATAAGAGACTGCTCAGACAGTTTCCCTGATATGCATGGGGGTGATGTGACAGACTGATGGGCTTGGTTTTCATGCGCCATCTGTGTTCTTTCTGCAGAAGACTGGGTGGGAGATAATGTGAACGTGCTGGATGCACTGTCGGCCACCCAATTGACTAATGCCTGTACCTGCTCAAGCCTTACCATCCTTAGAACGGCATTGGGCCCCACCAAATATCCCTGTAAATTCTGGCGGCTACTGGGACCTGAGGTAGTTAATACACTAGGACGTGTGGCTGTGGCAGAACGGCCACGTCCTCTCCCAGCACCAGGGGGTCCACTAACACCACCACGACCATGTCCGCGTCCGCGTCCCTTACTAGATGTTTTCCTCATTGTTACCGTTCACCACAATAAGAAAAATATTATTCGGGCCAATGTATTGAATTAAAATTCAGGCCTTTTTTTACAGACACCTAACACTAAGTCTATTTGGCTATCTATTTAGGTACCGTATTACACTAATACACGCACACCAGTAATGACAGATTTAGCTGAATATAAATGTGAGGCCTATTTTTTAGGCGCTGGGTGACAGGTATACGTTTAATCACAGAATTAGACTTGGATCTGCACTGTAGCGTGTGTGTTAAGTTTTTCAGAATGACACTATCAGCACCTTGAATCTAATATACCCTTTTAGGGATAGATTTAAAGTAGGCCTGATACAGCAGAAACCACTAATTTTGAGAATTGCAAATTTGGGAATTGTTTTTCAACCCAGAACAAAAACTGTGCTTTGACGGACAGTAAAACTAACTTGACCAGCTAAAACAGTACAGATTTGGATGAATATAAATGTGAGACCTATTATTTAGGCGCTGGGTGACAGGTATACGTTTAGTTACAGAATTAGACTTGGATCTGCACTGTAGCGTGTGTGTTAAGTTTTTGAGAATTACCCTATCAGCACCTTGAATCTAATATACCCTTTTAGGGATAGATTTAAAGTAGGCCTGATACAGCAGAAACCACTAATTTTGAGAATTGCAAATTTGGGAATTGTTTTTCAACCCAGAACAAAAACTGTGCTTTGACGGTCACTAAAAATAACTTGACCAGCTAAAGCAGTAATGACAGATTTGGATTAATATAAATGTGAGGCCTATTTTTTAGGCGCTGGGTGACAGACTCAACTTGCCCCTGATGTAGTATATGGCCAAAAAATAACCACACTATTGATGGTTAAATGCACTTGATGAAAGCTTGACCCTGATGTAGGATATAGCAAAAAATAACCACACTATTGATGGTTAAATGCACTTTGGTGACAAGGTCAGCTTGCCCCTGATGTAGTATATGGCCAAAAAATAACCACACTATTGATGGTTAAATGCACTTGGGTGACAAGGTCAGCTTGCCCCTGATGTAGTATATGGCCAAAAAATAACCACACTATTGATGACTAAATGCACTTGATGAAAGCTTGACCCTAAAGTAGGATATAGCAAAAAATAACCACACTATTGATGGTTAAATGTAGTTGGTGGCAGCTTGTGCTGGCGCACAAGCAAGCCACAAAATGGCCGCCGATCACCCCAGAAAAAAGTGACTGAAAAACGCTCTGGGCACCCTAAAAACACTGAGCAATTGAATAGCAGCAGTTCAATGATCCACAGCTGTAGATCGATCACTGAATGAAGTCTTTTGGAGGAGTTAATCTGCCTAATCTCGCCCTAACGTCGCAGCTGCAACCTCTCCCTACACTTGTATCAGCAGAGTGACGTGCAGCGCTACGTGACCCAAGCTTATATAGAGGCTGGGTCACATGCTGCACTGGCCAATCACAGCCATGCCAATAGTAGGCAAGGCTGTGATGGCCTCTTGGGGCAAGTAGTATGACGCTTGTTGATTGGCTGCTTTGCAGCCTTTCAAAAAGCGTCAAGAAAGCGCCGAACACCGAACCCGAACACAGACTTTTACGAAAATGTTCGGGTTCGGGTCCGTGTCACGGACACCCCAAAATTCGGTACGAACCCGAACTATACAGTTCGGGTTCGCTCATCCCTAGTCATCAATATCAGATCGGCAGAAGTCCAACATCCGACACCCCCTCTCCCCAGATGAGCTGTATGATGAGACATTGTGTGCAGTGTGCATGTGCTGCCTCCCATCTCTCTTAGGCCTCATGCACACGACCGTATTTTTTTCCGTGATCCGTGACCGTTTTTTCGTCCGTGGGTCTTCCTTGATTTTTGGAGGATCCACGGACATGAAAAAAAAGTCATTTTGGTGTCCGCCTGGCTGTGCGGAGCCAAACGGATCCGTCCTGATCCTGAATTACAATGCAAGTCAATGGGGACGGATCCGTTTGACGTTGACAGAATATGGTGCGATTTCAAACGGATCCGTCCCCCATTGACTTTCAATGTAAAGTCAGGAGTTATATATACCATAGGATCGGAGTTTTCTCCAATCCGATGGTATATTTTAACTTGAAGCATCCCCATCACCATGGGAACGCCTCTATGTTAGAATATACCGTCGGATTTGAGTTACATCGTGAAACTCAAATCCGACAGTATACTCTAACACAGAGGCGTTCCCATGGTGATGGGGACGCTTCAGGTTAGAATATACTAAAAGAACTGTGTACATGACTGCCCCCTGCTGCCTGGCAGGTGCTGCCAGGCAGCAGGGGGCAGCCCCCCCCCTGTAGTTAACACATTGGTGACCAGTGCGGCCGCACCCCCCTGTAGTTAACTCATTGGTGGCCAGTGGGCCCCCTTCCCTCCCCTTTAGTTAACTCGTTGGTGGCCAGTGGGCCCCCCCCCTCCCTCCACTGTAGTTAACTCGTTGGTGGCCAGTGGGCCCCCCCTCCCTCCCCTGTAGTTAATTCGTTGGTGGCCAGTGCGGCCGGCCCCCCTCCCTCCCCTGTAGTAAACTCGTTGGTGGCCAGTGGGCCCCCCCTCCCTCCCCTGTAGTTAACTCGTTGGTGGCCAGTGGGCCCTCTCCCCTCCCTCCCCCTCCTAATTAAAATCTCCCCCCCTATCATTGGTGGCAGCGGAGAGTACCGATTGGAGTCCCAGTTTAATCGCTGGGGCTCCGATCGGTAACCATGGCAACCAGGATGCTACTGCAGTCCCGGTTGCCATGGTTACTTAGCAATTTGTAGAAGCATTATACTTACCTGCGAGCTGCGATGTCTGCGTCCGGCCGGGAGCTCCTCCTACTGGTAAGTGACAGGTCTGTGCGGCGCATTGCTTAATGACCTGTCACTTACCAGTAGGAGGAGCTCCCGGCCGGACGCAGACATCGCAGCTCGCAGGTAAGTATAATGCTTCTACAAATTGCTAAGTAATCATGGCAACCGGGACTGCAGTAGCGTCCTGGTTGCCATGGTTACCGATCGGAGCCCCAGCGATTAAACTGGGACTCCGATCGGTACTCTCCGCTGCCACCAATGATGGGGGGGAGATTTTAATTAGGAGGGGGAGGGAGGGGAGAGGGCCCACTGGCCACCAACGAGTTAACTACAGGGGAGGGAGGGGGGGCCCACTGGCCACCAACGAGTTAACTACAGGGGAGGGAGGGGGGCCGGCCGCACTGGCCACCAACGAGTTAACTACAGGGGAGGGAGGGGGGCCCACTGGCCACCAACGAGTTAACTACAGGGGAGGGAGGGGGGCCGGCCGCACTGGCCACCAACGAGTTAACTACAGGGGTGGGGGGGGGGGGGCCGGACGCACTGGCCACCAATGTGTTAACTACAGGGGGTTGCTGCCCCCTGCTGCCTGGCAGCACCTGCCAGGCAGCAGGGGGCAGTCATGTACACAGTTCTTTTAGTATATTCTAACCTGAAGCGTCCGCATCACCATGGGAACGCCTCTGTGCTAGAATATACTGTCAGATCTGAGTTTTCACGAAGTGAAAACTCAGCTCTGAAAAAGCTTTTGTGCAGACGGATCTTCGGATCCGTCTGTATTAAAGTAACCTACGGCCACGGATCACGGACACGGATCCCAATCTTGTGTGCATCCGTGTTCTTTCACGGACCCATTGACTTGAATGGGTCCGTGAACCGTTGTCCGTCAAAAAAATAGGACAGGTCACGGATCGCGGTCTCGGCTGCAAAACGGTGCATTTTCTGATTTTTCCACGGACCCATTGAAAGTCAATGGGTCCGCGAAAAAAAAACGGAAAGCGGCACAACGGCCACGGTGGCACACAACAGTCGTGTGGATGAGGCCTTAATGCTCTGCTGCTGCTTTACCATAGACATAGCAGCAGCAAGAGAGACAGGAGACGGCACATGCACACTGCACGTGAGAACCCCTTCAAGGGTTTGTGCATTACTCATTCATTGGGGGCTCCCAAACTAACGCAAAGTAATTCTCCAACACAAAATGGAGAACATTTTAGTAAGACTAATATACTGCTTTGAAACTTACCAGGAGGTATTTTCAGTGCAGTGTGCACTGTATATTAACATACTTGCCAATGCTAACAAGTTGGTTTGTAGGAGAGGGAAAAGTGTGGTGTAGAAAGCATGCCGCCTAATTTTTTTCGGGTGTGAACATGTCCCCCTGTCTGAGACTCTACCCCCTTCCATGTATGCCCCACCCCTTGCATGATGTGTCCTCCATGCCCTATGCAAGGGATTTACTAACCCCTCTGGGCGTTCAGAAGGTCTCTTTTTTGGAAGCTTGTTCCAGGTGAGTTGGCAAGTTTATACTATAGATATAATACTTCTACATACATACCTACTCACAAACACTTCCTACATGTATAACTTAAGTATATGACTATATGTGCATCATATTCATGGATGGCACATTCACTATGTACAGCACTACAGTATTCTTACACCCCCTTAAAAAGGTTTTACTGTTAGGCTGGCTTCCCAATAGCATTATCACATTACATTGTTCTGCTCTTTAACAGAATCAGAACAATGAAAATACCAGAAGTGCCGGATTCAGCACAAAACAAAAAGTAACATTGCTGAAGAGATTCTATTGACTATAATGGGGATTCTATTGACTATAAGGATGCTGCTTCTTTAACCAGAGAAAAAGGTCTTGCATTAAGGACTTTTTTGTCTGGTCTTTTTGAAAGAATCTGTGACAGTCGGCCGAACATAGATACATATATACACATCACCAAAACCAATCCTATAAGTAAAGTACAGCACTAGAACCAAGTTCACTGCATACATACAGCACCAGAACTACAGCACCACAGCTAAAAGACAGGACTGATTTGTACTAAATTTGGCACGTACAGTAGGTACATTAAGTGTCCGGGATAGTCATACACCAGGTCACAACTCTCTAGGACGTACCGTTCTTGATATTCCCAAAAAATGCTAATATGGCACCATCACATGACCTGCATTAGCCAATAGAAGTTTGCAGGTCTTTCACTCATGTCCTAACTACCATACACACAGTAAAATTACCCTTTTTAGGCAGTAGAAGCTTGCAGGCCCTTCAGTCTTGACATACTCACAGTTTTCCACTAGGTTTCCATAACAACTCAGCTATTTTTCTTCACTGTTATAGGTTACTGTTAAAGGGGCGTGGTGCTGTGGAGGTCACTGTTAAGTAGGCAGGCCATTTTAAAAGTCACTGTTAAGGAGGCAGGATGTTGCCGATGTTACCTGTTAAGAAGGCGAGGCACTGTGAGGGGGTCACTGTTAAGGGTTGGGCTGCTATGGAGGTCATTGTTAAGGGGCGGGTGCTGTGGAAGTCACTGTTATGGGGGTGGGGCGCTGTGAAGGGAGGAACTGATCAGGGGGTTGGCCGTCACTGTTAAGGTGATGGGGTTCTTTGGAGGTCACATTTTAAGGGGGCAGGGTACTGTGTGGGGGTCACTGTTAAGGAGGAGGGCTGCTGTTGAGGGCTATGTTAATGAGACAGGGCCCTGTGGAGGTCACTATTATGGAGGCAGGCCACTGTGGAGGATACGGTTACGGGGATGGGCTGCTGTGTAGGTCACTGTTGTAAAAGGGGTAGAGTTCTGTGGAGGTCACTGTTAAGGAAGAGGGCCGTTATGAATGGCAGGCCACTTAAGGGGTCAGGCCGTTAAGGGATCAGCCTGCTGTGGAGGTCACTGTTATGGGGGGAGGGTACTGTGGAGGTCAGTGTTAAGGGGAAGGAGTACTGTGGAGGTCATTGTTATGGAGGCAGGGTGCTGTGTAAGGTCACTGATAAGGGGGTGGGTGCTGTGGAGATCACTGTTATGGGGTGGGGTGCTGTGGAGTGCTGTGGAGGTCACTGTTATGGGAGATACTGTGGAGGTATCTGTTATGGGGGACACTGGATATCTTTTAACCACACACAGAAACATTAAAGGAAATAGTCGAAATATACATGTGCAAAGGCGGGTCATTCTGCTAGTACAGTATATACAGCATTGCACTGATATGTGAGATATGAGGTTTAAATTACACCTCATATCTTACATATTAGTACACTGCTGGATATATTATATATCTGTACACTCAGCATTAGTGATGGCCTTGCGGTTCGCCCGGCGGTCGGTTCGCAGCGAACTTTGCGCGTTCGCGGCGAACTTTGTGCGTTCGCGATACGCCGAACATGCAAACATAAGGCGATGTCTGCGCACGACATATTATTTTGCATTGCGCTGAACTTTAAACCATGACACATCCATCAGGTGGGACAGGACAGCCAATTGAGACATTTCAGCACATGGACACACCCCCAACCCTATAACAGAACCCGATCTGGCAGCCATTTTACATTATGTGTTTTGCCAGTGTAGGGAGAAGCCAGGTGTTACTGGCGAAAAGACTTTGGGATGTCGGGAGGAGGCGGCTGAGGGTTCCACACGCATTCTTGGGTAGTTATTTGCTTATTCTTTCCACACATAGGTCTGTTTATGCCTTACTTAGGATTTTTATGTCTGATGGCGTCTATTGTCTTATTGGCCTGCTTGTGTGTGGCTTCTCTCTGCAATCTATATACCCTTGTGTGTTGACCCCTGAGCCTCCTCTAGGGTTGTTTTTTCCTCACTGAAGGTTTCCCCCTTCCTCGCTGCTGTTTTTGCAAAGTATATTTTTATATATGTTAAATTAATGTATGTTAAATAAAGACTCTTTCATGTTTATATATACAGTACATGTGTTTGGTGCTAATTTTTGGTGTGTGCAGTGTAGGGAGAGGTTGCATTTTGCAGCAGGGACAGGCTGTTAGGAACTTAGGGACGCTAGCTAATAGGGCCAAAAAAGTCCTTTTAAGGACTAGTAACGTTGTGCTATCGATAGGTGTGATACACAGAGGGGTGTGATATACTTATAATATACTTTCTAACATAGAAAGTATATTATAGTGAATTTGTATGCTTCCAGGAAATACTGATATACCTGCTTCAACTAACAACTGATTGAGACCTGCCATATATCAGCTTCCACAAAGTAGTAATTGAGGTTTTCCATATACCTGCGTCCACAAAATGACTGCTTGAGGGTGATATACAAGCTTCAACTAACAACTGATTGAGGCCTTCCATATATCAGCTTCCACAAAATAGTGATTGAGGTTTTCCATATACCTGGGTCCACAAAATAAATGCTTGAGGGTGATATACCAGCTTCAACTGATTGAGGACTGCCATATATCAGCTTCCACAAATACTTCTCTTCTCTAGGGACTTTGGCACTGGGTCATTTTGAAAATGACAGGCAGAGGAAGAGGCAGGCCGTTCCGCAGGGGTGGTAGGGGTTGGGCAGGTGCACCGGGCCAAAGTCTAAGTGGGAAGTTGGAGAAGGTGCGTGTGATTATGTCAAAGGACGCACTCAGCCTTCCGCTTCTGCACCCTCCTCATTCTCTGTATCTGCACCCTCCTCACTCTCTGCTGTGTGCACCCCGAAAGACACCACCACTAGTGATGGACGAACATCTGATGGGACGGTTCGCGAACGCGATCGCTCAAACTCGCTCAAATGTTCGCGAACCGCAGGTTCGTAGTGGGTCCCATTGATTTTAATGGCAGGCAAACATGAAAAACTTCCAAGTCATATTTGCAGCCACAAAATACTTAGTAGATGCGCACACATAGTCCCACAACATGGACACTGACATACCAGAAGTATTAAGCGAATTTGCGATCGACAAGCATTCTTTTTTTATCGGCAAAATTTCAGCAAAGTATTAATCGCAAGAGCACATGCTGGTTTGCACTGACTAGCAATTAGATGGATGCGATGGTTGGAGCGAAGTTCAACGACGAAGAGGAAGAACTCCTAGTGACTGTAAGTAATTTTACATTAAAGTAGTGTATTTGATTACATTTCTCCTGCATGTCTGAACAATCGCTTTATATGCATAAAGAGTGTTATAAAAAAATCGCCATTGCGACCTTCTGCGATTCTAATTTTTCTTAAGTGCACAAAACTTCACATTTTATAAGGTCTTAGTAGATATTATTGATTTCTGCACTAAGTATTCCTGTGACATCACACCCACTATGTTAGTAGCATATTTGTATGGACAGCAGAGAAATTGATTTAACATGCACATTGCACATCCATTGTCATGCAGCACACTATATTCCGCACACATACACTATATACCGCACACACACACACTATATACCGCACACACACACACTATATACCGCACACACACACACACTATATACCGCACACACACATACACACACACACACTATATACCGCACAAACACACAATATATACCGCACACACAATATATACCGCACACACACACTATATAATGCACACACACTATATACCGCACACACACAGACACACACTATATACCGCACACACACAGTTTGTATCATGTTGGTCAGTAGAATCTTTCTTTGTCAGACCGCAAGTATTTGCTGGTTCATTTAGAGTTATCCAGGGTGCATCCCGGGGAGGCGAACCAGCTGTACACCCCATACCGTACCGTCACTTCACTAGACAGGTACATCGCTGCTTAGCTGGACAGTATCTGATATCTCAGACCCCACCCACATACAGTTGTAATACAATCCCATCTTCTAACCATAACAGTAAGGCCACATGCACATGGGCATGTGTTTTCAGAACTACGGACTGTACAAACCCAGCCTGCCGCACTGCAGAGTGGACGAGCGCACGGCGTCATTGGTTGCTAACTCGCTATGGCGCCGTGCGCTTCTTGCCGCCATCACTGTACAGTAATATACTTGTATAGATCATACAAGTGTATCACAGTACAGCGGTGGTGGCCGGAAGCGCACGTCGTCATAGCAACCAATGACGCCGTGCGCTTGTCCACTCTGCAGGATGGCAGGACAGGTTTGTACAGTCTGTAGTTTTGAAAAAACACGCCCGTGTGCAGGCGGCCTAAATCTAATATTTCAGCCTCCAAAGCATTAAATATTTTTTGCAGTTTACTTGAGTAAATTATTTTCAATACTATTATTGTAAAAAATTGGGATTATATGCTTGCATTTTTCTCTTGCAGTGGATGTTGGGTCGTGGATATGACCGCACCTGGTCCCACGCCGAGAAGCAGAGAATTGTGCGGGAGCTGGCCTATGAAATGTGGCGCCAAATGGGTCGCAAACACCGCCGTCTGGCCATTATAAAAAAAATGGTCAGACATGAAGAGAAGACAGCCCCGGTTTATAAAAAGAATCCGGGACAAAAAATGCCCAGGTACATACATAAATAACTTTTGTATGTTTTGCCAACACTTTGTAATGTATACAGTGCTAAGCAAAAGTATTCACCCCCCCTGGACTTCTTTTTTTTTTTTTTTGCCTCATGCCCTGGAATTAACATGAATTGTTTAAGGATTTGCCTCATTTAATTTGTAGAACATGCCCACACTGTAGACCTTCTTTTAAATTGGTTAATTGTAAAGCATACAACTAATAGGACAAAATAACAGAAAAGGTCAATATGCATAACTATTCACCCCCATAAAATCAATACTTAGTAGAGCCACCTTTTGCGGCAATCACAGCTCCAAGTCGCTTTGCATAAGTCTCTATGAGCAGTTGCCACATCTTACCACAGGCGTTTTTGCCCATTCCTCCTTGCAATACTGATTCTGCTCCTTCCAATTTGATGGTTTGCGCTTGTGAACAGCAATCTTTAAGTCTGAACACAGATTGTCTATTGGATTGAGATCTGGGCTTTGACTAGTCCATTCCAACACATTTATATGTTCACCCTTAAACCACTCAAGTGTTGCTGTAGCAATGTGTTTGGGGTCATTATCCTGCTGGAAGGTGAACCTCCGTCTTACTCTCAAATCACGCACAGTGTGGTACAGGTTTTGCTCAAGAATATTCCTCACCTCACCTCTGACCAGTTTCCCAGCCCCGGTTGCTGAAAAACATCCCCACAGCATGATGCTGCCACCACCATGTTTCATTGTGGGGATGGTGTTCTTTGGGTGGTGTGATGTGTTGGCTTTGTGCCAGACAAGTGACGGCCTGAAGCATCACTGTGTCTGCAGTAGAAGCCTGAGGGCTAGCCTCCTTCCTACGCGGCTATGGACCCAGGACCTATTTTTTTTAGAGGGAACTATAAGCCATGAATTTTTGGTTGAGTTTATAGGCCACATCTTTCCTATTCCCCATTAAAGTCGCATGGTGTGAATCCATAAACGTAATAAGGGTTAACTCTGCTCTGAGACTCCCAATGAATGTGCTAGTTTATTTGTCCCTTTGATCTATTGTGTTAGTGATGGGATTGAGAAGTAGCCGACTCTGGTGTAGAGAAGTAGATCATCCTATGATACACTGAGGAGATAATCCCATCCCATAGGTCTCCTCTCGCCCTATTGTTCCATCTAGACACTGTGGAGGGGATGTATTTTTTCATACTGTTAATTTGTTATTGAGTTATGCGTCATAAAGCTGGCAGCCACTGAAATTATATATAGATCCCTCCATATTGGAATTTCTTTATATCAAATGTTCTTAAGATTTTGGAGTTTTGCTAAAATCTGAACATTCTGTGATCACAGAAGTTCCTATTCCCTCCATTGGGAGAAGGCGATTGGCGGAGGCCTTGGAGGTTGTGGAGGTAGAGGAGAAAGAGGAGGAGGAGGCCGGACCCTCCCAGCCTATTGAGCCATCCCCACCAGATGTGGGAGAAGTGAATGAGGTGGAAAGTGCTGTACCCTCCAGCACCACCCCATCTCAGGACTCAGAGGAAGAGGAGATGATCACCAGCCCCCGGCAGGAGAGTAAATATGTGCACATAGCAATATGATTATGTATCCATAACATGTACATTAAAAAGGCCAACAATGAGGTGACAACATACATTATAGTAATACAAAAAAAGAACACTGGACAATAACTCTTTAAACTACATTAAAACAATTGATTCAACAAATAAATAATATTAAACTCAATAGAACTATCACTAACTAATAGAGTTGAGCGAAGAACTGGATGTTCGGTTCGAGAAGTTCGGCCGAACTTCCCGGAAATGTTCGGGTTCGGGATCCGAACCCGACCCGAACTTCGTCCCGAACCCGAACCCCATTGAAGTCAATGGGGACCCGAACTTTTCGGCACTAAAAAGGCTGTAAAACAGCCCAGGAAAGAGCTAGAGGGCTGCAAAACAAATGTGGATAGGGAAATGAATTAAAATTTAAATAAAATATATAAAAATAAACCAATATCAATTGGAGAGAGGTCCCATAGCAGAGAATCTGGCTTCACGTCAGCAGAGAATCAGTCTTCATGCCATAGCAGAGAATCTGGCTTCACGTCACCCACCACTGGAACAGGCCACTGTCACATATTTAGGCCCATGCACCCAGGCAGAGGAGAGAGGTCCCATAACAGAGATTCAGGCTTCATGTCATAGCAGAGAATCAGGCTTCACGTCACCCACCACTGTAACAGGCCACTGTCACATATTTAGGCCCAGGCACCCAGGCAGAGGAGAGAGGTCCCATAACAGAGATTCAGGCTTCATGTCAGCAGAGAATCAGTCTTCATGTCATAGCAGAGAATCAGGCTTCACGTCACCCACCACTGGAACAGGCCACTGTCACATATTTAGGCCCAGGCACCCAGGCAGAGGAGAGAGGTCCCATAAAAGAGATTCAGGCTTCATGTCAGCAGAGAATCAGTCTTCATGTCATAGCAGAGAATCAGGCTTCATGTCACCCACCACTGGAACAGGCCACTGTCACATATTTAGGCCCCGGCACCCAGACAGAGGAGAGAGGTCCCGTAACAGAGAATCTGGCTTCATGTCAGCAGAGAATCAGTCTTCATGTCATAGCAGAGAATCAGGCTTCACGTCACCCACCACTGGAACAGGCCACTGTCACATATCTAGGCCCCGGCACCCAGACAGAGGAGAGAGGTCCCGTAACAGAGAATCTGGCTTCATGTCAGCACAGAATCAGTCTTCATGTCATAGCAGAGAATCAGGCTTCACGTCACCCACCACTGGAATAGGCCACTGTCACATATTTAGGCCCATGCACCCAGGCAGAGGAGAGAGGTCCCATAACAGAGAATCTGGCTTCATGTCAGCAGAGAATCAGTCTTCATGTCATAGCAGAGAATCAGGCTTCACGTCACCCACCACTGGAACAGGCCACTGTCACATATCTAGGCCCCGGCACCCAGACAGAGGAGAGAGGTCCCGTAACAGAGAATCTGGCTTCATGTCAGCACAGAATCAGTCTTCATGTCATAGCAGAGAATCAGGCTTCACGTCACCCACCACTTGAATAGGCCACTGTCACATATTTAGGCCCATGCACCCAGGCAGAGGAGAGAGGTCCCATAACAGAGATTCAGGCTTCATGTCATAGCAGAGAATCAGGCTTCACGTCACCCACCACTGTAACAGGCCACTGTCACATATTTAGGCCCAGGCACCCAGGCAGAGGAGAGAGGTCCCATAACAGAGATTCAGGCTTCATGTCAGCAGAGAATCAGTCTTCATGTCATAGCAGAGAATCAGGCTTCACGTCACCCACCACTGGAACAGGCCACTGTCACATATTTAGGCCCAGGCACCCAGGCAGAGGAGAGAGGTCCCATAAAAGAGATTCAGGCTTCATGTCAGCAGAGAATCAGTCTTCATGTCATAGCAGAGAATCAGGCTTCATGTCACCCACCACTGGAACAGGCCACTGTCACATATTTAGGCCCCGGCACCCAGACAGAGGAGAGAGGTCCCGTAACAGAGAATCTGGCTTCATGTCAGCAGAGAATCAGTCTTCATGTCATAGCAGAGAATCAGGCTTCACGTCACCCACCACTGGAACAGGCCACTGTCACATATCTAGGCCCCGGCACCCAGACAGAGGAGAGAGGTCCCGTAACAGAGAATCTGGCTTCATGTCAGCACAGAATCAGTCTTCATGTCATAGCAGAGAATCAGGCTTCACGTCACCCACCACTGGAATAGGCCACTGTCACATATTTAGGCCCCGGCACCCAGACAGAGGAGAGAGGTCCCGTAACAGAGAATCTGGCTTCATGTCAGCACAGAATCAGTCTTCATGTCATAGCAGAGAATCAGGCTTCACGTCACCCACCACTGGAACAGGCCACTGTCACATATCTAGGCCCCGGCACCCAGACAGAGGAGAGAGGTCCCGTAACAGAGAATCTGGCTTCATGTCAGCACAGAATCAGTCTTCATGTCATAGCAGAGAATCAGGCTTCACGTCACCCACCACTGGAACAGGCCACTGTCACATATCTAGGCCCCGGCACCCAGACAGAGGAGAGAGGTCCCGTAACAGAGAATCTGGCTTCATGTCAGCACAGAATCAGTCTTCATGTCATAGCAGAGAATCAGGCTTCACGTCACCCACCACTGGAACAGGCCACTGTCACATATTTAGGCCCCGGCACCCAGACAGAGGAGAGAGGTCCCGTAACAGAGAATCTGGCTTCATGTCAGCACAGAATCAGTCTTCATGTCATAGCAGAGAATCAGGCTTCACGTCACCCACCACTGGAACAGGCCACTGACACATATTTAGGCCCCGGCACCCAGACAGAGGAGAGAGGTCCCGTAAAAGAGAATCTGACTTCATGTCAGCACAGAATCAGTCTTCATGTCATAGCAGAGAATCAGACTTCACGTCACCCACCACTGGAACAGGCCACTGTCACACATTTAGGCCCCGGCACCCAGACAGAGGAGAGGTTTATTCAACTTTGGGTTGCCCCGCAATATAATGGTAAAATGAAAATAAAAATAGGATTGAATGAGGAAGTGCCCTGGAGTACAATAATATATTGTTAAGGGGAGGTAGTTAATGTCTAATCTGCACAAGGGATGGACAGGTCCTGTGGGATCCATGCCTGGTTCATTTTTATGAATGTCAGCTTGTCCACATTGGCTGTAGACAGGCGGCTGCGTTTGTCTGTAATGACGCCCCCTGCCGTGCTGAATACATGTTCAGACAAAACGCTGGCCGCCGGGCAGGCCAGCACCTCCAAGGCATAAAAGGCTAGCTCTGGCCACGTGGACAATTTGGAGACCCAGAAGTTGAATGGGGCCGAACCATCAGTCAGTACGTGGAGGGGTGTGCACAGGTACTGTTCCACCATGTTAGTGAAATGTTGCCTCCTGCTAACACGTTTCGTATCAGGTGGTGGTGCAGTTAGCTGTGGCGTGGTGACAAAACATTTCCACATCTCTGCCATGCTAACCCTGCCCTCAGAGGAGCTGGCCGTGACACAGCTGTGTTGGCGACCTCTTGCTCCTCCTCTGCCTTCGCCTTGGGCTTCCACTTGTTCCCCTGTGACATTTGGGAATGCTCTCAGTAGCGCGTCTACCAACGTGCGCTTGTACTCGCGCATCTTCCTATCACGCTCCAGTGTAGGAAGTAAGGTGGGCACATTGTCTTTGTACCGGGGATCCAGCAGGGTGGTAACCCAGTAGTCCGCACACGTTAAAATGTGGGCAACTCTGCTGTCGTTGCACAGGCACTGCAGCATGTAGTCACTCATGTGTGCCAGGCTGCCCAGAGCTAAGGACAAGCTGTCCTCTGTGGGAGGCGTATCGTCATCGTCCTGTGTTTCCCCCCAGCCACGCACCAGTGATGGGCCCGAGCTGCTTTGGGTGCCACCCTGCTGTGAACATGCTTCATCCTCATCCTCCTCCACCTCCTCCTCATCCTCGTCCTCCTCATCCTCCAGTAGTGGGCCCTGTCTGGCCACATTTGTACCTGGCCTCTGCTGTTGCAAAAAACCTCCCTCTGAGTCACTTCGAAGAGACTGGCCTGAAAGTGCTAAAAATGACCCCTCTTCCTCCTCTTCCTCCTGGGCCACCTCCTCTTCCATCATCGCCCTAAGTGTTTTCTCAAGGAGACATAGAAGTGGTATTGTAACGCTGATAACGGCGTCATCGCCACTGGCCATGTTGGTGGAGTACTCGAAACAGCGCAACAGGGCACACAGGTCTCGCATGGAGGCCCAGTCATTGGTGGTAAAGTGGTGCTGTTCCGCAGTGCGACTGACCCATGCGTGCTGCAGCTGAAACTCCATTATGGCCTGCTGCTGCTCGCACAGTCTGTCCAGCATGTGCAAGGTGGAGTTCCACCTAGTGGGCACATCACATATGAGGCGGTGAGCGGGAAGGCCGAAGTTACGCTGTAGCGCAGACAGGCGTGCAGCAGCAGGGTGTGAACGCCGGAAGCGCGAACAGACGGCCCGCTCTTTATGCAGCAGCTCTGACATGTAGTTGCGAATGAACTTCTGCACCACCAAATTCAGCACATGCGCCAGGCAAGGGATGTGCGTCAAACCGGCTAGTCCCAGAGCTGCAACGAGATTTCGCCCATTATCGCACACCACCAGGCCGGGCTTGAGGCTCACCGGCAGCAACCACTCGTCGGTCTGTTGTTCTATACCCCGCCACGACTCCTGTGCGATGTGGGGCCTGTCCCCCAAACATATGAGTTTCAGAACGGCCTGCTGACGTTTACCCCAGGCTGTGCTGAAGTTGGTGGTGAAGGTGTGTGGCTGACTGGATGAGCAGGTGGAAGAAGAGGAGGAGGAAGCTGATTAGGAGGAGGAGGAGACAGGAGGCAAAGAATGTTGCCCTGCGATCCTTGGCGGCGGTAGGACGTGCGCCAAACAGCTTTTCGCCTGGGGCCCAACCGCCACTACATTTACCCAGTGTGCAGTTAGGGAGATATAGCGTCCCTGGCCGTGCTTACTGGTCCACGTATCTGTGGTTAGGTGGACCTTGCCACAGATGGCGTTGCGCAGTGCACACTTGATTTTATCGGACACTTGTTTGTGCAGGGAAGGCACGGCTCTCTTGGAGAAGTAGTGGCGGCTGGGAACAACATACTGTGGGACAGCAAGCAACATGAGCTGTTTGAAGCTGTCTGTGTCCACCAGCCTAAATGACAGCATTTCATAGGCCAGTAGTTTAGAAATGCTGGCATTCAGGGCCAGGGATCGAGGGTGGCTAGGTGTGAATTTACGCTTTCTCTCAAATGTTTGTGAGATGGAGAGCTGAACGCTGCCGTGTGACATGGTTGAGATGCTTGGTGACGCAGGTGGTGGTGTTGGTGGTACATCCCATGTTTGCTGGGCGGCAGGTGCCAACGTTCCTCCAGAGGCGGAGGAAGAGGCCGAGGTGGCGGCAGCAGCAGAAGAGGCCGAGGCGGCAGCAGCAGAAGAGGTAGCAGGGGGAGCCTGAGTGACTTCTTTGTTTTTAAGGTGTTTACTCCACTGCAGTTCATGCTTTGCATGCAGGTGCCTGGTCATGCAGGTTGTGCTAAGTTTCAGAACGTTAATGCCTCGCTTCAGGCTCTGATGGCACAGCGTGCAAACCACTCGGGTCTTGTCGTCAGCACATTGTTTAAAGAAGTGCCATGCCAGGGAACTCCTTGAAGCTGCCTTTGGGGTGCTCGGTCCCAGATGGCGGCGGTCAGTAGCAGGCGGAGTCTCTTGGCGGCGGGTGTTCTGATTTTGCCCACTGCTCCCTCTTTTGCTACGCTGTTGGCTCGGTCTCACCACTGCCTCTTCCTCCGAACTGTGAAAGTCAGTGGCACGACCTTCATTCCATGTGGGGTCTAGGACCTTATCGTCCCCTGCATCGTCTTCCACCCAGTCTTGATCCCTGACCTCTTGTTAAGTCTGCACACTGCAGAAAGACGCAGCAGTTGGCACCTGTGTTTCATCATCATCAGAGACGTGCTGAGGTGGTATTCCCATGTCCTCATCATCAGGAAACATAAGTGGTTGTGCGTTAGTGCATTCTATCTCTTCCACCCCTGGGGAAGGGCTAGGTGGATGCCCTTGGGAAACCCTGGCAGCAGAGTCTTCAAACAGCATAAGAGACTGCTGCATAACTTGAGGCTCAGACAGTTTCCCTGATATGCATGGTGGTGATGTGATAGACTGATGGGCTTGGTTTTCATGCGCCATCTGTGCGCTTTCTGCAGAAGACTGGGTGGGAGATAATGTGAACGTGCTGGATGCACTGTCGGCCACCCAATTGACTAATGCCTGTACCTGCTCAAGCCTTACCATCCTTAGAACAGCATTGGGCCCCACCAAATATCCCTGTAAATTCTGGCGGCTACTGGGACCTGAGGTAGTTGGTACACTAGGACGTGTGGCTGTGGCAGAACGGCCACGTCCTCTCCCAGCACCAGAGGGTCCACTAACACCACCACACCATGTCCACGTCCGCGTCCCTTATTAGATGTTTTCCTCATCAGATGATGTACCGCAGTGATGTACCATGTGATTGGAGCATGTGATCTGACGTCACCAAAGGTCCTTTAGCCCATAGTTCATCTTTTTAAAGAACTAAAGACCGGGAGAACTACGCGAACAAGAGGACAAGGTGAGTTAATTTTTTTTATTTTTTAACCCTCAATTGATCACCTACTAAGCATTCTGTATTCAGAATGCTATTATTTTCCCTTATAACCATGTTATAAGGGAAAATAATACAGTGTATAGACAGTCACCTAGCAACCGTGCGTGAAAATCGCACCGCATCCGCACTTGCTTGCGGATGCATGCGATTTTCACGCAACCCCATTCACTTCTATGGGGCCTGCGTTGCGTGAAAAACGCAGAATATAGAGCATGCTGCGATTTTCACGCAACGCATAAGTGATGCGTGAAAATCATCGCTCATCTGAACAGCCCTATTGAAATGAATGGGTCCAGATTCAGTGCGGGTGCAATGCGTTCACCTACCGCATTGCACCCACGCGGAAATCTCGCCCGTGTGAACGCAGCCTTAATCTGCCTAACCTCGCCCTAACGTCCCAGCAGCAACCTCTCCCTATGCTTGAATCAGCAGAGTGACGTGCAGCGCTACGTGACCCAAGCTTATATAGAGGCTGGGTCACATGCTGCACTGGCCAATCACAGCCATGCCAATAGTAGGCAAGGCTGTGATGGCCTCTTGGGGCAAGTAGTATGACGCTTGTTGATTGGCTGCTTTGCAGCCTTTCAAAAAGCGCCAAGAAAGCACCGAACCCGAACCCGGACTTTTACGAAAATGTTCGGGTTCGGGTCCGTGTCACGGACACCCCAAAATTCGGTACGAACCCGAACTGTACAGTTCGGGTTCGCTCATCCCTACTAACTAACAAACAAAATAAAATTATACTGTACTGAAATATCACTAACTAATAAACTATATAATGATCATAAAGATCACTAACGTATTGAGATTTAAATCGTTAATGTGTATAAAGACTTTAAATAAAAAAATAAAAAAAGGTAAACAATCGACAGGCATATTTTGTACCGTTATGATCTAACCCCTCCGGTGAACACTTTAAATAAATATTTAATTTTTTATTTTTTTAGTGCAACACCAAGCTATCAAAAAAGGCATGTGCCCCCCAAAATAGTAACAATCGGTTAGTTCATTCTGCTAAAAATGAGACCCCACTATTAGACAATTGCCAAATAAAAACAATAATATGGCTCTCAAAATATGGAGACAGTGAAACATGAATTGTTTTTGGTTCAACAATGCTTTTATTGTGTAAAATAGAAATAACTAAAAAATAAGGGAAAATATTAGGTCTTGCCACATCTGTAACAACCAGCTGTATAAAAATATCATACCAATAACCACTCAGGTGGACAACTTTTATCACAAAAAGGTGTAATAGCAAGCGATCATAAAGATGCACCACAAAATAAAGGTTTAAAGGTTTAATAAGAGTTGCAAATAATGTTCATATATATATTTTTCAAACAGGAATGAAGACATTGAAGGCCAAATTGGCCAAAATGCAAAAGGAGCAGCGCAATGATATGCGGGCCATTCAGGAGCGGATGAAGGCCATGGAGGAGAGGCAACATCAGGCCATGAAGGCGGTGCATGAGATGATCATGCTTTTGGAAAAGTAGCCATAATTTTTTTATTTTTTTCCTAATAAGTTATATAAATCGTTTGTACAGTTATAACGTGTATTTTGCCAGAACTGACAGCAGCAAATACATGTCAAATACATATAGGGTCCATTCATACGTCTGTAAAATGTGTCCGCATCCGTTCCACAATTGAGTGGAACGTTTACAGACCCATTGACTTTAAATTCCAGTCTGAAAAAACAGGCATTCACAGGATACAGAAGTAAGTGTCGGCCATTACAGGCCCCAAAAATTAGCCGACAGGCGTTCACCTGACAGCAAATAAATTTGTATTCTGTGGCTGGTGGTACATTAGGCATTCACAGGATACCGAAGTAAGTGTCGGCCATTACAGGCCCCAAAAATTAGGCATTCAACAGACATAAAAGGCCTTTTATGCCGCTGTATTTTCCGAAGACAGGGACCATCAATTGTTATGGGTGGTGGCGGATATGGGCTGTCATGAGGAATTTGAATCAAACATGCTCTACTGGTCACATGTGTTGAATTCCTCCGAGATCCATGCCTCATTCATTTTTAGAAATGTGAGGTAGTCAACACTGTCGTGAGCTAGGCGAGTGCGCTTATCGGTAACTATCCCCCCAGGCTGCGCTGAACGACCTTTCGGACAGGACACTTGACGAGGGGCAAGCCAACAGTTTCCTTTGCAAATTGTGCAAGCTTTGGCCAGAGGTCAAGCCTGCCCACCCAGTAGTCCAGGGGTTCATCACTTCTCAGAGCATCTAAATCGGCCATTAACCCGATGTAGTCGGACACCTGCAGGTCTAGGCGTTCCCTGAGGCTGGATCCGGAGGACAGCTGTCGATGGGTCGCTTGAAAGAATGTTCTCATATCAGAAGTGACCAACACATCTTCAAACCGCCCTCTTCTTGCAGGCGCTATTGGATTGGTACCCGCAACAGTTTCTCTGTGAGTGTAAAATTCCTCAAAAAAGCAGAATGCAGCATTTCTCTAAGCAAGGCCTGGAAGTGCTGCATTCTGACAGCCCTCTGTGATGGTGGTAACATTTCGGCCATTTTTTGTTTCTACCAGGGGTCTAAGTACGTTGCCACCCAGTATTGGTCCTTGCCCTTTATGCTTTTTATACGGGGGTCCCTCTTAAAACACTGGAGCATGAAGGCCCCCATTTGCACTAAACTGGAAGCGGTGTAGTGGCCTGGCTCCTGCTCATCATCCAGGATAATGTCGTCCTCCTCCCCCTATCCACGGACAACACCAGGGATCCCAGAAAGATTTAAAGCATGCTCTTCTTGCTCCTCCTCCTCCCCGGCACCATCCTCCTCTGACTCCTCTTCAGACTCCTGTTGTTGACCTGTCTCAGATGGAGTATCCCCCCCTGGGAATTCATCCAGCATTGCGACTTCCTCATCTTCCTGCTCCTGCTCCTCGATGGCTTGATCAATGACATGACGCAATGCACGCTCCAAAAAGAAGGCAAAAAGTACGATGTCACTGATGGTGCCCTGGCTGCGACTGACCAGTTTGGTGATCTCATCAAATGGCCGCAGAAGTCTGCATGCATCGCGCATGAGCAGCCACTGGCGCGTTGAAAAAAAAACAAGCTCCCAGAACCTGTCCTGCCGCAGAGTTCGTACAGCCGGTACAGGTAGTTGTTAACTGCACGTTTCTGCTGGAGAAGCCTATCGAGCATATACAAGGTTGAGTTCCATCACATCGGGCAGTCACAAATAAGACGTCTGACGGGCAAGTTGTGTTGCCGCTGAATGTCAGCAAGGCGAGCCATGGCCGTATAAGATCTTCTGAAATGGCCCGAGATTTTCCTGGCTTGCCGCAAGACGTGCTGGACCCCAGGGTATTTGACAACGAATCGCTGCACGACCAAGTTCAGGACATGTGTCATTTTGCCCTGTTTCAGCGCGCTCAGCAGATTGGCACCGTTGTCACGCACCACTTTACCAACTGTCAAATTGAGCCGTGTTAGCCACTGATCTGCCTGTGAACGCAAAGCTGAAAAGAGTGCAGGACCAGTGTGGCTCTTGGCTTCCAGGCACAACAGACGCAGCACAGCATGGCAACGTCTCACCTGGCATGTCGAATAGGTTCTGGGGATCTTGGCCGGCGCAGCGAAAGAGACGGTAGCAGCAGAAAAGGAGGAGTCAGCCGAGGAGGAGAGGGAGGATGGAGTAGGAGGAGAAGAGGCAGGCCTGCATGCAATCCGTGGCAGTAAAACCAAATCTACACGGGTGCCACGGGTTGCATGCTTGGCGGCCGTCAGAAGGTTCACGCAGTGGGCAGTAAAAGTTATAAACCTTCCCTGCCCATGTTTGCTAGACCACGTGTCTGTGGTCAGCTGTATCTTGGCACCGACACTGTGTGCCAGAGATACATTCACTTGCCGCTGAACGTGGCCATATAGCTCTGGTATGCCTTTCTGAGAGAAATATTTCCTTCCTGGGACCTTCCATTGTGGTGTTCCAATGGCCACAAATTTTCGAAAGGCCTCCGAGTCCACAAGTTTATATGGCAGTAGTTGGAGGGCTATCAGTTCCGACTAGCCAGCGGTCAACCGTTGGGCAAGAGGGTTATCCGGCGTCATCATTTTTTTACACTCGAACATTTGGGCCACGGAAGCCTGCCTTTTTCCTGACAAACGTGAGGATGGCATGATGGAAGGTGCAGTGGAGGACAATTGTGAGGATAGAGGAGAAGGAGAAGAGGCTGGATGGTGAGAGCCTGGAGTGTGGCTTTGTGGGTTGTGACGGCGTTGCTCCCACTGGGCTCGGTAATTGGAGGCCAGGTGCCTTCTTAAGGCGGTCATCCCTAGCTGAGTGTTGGGCTTACCGCGACTTATGTGTTGACTGCAAAGGCTGCAGATGGCAACACTATTGTCAGCAGCTGACACATTAAAAAAAGCCCACACTGTGGAGCCATGTGCCAGCGTCCTGGGAGCGCCAGATGTGACCGTACATGGTTGATGGCTCGCTCCTGATACATTAGCAGTCTGGTTTGTCCCTCCTGTGCAAAGTAAGTTTGGCCTGCTTCTCCTCCCTATCCGCTGGTCCATCTCTCCCTCTGAACTCCCCTCCTCTTCCTCTCTTGTGGGCACCCACGTTATGTCCATAGACACGTCATCATCGACGTCACCTTCCCCACCACTAACATTAGAGATCTCGGAGAAGGCAGCAACAGCGGGGAGCAACCTCCTTGGGCTGATCTGGGTACTGTCGTCAGACTGCTGAGTGGCTACCTCCTCTTCCTGATCCGATGCCAAGAATGGCTGCGCATCAGAAATGTCTTGTGATGGATTGGAAAATAATTCCTGTGACTCAAGTGGAGGGTATATGGCGGTGGTGTCTTTGGGGGTGCACACAGCAGAGAGTGAAAATGGTGCAGATAGAGAGGATGAGGAGGGTACAGAAGCAGAAAGCTAAATGTCACGGCTGTATGTGGGCAACAATAGTAATACACAGTACAGAGCTACTGACTGGACCCAGAACTAGGGAGGATAACGGGTGACCCCTGTCCGACCCTCAACGCTCTCCCTATTCTGCTAAAGCACATGCCCGGATCCAAATGGCGGAAAGAGGCATGCCCACGTGCCTAAGACTAATGACCACTGTAACCCCTACAATAGTGGAAGGGGCACGGCCACCAGTGCCCTACTCAGTATATGGAGGGAACCGTGGCCACCTCAGATCCAGTCAGAAAATAAACAGGAACACAACAATGTCTGCACACTTAGCTGACGGTGTTGCAGCCGCAGAGAAGACGGATCCAAGGACAGGCTGGCAATATCCGGAGTGCTAGCTGCAGGAGAACACAGGTCCAGTGAACTGATAGCTACAAGTGAAGAAACTAAAGCCAGAGCTACAACTGAAGTGAGAACTATAATCCACATCCTATCATAGGAGGAGGGGTGATATAAAGAGAGGAAAATCAAACACATGAAGGACAGCTGTGGTGAAAGAAACCAAAAGTAAACAGAGTAGTGAGAACTCCTCCCAGCTCTAGTAGTGACATCATCACAGGGGTGGAGAAACAGAGCTGTGAGAACGTCCCAAAGCTCTGGTAGTGACAGTACCCCCCCCTCTACGGGTGGACTCCGGACACCCAGGACCCACCTTCTCAGGATGAGCCCTATGAAATGCCCTGATGAGGCGAGTGGCTTTAATGTCCGACACCGAAACCCACATCCTCTCCTCAGGACCATAACCCTTCCAATGAACGAGGTACTGAAGAGAACCGCGGACCATGCGAGAGTCCACAATTCTGGAAACCTCAAACTCCAGATTGCCATCAACCAAAATCGGAGGAGGAGGCAAAGAGGAGGGTACCGTGGGCTGGACATATGGTTTTAAGAGAGATCTGTGAAATACATTATGTATCTTCCAAACCCGTGGAAGATCAAGACGGAAGGCAACAGGATTGATGACTGATAAGATTTTATAAGGCCCAATAAACTTGGGACCCAATTTCCAGGAGGGAACCTTTAACTTAATGTTTCTAGTAGACAACCACACCAGATCACCCAGAAAATAAACAGGAACACAACAATGTCTGCACACTTAGCTGACGGTGTTGCAGCCGCAGAGAAGACGGATCCAAGGACAGGCTGGCAATATCCGGAGTGCTAGCTGCAGGAGAACACAGGTCCAGTGAACTGATAGCTACAAGTGAAGAAACTAAAGCCAGAGCTACAACTGAAGTGAGAACTATAATCCACATCCTATCATAGGAGGAGGGGTGATATAAAGAGAGGAAAATCAAACACATGAAGGACAGCTGTGGTGAAAGAAACCAAAAGTAAACAGAGTAGTGAGAACTCCTCCCAGCTCTAGTAGTGACATCATCACAGGGGTGGAGAAACAGAGCTGTGAGAACGTCCCAAAGCTCTGGTAGTGACACTAAGTGAGCCACTCAACCAAGTCTGATGCGTCCTTTGACGTAATTGAACGCACCTTCTGCAACTTCTCACTTTGGCTCCGGCCTGGTGCTCCTGCCCTACCTCCACCATCCCTGCGGAAGGGCCTGCCTCTTTCTCTGCCTGTCATTTTTTAAATGACCCTGTGACAAAAGTCTCTAGAGAAGCGCAGTGTATGTGGAAGAAGGTATATAACACCCCGCTTCAATATGTCGTTTTGGGGGCCACTGGTCTATAATCACACCAGTTATAAAAAAAAAAATCTTTTAAATGTTCTCACTGTGTGTAGCAGAGGTAACGCAGTGAAAGCGGATACATTTCTGCAGCACACAAATACACTATTTGAGTAGTATATTCTTAGATAACACCCCGTTTCAATATGTGGTTTTGGGGGCCACTGGTCTATCACACCAGTTCTAATACTTTTTTCTAATTGCGCTTGTCACGCTTTGTAGTTGTAGTATCGCTGCAGAACCGATCACCAGTCACAATGCTGCACTATACAAATCCACTATAATATGCTTTCTATATATGAAAGTATTATTATAAGTTTATTACACCCATATATAGTGCACACTAATCAATAGCACACCTATACCAGTCCTTAAAAGGACTTTTGTGGACCTATTAGTTAGCGATTTGTGTCACTATTAACACTCTAACAGTCTGTCCCTGCTCCACACAGCAATCTCTCCCTACATTGCCAAAAGACAGAATGTAAAATGGCGGCCAGATCAGGTCTATTTATAAGGTAAAGCGTATGTCCATGTGCTGAAATGTCTCAATTGGCTGTCCTGTACCACCTGATGGATGTGTCATCGGTCAAAGTTCTTCACAATGTAAAAGAATATGACGCCGGCAAATATCATCATATGTTCGCATGTTCGGCGAACCGCGATCGAGTAAAGTTCACCGTGAACCGACCGCCGGGCGAACCGCAAGGCCATCTCTAGCCACCACCACCATAGCCCCTCCACTCGAGTCAGAGGAATTATTTTCCCATCCATTCCCAGACCTTACCGATGCGCAGCCATTCTTGGCATCGGATGAGGAAGAGGAGGTAGCAACGGCCGCCACCCAGCGGTCTGACGACAGTACCCAGATCAGCCCAAGGATGGTGGTCCCCACTATTGCTGCCTACTCCGAGATCTCTAATGTCAGTGGTGGTGAAGGTGACGATGATGACATGTCGATGGACATCACGTGGGTGCCCACAAGAGAGGAAGAGGAGGGGAGTTCAGAGGGAGAGATGGAGCAGCAGATAGGGAGGAGAAGGAGGAGAAGCAGGCAGAACTCGCAGTGCACAGGAGGCAAAAAGCTGACTGCAAATTTATCTGGAGCGAGCCATCGACCATGCATGGACACATCTGGTGCTCCCAGGACGCCGGCACATGGCTCCGCAGTGTGGGCTTTTTTTAACGTGTCAGCTGCTGAGAATAGTGTTGCCGAGGATTCGCGAACGCGATCAAATGTTCGCAAACCACAATTTCGCGGCGGGCCCCATTCACAGGCAAACCTGAAAAATCTTCAGGTCATATTTGCAACCACCAAATACTTACTAGAAGTGCACAAATCGTCCCACAACATGGACAGTGACATACCAGAGGGGGATCAATGGCAAAAATTCCCACAAAAATATGTATTTTAATCAGGGGCTATTTTTATGCGTCTTAAATGGAAACTGTCAAAAATGTGCCCTTCTGGGGACTAGAAATATTTTATTTTAGACCACGGGAGTACAGGCCCCAAACATTATCACCGGACTGAAAACAAAGTGATTATGTGGCTGGAGGTATATTAGACTGTCATTGGATATCAATTTTACTGCAGGACAGTGGAGTACAGGCCCCAAACATTAGGCATTCACCGGACAGAAAACATCAAGTGATTATGTGGCTGGAAGTGTATTAGACTGTCAATTTATATCATTTTTACTGCAGGCCAGCGGACTATAGGCCCCAAAAATTATTAATTCACCGTACAGAAAAGAACAATTGATAATGTGGCTGGGGGTACATTAGGCGGTCACCATATAACAATTTTACTGTTGGCCAGTTAGATTACAGGCCCCATAAATTATGCATTCACCATACAGAAAAGATCAAGCGATTATGTCACTGGAGGTATATTAGTCGGTCAATAAATATAAATTTTACTGCAGGCCAGTGGACTACAGTCCCCAAAAATTATTCATTCACCGTACAGAAAACATCAAGTGATTATGTGGCTGGAGGTATATTAGACGGTTAATGGATATCAATTTTACTGCAGGCCAATGGACTACAGGCCCCAAAAATTATTAAATCATCGTACAGAAAAGAACAATTCATAATGTGGCTGGAGGTACATTAGGCGGCCACCGTATAACAATTTTACTGTTGGCCAGTAGTGATGAGCGGAAGGGGCTATATTCAAATTCGCAATATATTGCAAATATTTTTTAGAATATTTGTGATATATTCGTGAATTTAAATATTCGTTATATTCAACATCCTGATTTTTACTTGAAAATCAGGAACGTAATGACCGAGTGTGTGGGAGCTCATGATGTAATTTATGTCCTGCGATACTGTGGAAAGTCTCTCCTGTCCGATTCGAAAAAATGCTTTGAAACTACTTTGAGAATGCAGAGGAAGAAATCGTGTTAACTGTAAGTAATATTATAATACAGAACTTTTTTTTTTTACATATTGCATGTATGGCAGAATAATAGTTATATGTAGATCGAGTCTTGCTAAATATTCATACTTTATGGACACAAATTTTTAGTTTTCGTAATACAAACAACACAGTTTATTTGGTAAGAGTAGATACAGAGTACAGAGTACTTCACAGCACTATGTCTGTAGCATGTATGTAAGGACAACAGATAAATATCTCTCACATGCACATAGCACATCCATATTCCTGCCACTCAATATATACCACACTATATACCATACACACACACAATATATATAGATTATATTTTATGTCCATGAACTTTCTTTGTCTGACCGTAAGTATTTGCTGGTTTATTTAGAGTTACCCAGGGTGCACCATGGGGAGGCGAACCAGCAGTTCACCCCATACCGTACAGTCACTTCACTAGACAGGTACATCTCTGCTTAGCTGGCCAATATCTGATTGCTCAGACCCCACATACATACAATCGCAATACAATCTGTTTTTATAACAGTAACTACTTTTTGCTGTTTTGTTGAGGAAAAAATTGAGATTATATGCTTGCATCTTTATCCTGCAGCGAATGTTGGTGCGGGGCTATGACCGGACCAATAAAAGAGAGGAGAAGCAGGCCATCATCAGGGGTCTCCGCTTTGAATTGTCCCAAAAATTCAGGATCCGGCACAAAAAGGATGCCATCCAGAAAAAATGGTGCGATCTGAAGGGATTCCACTATAATCGGGTCAAAGAGATGAGTGAAAGATTATACCCAGGCAGGGGCGTAGCTACAGGGGGTGCAGAGGTAGCAATCGCTACCGGGCTCAGGACCCTGAGGGGGCCAAAAGACCCTTGTGGTGCATAAGAAGACACCAGTTTTATAGAAAGTGCATACTGGTCAAGTTACACCTCTGGCTCAAGGGGGTGCCGTTTCAATTTTTGCCTCGGGCAGCACGAAGGCCTTGTGCTTCCTGCCCCTGGCCACAAAGCACCGAGGACAGGGGGGGCCCAAGCTGAACTCTTGCACCAGGGCCCATGAGCCATTAGCTACGCCCCTGTGCCTAGGTACAATGCTTACATGACTTTTGTATCTCTCTCTACAACACTCAGTAATGTATATATTCAGTTATGCTGCTATTCCGTACAGATGTAGTAGGGTTAACACACAACCTCTTAACTCAAATTTATTAACTCATCGCGTTATCTTGAAACAAAAGCCATTTAAAAAAAAATAGCTTAATACATTTAATTGCATTTAGTTTTCATCCCTTTAAAAATGATTACTTAATACCTGGTGTGACACGAACAAAATCATCCTGTTACATCATAAATCTCTACCTCGCTGTGAGTGTATATATATATAGTGTGGGAGTTAGCATTACAAATAGAGTTGAGCAAACACCTGGATGTTCGGGTTCGAGAAGTTCGGCCGAACTTCCTGGAAATGTGCGGGTTCGGGATCCGAACTTGACCCGAACTTCGCCCAGAACCTGAACACCATTGAAGTCAATTGGGACCCGAACTTTTCGGCACTAAAAAGGCTGCAAAACAGCCCAGGAAAGGGTAGAGGGCTGCAAAAGGCAGCAAAATGTAGGTAAATCCCCTGCAAACAAATGTGGATAGGGAAATGAATAAAAATAAAAATTAAATTAATAAATAAAAATTAACCAATATCAATTGGAGAGAGGTCCGATAGCAGAGAATCAGGCTTCATGTCACCCACCACTGGAACAGGCCACTGGCAGATATTTAGGCCCCGGCACCCAGACAGAGGAGAGAGGTCCCATAGCAGAGAACCAGGCTTCATGTCATAGCAGAGAATCAGGCTTCATGTCACCCACCACTGGAACAGGCCACTGTCAGATATATAGGCCCCGGCACCCAGACAGAGGAGAGAGGTCCCATTGCAGAGAATCAGGCTTCATGTCATAGCAGAGAATCAGGCTTCACGTCACCCAACACTGGAACAGGCCATTGTCAGATACTTAGGCCCCAGCACCCAGACAGAGGAGAGAGGTCCCATAGCAGAGAATCGGGCTTCATGTCATAGCAGAGAATAAGGCTTCATGTCATAGCAGAGAATCAGGCTTCATGTCATAGCAGAAAATCAGGCTTCACGTGACCCACCATTGGAACTGGCCATTGTCAAATATTTAGGCCCCGGCACCCAGACAGAGGAGAGAGGTCCCATAGCAGAGAATCAGTCTTCATGTCATAGCAGAGAATCAGGCTTCACGTCACCCACCACTGGAACAGGCCATTGTCAGACATTTAGGGCCCGGCACCCAGACAGAGGAGAGAGGTCCCATAACAGAGATTCAGGCTTGGGTGTGTCTGGTGTCTGGAGCTGCTGTAAGAGGTTGTGTGATTCAGAGCTCTCCACAACTTCCAAGCACAGGCCTCTCTGGGGAGTTTCTTAACACCTGCTCCCCAGGAGGAGTTCCAGACTTGCGGGGAGTTCCTCAACATCTCTCCCCAGCCCAGGCCCTGCCTCTCCCTAGGGAGCTGGTGGGGTCCTGAGGCCATGGCTTCCCAGAGGAACACTCCTGCTCCCCGGCTTGGGTCGGAGGGGAGTAAGGAGCTACAGAGACCGGCCAGGAGTGATGGCAGCGAGGGGGCAACCACATCAGGACGCGGTAGTGGCAGCCGAGTCCCCCCTGAAGACCTGAAGTCACAAGCAGAGGATCAGGAGGTGTCGTCCCAGGTAGGTTGGGGGTCCCGGAGGGAGAAAGAGGCTACCCAAACCTACAGCTCCCACGTGGCGTACCACCTCCATGAATTCAAGGAGCTGGGGCGGCACCTCAAGAGCCTGAGCCAGGAGCTGAAAATGCTTAGGGCAAAGGCTAATGTCACGAATAGTAAGAAAAGGGCTCCTATTTCTGAAAAAATTAAGGTGCTCAAGAAGGAGGTAAAAGAGGCACAGGAAAGAAGGGAAAGGCTTCTGAATGAAAGTGGACCTTTTAGGGAAAAACTCCTAAATGAGGAGAGATTCCTGGAGATGGAGGAGAAAAGGAGAGAGCAGAGCGCAAACAGCGACAGTGAAGACAAGGATAGCCGCATACCTGGCGTGGTGTCCGCGTCTGTCACTCGTCGGTCGGTCCGGCCGGAGCCCGCGCCAGCCCCTCCTGACTCGCAGTGGTCTGTGCCAGGTGATTGCAGTATCCCGGCGCAACAAGCAGGGTTGCCCTCGTCCGAGGGAGAATTATCGTCGGCCGCAGAGGCCTTCAGTGAAGAGGAGGGCGGAGGAGGAGGGCTGATGGAGGAGATTCGTCGGCTGGAATCCCCTGTCCAGTTGCAGAACTTTGTTTTCGGCGATGAGCTGTTGGAAGAAACCGGCAAGGAAAAAAAAAAAAAGAAGAAAAACAAAAAGAAGGAAAAACAGCAGGCAGTGGAGACACATTTCATCTATGTTCCTGCGGAGCGCTTGGTGCAGGCTGAAAAGTCTGTGCCAGGTGCTCCGCAGGTTAGTGTCCCCAATTCACTGCCTGTAGCAAGTAACATCCATTCCAAGATGGCGCCGATTGCTGACATGGGTGATGGAGGAAGCGGCAAAATCTTAGCTCAAGTGGGAGCCTCCGGTACTGATGGCCACTCCCCAGTGGGAGGGGGGGGTGGTCCGGCACCGGAGTCAGCTCCTGTGAAAGAGGTGGCCCCGCCCACCGCTCTGGCTACTGCTCTGCCTGCCGTTCCGGTATGTGGGGTGGTGCTGGGGCGGTGTGACGGGATCGCCGTCCCTCCCACTCAAAGTGGTAATAGCCCTGAGTCTCCGCCTGCACCTGCAAAAGTGCGGCGGGGATCAGGGGATGCAGCGGAGAGCGCGGCTGGAGGCGTGGCCGGGGGTGTGTCCGGGGGTGTGTCTGGGCGTCCTCCTATCGGCACGCATGTGGGCGTGGCTGGGGGGGTGCCCGGCCGGGCTTCCGGATGCGCGCCCGGAGCTGTGAGTAATTGCGCAGGCGCAGTAAACAAGCGCCTGCGCATTGAGGAACCAGGGGCCGGAGCTGCTGGAAAGGATCAGCCTGCAGCGCTCCGGTCCTCTGTAAGGAAAGTGAAAGAGGGGTACATTGCGCCAGAGTATATGGCCATGTACATTGCCACTGGGCATGCCCCCCCTGTCTCTGCCTCCTCCTCCAGCGCTGAATTAAGTGCTGGGGAGGGGAGGAGTGCGGTTGCTCATGCCCAGATCCTAAGGGCAGCAGGGGAGGGGAGTGGCTTGGCCAGTGGCAGTGGCAGTGTAAATAATAATAGGGCTAATAAAGTTAATGATTCTAGAAGTGATATGGCGACACCAGTTGCACCAGCTGTCCCAGCAGGGAGACAGGGTGTGTGTAAGCAGGGTGCTGGTAGGGGTGTTGGTGGGGGTGCCGCATCGGGTCCCAAAGGTGGGGTGGATGCTGGGAGACAGCGGACCGTCGCTGAGAAAGCGGCGGCTGCGGCTCCTGGTGTCCGCCCTCCGGAGGGGTCCGGCGTGGCATCTGGTACTAGTGTAGTGGGGGGGGCCGGTTCGGTTGCCCCTCCTGCGGCCGTAACACCTGGCAGAAGTTATGCCAGTGTGGCTGCGGCCGTGGGGGGGGAGGGGCTATCCTCGTTGGCTTCCTCATTCCCAGGAGTCGCGGTTGGTGACTTACAGCGGCGGCTCCTGGAGGCCCTCAAAAAGGGGGAGAGCTCAATGACAGTAGAGGGTGAGAAGGTGGACCTATCCTTATGGATAAACAGGCATGGCCTGCGAGCTTTCCGAGAGGAAAGGGGGGGCGAGACCACCTGGTCCCTGCCCACAACCGGCCCTGGGACCAGACGGAATGTAGTCTGTCTCAAGTGGAGAAGCAATGATGCCTGCCCTACGAGAAAAAGGGTGGTGGAGCTCCTGCTTGAGATGGGTTTCAGGGTGGCTGACATCTTCGCCCTGATACATCCCTATGGTTCCAGGGAGTTCGACATCAGCTTTGCCCGGCCGGAGGGCCTAGAGCTTTTCTGGTCTGGATATGAGCTGGTGAAGAACTTACCGGATTGGAAGGGTTTTTTCGCTCAGGCGATAACCCGGCAGAACAACGTCAAGAAGGTGACCGTTTTAACCCGTAACGAATCACTTTCTTGCGTTGATATTCTGACGTGGCTAAGTAGGTATGGGGACGTCCAGGGTGTACCATCCAAAAACCTGGACGAATTTGGCATTTGGTCGGGAGCCTGGACTTTCAATGTGAAGTTGAAATGTCTAGGAAGCACGGTTTCCCACATTCCATCCTCTGCCTTCATCGGCCGGGATAGGATCCTCGTTTTCTACAGGGGGCAGCCTAAGCTCTGTCACAAGTGTGGCAGCCCTTCACACTTCAGCGCCAGCTGCCAAGTGCAGAAGTGCGCGTTGTGTGGAGGGACAGGTCACCTTGCCGCATCTTGTGTGGAGATTAGGTGCAACTTGTGTGGTGTGCTCGGACACCCATTTAGTCGCTGTCCCCTCTCAGAGGTCAATGCGGCCCGAGCTCACGCAGGAGTGGGCCGGGAGGTCTCTTCGGCTGAGGCGGGTGCTGGCGGAGACAGTCGAGTTAAGGGGTCGGTGAAGACCAAGAGCGGTCCGTCCCGGCAGAGGCGGAGGGAGAGGCGCCAGGCGGAGAGGGAACAGAAAGAGCCCCACCAAAATGGGGTGATGTCTGCCCCTCCCCAAGTGGCGGGCTCCCGTAGTTCGGAGACCCTAGAGGACAGGGAGCTAAGTGCGGAGATCAGGAGACTAGACCGGGCCGATGAGACCCAGTCTTCACACTACGAAAGTGCAGAGGGTAGTGAGACTGGGTCTAATATCAATAGACGGAAACGGTTCTCAAAAAAAAAGAGCCCGACCAAAGTAGCCAGGGAAGGCGTAACTGGCTCCCCTCTTGAGCTCTCCAACCGGTATCTCACTTTGGATGAGACCTCCGCCTCCTCTTCATCTGGGGAGGAGGTAAGAAGTGGGGTACCGGGGGCGAAGGTGGGAGGGCTTCCAGGAGGCCCCGTGCCCCTCTCTGGTGTGGATGTAAGGTCCCCAGAAGAGGAGGCAAATCTGATTCCTGGAACTGAGAAAGACAGGGGCGGTACGCAAGAGGGAGCGGTGGTGACAGATGGAATGGACACCACCGTCTCTCTCAAAAGAGGACGCGCCGCCTTAGAG
The DNA here is from genome assembly GCF_905171765.1 of Bufo bufo. Lineage (NCBI taxonomy): Eukaryota > Metazoa > Chordata > Amphibia > Anura > Bufonidae > Bufo > Bufo bufo. Next base: position 467,590,725 of record NC_053392.1, on the reverse strand, counting down.
GATAGCCCCGGGAGGGGTAAGAGGGTCGGGAAGGAAGGAGGACATTCAGCTTAAACACCAAGTATGGCGGTACCCACTCAGCTGACACTGGCGACCATTAATGTCGCCAGCGTTAAATCTGATGCGGCTCGCTACACAGCCTTTGATTTTTTTCAGCCGAGTTGAAGCTGATGTTTTATTTTTGCAGGAGACCAGACTGTCAAACTTGGGAGTGGAGATCTGGGCCCTCCTTCTGGTCTCTTGCGGCTGAGTCGTATAGCGGAGTGGCGGTTCTTTTCACCGTACCGGTAGAATGCCGACGGGTGGTTGAGCTGGAAATGGGGAGGTGTTTGATCTTGGATATCCTCATGAGGGGACAGGAACTGCGCCTGATCAATATCTATGGGCCCCAGTCCAGGTGGGACAGGAAATGTCTCTTTATGAGGATCAAGCCTTTCCTTTTTACAAGCCGGCAAGTGGTCTTTGGTGGGGACTTTAACACCATCATAAGGTCCCAAGATAGGGGAGGCACCAGAAACCCGCTGGCTTATGATAGTATAGCTTTAAATAGCATAGCTAGTGAGGCTTGTCTGGTGGATGTCCACATTAGGCACACCCCAGACCACGGGGGTTTCACTTTCTATAGAGGAGATAGGATTAGGTCTAGAATAGACAGGTTTTTTTTGAAGGAGGAGGCTACTTTCTCGCCCTTAAGGGTTGTGGAGGTAGAATTCTCTGACCACTGTCTGATTATGTTCTCTCTGAATATTTCAGAATCCCCCCAAATGGGAAGAGGTTACTGGAAGCTGAATGCGGGAGTCCTGGAGGAAGCAGAGGTAAGACAATCCTTTGAGGACTTTCTTCAGAGTCAGGTAGCTTTGCTGGATCTCTGTGACACTAAGTCAGAGTGGTGGGAGGTATTCAAAGACCGGGCCGCAAAGTTCTTCCGCCAGCTCTCGAGCCTCAGGTCCCTGGACAGGTACCGCCTGTATCAGGGTCTGAGGAGGAAACTCGAAGATCTGGTCTCGACTGGAGGTAGCCGCGAGGATATCTCCAGGGTGAAATCTTTGCTCAAGAGGTGCCAGTATGATAGGCACACATCTTTAGTTTTTGAGAGGGACTTCGGGAAGTACCGCTCGCCCGACCTCTACAGAAACTGTAAGATGTCGGTGAAGAGTAAGTTAATAACAGGACTGGTTGATAGTACGGGATCTCTGAACAGGTCCAGATCAGGGATCCTGGAAGTCGTCAGATCCTTTTACTCGTGCCTCTTGGGAAAGAGGGATCTGGATCGGGACAAGATGGCGGCTTTCCTGGCTGAAATCACCCCTGAGTCAGAAGCTCACCTCTCTTTTGGCATTTTGGTAGAAGAGATCAGGAAGGAGGAAGTTATCCTGGCGGTGGAAGGGTTAGCTCTGAAGAAGTCGCCAGGCCCGGATGGCTTAACATCCGAGTTTTATAAGACCTTTAAGGACTCTTTATGTCCCCTCTTGACTGAGGTATTCAATGAGTGTCTATCCTCGGGCACTCTGCCTCAGTCAATGAGGAGGTCAGCCCTGATCCTCCTATCAAAGGGTAAAGATCCGAGCCGTATTGAGAACTGGCGTCCCATAGCACTTCTCAATACGGACAGAAAGATTCTGGCCAAGATACTGTTTAACAGGCTGGTGAAATTTGCGCCTCAACTCCTTTCGGTGGCTCAGCATTGCTCGGTTCCAGGCCGCAGCACTTTTAGTGCTGTGCTCGGTGTCTGAGAGGCAGTGGAACAGAGTAGAGCAGGCCACTGGAGGGGGTACATGCTGTCCTTAGATCAAGCAAAGGCATTTGATCGGGTGAACCATGAGTACCTCTGGTCGGTCCTTCTGAAGTATGGCCTGCCGGGGGGGTTTGTCGATTGGTTAAAGATCTTGTATGCGGGGGCGGAGAGTTTCCCGCTTGTGAACGGTTGGTCTGGCTGCCCTTTTGAGGTTGGGTCTGGCGTTCGCCAGGGTTGTCCTTTGAGCCCGCTTTTATATGTGTTCGCGATTGATCCCTTTCTTAAGAGGGTCAATCGTGGACCATTGGCGGGAGTCGGGATGGATCCGGCGGCGCCAGAAGCCACTCTGAGGTCAGTAGCGTACGCCGACGATGTCACCATTTTCGTGTCCTCGAAAGGGGAGGCGGAATATGTGATGTCTGAGGTGGATCGCTACTCGGAAGCATCCGGGTCCATGATCAACCGGGATAAGTGTGAGAATCTCTGGCTGGGAGGGGGTGATCCAGCTTTTGATCTCCCGGACACCCTCCCAGGGCCCCAGTCGTCAGCCAAAGTCCTAGGCATCCATTTCGGTCATGGGGATTATCCCACTCAAAATTGGGACGACAGGCTTAAGATCGCCGCTCAGAAGGTCGACCAGTGGAAGGGCTGGTCTTTGACCCTCAGGGAAAGGGTGCACCTGATCAAGGCTTTCCTGCTCCCTCTGCTTATCTATTTGGGCAGTGTGTGTATCTTGCCAGAGCCTCTCTGGACTCGGGTATACAGTCTGTTCTTCCAGCTCTTATGGGGGAATAGACTGAACCTGATCAAGAGGGAGGTGACTTACCGCACGAGGAGATTAGGGGGGTTATCTATGGTCAACCCCGTGGTGTTTCTTGTAAACACATTTGTTAAAGTAAATCTGGCGAACCTCTGGATGGAGAGGGCTTCTCCGTGGGTAGTCTCCTGCCGGGGGTGGTTTCGGCCTTTCTTCCAGGAATGGGAGACAGGAGGGCAAGTGAAGGACTTGCGTACGCCTCACGGATATCTTCCGGCTTACGTCACCCCGATTCTGAAGGTAATCCGCCGGTGGGGTTTGGAGGTAGGGGAAATCAGGACTCTGTCAAGGAGGTCCCTTGACGAGAGGGTCTTGTTGTCCCACTTCCAGAAGCCCCTGGCCCTCAAGGATTGCCCAAGCCGGGATCTAGACAAGGGGTTACAGTTGCTAAATTCTGCAAGGATCCCCTTGAAGTTTTGGGACTTGGCTTGGCGCTGCTTTCACGGGAGGCTGTATGTAAGGGACAATCTGAAGTACAGGAACTCTGATGAAAGGGGTTGTCCCCGGGAGGAGTGCGGCTCCATACTGGAAAGTATGGAGCACTTCCTGCTCCAGTGTCCCTTTAATACAGAGGTGTACAAACGGGTGGGAGCTTCCATTGGCTGGCCTAGGCTAGCCAGCCTCTCCTATGCGGAGTGGGCCTATGGAGTGCTCAGAGACCTGGGCAGAAGGGACCTGTGCACATGTTTTTTAGTTAGCATAGTGGTTAGGTACTACACGTGGAACGCACGGTGTTTAGTTTCAACAAGGCAGAAAGTCCTCCCAGTGGATGAGGTGTGTAGGAACATTCTGGGAGACCTGGTGAAGGTACGTTCTCTCGAGTACGAAAGACTGGGTACCAGCAGGGCCTCTCTCCTCTGGAGAGGTTTTGCTTTTAGTGTACCATAGCCTAGTAGTACTCTTCCTGGTGGTGGGCTGATACTCTCACCCTAGATTTTTGTTTTGGATAAAGTGTATGGTTTTTGAAAGGCTTGCAAAGGCTGAACTTGGTCCTTCGGGAGTGGTTATGTGTGGTTATAGTAATGTTTATTGTATGGTATATTGTATATATTGTGTATATTATGTTGAAGGATAGGGTAAGCGGGGGTTAGTTAGTTAGGTTGGGTGGGTTAGGGTGAGGGGGGGGGACACTTACAAAGTGTGGGGAGGCCTACATCCAGTCCTGGACTACGCGGACATGGGAGGACATGGGGCGAGGGCTGGATGTGGGTGGTGGAGGTAGGGCTGGCCTCGGACTATGCGGACATGCAGAGGACATGAGGCGGAGGTCAGTCCTGGGGGTTTTAGTTTTAGTTTAGGATAGGGAATGGCTAGGGACAGGGAGGGTAAGTTTGTAGTTTTGTAGTTTGTAGTGTTTTTTTTATTTATATATATATATATATATATATAAAAAAAAAAAAAAAAAAAAAATTATAATAATAATAATAAAAAATATATATATTATTTTTTTTGCTTAGGGGCAAGTTGCCTGGATTTGAGTTACGGCGAAGTAGCCATATTTTCGTTTAAGTTTGATTTTATTCTGTGTTTTATTTCAATTTCTTTGGGTTAGGTTATTTCGGCCGAACCGGCTGGGTAAGTTTTATTTATTTTAGGTTATTTATTGTAGATTGTAGGTTTGTAGTTTTATGTGTAGGTATGAATGTGTGTGTGAATGTGGCTGGGGCAGCTGGAATGCTGTCTATGTTTAAGTTTTGTATGTCTATACTTGTAATTATTTATGTAACGTTTTGTAATTTTATAATAAAAAAGAGTTCCCATTGCAGAGAATCAGGCTTCGCGTCTCCCACCACTGGAACTAACCATTGTTAGATATTTAGGCCCCGTCACCCAGACAGAGGAGAGAGGTCCCATTGCAGAGAATCAGGCTTCATGTCACCCACCACTGGAACAGGCCACTGTCAGATATTTAGGCCCGGCACCCAGACAGAGGAGAGAGGTCCCATTGCAGAGAATCAGGCTTCATGTCATAGCAGAGAATCAGGCTTCACGTCACCCACCACTGGAACAGGCCATTGTTAGATACTTAGGCCCCGGCACCCAGACAGAGGAGAGAGGTCCCATAGCAGAGAATCGGGCTTCATGTCATAGCATAGAATCAGGCTTCATGTCATAGCATAGAATCAGGCTTCATGTCATAGCAGAGAATCAGGCTTCATGTCATAGCAGAAAATCAGGCTTCACGTCACCCACCATTGGAACTGGCCATTGTCAGATATTTAGGGCCCGGCACCCAGACAGAGGAGAGAGGTCCCATTGCAGAGAATCAGGCTTCATGTCATAGCAGAGAATCAGGCTTCACGTCACCCACCACTGGAACAGGCCATTGTCAGATATTTAGGGCCCGGCACCCAGACAGAGGAGAGAGGTCCCATAGCAGAGAATCAGGCTTCATGTCATAGCAGAGAATCAGGCTTCATGTCACCCACCACTGGAACAGGCCACTGTCAGATATTTAGGCCCCGGCACCCAGACAGAGGAGAGAGGTCCCATTGCAGAGAATCAGGCTTCACGTCACCCACCACTGGAACTGGCCATTGTCAGATATTTAGGCCCCGGCACCCAGACAGAGGAGAGAGGTCCCATTGCAGAGAATCAGGCTTCATGTCACCCACCACTGGAACAGGCCACTGTCAGATATTTAGGCGCGGCACCCAGACAGAGGAGAGAGGTCCCATTGCAGAGAATTAGGCTTCATGTCACCCACCACTGGAACAGGCCACTGTCAGATATTTAGGCCCCGGCACCCAGACAGAGGAGAGGTCCATTCAACTTTGGGTTGCCCCACAATATAATGGTAAAATTAAAAATAGAGGATTGAATGAAATGCCCTGGAGTACAAGAATATATTGTTAAGGGGAGGTAGTTATAAATGTCTAATCTGCACAAGGGATGGACAGGTCCTGTGGGATCCATGCCTGGTTCATTTTTATGAACGTCAGCTTGTCCACATTGGCTGTGGATAGGCGGCTGCGTTTGTCTGTAATGACGCCCCCTGCCGTGCTGATTACACGTTCAGACAAAACGCTGGCCGCCAGGCAGGCCAGCACCTCCAAGGCATAAAAGGCTAGCTCTGGCCACGTGGACAATTTGGAGACCCAGAAGTTGAATGGGGCCGAAAAATCAGTCAGTACGTGGAGGGGTGTGCACACGTACTGTTCCACCATGTTAGTGAAATGCTGCCTCCTGCTAACACGTTCCGTATCAGGTGGTGGTGCAGTTAGCTGTGGCGTGGTGACAAAACTTTTCCACATCTCTGCCATGCTAACCCTGCCCTCAGAGGAGCTGGCCGTGACACAGCTGCATTGGTGACCTCTTACTCCTCCTCTGTCTTGGGCTTCCACTTGTTCCCCTGTGACATTTGGGAATGCTCTCAGTAGCGCGTCTACCAACGTGCTCTTGTACTCGCACATCTTCCTATCACGCTCCAGTGCAGGAAGTAAGGTGGGCACATTGTCTTTGTACCGGGGATCCAGCAGGATGGCAACCCAGTAGTCCGCACACGTTAAAATGTGGGCAACTCTGCTGTCGTTGCGCAGGCACTGCAGCATGTAGTCGCTCATGTGTACCAGGCAGCCCAGAGGTAAGGACAAGTTGTCCTTTGTGGGAGGCGCATTGTCATCGCCCTGCGCTTCCCCACAGCCACGCACCAGTGATGGGCCCGAGCTGCGTTGGGTGCCACCCCGATGTGAACCTGCTTCATTCTCATCCTCCTCCACCTCCTCCTCATCCTCGTCCTCCTCGTCCTCCAGTAGTGGGCCCTGTCTGGCCACATTTGTACCTGGCCTCTGCTGTTGCAAAAAACCTCCCTCTGAGTCACTGCTAAAAATGAGCCCTCTTCCTCCTCCTCCTCCTCCTCCTGGGCCACCTCCTCTTCCATCATCGCCCTAAGTGTTTTCTCAAGGAGACATAGAAGTGGTATTGTAACGCTGATAACGGCATCATCGCCACTGGCCATGTTGGTGGAGTACTCGAAACAGCGCAACAGGGCACACAGGTCTCGCATGGAGGCCCAGTCATTGGTGGTGAAGTGGTGCTGTTCCGCAGTGCGACTGACCCGTGCGTGCTGCAGCTGAAACTCCACTATGGCCTGCTGCTGCTCGCACAGTCTGTCCAGCATGTGCAAGGTGGAGTTCCACCTGGTGGGCACGTCGCATAAGAGGCGGTGAGCGGGAAGGCCGAAGTTACGCTGTAGCGCAGACAGGCAAGCAGCGGCAGGATGTGGATGCCGAAAGCGCTCACAGACGGCCCGCACTTTATGCAGCAGCTCTGACATGTCGGGGTAGTTGTGAATGAACTTCTGCACCACCAAATTCAGCACATGCGCCAGGCAAGGGATGTGCGTCAAACCGGCTAGTCCCAGAGCTGCGACGAGATTTCGCCCATTATCACACACCACCAGGCCGGGCTTGAGGCTCACCGGCAGCAACCACTCGTCGGTCTGTTGTTCAATACCCCGCCACAACTCCTGCGCGGTGTGGGGCCTGTCCCCCAAACATATGAGTTTCAGAATGGCCTGCTGACGTTTACCCCGGGCTGTGCTGAAGTTGGTGGTGAAGGTGTGTGGCTGACTGGATGAGCAGGTGGAAGAAGAGGAGGAGGAAGCCGAGTAGGAGGAGGAGGCTACAGGAGGCAAAGAATGTTGCCCTGCGATCCTTGGCGGCGGAAGGACGTGCGCCAAACAGCTCTCCGCCTGGCCCCAGCCGCCACTACATTTACCCAGTGTGCAGTTAGGGAGATATAGCGTCCCTGGCCGTGCTTACTGGTACACGTATCTGTGGTTAGGTGGGCCTTGCCACAGATGGCGTTGCGCAGTGCACACTTGATTTTATCGGATACTTGGTTGTGCAGGGAAGGCACGGCTCTCTTGGAGAAGTAATGGCGGCTGGGAACAACATACTGTGGGACAGCAAGCGACATGAGCTGTTTCAAGCTCTCTGTGTCCACCAGCCTGAATGACAGAATTTCATAGGCCAGTAGTTTAGAAATGCTGACATTCAGGGCCAGGGATCGAGGGTGGCTAGGTGGGAATTTACGCTTTCTCTCAAATGTTTGTGAGATGGAGAGCTGAACGCTGCCGTGTGACATGGTGGAGATGTTTGGTGACGGATGTGGTGGTGTTGGTGGTACATCCTCTGTTTTCTGGGCGGCAGGTGCCAACGTTCCTCCAGAGGCGGAGGAAGAGGCCGAGGCAGCAGCAGAAGAGGTAGCAAGGGGAGCCTGAGTGAGTTCCTTGTTTTTAAGGTGTTTACTCCACTGCAGTTCATGCTTTGCATGCAGATGCCTGGTCATGCAGGTTGTGCTAAGGTTCAGAACGTTAATGCCTCGCTTCAGGCTCTGATGGCACAGCGTGCAAACCACTCGGGTCTTGTCATCAGCACATTGTTTGAAGAACTACCACGCCAGGGAACTCCTTGAAGCTCCCTTTGGGGTGCTCGGTCCCTGATGGCTGTGGCCAGTAGCAGGCGGACTCTCTTGGTGGCGGGTGTTCTGCTTTTGCCCACTGCTCCCTCTTTTGCTACGCTGTTGGCTAGATCTCACCACTGCCTCTTCCTCCGAACTCTGAAAGTCAGTGGCACGACCTTCATTCCATGTGGGGTCTAGGACCTCATTGTTTCCTGCATCGTCTTCCTCCCAGTCTTCCCCCCATCCCATCATTATCCCATTCACATTTTCCTAGGGATCGACTGTAGTAGGCGGAGAGAGCGGTGGGGACATGCAGGCACTGTACTCTGGCCCTGCAGCTCAGTATGTACTGTATTATATGAAGTGTTAATTATCAGATCTAAACTGAATAATGATGTGCTCCCCCTGCTCCCCCTGTGTACAGTACTTACCGGTACACATGTCACGCTCTTGTAGTAATCATTAGCAGCTAGCAGGCAGGCCGGGCGGCCGTAACTCACTGAGATCACATGCCTGCTCCGCCTACTTCATTCATAAAGTAGGCGGAGCAGGCACGTGACCTCCGTGAGTTACGGCCGCCCGGCCTGCCTGCTAGCTGCTAGTGCTTACTACAGGAGCGTGACATGTGTACCGGTAAGTACGGTACACAGGGGAAGCAGGGGGAGCGCATCATTATTCAGTTTAGATCTGCTGATTAACACTACATATAATACAGTACATACTGAGCTGCGGGGCCAAAGTACAGTGCCTGCACGGCGCCACTGCTCTTCCCGCCTACTACAGTCCCTCCTCCCTCCTCATTAATACATTGCAGTCTGCGATGTAAATTGCCAGCATTCGCCCCATAAGACGCATTTTTTGTTGGAATTTTTGCCATTGATTCCCTTTTGGTATATCACTATCCATGTTGTGGGACTATTTGTTCACTTCTAGTAAGTATTTGGTCACTGCAAATATTACCTGAAGGTTTTTCAGGTTCGCCTGCCTTTAAAGTGAATGGGGCCCGCCGCGAACGCGTGGTTCGCTAACATGTGATCACGAACACGCGTTCGCGAAACTTCCCGGCCGTTGTTCGTCCATCACTAATTGCTATAATGCCACTCATCACTACACACACCTTCATGCAACTTTGGGTCAAGATGTCCCTCTGTGCAGTCTGACATTCAGTATAAACCATTCCTGTCTTCTAAATAAGAGGACTGTTTTCTGAAGTCTATTTTGTTTATTGGTCAGCAGTAGTGTTGATCACGAATATTCGAATTGCAAATTTTTATTGCGAATATAGGTACTTCGAAAATTCACAAATATTTAGAATATAGTGATATATATTCGTAATTTAGAATATTCGAGATTTTTTTATTGCAAATTTTCGTAATGCGAATGTTCATCGCTAATTTTTCAATTGCCGAGTAAAAACATGATTCCTCCCTGCTTCTTGCTTGTGGGCCAATGACTCATTGGCCCATAAGCAAGAAGCAGAGAGGACTCATGACTTTAAATGGGAAAAATTATGAATATTCTGAAAAACAAATATATAGCACTATATTGAATATATTTGTTTTTTCGAATATTCGTAATATTCTAAAACAATAATATATAGCATTATAGCGAATATTCGAAAATAAAAAAAACAAATATAGAGCAATTTACCTAATATACTGTAGTGCTATAATCTTCTTTGTCTAATAGTTGTAATTTTTTTCTCATCTGAAGTCCAGATTGGAAAAAAATTATTATTAAAAAAGATTATAGCACTATATTAGCTAAATTGCTCTATATTCATTTTTTTTTTAATAATACGCTATATATTCTTGTTTTAGAATATTACGAATAATCGAAAAAACAAATATATGCGATATAGTGCTATGACTCATTGGCCCACAAGCAAGAAGCAGGGAGGAATCATGTTTTTGCTCGGCAATTGAAAAATTTGCGCTAAAAATTCTCATTACAAAAAATTTGCATTACGGAAATTTGCATATTACGCGATCATTACCTTGTCGATTTTTTGGATTAAAAAAATCGCAGAATATAATGTATATTCGAATTCGCGAATATTCGCCAAATATTCGCAAAATATTGCGAATTCGAATATGACCCCTGCCGCTCATCACTAGTCAGCAGGATTGTGAATTGGTAAAACTACAAGAATACAAATGGCTTGTGTAGGTAAAACATATAAAATAGCATGTACAGTAGTGTTGGTCGAGCACCAAAGTGCTCGTGTTCTCTGATGCTCGAGTAGAACACTTCCCGATGCTCGGGTGCTCTACACTATAGAACTGCATGGCCAGTTAATAATTTTTATATTTTTTTTAGACTTCTGCTGTATAGGAATACTTACTACTAGTAATATATGTAAATATATTATGGCTAAAAACATTTTATTTAGTTTTTTAAGTAACTGGCCATGCAGCTCTATAGTGTAGTGGTTAAAATTCTTGGCTGTAATGTAGAAGGTTGTGAGTTCGATTCCAGCTGGAAACTTTTCAAATAGAGGCTAAATTAGATTTAAATACACTGACTTGAGCATCTTGCTCGAGCACACTCGGTATTCGGCTGAACACCACGATGTGCCGAGCATAGCGATGCTCGAGCCGAACTGTAGGCTAATTCAATTTAAGATTGTACAAAGGCTATATTACACCCCTATTTTTATGACTAAAATATATAGAAGTAACGAGAGAGTTTTCTCCTGTAGGAATTGTGGAAGTGAAGAGGCTGATTTTCTGCATCACGTGATATTCAGCTGGACACCGTGATGTGCCGAGCATAGTTATGCTCGAGCCCAACTGTTGTTCGGCCGAGAATGCTCGCACAACACTAATGTATAGTAATACATTGACAGAGAAAGCATATATCCAAAATGGTTGCCTATACATAGAACTGCATGTCTAGCTAACAGAAAAAACTCCCTGAGTGACACTTATACCTAGATAAACAGTTCTGCATGGCATAATGTCCCTGAAACAAGGTAGATCTCACTAACCAGATATACTTGCACAAAGATGGTGGAGTTTAAGAAGGAGAACTGCATGGAACAGCTCTGCCAATGTCCTGTAGTCTGTATGTAGACTGAAGCTGGGCTTCTCCTTCCCAGAATGCCTTGCACTACCCACAATGCCTAGCACCTCCAACAAGCAATAATCTTTATGAACAAGAAAACAAGGTGCAATACATTTTTACCACCACTAGATGGTGCTGTTACCCAACTAATAACTACAGGAATGCAGAAATTGCAGCAGCATGAAATAGACGTGAACTGAAATGAATCTCCCTCTGCTGGAGGCAGAACACCCTCCCTTTCAGGGTTGATTGACAGGGATGGGAATCTGAATCCCCCTCTCCTCCCTGTAATCTCATGCTTACACTGTGCTGTACAACCTTGGTGCATGCCCAGAACAGCTAATTTTCCTGCCCAGCAGAAAAGAACTGTACAGTACATGCACCAATAACGTACAGCCCAGTGCAGTATTCAAGCGCCTAACCCTGTCAATCAACCATGAGAGGGATGGGATGGAAGAGAACAGTGGCAGAGCTGGATGCTTCAAGGGCATTTGCACCTTTGGTGCGCTTTACAACTCATTTACCCTTTGTGCACTTAACAGCTCATTTACATATTGAATAAATAGTCTTTTTCTCAGGAGTACAGCAATGGAGGGCAAAAAGAAAGATTCCTTTTTATCATATTCTGCAAGCCATACCAGCCATTATGTTTGGTTTTATAGTGAATTTTCTGCTGACATACTTGCCTTAAAATCCTAATGTTAATTATTCATGCTAACAGCATGAATTTGTGCCCATCTGATGTTTTCAGTCCATTATTTGAGTTTCTTTAGTGGCTCAGTGTCTACTATCATTTCTGGTCTGGAACCAAAGGAAAAGGGATCTTGGCATCAGCTGCATCTATCATTGTATAAAGTGATTACAAATGGTGCACAGCACAGAAAGAAAGTCTTCCTAACTGCATGATTATTGCATTATTCTAAATATATTAACCCAATGAGCCTTTTCTCTCTTTGAATTGCTGCCCTGATTGCTGAATTACAACTGCAAGACATGGACCTGGCATTTGTTCCAGAGATCTACAGTGAGCTACATTGAGAATATATACACTATTTGTAATAACACCCTATTATCCCCATCACAAGATCTGGATGCATCGTGAAAAAATTATGAAAAGGAAGAATTAGTTGACATTTTAGTAGCAAAACTCAAGCTTGCAACCCCCATCAAGAGTTCTTATTTAGACTTGGTAGGTGCTGGAAAAGCCCATCTGTTCTAATATTATAGGTGTTACTAATAGACTATATTTGGCTACGTCAGTCACAAAAAAGGCAAATTATCATACATTGAAAGGATGATCATTAATTTGATATAAAGTCTTTGGACATATTTGTAGTATTTTTATTTACTTAAAGAGGACCTTTCACCGATCCTGACATTGTGAACTAAGTATCATGACATATACAGCGGCGCCCAGGGATCTCACTGCACTTACTATTATCCCTGGGTGCCGCTCCGTTCTCCCGTTATGTCCTCCGGTATGTTCGGGGACTTGGTTATAGTAGGCAGAGTCTGCCCTTGTTCTGCTGGGCGTCTTCTTCTCCTAGGCTGTAGCGCTGGCCAATCGCAGCGCAGAGCTCACAGCCTGGGAGAAAGAACCCTGAAATCCATCAGCGGTGGCCGTGCTTGCACACGGCAGGAAAAAGTGTTGGCTTACCTAACGGCAAGGACCCTGGGAGCTCACAAAGGCTGGTGCTTTTTCCCTATAGTGTTCAAGCACGACCACCACTGATGGATTGCAGGGTGGCCGTAATCATGGAAACGAGCAGTGTAAAAGGTGATGGAAAAATGAATCCAGCCAGCAGAGGAGGCAATATGGACAATCACAATACATTAGTCTTGCCTCGTATTAACTTTCTCTACATTATAAATGCCATTTGCTGAAGTGAGACAAGCCCTTTTAAGGTTTCTTATGTTCCTGTAACTACTGTTCACAGTTCAGAGCAGTAGACTGAGCAAGATGGCTGCTTTATACACTGCTCAAAAAAATAAAGGGAACACTTAAACAACACAAAGTAACTCCAAGTCAATCACACTTCTGTGAAATCAAACTGTCCACTTAGGAAGCAACACTGAGTGACAATCAATTTCACATGCTGTTGTGCAAATGGGATAGACAACAGGTGGAAATTATAGGCAATTAGCAAGACACCCCCAATAAAGGAGTGGTTCTGCAGGTAGTGATTACAGACCACTTCTCAGTTCCTATGCTTCCTGGCTGATGTTTTGGTCACTTTTGAATGCTGGCGGTGCTTTCACTCTAGTGGTAGCATGAGACAGAGTCTACAACCCACACAAGTGGCTCAGGTAGTGCAGCTTATCCAGGATGGCACATCAATGCGAGCTGTGGCAAGAAGGTTTGCTGTGTCTGTCAGCGTAGTGTCCAGAGCATGGAGGCGCTACCAGGAGACAGGCCAGTACATCAGGAGATGTGGAGGAGGCCGTAGGAGGGCAACAACCCAGCAGCAGGACTGCTACCTCCGCCTTTGTGCAAGGAGGAACAGGAGGAGCACTGCCAGAGCCCTGCAAAATGACCTTCAGCAAGCCACAAATGTGCATGTGTCTGCTCAAACGGTCAGAAACAGACTCCATGAGGGTGATATGAGTCCCCGACGTCCACAGGTGGGGGTTGGGCTTACAGCCCAACACCGTGCAGGACGTTTGGCATTTGCCAGCGAACACCAAGATTGGCAAATTCGCCACTGGCGCCCTGTGCTCTTCACAGATGAAAGCAGGTTCACACTGAGCACATGACGCTGTGGAGAACATTCTGCTGCCTGCAATATCCTCCAGCATGACCGGTTTGGCATTGGGTCAGTAATGTTGTGGGGTGGCATTTCTTTGGAGGGCCGCACAGCCCTCCATGTGCTCGCCAGAGGTAGCCTGACTGCCATTAGGTACCGAGATGAGACCCCTTGTGAGACCATATGCTGGTGCGGTTGGCCCTGGGTTCCCCCTAATGCAAGACAATGCTAGACCTCATGTGAGTGTGTCAGCAGTTCCTGCAAGACGAAGGCATTGATGCTATGGACTGGCCCGCCCGTTCCCCAGACCTGAATCCAATTGAGCACATCTGGGACATCATGTCTCGCTCTATCCACCAACGTCACGTTGCACCACAGACTGTCCAGGAGTTGGCAGATGCTTTAGTCCAGGTCTGGGAGGAGATCCCTCAGGAGACCGTCCGCCACCTCATCAGGAGCATGCACAGGTGTTGTAGGGAGGTCATACAGGCACGTGGAGGCCACACACACTACTGAGCCTCATTTTGACTTGTTTTAAGGACATTACATCAAAGTTAGATCAGCCTGTAGTGTGTTTTTCCACTTTAATTGTGAGTGTGACTCCAAATCCAGACCTCCATGGGTTAAAAAATTTGATTTCCATTTTTTAATTTTTGTGTGAATTTGTTGTCAGCACATTCAACTATGTAAAGAACAAAGTATTTCAGAAGAATATTTAATTAATTCAGATCTAGGATGTGTTATTTTTGTGTTCCCTTTATTTTTTTGAGCAGTGTATATTTATATCAAGAAAATTTAAAAAATATACAATAAAAAGATAAAACTAAATTAATGAAATCATTTGCTTCAGTATACAGCTATAGATATGTTAGTAAAATCAAATATATTTGCCCACGCAGAATGTAATCTACAAACATACAGATCCATCTGATGTCCAGTAGGCAATGCAGACCCTGTTCAAATTCAAAGATAGAACAAATAGAAATGAATTTTCTTTAACCACATTTATAAAACATGCAGAAAATGCAGTTCAAAGCTGGGTTTATCATGAAGTGCACGGCCCACTTCGAATTACTGTAGGAAGAGTGAAGATTTGGTTCTGTGAGTCTTACATTCCCACTGGCTCTATATTATACAAATGCTTTTTGCTGTGTTATATTATATATAGAATCCAACTGTTGTTCATGCCATGCAAATGCAACAGAAATATTAGGTCATCACTTATGACTGATATACTTCAAAGTCCTACTCACAAGGGAATGCACACTATTTTGAAACAGCTTTTACTGAATAAAAATAATACATATTAAATACAACAGTGGGAATGCAAAACTGAGTCAAGTAAAAGTATAGAGAGAGAACATACATAAAAGGGTCACAGTAGGCTTCACCTGCTTAGGAGGCTGAGAGCTTTTGGAGTGCAGAGGGCACTTCTCCGGGACCTTTTTAACTCTCTTCTTCGGAGCAGCATCTTAACCAGGGAGAGGAAGAGACTTTACAAACTGATTAGAAGGGCCAGCTCCATGCTGGGGAGCCCCCTAGAACCAGTGCAGGTGGTAGGTGAGAGAAGGATACTATCCAAGTTGATCTCCATGCTGAAAAATAACTCCCATCCCATGCATGAGACGGTGATAGCATTGGGCAGTACTGTCAGTGACCGACTGCTTCACCCCAAGTGTGAGAAGGAGCGATATCGGAAGTCATTCCTCCCTGCTGCGGTTAGGCTGTACAACCAACACCGACCCAAGCGGAGATAGACTGTACTCATCGCCTACAGGTTCCTGAGGATTAGTGTTGAGCACAAGAATTAGAATTACGATTTTTTTATCGCGAATATCGGCACTTTGAGAATTCGCAAATATTTAGAATATAGTGCTATATATTCGTAATGACGTATATATATATATATATATATATATATATATATATATATATATATTATTTTAACACTACACATCAGGTGATCATCCCTCCCTTCTTCTAGCTTGTGGGTCAATGAGAAGCCTTTGTCACAGCTTAGCAACATCCCTAGCAACCAATAGAAAAGTTGCCTACCCCTTCACTATATAAATTAAGACACTCCCCGGCAGGCATTTTGTGGAGTTTCATGTGAGAGAGAGAGGAGCTTGAATACTGTGCTGTGCTTTTTCAAATTACATTCTAAATCGCATATAAATATTCCAGATAGTTAATGTTAGATAGTAATAGGGAATTGTGTAGCTGAATAGCTGATAGGGTCCAGTGCAGGGTGTAGTGTAGGTTATAGAGGAATCTGAAATATATAATCCATATAGTTAGTGTTAGATAGTATAGGTTATAGTGTGTGGCAGGAAAATAAATGTGCAATGTGCATGTGAGAGAGATTTCTCTGCTGTCCATACATACATGATGTCACAACAATACTAAGTTCAACAATCAGTATTATGTTGTCAGACCTGATTAATGGTGAAGTTGTATGTATTGCGCTAAAATATTCAAATCAATAGTGACGATTTGCTCAATCACGAATACTTAAAAAAACTCTATCTGCATATAAAGCTATTGTTATGACATGGATGGAATTTTTATCTAAAACAGTTCTGTAATGTGCAATTACTTACCGTGATCAGGAGTTCTTCCTCACTATCTCAAAAGTTGCTGCCAACCATTTTTATCACTTATGTAGCTAATAGTGCATGCGTACGCGCGCACATAATAGCGCAATCGAAAATAATATCATATCACGAAATCACGAATATTTGCCTAAATATTTGTGATATATCGCAAATTCGAATATTGCCCCTGCCGCTCATCACTACTGAGAACACCATTCCATCCAGAGACTGAATTCTATGAGCTGTGATATCTATATCCTTTACATTTTACATTTTTTATCTGTAATATACTGCCACTGTAATACCTTTATTTTGGTGTTTTTGTACTCTCTCTGCAGCTGTAACACTGTGAATTTCCCCATGGTGAGACTATTAAAGGATTATCTTATCTTACAAGGAACGTCTGATTTATCAGAACTGATATAAAGGAAAACTGGCTTAGCTGCTCAAAGCAACCAATCAGATTCCACCTTTCATTTTTTAAAGTACCTTTTCACAAATATGTGCTAGATGCAAAAAAGAAAAACGGGTATGAAATAGGCCAAATTGGGAATATGGATGAAGTCCCATTAACCTTTGATGTTCCATCGAACAGGACTGTTGATGTGAGAGGTGCAAAAACCATAACGGTGAAGACCTCAGGACACGAGAAAACCCATTACACGGTTGTATTGTCCTGCTGCGCATACGGGACCAAACTGCCACCAATGCTCATTTTCAAGAGGAAGAACATCCCAAAAGAGGCGATTCCAAGAGGCGTAATTGTGCATGTACATGACTAAGGGTGGATGGACGAGAATGGCATGAGAATATGGGTCGACAAAGTGTGGTCCAAACACCCTGGAGGGCTTCTGAAGAAACCGGCCCTACTTGTGGTTGACCAGTTTAGGGCACATATCAGTGAACTCACAAAAAAGAGGTTCAAGGACGTGAACACTCATCAAGCGGTCATTCCTGGGGGCTTACCAGCCAGCTGCAGCCTTTGGATTTGTCAATCAACAAGCCATTTAAGGTTTTTACGAGAGAGGAATGGAATAAGTGGATGGCTGCTGGAAATCACAACCTTACACCCAGTGGACGGATGAAAAGGCCCACTATCAGCCAAGTCTGCAGGTGGGTGAAGTCTTCATGGCAGTCAGTGAATGATGAAACTGTTATAAATTCCTTCAAAAAATGTGGCATCAGTAATGCCCCGGACGGTTCTGAGGATGGTGTCCTGTATGAAGACACTAGTGACAGTGATACCACTGATAGTGAGCCACTGAACTTAAGTCTGGACAGTAGTGAGGAGTTTTTCAGATGACTAGAGGTGTATTGTTCTAAGTCTTTCCTCATCTGTTACCGCTAATTACAGTAATAATGTTTCCTAATGTTGCTGTTGGCTGCTTGGTAATGTCTACACATTACATGTTATTTTATTTGAAATGTTTTAGCCCACCTTTTAGTTCAAATTATTTTTTTCTTCTTATCATTAGGTGCGTCTTATAAAGTAAAAAATACAGTAGCTCTGAAAAATGAAAAGTAGAATCGGATTGGATGCTATCAGCAACTAAGCCAATTTTCCTTTACACCAGTTCTGATAAATCTCCCCTATTGTCATGCTATTAGTGGTTAAGAGGAATGGTAGATATATGGATATGTGCATTGAAACAGATCTGAAAATAATGAGATATCTCAGTTAGTGATTTTTTTTAATAATCAGTGTAATTCAATTGATACATTTTTAAAGGGAGTTTAATCTTCAAAATCACTTTTTATTGAAGCATAATGACTGATAAGGCTAGCGCCTCATTAGAGAAACAACACCATTGTGTTGCTGCAAACTCTTGAAATTCATCCTTTTATGGTTAGGAATGGATTTAAGTGCATTGAGTGTGGGGCTGCTCCATACCACATTGTAAGATCAAAGTTTCAAACGTGCAGAACAGTGATCTTATACTAGTTTAACCAGCGGTGTGCTATCCTTACCGTCTGCTCAGTCCTAGTATTCCATTTGTAATAGCAATTCTGGAACATCTATTCTTATGACTCTTAGGCTAAGTTCACACGAACGTGTGTGATCCGTGGCCGTATAGCATCACGGATGCGGACCCATTCACTTCAATGGGTCTGCAAATCCGGAATAGCGGAATGGCCGCACGGAACGGGACCCCTCGGAGGCACTACGGAGTGCTTCCGTGGGGTTGCGTCCCATACCTCCGTTCTGCAAAAAGATAGAACATGTCCTATCTTTTTGCGGAACGGCCGGATCGCGGACCCATTAAAGTGAATGGGTCCGCGATCCGATGCGGCTGACCTACGGCCAGCGATCGTGCATTGCGGCCCGCAATTTGCGGGCCGCAGCACGGGCACGGGTCACACACGTTCGTGTGAACTCGGCCTTAGTTGTATCATTTCCTTATAATTCCTGGTAGAAGTTCTTAATAAGTTGCTAGGCTTTGCAATGAAGGTCCATATGGGTGTTACCAGTTGGATATTATTCAATTAGTGCTGCCAGAGGAAGACTGTTTAGGATTGGAACAAACCCCAAACTAGTTACTCCCAGCTGGATCTTCATTACAAACTGCTTGCAATTAATTCTTAACTTCTAAAGGAAATAATAAACAATTGGTAAAACTTTGCATTATTAGAAAGGATGTTCCAGAACTTTTAATTACATGAGAAATGCAAATAGTTGCTAAAACCGACATTTCAGGATAGGTTACAGGTCCTCTTTAACCCCTTCCCGACTGTCCTACGTAAATATACATTGGCACATTTAAAAATGTTGCCCGCTTGCGCCGTAGCAATGACTAATGTATGAGATCGACAATAATGTCAATCGCATGCATTTAACCCCTCAGATGCTGTAATCAAATGTGACCACGGTATCTGAGAGGTTATGTGTACCAGCTCCCCTCGGCACGGATCAGGGAAACCGGATCTAGTGTGCCGCAGCCTCTCATCACCCGGTCTTGAAAGGGTTAAGGGCTGTTCAGTTGTTGAACTGGGTGCAGTCAGGAAACATAGTGGAGTCAGTGAGAAAGCTACTAGAAATAACTTTGAAACATGGCATCTGTTCAGTGACGATCCTCATAGCAGGTAGAGAGCATGACACAGAGACTTGTAGCATTACTAATTGTTTTGATGTGAATGGCAGCTACAGTCCACAAGACTACATGCAACTTAGTACATTGGTTTATACCTCATCAGTAGCATCAAAGGAAAAATTAAATAATTGTTGAACAAAAAAATGTCCATGTATGCCAGGCCTTATTTATACATTTCCATGAGGAGTAACAGAGAAACTGAACACAAAGTTTTAAGAAAAGATGCTCCAGAATTGTTATCAAGCTGGGAATATAAGGATTTACTATTGCAGGTAGGTTGTAGACACATCTTCTCTGATTATTGAAGTTCTGTTTTCTTTTCCATCCAACTCAAACTACTATGACGACTTATCCTAACAACTCTTTTTAGACCCTTGCTTCTGCAGCCATTACAGCAACACAGAAACACAAAAACATAAAGGAACAAATGCCTGCACTATATATTGAAGTACGTATCACAAAGGAGAGCACTCAGGCGGAGATTTATCAAACTGGTGTAAAGTAGAACTGGCTTAGTTGCCCACAGCAACCAATCACATTCAACCTTTCATTTTTCACAGCTCCTTTGGAAAATGAAAGGTGGAATCTGATTGGTTGCTATAGGCAACTAAGCCAGTTCTACTTTACACCAGTTTGAAAAATCTCCCCCTCAGTTCTCCAACCTTGCCTTTTTATGGATCTGCTTTTTTCATTATTATTTTTATTTAATCTGGATATATTGATGCGTTTATATTCTGCATTAACTCTCTAACTCTTTAGCAACTCAATCTAGCAGATATAATTATTTGTGTTTCATTTTGACCACCTTTGCCTACTACACCGTTTGGCATGGGTGTTGTTCCTTCATGCTTCTGTATATAGATGAGTGAATGCCTTGAAAATAGTTTCAGGTCCAATTCTAATAAAGAAATTCAATTTGGTCCAAAAAATGTCTATCAGAATCGAAATTTCTCCAATTGTCTTTGAATATTGCTATATAAAAAAGAAGTGAAGTCTGCACATTTGCTAATGTTGGTGCTCGTGAACGACTTAAGTTGTCAGTGATTCAATGTCATCAAAGTATTCAGGGCACTCCAATAAATTTGATGCAATTAGTTGATGATTTTATTGTGAAAGTTCGAAAATCCAAGGAACAACCCAAATGTTTATGATATAGAAAATTCCAGAAATGCCACAAAGTATATTAAACCGGAGGTTTTGTTTCACTTGGACCTTTCTCTGCGGATAGTGCAGTGGCCAAGATGTATCCTCGTGCGGTGTCTTGGATCGTTGGATCTTAGAACTATCCAAGACACAGCACGGGATAAGCTTATTCCGTGATGGATGAGCATGGGAACACATTTTGGCCACAGCACTATTTGCAGAGGAAGGTTCGAGAGGACCAAAACATTCTGTTTAATATATTTTGTGGAATTTCCAGAATTTATTATACGATATACATTTGGAACGTTGTTTAGATGTTTAAATCTTCACAATAAAATCATCAAATTTAATGAAGTGTCATAAATATTTTTATTAAAATTGGTGTATGATACTTTGAAGGTCTCCTATTTTTTTCTCATTTCTCATTCTTTCTTTTTTTTGTAATCCCCCCAACTTTAAAGCGAAACAAAAATTTAAAAAGATCATACTGAAAAAGCATGTTATTATAAATAGACTCCTAAATGCCTTTAATCATTTATAATGGCTCATTTTGTCTATTAGTGGGGGAATAAAAAAGGCTGCTGTCAGATTCCTGAGAATGGATTCCATCCTTCTAATGACACAGCAGGATGGCCTTTGTGAGGATGCAGAGCACAACGCAGGATCCTGGTTCTCTGCCTGTATTAGCACTGTGGAGCATGAAATTATGTACAGCAATGTTCTCTAATGACAAACCTCTTTATTCATACACTTCAGTCTATGTGTACACGAGGTGAGATCAGCTCCGTTTGGAGACAGAAAGGGCTCCTGCTCTGTGCTCTGTATTCCATACAGATCATCCTGCTGTGTCATTAGGACGGATTTTATGTCCAGGAATATGGCAGCCATTTTAATTTCTCCACTGATTGCCTCATAGATAAAATGAGCCATTACAAAACATTAAAAGCATTTAAGAGTTTATTTATAATAACATTTTCTTTTGGTATTTTCAGGGGAACGGGGGTTTGTTTCTTTGAGAACCATTTTAAGCGGAACTGACATATATATCTATAAGTAAATGCATTGTTGATGGTGTTAAACAGCCTGCTTAAAAACACACTGTGCTGTCACATTCGTTATGCCTTTTTAAAATGTAAAACTAGTGAGGAGAAGAGTTCTCAAAAATTCCATTTGGCTGCTTCACTGAATTTTACAAAAAAAAATTGCTTTGTGACGAATTACTTCATCACAAAGCACATTTGATTTGTAAATAGCGGGTACAATGCCTGGGAACGGCCCCCATCATTGAACCCCTCACATACTGTGTTCATCGCTAATAGTGGCATCTGAGATGAATATTAAATAATTTTAAGGATTACACAGTAAAACAAAAAAATAATAATTGCGAGATGGCTGCGGCAACCATCTTGCTTGAAGATCTAGAACAAAATCTTGTGGGATCTTCAAGCAAGTTGGCCGCAGCAGCCTCTTCATGCTCAAATGGATGAGGTACTGTAAGTATAATTGTTTTATATTTTTACCACCATTTTAGAGAAAATTAGTTCGCTACCATGAAGCACAAGGAAATTCGTTTAGAGGTAGTAAAACCCTCTAATATATAACTTTTAATATTATGCATTTAAAAAGTGTAGCCAAATAATATAAAAGTACAAAAACCCCAAACAAATTAATTATACAGTAGATGAAAATAATACAGGACAATCTAAAAGAACTGATCCTGTAGCCTTCACAAATCTGGCATATGTAGACATATAGAACAATATGATTAAAGATGAGCGAATCGAAGTTGACGAAGTAGAATTCGATTCGAATTTCAGGAAAAATTCAATTTGCGACAAATCCGAATTTCCTCACACTTCACTTTTCCTAAAATGGCTGGTGCACGTGTTAGGACATGAAGCAAGGAACTCTGAGAACGAGGGATCACCCACAATGCCATGCATGCAGCCAATCAGCAGCCGGCAAGCCCTGTGATGTCACAGCCCTATAAATAGCCTCAGCCATCTTGGATTCAGCCATTTTCGAGTGTACTTAGTGCAGGGAGAAATATCAGCAGGCGCTAGGGACAGTGGTAGAAAAGACTTTAAAACATTTATTTTGCTGTATAGAAGTTCAGGGAATAGATAGGGAAGAATCATTCCACAATATTGAAGCAGAACAGGGTTCAATAGGGGAGATTACAGCCTACTGCACCTTGCTGCACTGACTGCGGATCCAAATTGCCATTATACAGCTCTGTAATTCCAGCTAACTGTTCTTGTTATTGGGGTGCAAGTGCTGCTTGAACAGGGTTTATTACAAGGAAATATTTCTACATCTTATTTGCCCTTATGCGGTGCAGTTATACTTTGTAAAGCATTTTTTGGCTTGTATTAGTGGGAAAAAAGGCTTATTAGTCATTGTGTGGTGAAGTAAGAAAATTAAAGCCCTTTTTGGCTTGTATTAGTGGCAAAAAATATACACTGCTCAAAAAAATAAAGGGAACACTTAAACAACACAATGTAACTCCAAGTCAATCACACTTCAGTGAAATCAAACTGTCCACTTAGGAAGCAACACTGAGTGACAATCAATTTCACATGCTGTTGTGCAAATGGGATAGACAACAGGTGGAAATTATAGGCAATTAGCAAGACACCCCCAATAAAGGAGTGGTTATGGAGTGGTAACCACAGACCACTTCTCAGTTCCTATGCTTCCTGGCTGATGTTTTGGTCACTTTTGAATGCTGGCGGTGCTTTCACTCTAGTGGTAGCATGAGACAGAGTCTACAACCCACACAAGTGGCTCAGGTAGTGCAGCTTATCCAGGATGGCACATCAATGCGAGCTGTGGCAAGAAGGTTTGCTGTGTCTGTCAGCGTAGTGTCCAGAGCATGTAGGCGCTACCAGAAGACAGGCCAGTACATCAGGAGACGTGGAGGAGGCCGTAGGAGGGCAACAACCCAGCAGCAGGACCACTACCTCCGCCTTTGTGCAAGGAGGAACAGGAGGAGCACTGCCAGAGCCCTGCAAAATGACCTCCAGCAGGCCACAAATGTGCATGTGTCTGCTCAAACGGTCAGAAACAGACTCCATGATGGTGATATGAAGGCCTGACGTCCACAGGTGGAGGTTGTGCTTACAGCCCAACACCGTGCAGGACGTTTGGCATTTGCCAGAGAACACCAAGATTGGCAAATTCGCCATTGGCGCCCTGTGCTCTTCACAGATGAAAGCAGGTTCACACTGAGCACATGTGACAGATGTGACAGAGTCTGGAGATGCCGTGGAGAACAATCTGCTCCTGCAACATCCTCCAGCATGACCGGTTTGGCATTGGGTCAGTAATGGTGTGGGGTGGCATTTCTTTGGAGGGACGCACAGCCCTCCATGTGCTCGCCAGAGGTAGCCTGACTGCCATTAGGTACCGAGATGAGATCCTCAGACCCCTTGTGAGACCATATGCTGGTGCGGTTGGCCCTGGGTTCCTCCTAATGCAAGACAATGCTAGACCTCATGTGGCTGGAGTGTGTCAGCAGTTCCTGCAAGACGAAGGCATTGATGCTATGGACTGGCCCGCCTGTTCCCCAGACCTGAATCCAATTGAGCACATCTGGGACATCATGTCTTGCTCTATCCACCAACGTCACGTTGCACCACAGACTGTCCAGGAGTTGGCAGATGCTTTAGTCCAGGTCTGGGAGGAGATCCCTCAGGCGACCGTCGGCCACCTCATCAGGAGCATGCACAGGCGTTGAAGGGAAGTCATACAGGCACGTGGAGGCCACACACACTACTGAGCCTCATTTTGACTTGTTTTAAGGACATTACATCAAAGTTGGATCAGCCTGTAGTGTGTTTTTCCACTTTAATTTTGAGTGTGACTCCAAATCCAGACCTCCATGGGTTAAAAATTTGATTTCCATTTTTTAATTTTTGTGTGATTTTGTTGTCAGCACATTCAACTATGTAAAGAACAAAGTATTTCAGAAGAATTTTTAATTAACTCAGATCTAGGATGTGTTATTTTTGTGTTCCCTTTATGTTTTTGAGCAGTGTGTGTATAATTTGCCGTTCAGCAGTGCAGTTATATGTTCTAAAGCCCTTTTGGGTGTGTATTAGTGGCAAAAAAAAATATATTATTTGCCGTTTAGCGGTGTAGTTATATGTTCTAAAGCCTTTTATTGCATGTATTAATGTGGAAAAAAAGGGCTTATTAGCCGTTGTGTGGTGAAGTGAGAAAATTACAGACTTTTTTGGGGTGTTTTAATTTCCTTTTTATTTATTTATTTGATCTAACAGTATATCAGACAGAGAAGTGCCAGGCACTGCACAGGGGAGTGGCAGAGGCCTAAATGTTTCTGGTGCAGGCACAGGTCGCAGCAGAGTAAGGGAACGTGGCAGCAGGAGTCGCAGCGAGAGGCCTGAGCTCCCGGTGTCTTCTAGTGGTCGTGTCTTGACCATCAACCCAGCAGTTCTTGAATGGTTGGCTCGGTCATCTACTTCATCCCAAGTGACATCAGACACCCCCAGCCAAGAGTCGGTGGGTTCGTCAGACACAACCCTTAGTTGACATGGCCCAGGAGCAGGCCCTGTGCCCTCACCTGTCCTCAACCTGCCTCAGTCCATTTCTGTTCCCTCAGCCAGAGAAGTATTATATGCTGTGGGCTCAGCTCCACTATACAGCGAAGACGAGCTACTAGAGGACAGTCAGCAGCTATTGGCCAGCCAAGATGTGGTGGAGACATCCGCCGATTCCTCCGCTAGGCAGGCAAGTAGTGATGAGGAGACAGTTGAGGAGGACATCAGTTACGTGCAGACAGTATTCGATAATGATGATGTAGCTGATTGCACTTGGGAGCAGGGTGAATTAGGGGCTTCATCATCATCGGGAGAAGAGGGTAGCAGTTTGCCCATAAGGCAGCAGCAGAGCCAGCAAGTCACTAGCCAGGAGTTCAGCAGGATGGCAGCAGTGCTTCGCAGGAGCCTACCTGCCTGGAGAGTAGTAGTGCAGGGGTTCACGGATGCAGCGGTGGTAGCAGTCAGTTAGTGCAGAGTGTTGGGGGTAAAATCACCTATACGGCGATGTGGAAGTTTTTTGTTAAGCCCCCGGATGAGGTGAAAATGGCCATTTGTAGAATCTGTGGGCAGAAGGTGAAGCGTGGCCAGGGAGCCAATGTTGGTACCACGGCCCTGTGTCAACATATGCAGCATCACCATAAAGTGTAAGGGGTTGGGTCAGCACAACCTGCCTGTAGGTGCAGATCACTATGGCGAAATACATATATAAACGGAAAATGCAAATGTGATCGCACACTACATCCAGCACTCTGCCCTCCATGCTGGATGAGACATTGGTTTATATTTTGGCCAAAGTATAGTAAGCCACTCACCGCGTCAAGGTCGTCTCATGAGTGGTCCCTAACTCTTGTTCCTACCTGTTCATGGGCCATGACAGCCACATAAAATCCAGGGAATGCAGGTCAGCATGCAAGCCAAGTACACTTTGCTTGTAACCCCGTCCGGTGCCATTACAGCTTTCATCGGATCCAGGGATGCAAGTACCAACATGCATGCTGAACCCACCATATACTTCTCCTGGAGCCAGATGGCTAATGGTAGGTTCTATACAAGCAGACTCAGTTTTATACTGACTTTAAAACCAGCCTCAAGGACAGATTAACTGGTCAGGTGTGCAATGACTCCAAGGAGATCGCCACGCCTCCAATATATACTACAAAGAAAAAAATATAAGGGGTTGGGTCAGCACAACCTGCCTGTAGGTGCAGATCACTATGGCGAAATACATATATAAACGGAAAATGCAAATGTGATCGCACACTACATCCAGCACTCTGCCCTCCATGCTGGATGAGACATTGGTTTATATTTTGGCCAAAGTATAGTAAGCCACTCACCGCGTCAAGGTCGTCTCATGAGTGGTCCCTAACTCTTGTTCCTACCTGTTCATGGGCCATGACAGCCACATAAAATCCAGGGAATGCAGGTCAGCATGCAAGCCAAGTACACTTTGCTTGTAACCCCGTCCGGTGCCATTACAGCTTTCATCGGATCCAGGGATGCAAGTACCAACATGCATGCTGAACCCACCATATACTTCTCCTGGAGCCAGATGGCTAATGGTAGGTTCTATACAAGCAGACTCAGTTTTATACTGACTTTAAAACCAGCCTCAAGGACAGATTAACTGGTCAGGTGTGCAATGACTCCAAGGAGATCGCCACGCCTCCAATATATACTACAAAGAAAAAAATATAAGGGGTTGGGTCAGCACAACCTGCCTGTAGGTGCAGATCACTATGGCGAAATACATATATAAACGGAAAATGCAAATGTGATCGCACACTACATCCAGCACTCTGCCCTCCATGCTGGATGAGACATTGGTTTATATTTTGGCCAAAGTATAGTAAGCCACTCACCGCGTCAAGGTCGTCTCATGAGTGGTCCCTAACTCTTGTTCCTACCTGTTCATGGGCCATGACAGCCACATAAAATCCAGGGAATGCAGGTCAGCATGCAAGCCAAGTACACTTTGCTTGTAACCCCGTCCGGTGCCATTACAGCTTTCATCGGATCCAGGGATGCAAGTACCAACATGCATGCTGAACCCACCATATACTTCTCCTGGAGCCAGATGGCTAATGGTAGGTTCTATACAAGCAGACTCAGTTTTATACTGACTTTAAAACCAGCCTCAAGGACAGATTAACTGGTCAGGTGTGCAATGACTCCAAGGAGATCGCCACGCCTCCAATATATACTACAAAGAAAAAAATATAAGGGGTTGGGTCAGCACAACCTGCCTGTAGGTGCAGATCACTATGGCGAAATACATATATAAACGGAAAATGCAAATGTGATCGCACACTACATCCAGCACTCTGCCCTCCATGCTGGATGAGACATTGGTTTATATTTTGGCCAAAGTATAGTAAGCCACTCACCGCGTCAAGGTCGTCTCATGAGTGGTCCCTAACTCTTGTTCCTACCTGTTCATGGGCCATGACAGCCACATAAAATCCAGGGAATGCAGGTCAGCATGCAAGCCAAGTACACTTTGCTTGTAACCCCGTCCGGTGCCATTACAGCTTTCATCGGATCCAGGGATGCAAGTACCAACATGCATGCTGAACCCACCATATACTTCTCCTGGAGCCAGATGGCTAATGGTAGGTTCTATACAAGCAGACTCAGTTTTATACTGACTTTAAAACCAGCCTCAAGGACAGATTAACTGGTCAGGTGTGCAATGACTCCAAGGAGATCGCCACGCCTCCAATATATACTACAAAGAAAAAAATATAAGGGGTTGGGTCAGCACAACCTGCCTGTAGGTGCAGATCACTATGGCGAAATACATATATAAACGGAAAATGCAAATGTGATCGCACACTACATCCAGCACTCTGCCCTCCATGCTGGATGAGACATTGGTTTATATTTTGGCCAAAGTATAGTAAGCCACTCACCGCGTCAAGGTCGTCTCATGAGTGGTCCCTAACTCTTGTTCCTACCTGTTCATGGGCCATGACAGCCACATAAAATCCAGGGAATGCAGGTCAGCATGCAAGCCAAGTACACTTTGCTTGTAACCCCGTCCGGTATTGGAGGCGTGGCGATCTCCTTGGAGTCATTGCACACCTGACCAGTTAATCTGTCCTTGAGGCTGGTTTTAAAGTCAGTATAAAACTGAGTCTGCTTGTATAGAACCTACCATTAGCCATCTGGCTCCAGGAGAAGTATATGGTGGGTTCAGCATGCATGTTGGTACTTGCATCCCTGGATCCGATGAAAGCTGTAATGGCACCGGACGGGGTTACAAGCAAAGTGTACTTGGCTTGCATGCTGACCTGCATTCCCTGGATTTTATGTGGCTGTCATGGCCCATGAACAGGTAGGAACAAGAGTTAGGGACCACTCATGAGACGACCTTGACGCGGTGAGTGGCTTACTATACTTTGGCCAAAATATAAACCAATGTCTCATCCAGCATGGAGGGCAGAGTGCTGGATGTAGTGTGCGATCACATCACCATAAAGTGGCCTTGAAGAACCGTGGCCCCAATGTGGTGGTCCAGCCTGCCGCAGCAACAGCTGCATAACCCATTGGCACGCACCCGATTTCAGGCAGTCAAGGCTCCACCACCTCAGCTGAAGGGAGCTGTCTGTCATTCCCATCATCTGCTGGTCCTGATGCTCCTGCTCCTCCTGGTCAGTCATTCCGTCAACAATCGATCACCAAAGCAATTGCCAAGAGACAACAGCATGCGTGCACTCATCCAACGGTGCAGAAGCTGAATGTGCTCCTGGCCAAGTTGCTGGTGCTGCAGTCCCTCCCTATCCACGTGGTGGACTCTGCACCTTTCAGAGAACTGATGGCTTTTGCCAACTCGAGAGGAGAGTCTCAAGCAGTCATTTCTTAGCCAAAAAGGCAGTACCAGCCCTGCACACGTATGTAGAATAGAAGGTGGGTCAGTCCTTGAGCCTGTTGGTGTCTGCCAAAGTGCACGGCAGCGCCGAAATGTGGAGCTATAACTAGGGTCAGGGACAATACATGTCCTTTACGGCCCACTGGGTGAAGTGGTTCCTGCACAGCCACACCAGCAACTTGGCCAGGTGACACCGCTTCCACCTCCACATTCTCGCACCGTTGGTCCTGCGACAATATCCGCCTCTGCCTTCTCATCCTCCACAGTGTCCTAAACCTCCACTGCAGGGACAATTCACAGTGCCTCTCCAGCATTACACATGTGCAGGGCACGACGGTGTCACTCTCTTCTGCACCTCATTTACCTGGGCGAACGGAGTCACACAGGGGAGGAACTGCTCTGTGTCCTTCATCAAGAAATCGAATCCTGGCATTCACTGCGACAACTCAAAATCGGAAAAATGGTGACCGACAACAGGAAGAACATTGTGTCAGTGCTGTGTCAATGAGGGCTAAGCCATGCTCCCTGCATGGCACACATGTTCAATCTGGTTGTCAAGCGGTTCCTGAAGTCTTCCACCGATCTGCAAGACATCCTAAAAATGGCCAAGAAACTTTGCATTCACTTTAGCCACTTGTACACCGCAAAGCACACCCTCCTTGAGCTGCAGCGGCAGAATGGCATCCCACTCATTCCACTGCTTCATGTCCTGGAACAGATGCTGGTAAATCCGGCTGGTCAGCGGACTGGAGACGTGTGCGCCTAGATCTCACGGCCACATGAGCCCTGTGGGGGCTGAACTGGAGGAAGACTACAAGGAGTACATTGGAGCACAAGCAATGTGCAGCGAAATGTGTGGTTTTCCTACACAGGTGACAGGAGAGGAAGAGCAGCCAGAGGAGCTACAGAGCGATGAGGAAGACGAGGCAGAGGACCCAAACACACCATGGCAGTATGCAGTGGAGATGGAGGCAGGGAGTCCCTCCAAATCACTTGCACGAATAGCTCAATGCATGCTCACTTGCTTGAGTAGTGACAGCCGAATTGTCACCATTCGGCAGAGGGATGACTTCTGGCTCTCTACATTATTATTGGACCCTTGCTACCGTTCCAAAATGGGGGCCTTTTTTACACCCGCAGAGAGGGGGGACAAACTGAATCACGATAGAGACATCCTATGTAGTCTGCCTATCTGTGCCATCGTCCATCCTCTCGCAGGTCTGATTGGGGGGGCCCTCTGCACACACGTTCCTCTGCCATGGCTGCTGTGGCAGAGTGGGGGGGTAGGAGCAGTTTCAGCTCCAACAGCAGCAACTTAAGTCTAGAGTCGCTGATGAGCAGCTTTCTTAACCCGCCTAGTGAAGAAACTACTCACCAGCAGCAGTAGCAAGACCTGGAGCAGGACTTGCGCAAGTAGGGGGTGGACAGCACCCTGCCACCCCACATTGGATATCCGCTGGATTACTGGGCAGCCAAACTGGATTTGTGGCTGCAACTAGCAGTTTGCCCTGGAAAAACTGTCCTGCCCAGCCAGTAGTGTGGCATCAGAGCGGGTGTGTAGTTCTGCGGGGGCCATAGTTACCCTAAGAAGAACTCACCTGTCCACCCAAAATTTGGAGAGACTGACCTTTGTCAAGATGAATCAGGCATGGATCAGCCAGGATTTTCACCCACCAATGCCTGATGCATCAGACTAGATCATCCATGGTGCCACACCTTTTGACAAAAGAGACCGGTTTCTTCTAGCTACCTGCCTCAGATACTATTCTGATGCTGCCTCCCGCCTGATGCCACACATCTGATGCCAAGTGCTCCTTCTTTAACCCACCATCTTTAGCTGGTACAGGTATTGCCACCTACCTCCCCATTCTGTCACTGGGTCACTCTGTGGTCCCATGATGCTGCTGCTACCTCCAAACTATATCACCTTGCCACTCTGTGGTCTGATGCTGCTGCCACCTCCACACTATGTCACCTTGCCACTCTGTGGTCTCCTGACACTGCTGCCACCTCCACACTATGTCACCTTGCCACTCTGTAGTCTGATGCTGCTGCCACCTCGTCACTATGTCACCTTGCCACTCTGTGGTCTCCTGATGCTGCTTCTACCTCCACACTATGTCACCTTGCCACTCTGTGGTCTCCTGATGCTGCTGCCACCTCCACACTATGTAACCTTGCCACTCTGGGGTCTCCTGATGCTGCTGCTGCTACCTCCACACTAGGTCACCTTGCCACTCTGTGGTCTCCTGATGCTGATGTCACCTCCACACTATGTCACCTTGCCACTCTCTGGCCTCCTGATGCTGCTGATACCTCAACACTATGTCACCTTGCCACTCTCTGGCCTCCTGATGCTGCTGCTGCCACCTCCACACTGTAATTGTGCCACCCTGTGGCCTCCTCCTTATGCTGTTGCTGCCACCTCCACATTCTGCCATTGTGCCATTCTGTGGCCTACTGATGATGCTGCTGCCACCTCCACACTGTCATTGTGCCACCCTGTGACATCCTCTTGATGCTGCTACCACCTCCACACTTTGTCATTGTGCCACTCTGTGGTTTCTCCATGCTGCTGCCACCTCCACACTGTCATTGTGCCACCCTGTGGCCTTCTCTTGATGCTTCTTATGCCACCACCTCCACACTCTGTCATTGTGCCACTCTGTGGCCTCCTGATGCTGATGCCACCTCCACACTGTCATTGTGCCACCCTGTGACCTCCTCCTTATGCTGCTGCTGCCACCTCCACATTCTGTCATTGTGGCATTCTGTGGCCTACTGATGATGCTGCTGCCACCTCCACACTGTCATTGTGCCACCCTGTGGCCTCCTCCTTATGCTGCTGCTGCCACCTCCACATTCTGTCATTGTGCAATTCTGTGACCTACTGATGATGCTGCTGCCACCTCCACACTGTCATTGTGCCACCCTGTGACCTCCTCTTGATGCTGCTGCTACCACTTCCACACTTTGTTATTGTGCCACTCTGTGATTTCTTCATGCTGCTGCTGCCACCTCCACACTGTCATTGTGCCACCCTATGGCCTCCTCCTGATGCTGCTGCTACCGCCACCACTACCCTTTGTCATTGTGCTACTCTGTGGCCTCCTCCTGATGCTGCTGCTGCCACCTCCACACTCTGTCATTGTGCCACTCTGTGGCCTCCTGATGCTGCTGCCACCTCCACACTGTCATTCTGCCACTCTGTGTCCTCCTCCTGATGCTGCTGCCACCTCCAGACTCTGTTATTGGGCCACTCTGTGGTCTCCTCATGCTGCTTCCACCTCACCACTATGTCATAGGGCCACTCTGTGGACTTTTCATGCTGTTCCCACCCTCCTCACTTCATGACTGGGCCACTATTTTGCCTTTCGGCCTGGCTAACATCATCATTTATTTGACCCTTCTTCTGATCTGTTAGAAGGAAGGAAAAATGTAACAGCTGTAAGGCCTGGATGACATGGACCCTATTTTGCATCAGAATTGGCTTATGATTTGGTAGCCAAAAGCAGTAGTGGGTACAAAACACAAAAAACATGCAAATATTCAATTCACGTGTCATCTCTGTTTTGGATCCACTCCTGTTTTTTTTTGCTTCAGCAATGCTGATAGATTGCTGACCAAATGCTGACCGAGTGAAGGCGGATGCTCCACAGACAGGATCTGTTTTTTGTGGGTTATTGTTCTGACAGATCAGAGGAAGGGCAAAATAATCAGTGACGTCAACACTGCTGACAACCTCTCCACTCTGTCGGGGGGCTCTACTTGTATAAGCGTTTAATAGAACAGGTTCTGCAGACATCTATGTGGAATCAGCTGCCGACGGTGTAAAAGGAGTGTTCTTATTCTTGACGCTAACATTAACCTGTAAGGCTGAGTTCACACTTGAGTTATTTGGTCAGTTTTGGCCCCGTAACTGCCCAAATAAGTGAAGTGTGCAGTGATTCTAAGAGTGACGCCTGTCATCTGCATGTCATACTGACTCACAGTACTGTTTCACTACCACAGCAGACTCCCTATGCATGTTACTGCAAGGCACAGTGTTCTACACCACTGTAAAGGCTCTTTGCAGCCAGGAAATAGCCGTTTTTTAACACGATTCGCCACAAATAAATTCGGATCGAACCAAATTTTTCCGAATTGTTGAGAGATTCACTCTTATCTAAATATGATACAATATCAGTCAAGTGGGCTGATAAATAGGGATGAGCAGACTACTGGATGTCCGGGTTCGAGGGGTTCGGCTGAACTTCATTTCAAAGTTCGATTCGGGTTCTGAACTTGACCCATACTTGACCCCGAACAAAACAAACCCCATTGAAGTTAATGGAGACCCAAATTTTGGGGCACTAAAATGGCTCTAAAAAGTCATACAAAGGGCTAGAGGGCTGCAAAGTAGGCGTAAGAGCAGTGCAATTGCCCTGCAAACAAATGTGAACAGGGAAATGACTTAAAATAATATAAAATACACAAAAATAAAAATAACAATCTTGAACCAGAAGGCAGAGATCCAAGTGGAGTAGGAAGTTGAGGAGGCTGTAGACGTGGCGGTGTAGGTGGAGGAGGTGGAGGAAGAAGACAACACTCTTTCTTTCTTTTTCTTTTTTATGTATCTGTCATTTCTGTGTGTGACCTTTAGGCCTCTTGCAAGTGGCTGTAGTACTCCTGTGGCTGTATTGCGGGGCACGGGGCACCGGCCATGTGCATTCCACATCACAGATGCAGACCCATTCACTTGAATCGGTCCGCAAATCCGGAGATGCGGTGCAGAACGGAAACGCGGAACGGAACCCTACGGTAGCACTATGGAGTGCTTCGGTGGTGTTCCGTTCCGTACTTCCGCTGCACAAAAAAAATAGAACTTGTTCTATCTTTTTGCGGAATGGACTGATCGCGGACCCTATTCAAGTGAATGGGTCCGCGATCCACATGTGGTTGCCCCTTGGTCGGTGCCCGTGCATTGCGGACCACAATTTGCGGTCCGGAGCATGGGCACGGAGCCCTTACGTTCGTGGGCAAGAGGCCTTAGTCATTTTTGGAGGTTTAGGTGATATACTTCTCTACTTTGCCAATATAAGACATAATAATCTTTAGCCAGGAGGTGGAGGTCCGAGTGGAGGAGGAGGCGGACGTGGAGGTGTAAGTGGAAGAGGCAGAGGAGGATGCCAACACTGTTTCTGTGTGTTTTTTTCCCATGTGTCAGTCCATTTTGTTTCAGGTTGCTAAGGGCCACGGCGTGACAGTTTGTTGCTTGAATGTCCTGGGTTAAAACTTGGTAAAAAAATTTGCCTTATCTTTTATAGATCACATATGTTCCCTATCTGGGGACTATATATTAAAAGAATTTTTCTCCTACTACTGTAAGACGGATGCCAAAGGGGTGTTTTAAATGTTAAAAATTTGCACAGACACACTCCACAGAAGAATTTCCTCTCCCATAATAGTTAGACGGATGACGAATTTTTTAAAATAATTCATGTCTTTCACAGTGTCATGGTCTTACCTTCTTGCTGTTCTCCTTCGTTTGACATGTGCTGGCGGCCATCTTGGTTTCTGGGTTTCTTGTAGCCTTCCACCCTGCGGCTCCTCCTTCCCACTGGGAGGAGCTGGATGCCTAGCTCATATATATAGGAGGTCTGTGGCTTCAGTTCCTTGCTTGGTCCTCTTGTGTTCACATGCTTCTAAGACTGCTGCTGCTTCTGGTTCCTGATCCTGGCTTCGTCTGACTACCCTGCTGGTTCCTGATCCTGGCTTCGTCTGACTACCCTGCTGGTTCCTGATCCTGGCTTCGTCTGACTACCCTTCTGGTTCCTGACCTCTGGCTTCGCTAAGACTCTGCTCGGTTTCACCATCCGTTTGGACTTTTGCTTTACAGCTTTATTTTCAATAAAGCCTTCTTATTTTCTCTTATCTCTTGTTGTACGTCTGGTTCATGGTTCCGTGACATTAGGACCAAGCCATGAATTCTGACGGTACAGGGCCATCCTCGCTACCCACGCTGGTTGCCAGACTTGATCAGCAGGATCACCTGTTGGGTCGGTTCGCTGTGGCGTTGCAAACCCTGCTTGAACGCACGGCTCATTTCGCTCCCGTTGCTGATGGGTCGGTTGTCGCTCCTGGGCTCGCTCCTACTACCGCTCCGGTTGTTGCGCCAGAGTCTACCCCGACACCGGTTGTTGCGCCTGCGGTGTTTCGGGGTATGACCGGTTCTGCCCCTCTTCCACAGCGCTTTGGGGGAGAGCCAACTCAGTGCCGAGGTTTCCTTAACCAGGTGGGCATTTATTTCGAGTTGCTGCCACATGCCTTTCCCACTGAGAGATCAAAGGTGGGCTTCTTGATCTCGCTGCTCTCGGACAAGGCCTTGGCCTGGGCCAGCCCTTTATGGGAGAACAACAATCCGGTGGTTGCCGAGTTTTCCGGTTTTGTTGCTTCTCTTCGGAAGGTATTCGATGTGCCGGCTCGTGCTGCCTCTGCTGCGAAGCTCCTTATGTCCATCAGACAGGGTTCACGATCCGTAGCTGAATACGCCATTGAGTTTCGTACCCTGGCAGCAGAGGTGGGCTGGAATAATGAGGCTCTGGTCGCTGCTTTCTCTCATGGTCTCTCGGATGCCTTGAAGGATGAGGTTGCAGCTAAGGACCTACCAGTTGAGCTCGAGTCTCTTATTTCTTTCCTGATTTTGATTGACACCAGACTCAGGGAGAGACCTTCCTTTAAGGAGAACCTGCGGAGGTCTTCTAACAGATTGGTGCCTACGTTTGCTGTCCCACCCGTGCCTCCCTCTCCTCCCACGCCTCCTGGGGATGACTTGTCTGGGGGTGAACCCATGCAGCTGGGGTTTGCTCGCCTGTCCGAGGGGGAGAGGGCACTCCGGAGACGCGAGGGCCGATGCATGTACTGTGGTCTCGGTGGGCATTTTCGGTTGGCATGTCCGAACCGTCCGGGAAAACGCTCGTACCTGAGATCCTGTCGGGGGCAGATCTTGGGTGGAGTCTCCTCGTCCCCGGTTTCCCGTGTTGACAAACCACTGATCACTGTTGTCCTCTCCTGGGTCGGGGGCTCGGTGACGACCCAGGCGTTGGTGGACTCTGGTGCTGGTGGTTTGTTCATTGATAGTGTGTTCGCTGCCGCCAATTCCATTCCTCTGCAGGCTCGAGGTTCCCCACTGGCTCTTGAGGCGATAGACGGCAGACCCCTTCTGCCGCCACACGTGACTCATGAGACCCTTCCAGTGGGGATAGCCATTGGGGCCGTTCACAGAGAGTCGGTCTGCCTCCAGGTTATTTCGTCTCCACACTACTCGGTGGGCTTGGGGTACCCCTGGCTCCAGAAGCATAATCCGACTTTCGATTGGAGATCGGTCGAGATCCTCTCGTGGTCACCGCAGTGTGGGGCTAGTTGCATCCATGGGTCTGTCAAGTTGCTGTGTACTTCCTCGGACTCTCTGTTGCCTCCTGAATACGAGGAGTACCGGGACGTATTCGATAAGGTGCGCGCGGTTGCCCTACCTCCGCACCGCCCATACGATTGTGCCATAGAGTTACAATCTGGTGCCGTTCCTCTTCGTGGCAAAGTCTATCCACTGTCGGTAGCGGAGAATGAGGCCATGGAGGAGTACGTGAGGGAGGCGCTTTCACGCGGACACATTCGCAAATCTTCGTCCCCGGCAGGGGCTGGATTTTTCTTTGTGAAAAAGAAGGGCGGTGAGTTGAGGCCTTGCATCGATTACAGGGGTCTCAATCGCATCACGATCAAGAACGCTTACCCGATACCCTTGATTTCCGAGCTGTTCGATCGCCTTAAAGGGGCCACGGTCTTTACCAAACTCGACCTGAGGGCGGCATATAACCTGGTAAGGATCAAGGCGGGCGATGAGTGGAAGACCGCGTTTAACACCAGGACCGGTCATTATGAATCCTTGGTTATGCCCTTTGGGTTGTGCAATGCGCCCGCAGTCTTTCAGGAATTCATCAACGATGTTTTCCGTGACCTGTTGCAGCAGTGTGTGGTGGTCTATTTGGATGACATCTTGGTATATTCTGAATCCATGGAGGCCCACATTCTGGATGTCAGACGAGTGTTGCAACGGTTACGAGAGAACAAGCTGTTCGGTAAGCTTGAGAAATGCGAACTTCACCAATCCCAGGTAACCTTCTTAGGTTACATCATTTCCGCTGAGGGGTTCTCCATGGATCCTGAGAAGGTTTCGGCTGTCTTACAGTGGCCCCAGCCCAGTGGTCTTCGTTCCCTGCAGCGCTTTTTGGGCTTCGCCAATTATTATCGGAAGTTCATCAGGGACTTTTCCATGCTGGCCAAGCCTCTCACGGATCTGACCAGGAAGGGCAGTAATTCCCAGGTCTGGCCGCTCGAGGCCATCCGAGCTTTTGAGGCCCTAAAGTCCGCCTTTGTGTCGGCTCCGATTCTGTCGCATCCCAACCCTGGGTTGCCCTTTGTCCTCGAGGTGGACGCGTCTGAGACGGGAGTAGGCGCCCTTCTGTCTCAGCGTAGAACACCAGAGGGTCCTCTGCTTCCTTGTGGGTTTTACTCCCGGAAACTGTCTTCCGCGGAGTGCAACTATCAGATTGGTGACAGGGAGTTATTGGCCATCGTGCAGGCCCTTAAAGAATGGAGGCACTTGCTCGAGGGTTTGGTGGTTCCGGTTCTCATCCTGACGGACCACAAGAATCTGACCTACCTTTCTGAGGCCAAGAGATTGACACCACGTCAGGCCAGATGGGCTCTGTTCTTGTCACGTTTTAATTACGTGGTCTCCTACCTACCCGGTTCCAAGAACATCAGGGCGGATGCCTTATCACGGCAGTACTCCGAGCTGTCCAGGGAGGAGTCGATTCCGACTTCGGTCATACCTCCGAATCAGATCCTGGCCGCCATTCGCACCAGCCTGACCTCTCCCCTGGGTGAGCAGATTTTGGCGGCTCAATCTGGTGCTCCCTCTGGGAGACCCAACGGCAGATGTTTTGTGCCTGAGGAGTTGCGCACTCGGTTGTTGCGAACCTACCATAACTCCAAGACCGCGGGGCATCCTGGAAAGAATCAGCTGTCCTGGGCTGTTTCACGTCTGTTCTGGTGGCCTTCCCTACGTTCTGACATCGCCGCATATGTAGCGGCATGCTCCGTTTGTGCCCAGAGTAAGTCCCCTCGGCACCTTCCGTTGGGCCTTCTGCAACCCATAGCCACCGGGGAGCGCCCATGGTCACACCTGGGGATGGATTTCATTGTGGACCTCCCTGCATCCCGAGGCCATACGGTCATTCTCATGATTGTGGATCGGTTTTCCAAAATGTGCCACTGTGTTCCTCTCAAGAAGTTACCCTCTGCACAAGAGTTGGCCACGATTTTTGCCAGGGAGGTCTTCCGGTTGCACGGTTTGCCCAAGGAGATTGTGTCGGATCGGGGGAGTCAGTTTGTGTCCAGGTTCTGTCGCGCCTTTTGCTCCCAGTTGGGGATTCATCTCTCCTTCTCCTCGGCCTACCACCCTCAGTCCAATGGGGCCGCAGAACGATCCAATCAGGCCTTGGAGCAATTCCTTCGTTGCTATGTCTCCGATCACCAAGACAATTGGGTTAACCTCCTGCCTTGGGCTGAGTTTGCCAGGAACACGGCGGTGAACTCTTCCTCTGGGACGTCTCCCTTCATGGCCAATTATGGGTTCCAACCTGCCGTGTTACCGGAGGTATTCTCTCCCCAGGATATTCCGGCTGTGGAGGATCACCTTTCCGTCCTACGTGCTTCTTGGGTACAGATCCAGAAGTCCCTTGAGGTCTCTGCGCAGCGCCAGAGACTCCAGGCTGATCGCAGACGAGCGCCTGCTCCTTCCTACCAGGTCGGAGACCGTGTATGGTTGTCCACCCGCAACCTCAACCTTCGAGTGCCCACTCCCAAGCTGGCGCCTCGCTTTGTTGGTCCCTTCCGAGTGCTTCGCAGGGTAAACCCGGTAGCCTATGCCCTTGCGCTTCCTCCTGGCATGCGGATCTCCAACGTGTTTCATGTCTCCCTGTTGAAGCCACTGGTGTGTAATCGTTTCACTTCCTCGGTTCCTCGGCCTCGTCCGGTCCAAGTGGGCAATCGTGAGGAATATGAAGTGAGCAATATCCTGGACTCACGCCTGGTCCGCGGTCGGTTGCAGTTTTTGGTCCATTGGCGTGGTTATGGTCCAGAGGAGCGTTCCTGGGTTCCCTCCGCAGATGTCCATGCTCCTGCCTTGCTCCGAGCCTTCCACGCACGCTTCCCTCAGAAACCGTTTTGTGCTCCGCGGAGGAGGGGCCCTTGAGGGGGAGGTACTGTCATGGTCTTACCTTCTTGCTGTTCTCCTTCGTTTGACATGTGCTGGCGGCCATCTTGGTTTCTGGGTTTCTTGTAGCCTTCCACCCTGCGGCTCCTCCTTCCCACTGGGAGGAGCTGGATGCCTAGCTCATATATATAGGAGGTCTGTGGCTTCAGTTCCTTGCTTGGTCCTCTTGTGTTCACATGCTTCTAAGACTGCTGCTGCTTCTGGTTCCTGATCCTGGCTTCGTCTGACTACCCTGCTGGTTCCTGATCCTGGCTTCGTCTGACTACCCTGCTGGTTCCTGATCCTGGCTTCGTCTGA
The DNA here is from genome assembly GCF_905171765.1 of Bufo bufo. Taxonomy (NCBI): domain Eukaryota; kingdom Metazoa; phylum Chordata; class Amphibia; order Anura; family Bufonidae; genus Bufo; species Bufo bufo. Next base: position 467,551,086 of record NC_053392.1, on the reverse strand, counting down.
CTACCCTTCTGGTTCCTGACCTCTGGCTTCGCTAAGACTCTGCTCGGTTTCACCATCCGTTTGGACTTTTGCTTTACAGCTTTATTTTCAATAAAGCCTTCTCATTTTCTCTTATCTCTTGTTGTACGTCTGGTTCATGGTTCCGTGACACACAGACACACTCCACAAAAGAATTTCCTCTCCCACATTTGTTGGATCGATTCAAAATGGGTTGTCTTTTTTTTGTTGGGGGGGGGAAGTGGGGTTGGTAACTGTTGACCACCAAACATTGACAAAGAAAACACACTGTGCTGGAGTACAACAATGGCTATCTGCGCCAATATATTTCTCTACTCTGCCAATATAAGACATAATAATCTTGAGCCTGGAGGTGGATGTCCCAAGTGGAGTAGGAGGTGGAAGTGGCGGTGCAGATGGAGAAGGCGGACGTGGCAGTGCAGGCGGAAGAGGCAGAGAAGGAGAGGACACCTCTTTTTTTTTCTTTCTTTTTTCTTTTTTTGAGGCAGCAGAACATTGGTAAATAGCAAAGAGAACACACAAACTGCTCTGGAGTACAACAATGGCTAGGTGCGCCTAGTATACCTCTCTACTCTGCCAATATAAGACATAATAATCTTGATCCTGGAGGTGGAGGTCCCAGTGGAGGAGGAAACAGACAAGGTGGTGCAGGCGGAAGAGGCGTACATAGCTGTGCAGGTGGAAGAGGTGGAGAAGGCAAAAGAGGACACAACCTTTTTATTTAATTTTGTTTTAAATTTTATTTTATTTTTTTTGGTTTGTGGAGGCTCCAAAAGATTGAGAAAAAGCAAAGAGAATGCACAAACTGTTGTAGAGTATAACAAATGCTGGGTTCGGCTGGTATACCTCTCTACTCTGGCCAAGGTACGGACAAGTCCTATGGGATCCATGCCTGGTTTATTTTCTTGGGTAAACATGTTGATGGGTAAACATGTTTTTGTATGCATATACAGTATATGACACCTTAAAACAATTATAAACTATTTAAGTCAGGGGGGGAGGGAGAAGAGGGGGGAAGGGGGGAGGGGGGATGTGGAAAGAGGGTCTTGATGACAGGATGTGGGACGTGTCATTAGGTATATCCGGAATATATATAGCCAGAAATTGAGGGTAAGAGCTGTCATCCATGCCAGTCCAAATTGTATTTGAGAAAACTGCTCTGGGAGTGAGATTTAAACCCTTAGATCTGGAAGTGTGATTGTATGCCTGGTTTAGGATTTGCTAGAGTTGGGTTGTTTGTTGACTATTCCCGGGCTGTTTCCTGTGTAACCAAGGTGCCCAAATTGTAGTATATTTATGGTGTTTTCTGAGTTCCCAATGGGAAAGCTCTTCAAGCCTTGCCAGGTCATTAACTTTAATCAACCAATGCACGTATGTAGGTGCCACTTCTGACTTCCAGTTAGTTGCTATAATTAATCTCGCTGAAGCGAACAAGATTCTAATCAGAGCTTTAGTGTTTGTTGATAATTCCTCTGGTAGTAGAGAAAGTAGTGCTAACTTTGGTTGCCGTTGGAGTTGTTTGTCTGTTAGCTTGAATAAAGTCTTGGTCTGTTTGAATATGTCATTCCAGAATTCTGTGAGTTTAGGAGAAGACCACTATATATGGATGAAGTTGCCTACTTGGGTTTGACATCTCCAGCATTTGTCAGAGGTTGTCCCATTCATTTTTATTTATTTATCGGGAGTAAGGTACCATCTGGTAAGAACCTTGTACGCATTTTCTTGAATTGTTATACACCTTGAGGTGATTTTTGGGGGATTTAGTACGGTTTTGATGTCATTGTCTGTAAAGGTGGTGTTCAAATCTCTTTCCCATTCCCTAATATAGTATAAGGCGAATCGTATTTCTAGTTCTAATAGAATATGGTTGATCTTTTATAGGATTTTGGTGGGGTATTTGTTTCGAGACAGTGATTTCTCAAACCAGGTAAGATTGTCTGCTTTTTCTCTTTTTATTATGCTTTTCTTAACTATATCTTTAATGTATTCGTATTGTAATACATTTAGTTTGGACTGTATGAGCACAAGGTTGTGGAAAGAACCATTTTGATCTAGAATATCATCTAGACCTGCATTGCTCTTTTTTAGTTGAGATGGCAGGGATTGATAACCTATGTCTGAAGGACGGAAACAGTCCTTTATCTGTAACAGTGGGGATGGGAATTTGGAGCAATTATTTCTAAAGTCTCAAATTTTCCATATCCCTAGAGTAGTTGCTACTAATGATTGGTCAGTGGTTAACGGAGTAACTTTCTCCGGATCAGAGAAAACCAGATGTCTCAGGGGCAATTTTGTTATTTCTTCTTCTATTTATTTCAATTGTTTGTGCTGTGGCTTCCTAATCCAGTCTACTACTCTAGCTAATTGTACCATTTTATAGAATCTTGGTATGGAAGGTAATGCCATTCCTCCACGGGCAAAGGGCAGTTGTAAAATTTTGTATGAGATCCTGGGTTTTATATCACCCCAAATATACTTGGAACATATCTTCCGGGGATGCGTGAAGAACTTGTTTGGTAACTTAATCGGTAACACTTGAAAGAGGTAAGTGATTTTTGGCATGACTATGGAGTTAAATATGTTCTTGCGACCCATCCATGAGATAAAGGTCGGCAACCATGAGCTAAGTAATCCTGGTATTTCTTTCAATAGTGGTTGGTAGTTTAACTCGTATAAGCGGTCTAAACTGGGGGTGATATTTATAACCAAGAATTTAATTGAATCTGAGTCCCACTTATAGGGGAAGTTTGTTTTTGAGTCCATGAACACAAGACTGGGTATGTTAATCCCTATCGCTTGCGATTCGGCTTGTTTATTTTGTAATTTGATATATAACCAAAGGCTTGAATTAACTGTGTTAGTTTAGGAAAGGCTTGTTTGGGGTTGGTGACTAATAGAAACAGATCATCAGCATACACTGCTTGCTTTATTTCTAGATCTTTACAAATCAGGCCTCATATCTCTGGAGATTGTCTGATCTGTTGAAGCAGGGGTTCAATAGTTAATATGAACAGTATAGGTGAAGGGGGCATCCCTGCCTAGTCCAATTATTAATGTTGACTGCAGATGATATGATATTATTTATTTTTATATCAGCTCTGGGAGATGCATACTTAGAGAAGATTGAATTAATGAATGGTTGAGGGAATCCAAATCTTGATAGGACCAATCGCATGAAGGGCCAGGCTACTCGGTTGAAGGCCTTTTTGGCGTCTGTACTCAACAGTGCCAATGGTCTATTGTTTCGTTTTGTGTGGGTAATTGTGTTTTATTATTTCATATGTGTTGTCCTTACCTTATCGACCTGGGACGAATCCACACTGGTCTGAGTGTACAATGTCTTGAAGGAGTGGTTTAGAGGCTAGAATTTTTGCAAAGATCTTGATGTCTAAGTTTAGCAGGGAGATGGGGCGATAATTAGAACATAACGTGGGGTCTTTTTGTGGTTTATGTATCAGCATTATATGCACACTAAAGGTCTGGGGTAGGAAAGGGGCTCAATTTAGTGAGGAGTTGTATGCTTTAAGTATATATGGGGATAATATTTCAATAAAGGTTTTATAGAAAAATAATGGAAGGCCGTCCGGACCTGGAGCTTTTCCTTTGGCCATGGATTTTATTGGTAGATATGTCGCGAACATAAAATTTTCCGTTCGCGAGCGGCGAACGCGAATTTCCACAAATGTTCGCGAACGGGCGAACCGGGCAAACCGCCATAGACTTCAATAGGCAGGCGAATTTTAAAACCCACAGGGACTCTTTCTGGCCACAATAGTGATGGAAAAGTTGTTTCAAGGGGACTAACACCTGGACTGTGGCATGCTGGAGGGGGATCCATGGCAAAACTCCCATGGAAAATTACGTAGTTGACGCAGAGTCGGGTTTTAATCCATAAAGGGCATAAATCACCTAACAATTCTAAATTTTTTTGAACAACGTGGTTTAAAACATCCAGTGTGTGTATACGATCAGGTATGATGTTGTATCGATCAGGTAGTGTAAGGGTTACGCCCGCTTCACAGACATTGACAGACCAAACTTTCCTTTTAATGCACCACAAACAGTCCATTTGACCAATCGCAAACTCCCCATTTGCACAAGGTTGGATACCAAGCTAGCCATGTCCCGTTGATGTCATGGAAGGTTTCTTCCTCCATTCTTCCACCCAGCCACGTACAACACCAAGGGTCCCCGAAAGGTGAATTGAATTGATTTTTCGAACGGGGAGATGGTTTAAAAAACGCTGGCTCCCTCCCCTTTGTTTGAATCCACGGTCACTGCATCTGTGCCGTGCAATTTACTGTCACACCCGATATGAGTGGTATTTTCTGTAGTTCTCTCTTCTCATCAGTTTAATCCCTGTTACGTCCCCAATCTGGGGTCCAATTATTAAATAGATTTTTCGAACAGGGAGATGGTTAAATAACGCTGGCTCCCTCCCCTTTGTTTGAATCCACGCCACGGTCACTGCGTCTGCGCCGTGCAATTTACTCTCACACCCGATATGAGTGGTATTTTCTGTAGTTCTCTCTTCTCATCAGTTTAATCCCTGTTACTGTCACGACTGTGACTGATCCAGACAGGTCTGGGAGGAGAAGGTCGCAGCGACTTGCTACTCGCGATAGCTTGTGAGTTTGCTCCATGGTTCAGGGTATGTCATCCGGGTTTTGCCTTGTGAACCTTTTTGTTCTGACTGGGAGTTTGTAGGCATCCTTCTCAGGTGAGTCCTGTCTGCCACTCCCAGCTACTATATTAGTTTCAGTTTCACTTGCAGTCATTGCCAGATATAGTCCTTACTTCCAGTTCTATTCTGACCTTTGAAGGAGATCGTTTGATGGTGTTGCTGTGGAGCTCTTGTCCGGCGTGGACTGTCGTGATTGGGATCGCCTTCTCTGCTCGTGACTGGATAAGTCTATCTCTGCTATAGTTTGTTTGTTGCTGTCTTCCCCTGCTGTTCTCCTAGACATGAGTGATGGTGACTAGTGCTCCCATCGGCCTTTCCCCACTCTAGGCTTGTTAGGGTGACTGAGGGTTTAGGCATCCTGCTCGCCGCACGGGTTCACACCCCGTCTAGGGTATCAGGGCAGACAGGTGCCAGCTTAGGGTTAGTCAGGGGTGGCCATACTATTCCCATCCGTAGATAAGGGTCCCCCTTCCCCTCTGTCTGGTGCGACACGACTGCTGCTGGGATAGCGGTCGTGACAGTTACGTCCCCAATTTGGGGTCCATTTATTAAATTGATTTTTCGAACGGGGAGATGGTTAAAAAAAACGCTGGCTCCCTCCCCTTTGTTTGAATCCACGCCACGGTCACTGCGTCTGCGCCGTGCAATATGCTCTCACACCCGATATGAGTGCTATTTTCTGTAGTTCTCTCTTCTCATCAGTTTAATCCCTGTTACATCCCATATCAGGGATTGCCTTTTGTGAAAAAAAATTTAGGCCGGATACCTTCGACTGCCTTCACAGTGACAGACCAAACTCTGATACACCAAACTGAATTGATTTTAGGAACCGGGAGATGGAAAAAGCAGCTTGGTCGGTCCTCTTACTCCAAAGTTGGGGCACTGCGCGTGCACGGAGCAATGTGCTGTGACACCCTATATGAGTGGTGTCTTAACTAGTACTATTCCTATCAGTTTAATCCCTGTTACGTCCCCTATCCGGGGATGTGTGTCGAGTTGATTAACCATTGTCGAATTAACGAACCATTACGACATCCAGCAATAATTTAGTTCTGAGATTTGTACTTGTTTGTATTGGAATTGATGGGGATTTTTTAAATTGTCTGCATTATTTCTAATAAACTATTAAGAGACTTTATTATGATTTTTTTTATTTTATGTATTAAAAACGCATACAACTTAAAAAAATATATAAAAAAATTCATGTTTGTTCTATGAAAAATTATCCAGCCGATCGCTTTTGGTCTAATCATAATGAAGCAACGGCCTTATCATCTGGGATGTGGCAACATTGCCAACACACTCATAGAGGTGATGATCGCTTCATTGTGATACGCAAGCCCCTTCACCACAACAAGGTAACGATCACGAAGGGGAATTGACACTTGTATGTGCCTTTTTTATTTTATTTTTATTTTTCAGCCACAGTGCAGCACCAGAGGCCAGAAAAATTAGGCATGTACACATGCCTGAAAAATAATGGCATTGTTGCAGTCTCTGTTGTAGCAGCAGCCGGAAAAATTTATGTTTTCAAGGCAGAAAGGTGACTAAAACATTGTTCACGAAAGTCATCCGGTATGCAGACATTAAATACAGCAGCGTGGGGACCATTTTGAGGCCAAGGCATGTCATCAAGTCTTTTGTTAGTCAAACGTATCCCCCACTGTCAGTCCCTTCGGGATCCATGCCTCATTCATCTTAATGAAGGTGAGGTAATCAACACTTTTTTGACCGAGGCGACTTCTTTTTTCAGTGACAATGCCTCCTGCTGCACTGAAGGTCCTTTCTGACAGGACACTTGAAGCGGGGCAGGCCAGAAGTTCTATCGCAAACTGGGATAGCTCAGGCCACAGGTCAAGCCTGCAGACCCAGTAGTCAAGGGGTTCATCGCTCCTCAGAGTGTCGATATCTGCAGTTAAGGCGAGGTAGTCTGCTACCTGTCGGTCGAGTCGTTCTCTAAGGCTGGATCCCGAAGGGCTGTGGTGATGTGTAGGACTGAAAAAGCTCTGCATGTCCTCCATCAACAACACATCTGTAAAGCGTCCTGTCCTTGCCGCCGTGGTCGTGGTAGGAGGAGGATTACTTTCACCTCTTCCCCAGTTAGATTCCCGTTGTGCTGTGACATCACCCTTATAAGCTGTGTAAAGCATATTTTTTTGTTTGGTTTTGAACTGTTGCATCCTTTCTGACTTTCGGTAATTTGGTAACATTTCCACCACTTTCTGCTTATACCGGGGGTCTAGTAGCGTGGCCACCCAGTACACGTCGTTCTCCTTAATCCTTTTTATACGAGGGTCCCTCAACAGACATGACAGCATGAAAGACCCCATTTGCACAAGGTTGGATGCCGAGCTACTCATTTCCCGTTCCTCTTCCTCACTGATTTCATTGACTGTCTGTTCTTCCCCCCAGCCACGTGCAACACCACGGGTACCAGATAGGTGACAACAACGAGCACCCTGGGATGCCTGCTGTAGTTGGTCTTCCTCCTCCTCAAAGCCACATTCCTCCTCTGACTCCTCTTCCTTGCAATCCTCTTGCAGCGTTGCCTCGGGTCCGGCAAGCGATGATGACAAGGCTGTTTCTGGTGGTGATGGTGACCACAACTCTTCCTCTTCCTCTTCACGCTCATCTACAGCCTGATCCAGCACTCTTCGCAGGGCACGCTCCAGGAAGAAAACAAATGGGATGAGGTCGCTGATGGTGCCTTCAGTGCGACTGACTAGGTTTGTCACCTCCTCAAAAGGACGCATGAGCCTACAGGCATTGTGCATGAGCGTCCAGTAACGTGGCAAAAAAATTCCCAGCTCCGCAGAGGCTGTCATAGCACCCCGGTCACAGGGCCGGTTCTAGGTGAAATGGGGCCCTGGGGCGAAAAACAATAAGGGCCCCCCCCCCCCATGACACTTGATGACTTTTACAGAAGAAACTGTATATTTTGGGGCACAGTGTAGAGGTATACTGTATATTGTGTGGCACAGTGTATGCTATATGTGTATAACATAAACATATTTCATATGAAAACTTACAGTTACTTGGCTTGGCCCTTGGGGATCTCGGACACCACTTGAACACTTGGCTGGGGGGCTCGGCGGAGCTGATGTTGTGCTTTATCCTAATGAGAAAGATTTCATAATAAGAATTTGGAGAAGGGGCAGAGGAATAGCAGAGCAGGGAGAGGCTGGTGCTGCTACTAGGGGGTCATACCATGGGGGAGTAATAACGCCCACCATAATGCCCCCCCAGTAGAAATAATTCTCCTTATAATGTGACAGTGCAAAAAATACCCCCTTGTAATGCCCCCAGCTGAGCTAATGTCACCATAGTGCCTCCATAATGTGCCAGTATAAAATACCCCTATATAGTGACCCCAGTAAATGCCCCCATAGTGCTCCTCTCCCCCTAGTGCCCCCATAATGTACCTGTATAAAATGCCCGATATATAGTGCGCCAGTAGATGCCCTCAGTGTCCCCCATAATTTGTAAGCATAAAATACCCCTTCTCAGTGCCCCCGTAGCCGACCCCATAGTAGTCCTCTCCCCCCTTCCCCATAGTACCCACCACAATGTGTCCCTATACAGAGCCCCCATATAAAATAACCGTTCTTTGTGGCCTCAGTAGATGCCCCTATAGTGCCACCAATAATGTGCCAGTAAGAAGGGCCCCCATAGATGTCCCCCAATAATGTGCCAGTAAAATGTGCCCTCATAGATGCCCCCCAATCATGTGCCAGTAGCCTGAGCCCCCCATCAACATGTGCCAGTAGCCATAGGCGGCCCCCCCTATCATGTGCCAGTAGCCATAGGGCCCCCCCTATCATGTGCCACTAGCCATAGGGCCCCCCTATCATGTTCCAGTAGCCTGAGCCCCCCCCATCAACATGTGCCAGTAGCCATAGGGCCCCCCTATCATGTTCCAGTAGCCATAGGGCCCCCCTATCATGTGCCAGTAGCCATAGGGCCCCCCTATCATGTGCCAGTAGCCATAGGGCCCCCCCATCATGTGCCAGTAGCCATAGGGCCCCCCTATCATGTGCCACTAGCCATAGGGCCCCCCTATCATGTGCCAATAGCCATAGGGCCCCCCCTATCATGTGCCACTAGCCATAGGGCCCCCCTATCATTTGCCACTAGCCATAGGGCCCCCCTATCATGTGCCACTAGCCATAGGGCCCCCCCCTATCATTTGCCAGTAGCCACCAGTATTGTACAGAAAAAAAAAATATGAAAAAAACACTTATACTTACCTCCTTGGCAGCGATGTGATGCAGGCCTCTTCCGGCCTGTGTCCCGCGATGTGTACGGCTCAGGGCTCAGGCGGCGCGATAATGTCATTGCGCCGCCTGCGCCGGCCTCTGATAGGCTGCCGGCCTAGTGCCTGCAGCCTATCAGAGGAAGGGAAAGGGACACACCTCTCCCTCCCCTGCCGCACAGCCATCTGTATCGCTGTCCTGAGGACGGCGATACAGATGACTGGAGATGAGTGCTTCCACAATGGAAGCGCTCATCTCTGTGTGATACTGACTGTCCTAAAGTTAGTTGCGGGCCGGCGCGGGGGGGCCCCTAAGGACTCGGGGGCCCAGGGGCAATTTCCCCCCTTGCCTCTATGGAAGCGCCGGCCCTGCCCGGTCATACAAATACTCGTTGATGGCTTTTTCTTGTTGGAGCAGGCGGTCGAACATTAGGAGTGTTGAATTCCAACGTGTCGGGCTGTCGCAAATCAAGCGCCTCACTGGCATGTTGTTTCGGCGCTGAATGTCTGAAAAGTGCTCCATGGCCGTGTAGGAACGCCTGAAATGGCCACACACCTTCCTGGCCTGCTTGAGGACATCCTGTAAGCCTGGGTACTTAGACACAAAGCATTGTAGATGAGATTCAACACATGTGCCATGCACGGCACATGTGACAACTTGCCCAAATTCAATGCCACCAACAAATTGCTTCCATTGTCACACACCACTTTGCCGATCTCCAGTTGGTGCGGGGTCAGCCACTGATCCACCTGTTCGTTCAGGGCGGACAGGAGTGCTGGTCCAGTGTGGCTCTCTGCTTTAAGGCAAGTCAACCCCAAGACAGCGTGACACTGTCGTATCCGGGATGTGGAATAGCCCCTGGGGGGCTGGGGGAGTGCCGTTGATGTGCAGCAAAACGCCGCAGCAGAAGAGGACTCAGCCGAGGAGGTTAGCGAAGAGGATAGAGTAGGAGGAGTAGAGGAGATGGCAGTAGGCCTGCCTGCAAGTCGTGGCGGTGTCACCAACTCCGCTGCAGAGCCACGCATTCCATGCTTGTCAGCCGTCAGCAGGTTGACCCAATGCGCAGTGAACGTGATATACCTGCCCTGGCCGTGCTTTGCAGACCAGGTATCAGTGGTCAGATGGACCCTTGCCCCAACACTGTATGCCAGAGATGCCATGACTTCCTTTTCAATCACTGAGTAGAGGTTTGGGATTGCCTTTTTTTTAAAGAAATTCCGTCCGGGTACCTTCCACTGTGGTGTCCCAATAGCGACAAATTTTTTGAAGGCCTCAGACTCCACCAGCTGGTATGGTAAAAGCTGGTGGGCTAAGAGTTCCGTCAAGCCAGCTGTCAGATGCCGGGCAAGGGGGTGACTCTGTGACATTGGCTTCTTACGCTCAAACATTTCCTTGTTTGAGCGTAAGACTGTTGTTTGACTTTTTTTTTTTTACACCATGTCCCATTTGAAGCCGCTAACCCTTTAGGTGTTCCACAAGAATTAATGGAAAATAGAGATACAATTTCAAAATTTCACTTTTTTGGCAGATTTTCCATTTTAATAATTTTCTTCTGGTTACAAAGCAAGGGTTAACAGCCAAACCAAACAAATTCTTAGATGGGGTCACTTTTATGGAGTTTCTATTCTAGGGGTGCATCAGGGGGGCTTCAAATGGGACATGGTGTCAAAAAAACCAGTCCAGCAAAACCTGCCTTCCAAAAACCGTATGGCATTCCTTTCCTTCTGCGCCCTGCTGTGTGCCTGTACAGCAGTTTACGACCACATATGGGGTGTTTCTGTAAACTACAGAATCAGGGCCATAAATATTGAGTTTGGATTGGTTGTTAACCCTTGCTTTGTAACTGGAAATTAATGGAAAATAGAGATACAATTTCAAAATTTAACTTTTTTGCCAAATTTACCATTTTAATAATTTTTTTCCAGTTACAAAGCAAGGTTTAACAGCCAAACCAAACTCAATATTTATGGCCCTGATTCTGTACTTTACAGAAACACCCCATATGTGGTTGTGAACTGCTGTACGGGCACACGGCAGGGCGCAGAAGGAAAGGAATGCCATACGGTTTTTGGAAGGCAGGTTTTGCTGGACTGTTTTTTTTGACACCATGTCCCATTTGAAGCCCCCCTGATGCACCCCTAGAGTATAAACTCCAAAAAAGTGGCCCCATTTTGGAAAATACGGGATAGGGTGGCAGTATTGTTGGTACTAGTTTAGGGTAAATATGATTTTTTGTTGCTCTATATTACACTTTTTGTGAGGCAAGATAACAAGAAATAGCTGTTTTGGCACCATTTTTATTTTTTGTTATTTACAACATTCATCTGACAGGTTAGATCATGTGATATTTTTATAGACCAGGTTGTCACGGATGCGGCGATACCTAATATGTATACTTTTTTTTTATTTATGTAAGTTTTACACAATGATTTCATTTTTGAAGCAAAAACAATCATGTTTTAGTGTTTCCATAGTCTGTGAGCCATAATTTTTTCAGTTTTTGGGCGATTACCTTGGGTAGGGTATGATTTTTGCGGGATTAGATGACGGTTTTATTGGCACTATTTTGGGGTGCGTGTGACTTTTTGATCGCTTGCTATTGCACTTTTTGTGATGTAAGGTGACAAAAAATTGTTTATTTAGCAGTTTTTATTTAAATTTTTTTACGGTGTTCATCTGAGGGGTTAGGTCATGTGATATTTTTATAGAGCCTGTCGATACGGACACGGCGATACCTATTATGTATACTTTTTTTATTTATTTAAGTTTTACACAATAATATAATTTTTTAAACAAAAAAATATCATGTTTTAGTGTCTCCATATTCTGAGAGCCATAGTTTTTTCAGTTTTTGGGAGATTAGGTAGGGTCTCATTTTTTGCGGGATGAGATGACAGTTTGATTGGCACTATTTTGGGGTACATATTACTTTTTGATCGCTTGCTATTACACTTTTTGTGATGTAAGGTGACAAAAAATGGTTTATTTAGCACAGTTTTTATTTAAAATTTTTTACGGTGTTCATCTGAGAGGTTAGGTCATGTGATATTTTTATAGAGTCGGTCGATACGAACGCGGCGATACCAAATATGTATACTTTTTTTATATTTATGTAAGTTTTACACAATAACAGCTTTTTTCAAACAAAAAAAATGATGTTTTAGTTTCTCCATATTCTGAGCCATAGTTTTTTTTTTATTTTTTTAGTTGATTGTCTCAGGTAGGGGCTCATTTTTTGCGGGATGAGGTGACGGTTAGATTGGTACTATTTTGGTGGGCAAACGCCTTTTTGATCGCTTGCTGTTGTACTTTTTGTGATGTAAGGTGACAAAAAAAATTGTTTATTTAGTGTTCATCTGAGGGGTTAGGTCATGTGATATGTTTATAGAGACATCTACTTTTTTTTTTCCCCAATTTTTTACCAATTTCTTTTAACTTTATTTGGGGAAAATAAAGTTTTTGTTTATTTTTACTTGAAACTTTTAATTATTTTTTGGGAAAACTTTATTTTTTCAACTTTTTTTTTCACTTTATTTTTTGTCCCATTTTGATCTTTTGGGGGTATATTCCTTTACAATGCATTTCGAAACTTGTGTATTGGAATGCATTGGCTGTATGAGTAATACTGTGTCTATTACTCATACAGCTTCCGGGGCCTGTGAGATCCAGGGGGCATGCAGGACTTTTATCAACGCTTATAAATCATCTTCTGAGCGGAAACATAACGGACCCCATAATAATCTATGGGGTCCTAAGGGCTCCGTTTGACTCAGTTTGGCGTCAGACGGAGCAGGAGAACGGAAAGGCTGAACGGTGATGTGAACGTACATGTATAGCTTTGAAGAAAGACGAGACAGAGGGGATATGATAGAAACTTTTAAATACATAAAGAGAATCAACAAGGTAAAAGAGGAGAGAATATTTAAAAGAAGAAAAACTGCTACAAGAGGACATAGTTTTAAATTAGAGGGGCAAAGGTTTAAAAGTAATATCAGGAAGTATTACTTTGCTGAGAGAGTAGTGGATGCATGGAATAGCCTTCCTGCAGAAGTGGTAGCTGCAAATACAGTGAAGGAGTTTAAGCATGCATGGGATAGGCATAAGGCCATCCTTCATATAAGATAGGGCCAGGGGCTATCCATAGTATTCAGTATATTGGGCAGACTATATCTATGTTTCTATGAAATCTAATTCGCCACCTAAAGGGTGAAGTACTCCAAACAAAAGTTATTTCTCCAGATTTCCCAACCACGCGACCCCCCCCCCCCCACCTCCAGTCTAGTGAATTATGTGTGGCCTTTGTCTCTACATAGCGGCAAATTCTTCAATAGAGGGCTGGGGTGGTCGTGAGGGCGGGAAAAAAACATTGGATGAATGAGATCACAGTATCTAAATTCTCGGCTGCTCTAGAAGAAAAATACATTAACCCCATTATTAAGCGTCCTTCATTCTCCTTCTGTTATGATACGACGGGGTGTCAGCTTCCCTTGTTTCTTCTTTTGCCTCTGTGCTTTCCCGTAGTTGACCACCTCCCAAGGGGTAGGAGGTGTTATTTCTGGAGGTATGCAGATGTCATTAGTTGAGGACCATTCTGGTATAGCCAGATCTTCTATTTCCAAGACAGCTATTGCCTCTTGGAGATCTTTGTGGGTTCTGATGACTAGCTTTTTGTCCTTCCAAGAAATCATTAACCCAAAGGGAAAGAGACATCTAAAGGCAATGTGTTTATATCTTAAGTGATCTGTGAGTGGTTTTAGGATACGTCTCTTGTTTAAAGTTGCTGGGGCCAGGTCTTGGAATAGCAAAATTTTTGATCCTTCGTACTCAATGTTAGTGCTTTCTCTAGCTTTCTTCATTATTAATTTCTTTTGAGTGTATTTAAGGAACTTGCATATGGTGTCTCTTGGTGGGTCTGTTGGCTTTGGCTTAGGGCGTAGAGCTCTATGTGCCTGTTCAATTATTATAGGTTCTGTATTATCTTCACCTGGTAATGATTCACAAATTTCTGTTACTGCTTTATGGATTGCATCTGGGGCTACTGATTCCGGTATCCCTCTGAAGTGTATGTTGTTTCTTCTTCCCATATTGTCTTGATCTTCAAGATGTTCGTACAGGTAATTGAGGTGTTGTTGGTAGGCTGAGAGAGTGTCTGTATTCTTTTTAGTGTAATCTACAATAACTGAATGGGTTGATTCCAGATTATCCACTCTTTGACCTATTTGCCTTACTTCTTTTTTTATCTCAGCAAGCTCCTCCAATACTGGATTTAATGCCTTTGATAGTGCGTAAGATATGAAAGATCTTGATATGGAAAGATCATTAGAAGTATCCATAGCCTCATCAATGTCACTTTCTCTGTCTGTTTGATTTGACATTTAGGGGTTGGATGTTACTTTAGCAAACAGTGCTGGTGAATTGGCTGCAGCTTGTGGTTTTTCATTATGTATTTGTCTAAGTCCATTTGTGACATAGAAGATGAGTGATGCTGTTTGAGGGGATCAGGCTCTGATCCTTTGTATTTGCCAATCTTCACCATAGGTGCTTGACCTTGAACCCTATTAAGCTGAAAAGCTCTCTCTCACATACTCTTAATTAACACATAAGTGAGGTTGTGATGATATTTCTGTGTTATGGTCTTGAAGACCTTTAAATTCAAGCTGTGTTAATCGTATCTATGGTCTTGTCTATTGATCTGGCTCCTTATTTTGCTAGAGCCTTGCGCTGCTACCTTCTGAAATGTATTTTTTCCCTTTCCAGCAGGCTCCTCTAGCCTTTTGCCATTTTTGTGGGTCACTCGCTTTCCCTTGTGCTTTAATCGGCTCAGAAGGGATCGGCTATAAAACGGCTATGCCCCAGGCCTCTATTTGGTGCTGAAAGGAGTTTAAAGAAGCCGTCTAGTGGAGTAGGGATTTGGGGACCTTTCTGCCAATTTGGCTTTATGTCGATAATTATAAGTGGTAGGGAGGTTAGGTGGATTTATAATTAAGTAGAGGTATGATGGTGTTGTACCCCGACCTGTTCTGGTATCAGAGTTTATTGTTCTGGTTGCGCCTCAGTATTCCTGTGCCTTCCTCCCTCTGAGCTTGGCGCTTAAGATGGCGCTTCTCTCCAGCGCTGGGGGTGGGACTCCAAGGTGGTGGTAAGTCTAGTTAATCCTCTGGGCTTGTCTCTTGTCTCCCTCAGGTCCCCTGGCAGCTTCCGGAGCTTCTAAATGTCGGGCCGATATCCAGTGTGAGGGTGGAAGGCCTCCGTTGATAGTGAGAGACCTGCTCCTACGCGAGTGCTGCGTCCCGGCCGGAAATGGATTCACCCGGCTGGCTAGGCCGCAGATTAATCTCAGGCCTCCGGCCGTCCAGGAACTCCAAAGTGGGGTCTTTTTGATGCTGGCAGGGTGTAGAGCCAAATTTCAAGTGCAGAGAGTTAGGCTGGGATCATAACGGGCCAGATGGGCTTGGATTCACTTCGCTGGATGGACCTGTGGTAAAAGACGTCCTCCCTGATCCGTGGCTGGCAACGCCCCCGTGCCTGGTTCATTTTAATGAATGTGAGCTTGTCCACGGTGGATGCGCCTGTCCGTGATCAACCCCCTGCCGTGCTAAACACACATTCGGACAATACATTTGCCACAGGGCAGGCCACCACCTCCAAGGCGTAAAGGGCAAGCTCAGGCCATGTGTCCAATTTGGATACCCAGAAGTTAAATGGGGCAGACCCATCAGTCAGTAAGTGCAGACGTGTGGACACGTACTGTTCCACCATGTTGCTGAAACGCTGCCTCCTGCTAAGACAGTCCATATCAGATGGTGGTGCTGTATATTGTGGCATGCAGACAAAGCTTTTCCCCATTTTGGCAATGCTAACCCACCCTTCTAAGTTGCTGACTTTGCCCCTGTTGCATTGACGACTTCCTCCTCTGTCTCCGCCTCATGCTTCCACTGAGCCCCCGCTGTCAGGTGGGAACTCCATCAGTAGCGCATCTACCAGTGTTCGCTTGTACTCACGCATCTTCCGTTCACGCTCCAGTGAAGGAAGTAAGGACAGCACGTTGTCCTTGTAGCGGGGATCCAGCAGGATGGCCACCCAGTAAGTAGTACCGTTCAGAATGTGGGCAACTCGGCGGTCATCGTGCAGGCACTGCAGCATGTAGTGGGTAAGTCGCATAAGAGGCTGTGAGCGGGAAGGCCAAAGTTACTCTGCAGCACAGACGGGCGAGTAGCAGCAGGGTGAGAATGCTAAAAGCGCGCACAGACGGCCTAACTTTCTGCAGCAGCTCTTACATATCGGGATAATTCTCCAGAAACCTCTGTACCACCAAGTTCAGCACATGCGCCAAGCAAGGAATGTGTGTCAAACCAGCTAGCCCCTGAAAATCTACGAGATTTTGCCCGTTGACGCACACCACCAGGCCGGGCTCAGCGGCACCAACCACTCATTCGTCTATTCTTCCATGCCTGCCCACAGCTCCTGTGCAGTGTGGGGTCTTTCCCACAAACATATGAGTTTCAGAACAGCTTGCTGTCATTTCCCCCTGGCTGTGCTGAAGTTGGTGCTTCAGGTGTTGTGCTGACGTGATAAGGAGGTGGTAGAGGAGGAACCAGAGAAGGTAGTGGAGGAGGAGGCAACAGGAGGCGCCAAGAATGGACATGTTCCAAACCGCTGTCCACCTCAGGCCCAGCCACCACTAACCACTGCCCGTACTTACTGGTCCATGTGTCGGTGATTATGTGGACCTTGATACTGATGGCATTGTGCAGCGCACAACAGATTTTTTCCTCCATTTGTTCAAGCAGGGCAGGGATAGCACACCTGGAAAAGTAGTGGTGGCTGGGAACCATTTACCGTGGGACAGATGCCATCATTAAATTTTTAAAACAGCCAGTCTCCACCAGACGGAATGGCAGCATTTCAGAGGCCAGCAATTTTGAAATGCTGGCATTTAGGGCAAGGGCTCGCGGGTGGGTAGGGGGGTACTTCCTCTTTCTCTCCAGTGTTTGTGGGATAGACAGCTGAATAGAGATGTCGCGAACATAAAATTTTCCGTTCGCGGACGGCGAGCACGAATTTTCACAAATGTTCGCGAAACGAGCAAACCGCCATAGACTTCAATAGGCAGGCGAATTTTAAAACCCACATGGACTCTTTCTGGCCACAATAGTGATGGAAAAGTTGTTTCAAGGGGACTACCACCTGGACTGTGGCATGCCGGAGGGGGATCCATGGCAAAACTCCCATGGAAAATTACGTAGTTGACGCAGAGTCGGGTTTTAATCCATAAAGGGCATAAATCACGTAACATTCCTAAATTGTTTGGAATAACGTGCTTTAAAACATCAGGTATGATGTTGTATAGATCAGGTAGTGTAAGGGTTACGCCCGCTTCACAGTGACAGACCAAACTCTGACAGACCAAACTCCCCGTTTAACGCACCGCAAACAACCGCAAACAGTCCATTTACACAACCGCAAACTCCCCATTTGCACAAGGTTGGATACCAAGCTAGCCATGTCCCGTTCATTGTCCTCACTGACGTCATTGAAGGTCTCTTCCTCCACCCAGCCACGTACAACACCAAGGGTCCCCGAAAGGTGACAACAAGCCCCCTGGGACGCCTGCTGTGGTTGGTCTTCCACCTCCTCAAAGCCACCTTCCTCCTCTGACTCCTCTTCTTCAGACTCCTTTCTCTGCGTTGCCACAGGTCCAGCAATCGACGACGACAAGGCTGCTTCTGGTGGTGACGGTGACCACAACTCTTCCTCTTCATGCTCATCTACGGCCTGATCCAGCACTCTTCGCAGGGCACGCTCCAGAAAAAACGCATATGGGATGAGGTCAATGATGTTGCCTTGGGTTTGACTGACCAGGTTTGTCACCTCCGCAAAAGGACGCATGAGCCTACAGCCATTGTACATGAGCGTTCAGTAACGCGGCCAAAAAATACCCGCAGAGGCTGTCCTCTTTTTTTTTTAAATTAAAAAAATCTGTTCTTACCAGTTTAATCTCTGTTTTGTCCTCTATCAAGGACCGGTGTATGGAATAGATTTTAGGAACCAGGAGATGGAAAAAGATGGTTGGTCGGTCCTCTTACTTCCAATTTGGGGCACTGCGCGTGCGCCGTGCAATGTACTGTGCCACCCTATATGAGTGGTGTGTTAAGTAGTACTATTCCTATCAGTTTAATCCCTGTTATGTCCCCTATCAGGGGCCGGTGTATGGAATAGATTTTAGGAACCGGGAGATGGAAAAAGATGCTTGGTCGGTCCTCTTACTTCCAATTTGGGGTACTGCGCGTGCGCCGTGCAATGTACTTTGCCACCCTATATGAGTGGTGTGTTAAGTAGTACTATTCTTATCAGTTTAATCCCTGTTACGTCCCCTATCAGGAGACGTGTATCTAATAGATTTTAGACAACCGCAAAGAGTTCTCAAAAGTTGACACACTCATGACATAAATTTTATTCCTCTATGCGTCAATCTTGGTGTAGTGATGACTATGCTCGTGCGCACGTTTGGGAGATTGCAGGCGATGCCGGTTTTTCAAAGCCTATGGTCGTGCTGAGGTAGTTCAGTGACAGTTAAGTGACCCAGAAAACAATGATTCTGCAGTGTGGGCCCATTGTTGTCCTAGTAAGCTTTAATGATCACCTTAGATGATCACAAAGAAAATTAATGTTTTTTCTATGCAAAATTATCCAGCCGATCGCTTTTGGTCTGTTCACAATGAAGCAACGACCTTATCATCTGGGGTGTGCCAACATTCCCATTGCCAACACACTCAGAGGTGATCGCTTCATTGTAATACGCAAGCCCCTTCACCACAACAAGGTAACGATCACGAAGGGGAATTGACACATGTATGTGCCTTTTTTTTGTTTTGTTTTTTGCAGCCACAGTGCAGCACCAGAGGCCAGAAAAATTAGGCATGTACACATGCCTGAAAAATTAGGTATTGTCGCTGCCAATGCTGTAGCAGCGGCCAGAAAAATTTATGTTTTCCAGGCAGAAAGTGCACTAAAACATTGCGGCTTGAACCCTAGTTGGTGGCGGAGAAGTCACGTAAGTCATCCGGCATGCAGAGATTAAATACAGCAGCGTGTGGACCATTTTTATCAGGCCTTTTTTAGTCAAATGCATCCCCCACTGTCAGTCCCTTCGGGATCCATGCCTCATTCATCTTAATAAAGATGAGGTAATCTAGACTTTTTTGACCTAGGCGACTTCTCTTCTCAGTGACAATACCTTCTGCTGCGCTGAAGGTCCTTTCTGACAGGACACTTAAACCGGGGCAGGCCAGAAGTTCTATCGCAAATTGGGATAGCTCAGGCCACAGGTCAAGCCTGCACAGCCAGTAGTCAAGGGGTTTATCGCTCCTCAGAGTGTCGATATCTGCAGTTAAGGCGAGATAGTCTGCTACCTGTCGGTCGAGTCGTTCTCTGAGGGTGGACCCCGAAGGGCTGTGGCGTCTGTAAAGCGTCCTGTCCTTGCTGGCGTGGTCGTGGTAGGAGGACGATTACTTTCACCTCTTCCCCTGTTAGATTCCCGTTGTGCTGTGACATCACCCTTATACGCTGTGTAAAGCATGCTTTTTAACTTGTTTTGGAACTGCTGCATCCTTTCCGAGTTCCGGTAATTCAGTAACATTTCAGGCACTTTCTGCTTATACCGGGGGTCTAGTAGCGTGGCCACCCAGTACAGGTCGTTATCCTTCAGCCTTTTTATACGAGGGTCCCTCAACAAGCATGACAGTATGAAAGACCCCATTTGCACAAGGTTGGATGCCGAGCTACTCATGTCCCGTTCCTCGTCCTCACTGATCTCATTGAAGGTCTGTTCTTCCCCCCAGCCATGTACAACACCACGGGTACCAGATAGGTGACAACAAGCACCATGGGATGCCTGCTGTGGTTGGTCTTCCTCCTCCTCAAAGCCACATTCATCCTCTGACTCCTCTTCCTCAGATTCCTCTTCCAGCGTTGCCGCAGGTCCAGCAAGCGATGCTGATAAGGCTGTTTCTGGTGGTGATGGTGACCACAACTCTTCCTCTTCACGCTCATCTACGGCCTGATCCAGCCCTCTTCGCAGGGCACGCTCCAGGAAGAAAACAAATGGGATGATGTCGCTGATGGTGCCTTCGGTGCGACTGACTAGGTTTGTCACCTCCTCAAATGGACGCATCAGCCTACAGGCATTGTGCATGAGCGTCCAGTAACGTGGCAAAAAATACCCAGCTCCGCAGAGGCTGTCCTAGCACCCCGGTCATACAAATACTCGTTGACGGCTTTATCTTGTTGGAGCAGGCGGTCGAACATTAGGAGTGTTGAATTCCAATGTGTCGGGCTGTCGCAAATCAAGCACCTCACTGGCATGTTGTTTCGCCGATGAATATCGTAAAAGTGCGCCATGGCCATGTAGGAATGCCTGAAATGGCCACACACCTTCCTGGCCTGCTTGAGGACATCCTGTAAGCCTGGGTACTTATGCACAAAGCGTTGTACGATCAGATTCAACACATGTGCCATGCACGACACGTGTCAACTTGCCCAAATTCAATGCCGCCAACAAATTGCTTCCGTTCTCACACACCACTTTGCCGATCTCCAGTTGGTGCGGAGTCAGCCACTGATCCACCTGTGCGTTCAGGGCGGACAGGAGTGCTGGTCCGGTGTGACTCTCTGCTTTCAGGCAAGTCAACCCCAAGAGGGCGTGACACTGTCGTATCCGGGATGTGGAATAGCCCCTGGGGAGCTGGGGGGGGTGCAGTTGATGTGGAGCAAGACGCAGCAGCAGAAGAGGACTCAGCCGAGGAGGTTAGCGAAGAGGATGGAGTAGGAGGAGTAGAGGAGGTGGCAGCAGGCCTGCCTTCAAGTCGTGGCAGTGTCACCAACTCCTCTGCAGAGCCACGCATTCCATGCTTGTCAGCCGTCAGCAGGTTTACCCAATGCGTAGTGTACGTGATATACCTGCCCTGACCGTGCTTTGCAGACCAGGTATCAGTGGTCAGATGGACCCTTGCCCCAACACTGTATGCCAGACATGCCATGACTTCCTTTTCCACAATAGAGTACAGGTTGGGGATTGCCTTTTGTGAAAATAAAATTCGGCCGGGTACCTTCCACTGCGGTGTCCCAATAGCTACAAATTTTTTGAAGGCCTCATACTCCACCAGCTTGTATGGTAAAAGCTGGCGGGCTAAGAGTTCCGACAAGCCAGCTGTCAGACGTGCGCTGATTGGCGTGCTGTCTGGCTGACCCCGGGTGCCGATACATGCTGTCTGACTGTGCCACTAGCTCCTTGCGACGACCTCCCCCTGCTTCCAACTCGTCTTCTCCTCCTCTCTGTCTCCCCATCTGAACTTTCCCCCTGTTCTTCTTCTCTTCGAGCGTGCACCCACGTGACATCCACGGACACATCGTCATCATCAACCGCTTCACTTGTATCTGACAACTCAGCAAAGGAAGCAGCAGCGGGTACAACATCATCATCATCACACCGTACGTCCATGTGTGTAATGCTGCCTGACTGAGACATATCCCTGTTATCTACATCCTCTGGCAATAATGGTTGCGCATCACTCATTTCTTCCAACTGCTGTGTAAATAACTCCTCTGACAGATCAAGTGAAGCAGCTATGGTGCTAGTGTTGGTGGTAGCGGCAGGAAATCACAGCACCACGACCACGACGTCCCCTGCAGGGTGGCCTGCCTCTGCCTGTCATTTTTTTTTCAATAAGTTGTACTATGCGTGCAAGCTACTGTGACACCAGATATGAGTGGTGCAACTGGGCACTGGCAGTAGTGTGCACAGTACACGCTGTGGGCCTGACACAAACGCTTGCAGGCAACTGCAATTATATTACAGTGAAAAAATTGTTGTTTTTTTTTAAATGCAAGCTACTGTGACACCAGATATGAGTGGTGCAACTGGGCACTGGCAGAAGTGGGCAAAGTACATGCTGTGGGCCTGACACACACGCTTGCAGGCAACTGCAATTATATTACAGTGAAATAATATATATATTTTTTTTAAATGCAAGCTACTGTGACACCAGATATGAGTGGTGCAACTGGGCACTGGCAGTAGTGGCCACAGTACACGCTGTGGGCCTGACACACACGCTTGCAGGCAACTGCAATTATATTACAGTGAAATAATATTATTATTTTTTTTAAATGCAAGCTACTGTGACACCAGATATGAGTGGTGCAACTGGGCACTGGCAGTAGTGGCCACAGTACACGCTGTGGGCCTGACACACACGCTTGCAGGCAACTGCAATTATATTGCAGTGATTTTATTTTATTTTTTTTTTAAATGCAAGCTACCGTGACACCAGATATAAGTGGTGCAACTGGGCACTGGCAGTAGTGGGCACAGTACACGCTGTGGGCCTGACACACACGCTTGCAGGCAACTGCAATTATATTACAGTGAATTTTTTTTTAATTTTTTTTAAATGCATAGGTGGGTGTTGGACTTCCCACGACTCAGTTTCTTTTGGCACAGATTGCAAATGGCATCGCTGTAATCAGAGGCAGACACACACAAAAAATGCCACACTGCTGAGCTTTGCAATGACGGCATTCTGGTGGTGGCAACAGCATGCGTTGATTGGCGTGCTGTCTGGCTGACCCCAGGTGCCGATACATGCTGTCTGACTATGCCACTAGCTCCTTGCGACGACCTCCCCCTGCTTCCAACTCGTCTTCTCCTCCTCTCTGTCTCCCCATCTGAACTTTCCCCCCGTTCTTCTTCTCTTCGAGCGGGCACCCACGTGACATCCACGGGCACATCGTCATCATCAACCGCTTCACTTGTATCTGACAACTCAACAAAGGCAGCAGCGGGTACAACATCATCATCATCACACCGTACGTCCATGTGTGTAATGCTGCCTGACTGAGATATATCCCTGTTATCTACAGCCTCTGGCAATAATGGTTGCGCATCACTCATTTCTTCCAACTGATGTGTAAATAACTCCTCTGACAGATCAAGTGAAGCGGCTGTGGTGCTAGTGTTGGTGGTGGCGGCAGGCGGGCGAGTGGTAACTTGAGAGGTGCCTGAAGCTGAGCTGGAGGAGGATGGTGCGTCAAGGTTCCGAGCGGAAGCTGTAGAAGATTGGGTGTCCTGTGTTAGCCAGTCAACTATGTCCTCAGAACTTTTCGAGTTCAGGGTACGTGGCCTCTGAACACTGGGCATTATTCTAGGGCCAAAGGAAATCACAGCACCACGACCACGACGGCCCCTGTGGGGTGGCCTGCCTCTGCCTGTCATTTTTTTTTCGATTAGTGGTACTATGCGTGCAAGGTACTGTGCCACCCGATAGGAGTGGTGGGCAGTGGGCACAGTATAGTCTGTGGGCCTGACACACACTGGCAGGCAACTGCAATTATATTACAGAGAAAAAATTGTATTACTTTTTTTATCTGCAAGCTACTGTGCCACCAGATATGAGTGGTGGGCACTGGCAGTGGGCACAGTACAGTATGTGGGCCTGACACACACTGGCAGGCAACTGCAATTATATTACAGAGAAAAAATTGTATAACTTTTTTATCTGCAAGCTACTGTGCCACCAGATATGAGTGGTGGGCACTGACAGTGGGCACAGTACACTCTGTGGGCCTGACACACACTGGCAGGCAACTGCAATATATATGTATATATATATATATAAAAATATAAAAAAACAGACTGATGTACTAGCCCTAAAAAGGGCTTTTTGGGGTGCTGTCAGGACGCTGTCCTTACAGCAGATCAGATGAGTCTTTGAGGACTGGAGTGGCCTAGCTATCGATCTCCCTATTAATTCCGCAGCAGCAGCACTCTCCCTGCTCTCCCTGCTCTCACTAACACTGCAGCTTCAGAATGAATCTAAGATGGATGCTGTCCTTGCTTTTTGATAGGAGGTGGGAGGGTCTGGGAGGGAGGGTATGCTGCTGATTGGCTGGAATGTGTCTGCTGACTGTGAGCTACAGGGTCAAAGTTTGCTCAATGATGACGTATAGGGGGCGGACCGAACATCGCATATAGTTCGGGACATCTCTACAGCTGAATACTTCCATGGGACAATGTGGAGATGTTGGGTGATGGCTATAGCTACTAGAGATGGGTCAATGATACAGGGAGTTATTATGATTGCCTGATTGGAGTCGGGAAGGAATTTTTTCCCCTTAATTGGGGAAAATTGTCTTCTACCTCACAGGAGTTTTTTTGCCTTCCTCTGGATCAACTTGCAGGATAACAGGCCGAACTGGATGGACAGATGTCTTTTTTTGGCCTTATAAACTATGTTACTATGACGGTGACGGTGGTGTGGCTTCTACATCCTCTGTTTGCCAGGGGAAGAGGCCGAGACCACAGCAAAAGAGGGAGCAGGAGGAGCCTATGATCTTTTGTGATTCTTGAGGTGTCGACTCCACTGCAGCTCGTGCTTTGTGGTTAAGTGCCGGATCATGCAGATGGTGCTCAGGTTGAGAACATTTATGCCTCGCTTCAGGCTCTACTGCACAGCTGCAAACCCCTCGTGTCCTGTCGTCAGCACACTGCCTGAAGAAATGCCACGCCAGGGAACTCTTTTGTGCCGGCTTTGGTGTGCTATGTCTTTTGTTGCATTGGGCTGTAGCAGGCGTACTGGCTGGGGGACGGTCGCTCTGCTTTTGCACCCTGCTCCATCTTTTGCTGTGTAGCTGGCTCTGCGTGGCCCCGTCCTCTTCCTCCAAACTGCACACATCACTGGCATGACCTGGATGCCATGTGAGGTCTAGGACCTCAACATCCTCCCTGATCATCTTCCACCTACTCCTCAACCCTGTCCTCCTGGCTGGTCTGCACACTGCAGAAAGCCCCAGCAGTTGCCACCTGTGTTTCGTCATTGTCATCAGAGACGTGCTGCGGTGCTTCTCCCACGTCCTCATTTTCAAACATAAGTGGTTGGGCATCAGTGCACTCAATCTCTGTCACTTCTGGGGCATGACTTGGGGCTCAGACTGTATGGCTGATGTGCAAGGGGTTGAGGTGGAAGACGGATACACATGGGCTGCCGGTGCCAACTCTGCACTTTCAGCAATGGACTGGGTGGGAGACAATGTGAAGGAACTGGAGGCACTCTCAGCCATCTAATCTACTACATCCTCTACTTCAGGGCTGGCCAACCTGTGGCTCTCCAGCTGTTGTAAAACTACAATTCCCACCGTGCCCTGCTGTAGGCTGATAGTTGTAGGCTGTCTGGGCATGCTGGGAGTTGTAGTTTTGCAACAGCTGGAGAGCCGCAGGTTGGCCTGCCCTGCTCTACTTGTTTTGGCCTCACCATTCTAGAGCAGTATTTGGGCCTTCAAAATGTTGCAGAACATCCTGTCGCCTGTGTGCACCAGAGGAAGGTGCTTCAATTGGGCACGTAGCTGGCACAGATTAATAATGTCCTCTCCCTGCAGTAGGACCTACA
This sequence comes from Bufo bufo, assembly GCF_905171765.1. NCBI lineage: Eukaryota > Metazoa > Chordata > Amphibia > Anura > Bufonidae > Bufo > Bufo bufo. The sequence continues at coordinate 467,525,689 of NC_053392.1, read as the reverse complement.
CCAACGCCAACACCAGCAACACTACGACCACGGCCAAGTCCCCTAGTTGATGCTCTCCTCATTTTGTTACAGTCACCCACAAAATTTCCTGACAGACGAACAATTGTAAAACAGGTGTTTAGCACAAAAAAAATAGGTAGGTCTGACCAACCCAATTATCCGGCTGGATAACTATGATATATTCCTTTGACCGTGCCAAGTAAAGTGTTCTTTCAATCATTAAAATAGGTTGGTCATACCGACCCAATGAAGCGGCTGAATAACTATTACATATCCCTGTGTCGGTAGCAAGTACAGTGTTTTTTAAACAAAAAAAAAAAAGGTAGGCCACACTGACCCAATTAACCGTCTGAATAACTATTATATATTCCTGTGATGTTGGCAAGCAAAGGTTTTTGTACCCAAAAAAATAGGTATGTCTCCAACACAATTAACTATTATATTTCCTTGTCACTGGTGCAAAGGAGTAGGATTGCATTAAAAAAATTCCAACAGGTCACCCTCAGACTGAACAGCACGATTAAATATAGTATTTCTGTTTTACTGGTGCAAAGGAGCTCTATTGCACCCATCAATAATGCCTACAGGTAACCAGCACACTTTTTAAAACTAATAAAAGCCTAACACTCTCCCTGCCTGCAGCAGCGTCCTGTCCCCACACTAGTTAGAGCAGAATGGCGGCGCACCATTAGGCATGTGATAGCTTCCAAGTGCCCACAGACTAAATGGTTTCTGTCACCTAAAAAATGGGTATTAAGCTGGCTGACATTAGCGATGTGCTAATGTCAGCTAAACATAACTATATTAGTTCCATCTCACTGCCTGAAGCCTTTATTGAGAAAAACAAACTTTTATAATATGCTAATTATCCTCTAGGAGCAGGGGGGCGTTGCACCTGCTCCTAGACGCTCTGTTTTCCCACCTTATTTCACGCCTTCTTCTCTTGATTGGTACGTGTGGCAAGAAAGGGAGAGGCACCCATAGGGTAGTATGAAAATAAGATGGTATTTAGAAAGAAAAGGTGCCAATGATTGTGCTCACCTTTTAATGTTATGCATCAAAAGGCACAACACTGGTGAGAGCGGTGGGTCGGTGCTGCCGGTACCTCTCAATCCTCGCAAGTGGAGTGGCCGTTTCTCCAGAGAAGTGATGTGAGATTCAGTGGGGGGATAGGTACCAGAAACAGTACAAAAATTAGATACCTCTTGGCGCATAATATACTTTATCAAACTGACCCATTCACACATGTTGAGACACTTTGACAATTGTTATTTACAAATGGTCCTTGGGACCAAAAATTGTCTCTTAGTTACATGTGCTACCAGTATTACTTCCTAAAACGTAACATTTATTTCCTATAATAAAATCCTTTACTCTAACTTAAGTGTGGTTTAAAACTCTCAGCGGTACCGCCGAACTGACTGCTGTTTGCCCTATAACCAATGCTAACACTGTTTGTTCACAGTGCATTCAATAGCAATGATGCTGAAGCGTAGTATATGTCCATATCTCTTTTAACCAGAACCCTTCTGGACTATGCTATTAATACAGTGCAGCTAGATCAGAGGTGCGCTCGCTGATTAAAAACATTTCACAAGCTGCCCCCCGACATGTTTCGCCAACTCATTCCCCAAAGTCATCAAAAAGCATAAGTGACTGCTGCATGACTTGGGGCTAAGACTGCATGGCTGATGTTCAAGGGGGTGGAAGACCGACCCAATGAACCGGCTGAATAACTATTACATATCCCTGTGTCGGTAGCAAGACAGTGTTTTTTAAACAAAAAAAAGGTAGGCCACACCGAAAAAAAAAAAGCACCCTCAGACTGAACATCACGATTAAGTATGGTATTTCTGTATCACTGGTGCATTTCTGTATCACTGGTAACCAGCACACTTTTTAAAACTAATAAAAGCCTAACACTCTCCCTGCCTGCAGCAGCGTCCTGTCCCTACACTAGTTAGAGCAGAATGGCGGCGCACCATGTGATTCAGCATTTACTGTATGCATGCTCACATTGTCAAACTATGTCTTTTATATAAAATATAAATAGATAAAGAGATAAAATGTTAATAAAATATGGAAATCAGTCAGGAAATCCACTAGGCGGACATAAAAACACCTTTTCTTTTATCTTGAGACTCTAAATTTCATTTATGCAATTAATGAAAACAAAGGGGCAATCAATTATGCAAAAATATATGTAATAATTTATTTATAAATGAGTAAAAATCCAATATAAAACAGACATAAGATCAATGGATAGACAAATTGATGCAGTACTAACAAACCACCACTAGATGGTGGTGTAACCCACTATTGCTTTCTCACCAGCATCAAATTATCCGAAGACTAATGAAATATATATCATACACAATTGAATATAAAAAGGATAAACACGGATTAATACTGGAAGCATAACTGATCCACTGTCTCCTTATGACCAATCAAAAATATATATATGATATTAATATGATATTATATCCCACTCGGCAATCATACCATGGAAATATAATTTCCCACAGGTTTTTCCTCTACTCAGATAATGTCCAATCTCCCATTATCAATATGCATCTTTGCTAAGAGGACAACTAGCATTAGGGAGGTGTTTAATACTAAATGTTCCCTCAGTATGGGGACTCTTGACTATATGCCGAGAGGAATATCTTATTAATACCAAAATCAGTAAATACAAATATACATTACCGGGTCAAGGATGAGCAGGGTTTTGGGTGTGATCAGTTCTCAAAACTCTTCCAGTAGGCAAAAATTGATCCAAGTTTCTTTTTGTAGTTGAAGTAAGTTGTTAGTTGCAGTTGTTTCAGTTGAAGAGTAGAGCTCCTGTCTAACTTTTTACATGCATACTTTATTCCCCATGTTATCTAAGAACTCATCCCCTTCTAGATTAATAAAATAGAAGAAATGTGGGCAGCACCACTGTCAGAATAGTACAAACGGAGTGCCAGCGGCTGAGTAGGCGATCCACCTCCAAATGATATAGAAAAAATGAAATCCGCAGCACATCCAAGGGGTCAGAAAGTAAAAAGAAGCTTTATTCACCAAGCATGCGACGTTTCAATCCTCTCAATGGGATTTTTCTCAAGCAGTGACATAGTGGGCAGTGCAAAGTACATATTTAAACATATTGACACAATTAAACAATCACTGAGTAAATTACAGACATTTAAAGAAATATCATAAAAAGTATAGCAAATAGCAAGGTTGTCCTTGAAAAAAAGACATTTCATAACATTACAAGCAGTGTTACAATACAACCAATATCTGTATCAGATCCAGTATACAGTGCATAGACAAAACATTATAATAACAATCATGACTAATTCAGGTGCAAATCATAATAATAATCAAACTGTGCAGGTGTACCTCAGTGAAATGATGAATTTAGATCACGGGGGTGTGCGATGTAGACAGAACACATGGGTCGTGGCGTCTCAAGTATGTCAATGCGCATGTCTCGAGGACCTTCCTGGGACTTCCGATCACATGATCACCCATTCTGGTCATTCGTTGTAATGCGCATGTCACAGGACCTGTGAGCATGTGACCACAGCATGTGATCATTCCTCCGGTCATGTGTATAAGTAAATCATCCGGTCATGTGCTTCAGTGTGTCACATGATCGGAATGGACGAGCACCAGAGATACAAACGTTCAATGGTGGTCAAACCACATAAGAAAATATGATTTAGCAATTCTTTTTCCAACAATCGTTATGGGGGACATATATATATCACCAAAAATAAGTAACATATATGCAAAATATGACGCAATGCATCTTCCTAAAAACATAAGATTATGTAAATAGGCATATGGAATAGTGGAACATATATGGCTGTGAGGGTGCCAAATAGCGGATCAAAGCTGCCTCAGGCGCATCGAATCTCAAGGGCAGTACCATCCATGAGATCCCAGTCAATGAGGGAGAGAAATATATATAACCGTATTCAACCGGAGGTACCGTTGTTGTATACAGGAAAGCTATAAGTAGTAGGCGGGTATACCGCCGCCTTCCTAGTTGTGTAAGAACTTAATTTATACGTTGTTGACTCACTCCCTAGTCCAAACGAGGAGATCAGTATGTGTGACTTATGTGGTTATCACAAAGTCCCAACCTGACTTGTCCCCCCTGTCTGTTGGATACCATCCCTGGAAATCCAACATGGCAGACCCGGGACCAACCTCTGGATTCCGGGGGTACATAGAGCAATATCTATAAAATGTTTAAATCCTATCCCCAAGGCTGATGGCTCAAAAGGTCTGTCCAAATGTGAATACGAGCGCCTGAGTGCAGCAGCCGAGTCACGCCAGGCAATCCAGCATCACCCACTCATAGTCAACCATCTGTATGCGAATTGAAAAAAAAGAGAAAGTATACAGGAAATCAATATATCAGCGCACACGGGCAAAAAAATCAGATGTAATGCAAAGCATAAGACCCGACCGCATAGCCCACTGTGCGCAGAGACATGATCCCGCACAACTTGTTGTAAAAATTATTTCATACTGATGAAAAAACAATTGAAAAATGTATCTAAAGAAATAAGTGGTGTATATATATATAGGTCCCAATATGATCCAATGAATACGTCTTCCAGCGTTCACCCTTTATTGTGGGTACACACAATATTCACCAATATCCTGAGGATAATAAAAACAAAATATAAGAACACCTTGTTATATAAACAAGGGGCACAACCACTTAGA